>NC_053163.1:104725396-105456646 GCF_016835505.1 Polypterus senegalus | reverse complement strand
TTCATTCAATTCTTTATTATCATGTGTACAAGTACAAGTACCACATACAATGAAATGCTTGCATAAATGTGCCCCCGCAGACAGTGAATATAGACAAAGAACACACAATAAATAAATGAATATAAATAAGTAAATAAATAAAACCAGGATCCTAGGATTAAATAGAGACAGTGGCAGAAGTATATGTGCAGGTAGCAGTGAAGGTGACACAAGGTTACTGATTGTTCATGAGTCTGATTGCAGTTGGGTAGAAACTGTTCCTGAACCTGCTATAATAGAGATGAACTCAGATGATGATGATGAGGGTTCTACATTGGAGAAAGAATGCACGTCACACATTTGCCATCGCTGTACTTTGTATATAAAAGTCAGATCGAATGTTATTTACCTTGATTTATTTAGTTATCTTCTTATAGTGTCAAGTCACTTGTGCATTGTTCTAGAAAGAAGCTTTCCTGTCACAATACCTTAGATAAGTAATGGTCACTTCCATTTTGGGCATTCTAAGATTCATTCTAAGTTCTTGCTAAGCTTATAAGTAATAATGAAGGTTCATTATCTGAGATTTTTCAGGTGAAGACAGATATTTTTTCATAATTTAATTATTTAAGGTAAGAAAGACAAAATTTTGAGATAAGGCAGTGTTATAAACATGCACCTTGGGGATTGCTTAAAGGCTCTGGTGGTGTAATTCCTCACCAGTTCACAGGGTGGCACTGTATACTAACACCTCTTCTCTTCCTCCCTCTGCTGAGCAGGTGATTGACAACCTTACCACATCTGACGTCACTTCCGGTGTCCATCCACCTGGACCCACCTCTCCCTGCCTGGCCTGGGTTTAACCGGAAGTGTCAATGGCTTGTGTAGTCTGATTTTAGACTCGCGTCTTGAGAGATATTGATTTTGCTGAGAAGCACTTTATTTTTTCATTTAGAATATACAAAGTCACGGTGTTACCCCAAACATTTATCTGTCTTTGCCCTCTTTTGCAGTAGTTTTACTCATTAATCATGGTGCCAAGGTGTGGTGACGTGTTACATGTTGATTAGCACATGCAAGTAAGAATTGCACTGTACTCTCTACATGTGATAATAAAATAAAAACCAAAAAGCTTAGAAATACTTGAGTATTTATAAGTTGTTTCTAATTGATCTCCACTAGAATGAAAAGCAGTCTCTTTAAAAATGATGACTTTTTCCACAAAAAAATGGGGTAATTCACTAGTGTATGAAGTTAAAGAAATTACTGTAAATTGACTTGGGTGTTTTGGTTTAAGAAGATGACTAAATTCATCAAAACTATAAAACACAAAATATTTGATCACATAAGTACTCACGCTCTTCAAGTCAGTAGTTAGTAGGTGCCCCTTTGATGACAATGACAGCCTTCAGTCTGTGTGAACAGGTCTCTGTTAGCTTTGCATATTTGGACACTGTGGTTTTTCCCCATTTGTCTTTGCAAAACTGCTCAAACTCTGTTGGGTTCAAAAGACTCATAAATTGACACCAATGCAGGACATTAACATTGCTTTTAAAGCCATTTCTGTGTCGATTTGGCTTTAAGCATGGGGATGTCATTTTGGAAAACAAATTGCCTCCTAAGGTGCAGGTTTCTTGCAGATTGCATGAGGTTTTCCTCCAGAAATTCCCTATATTTTAAGGCATTCATTTTACTCTCTACCTTTGCAAGCACTTCAGGGCCTGCTACAGAGAAGCATTCCCAAAACACAATGCTGCCATGGCCTTGCTTCATGGTAGGAATGGTGTGGTTTTGGTAATGTGAAATGTTCAAATACAGTATTCAGTCTGAGGGACAAAAAGCCATATTTTGGTCTCATCAAACCATTGCACCTTCTTTCAGCTGTCTTCAGAGTCTCCCCTGTGTTTTCTTGTAAACTCAAGCCCAATTGTCATGCTAATTCGTTACAAAAGTGGCTTTCTCTTTACCACTCTCTTGTAAAGCTATGATTGGTGGAGTAATAGACAACAGTTATTCCATACACAGTTTCTCCAATCTCAGCCGCTGTAGGTTGTCACTGTTGGTCTTGTCAGAGCTTGTCACATCTTGGGTCTGTTGGTGGCCTCCCTCATTAGTTGTCTTCTTGCATGGTCACTCAGTTTTGTGCCTGTTCTTGGCAGATTTACAGCTGTGCCATACTCTTTCTATTTCTTAATGACCAATTTTATGTGACTCCAAGGGATATTCAGTGACTTGGATATGTTCTTGTCTTCATCCCCTGACTTGTGCTTTTCAATCACCTTTTCACTTGGAGTGCTCTTTTCTTTCCATGATGTAGTTTAGGCCACCATACTTTCTCACCACATGTTGGACCATCCAGCTAAGGTGCATTTTATATGACAATCAATTGAAACCCCCTGAGAGCAAACTGGTCATCTCCATTAAACTAATTATGTGACATCTAAAATCAATTGAGTGATGATTTAGGTGTGTGAAATTAAATGGGGTGAATCCTAAGGCAATCAATTATTTGGCATTTTACAGCTGTAATTAATTTAGACCACTTTGCAAAGATCTGTTTTCACTTTGACTTTAAAGAGTCTTTTTATGATGATCAGGGTCAAAAAAAGCCAAATGAAATCTACTGAGATTCTACGTTAAATAACAGTAAATACTTTTTATAGGCACTGTAAGCATTCATTCTCAAATGCACTTACTGAAATTTAAGGATCTAGAGGACCTCAACCGCATTGTGACAGCACTTAGCACTTAGGTGGACAGGAATCACGGACAGGGCACCAGTCTATCACATGGCCCATTCATGAGCACACACACTTACACACACACTAGGCCAATTAACCTAACCAGTTGTCTTTGGGGATGTGGGAGTAAAACATGAAGACACAAAATAAATATGTAATCTTCACAGAGACAATGACTGGCAGCAACACTACCCTCTGCAGCACATGGGTGCCCCCACTATATGTTTTAATATCTATATATTTATAACTGTATAAAAGGATTCAAGGGATAGTGCTAGCAAAACCACAAATAACATCTCTCTATTATAAAAGGAAATCCTGAAATGAGACTTTTTCAAAGAGATAATTTCAAGTCCCGCAAAAAGAGACTTTGGCCATGAGATTTTTTCAAGTCACACCCTTCTTTCAACCATATTCAACCACGCACACGGCCCTCTCACCTCTCATTCGTATGAATGCTTTTGACAGACACTATTCCTCCTCTCTTAGCTCTTATAAATTTTTACACTTTCCTCACTCTAAGTTCCCAATAAGAGAAGAGTTATTATGTCCAAATCTTATTGAAGAATTTCATCCCAAAGAGTTATCAACAGAAGAAATGAGTACAGTGGCAATTCTAGCACCGAGAAATGATGAAGTCAAACAAAATAACAAATCCATAGACTATGCTCAAACAGTTGGTGGTGATCGTGCGTAACTTGAAAACATCAACTTACAATATCCCAAAGAATATCTACAACCGTTAACACCGTATGGTCTTCCACCGCCCAAATTAATGTTGAAAGAAGGATGTATCCAAGAAAGGTAATGTAGTACATCTTCCACAGATAACATTAGACAACAAAGGAGATCTTGATATGCCATTCGTATTAAAACATTAACAGTTTCCCATTAGAATAACTTTTGCAAAGACAATTCACAAATCACAGAGACAAACATTTGAAAAAGTCGGTTTATTAGAGAGAAAGAAACAAAATTCACTCACGGGCAGTTATTCATTGCATTGTCACGATGTAAGTCCAAACACAGAATTAAAATTCAATGCGATATTGACGAAAATTAAATTCAATAAATTGTTTTTACTAGTTTTACAGTAAAAATGTAATTTTAAAAAGTATTTGCATGTTAGTTTCAAGTCCAAACAGAACAATATCGTATAATGCAACAAATAACTCTAACGTAACATGAAACATAATTTACTTTTCAAATTATTATGTTTTAATATTTTTTAATATGGTTAATTACTCGTTGTAATGTAAAATAGTTAGGTCTATTAAGCATATGTAACAATTCCCATGAAAATAAGAATCTGGTTAAATTGTACATCCGCATCCCCATACGCGAGTGGCTGAACCGCAAAGTGAGCGAAGCGAGCAGGGGGCAAAGCCCCCTAGTATATGAAAAAAAATCTTTTCATTAGCATCTTTTCAAAGGGAGCAACAGCTAATGAAACAGACAAAATAGAAAAAAATATAAACAAAACATACGCTATTTGCTCACGTGGGTCTGAGTGAACAAAATCATTTGCCAAGGTCTAAGAAACATTTGCATTTTGTACAATGTCATCTAAGTTTTTTTCTCTGCCACTGTGGAGTTTACATATTATCTCTCTGTGTGTTTTTTTCTTATCAAGGCACTCTCCAGCCCAAAGGTTTGCCAGACATGTTAATTGGCAACTTTAAATCGCTCTTCAGTGAGTGAATGGGACTATGTGGCTCTTCCTGTAATTGATTGGTGCCTTGACCAAGTTTGGATCGTGCTTTATGCCCAAAGCACCCAGGATACACCTCGCTTACTGTGACCCCTGAGCTGTTTGTCTAAATTCATTAATCAATGGATACATTGATCTTAGCCCTAACATGTGACCTGCCCTCTTCAGGCTCAATGAAAACTGACAGCTAGTGGCCTTTTCACCCCCTGAAGAAGTTCTCTTTTTAGATCTTTCCAAGCTCACTATTGCAGGGTCAATATTAGATGGTTAGAGATAGATGCATAAATTACTAAAAGCACCATTGCACATCTAATTTTTTATAGACACCTGAGTTTTTCACTCAGCAGTTTCCAATATTCC
This sequence comes from Polypterus senegalus, assembly GCF_016835505.1. Lineage (NCBI taxonomy): Eukaryota > Metazoa > Chordata > Cladistia > Polypteriformes > Polypteridae > Polypterus > Polypterus senegalus. The sequence continues at coordinate 105,451,855 of NC_053163.1, read as the reverse complement.
ATTGTATTGCAGTTTAGGCAACAAAAGCTAAATCTCCCAATTCCTCCCTTGATCATTTCATTGTGCAGAGTCATTTTCTAACATGCTTAATCCAGCCTGGGGTTGAGGATTGGATTTGGGTTGCTGGAGCCTATCTCAGCTAGCATAGGGCACAAAGCAGGAACAAACCCTGGACAGTCCTTTGCAGGGGGTACAGACACTCACATACCCACACACTAGGGGCCAATTTATCCAACCTTTGGACAGTGGGAGGAAACTCACGCATATACAGTGAAAACAAGCAAACTCCATGTAGGGAGGATGTGAATCCTGGTCTCTTTACTGTGAGGAAGCAGTGCTACCAACTATATCACCGTGCCATCCCTTTGAGCAGAGTGACCCCTTTAATTGCCAAGCTCTTGTAACACTAATAAAGAATACTGAGCTACTCTCCTCCCAGGTACTCCATCTCACTCACATTGCCACTTCTTTCTGCAGTATGGCCTCTTCTTACTTTGCCACTTTTGAATCTCACCTTGGCTTGTGCCATTTTACTGGCTCTTCTGCCCCTGACACCCCTTTACTGAAATCCAGACTTCATATGTTATATTCAACTATTTTAATACTGCTCTTCCAGTTCAGAGCGATGCATATGATATGGGTTATATTCAGTTTCACAATCATAGTCTGTTGATCTGAATTTGAATGAGTTACTGTATATTTTCTTTCTTGTCAGGTTTGCCTTTTTTTCTTTTGAATTTGTCCTGGCATTCATCTGTAAGGCTGAGCTGGAAACAGAGAATTAGTAAGGATGTGTAATAAAAGGCAGTACAACAATGGGGTTAGAACGCAGAGCACAACAGAAGCTCAGAGTGACAACTACATGTTACTAATGCTCAAGTGCCATGCTGTGCAGCATCTGTTTATTCTGATGGCATGACGGGGTCATTTTAACATAGAAGGTGGCACCACGGAGACACATCAATGCGCATAGCATGACGTCTGCAGGGCAGTGGGCAAATCCCCCTCGAAGCTGGGTGTACAAGGAATAATCCAAATGCAATCACTGTGGCGGAAAAGCGATTAAAGAGGCGGCATGTTTAGATTTTGCTAAAAGCCACTGGAGGTCAGATACACTGCTGCTGGCTTTGAGCAGCTCGAGCAGCAGGAGTAATGAGTTCAGGGAGAGGCGACTCATTGGCAAGAAGAAAACAGCATCTTCACTTGGTCTGTTTTGGATTTACTTTCTCTTTAATTTAAGGATTCATCTTCTGTGCAGGTGGTAGTAAAGCCTCATAAATTTGAAAGTATAAACTTGAAAGATAATAAAACAGCAATGTTGCATTTTTTGTTTAAAACCTCATAACTAGACTAAATTGTTTTTTTAAAGCATTTGCCAGCACAGCTAATTTCTTTTCAGTAATAAATTTTAAAAATATCTTTCAAGGTGTTTACTCAAAATGGAGGAGTCTTCTGAGAGCAGGTTTTGTTTTAATTCGTTTTGGAAAGGAATCTTGCAAGTGAAGTTTCTTGCAAAGAAAACCATGACTTTCAGAAACTTCCATTAAGGTCATCTCTGTAAAAAGATTCTTTGATCACTCGTCTCAAAACTTCTGTTTCCCCAATGAAAAAAAAAAGATTTTTCTTTTTTGATGCCCCGGTCCTCCTGGGATCTTTTCATCTTGCAAGGAAAAGAACTGGGAATGTTAGTCTGAGATGAGTTTCTGGAGCTGAATAATACAGACAAGAGCTTGGATACTGTAGTCAAGGAGCCACACATACCGGCTGTTTTGAAATGTCATCCTACATGTAAGCATGCAAGCAGACAGGCACGTGCACACAGCCACACGCCAGCAGTTTCATCTGGCTTTATTTCATCTCACTGACAGCCACAGTGGACTTTGTGCTGGCTGCCCTGGGCTGTCTGCAGGATGCCATTTCTAAGTGGCCTAACAGCCCCCTCTGATCCACTTTACTTATACTGCCTATTTCTACTTTGACAAAAGAGGTCATTAGATTTTACACTAAGATTTGTCACACATTTAGAGTCAATAAACTAAAACTAAGAAAGCTGTGTGACAGTTGAGGCTGAGACAAACTCTGTACTCTTACCTGCCCGGGAGGCTGGGATAATGGACAGACAGTGTAAGACTGTATCCCAAGAATGCACGTTCCCCTTACACGCTGGATGGCAGCATTTCTGGGCCAGTATGCCTATTCATGCACTCATGGGGCATGATGGGATTTTTAGTCCCATGGGTGCCTTCAGGGGAAGCTGCAGGGAACGGCTGTCCCGAATTTTCTGGGCTCCCCCTGATCTGGGAATGACACCAGAAGTACTTCATAAAAGCAGTTGCATCATCTCACTTGGGGAGCCATAGTCAGGAGAAAAAGGATAAACTACCCTGGGAGATATGGAGGAAAACAGGAAAAGGAAAGGAAAGAAATAATAATAAGATACTTTAGTTTACTGAGAGCCTGTGAAAAAGTATTCTATGAATAAAATGCCTCTTGTTTGCAGTAATTGTGTCTGAGGTTTGGGGCTCTGTATCACCCTCCACCATGGCCAGAGCTGATACAGAAAAAACTTGAACAGTTTACAATATCCCTCATGGTCTGCCTGGAGATGACAAAGTGCAGGCCATGTTTTCATTTTTCACACTCATTTTTCTTCAGGCAAATGCCTGTGTGTTCCATTTCAATTGGCCAAAGCATTAAGAAGGCATAAAATGCTGTCTCATATTTCCATTGGACAGAAGTAATGTATCCATTTGAGTCCAAATCAATGAGACTTTTCTGAATGCAGTAATTTTGAACACAGTATTTGAAATATTTTCTTCATCCTACAGCAATGGACTGACCTACATTCATGAACAATGTCCGGCTACAATGAACTGAATTGGTTCTTGCCTTGGCCCTATGCTGTTGGGCTATATTATTATATTATAATGTTTCTACAATATTAATTCTTTACAATTATGTGGCACTTTTCTGACTATTCTAAGTGCTCTACATGCAGAGAGGACCTGTGAAGCAAACCCATGATCTCCTTACTGCATGGCAGCAGCGCTACCACTGTGCCACCTGGTACAATTTAATTGTTCTTCTCCTGTGCTTTGCGTTTTGTGGACCACCCTCAAATCATCACTTCTGAGACCCTCTTGTGGCTATTTAAGCCAGGGAAAAAGAGAGCTCAGGACTAGCACATTATAGGTGTGAAGTTTTGCAAATATTGTTCTTAATTTGAAAATACAGCCTTTTAGTATTTTTTGCTCCTTTTTTTTGGATTATTCTTTTGTATTATGTATTGGGACTTGTTTGTTGTGGACTACGTTTTTAGAAAGCTCCTTTTTGCTCTTTTGATCTTTGTTTTATATTTTTCCCTTTCTTTTTTTTAAATAAACCCTCATTTAGGGCGGCACGGTGGCGCAGTGGTAGTGCTGATGCCTCGCAGTTAGGAATCCTGGGTTCATTTTCCGGGTCCTCCCAGTGTGGATTTTGCATGTTCTCCCCGTGTCTGCCTGGGTTTCCTCCAGGTGCTCCAGTTTCCTCCCACAGTCCAAAGACATGCAGGTTAGGTGCATTGGCAATCCTAAATTGTCCCAGGTGTGTGCTTGGTGTACGTGTGTGTGTGTGTCCTGTGGTGGGCTGGAGCTCTCTCTGGGATTTGTTACTGCCTTGCACCCTGTGTTGGCTGGGATTGGCTTCAGCAGACCCCCGTGACCCTGTGTTAGGATATAGCGGGTTGGATAATGACTGACCGACTGACTGACCCTCATTTATAAAGACTCATTTGATACGTTTGTCTCTTCAGACAAAAGGTTTTTATGCTTTAAGTCATGGTGGTACAAATAGTGAATTAGTGGTTGACACATGCACAGCAATGCTCTTTCCAAACACTCACTCCACAATCAAAATATAAAATTGAGTCTCCAGAGTGTCAAAAGGACGTTGACAGCCAATGGTCTAAGTAACATGTGCCATCAACATTGATATGTCACTCCATTATTACAAACATTATCCCTGTAAGCTAACTGAAGGTAATGATCATTTGGTTCAAGTAACTATTTTAGATGTGATGTGTCTATAATTTTTTTAACTGTCTAATGGACTTATGCCTTGTTTGACATGTCCACCATGTAAGGTGCTACATGAAACAAATGACTGACTACAAAGTGAAACAAAGACATAACCTGGGTAGGCTCAGCTCATTCCAGTCAGTTATTGCTTGAACTGTCTTTCTAGCAATGAATTTCTTTCATGAAGTGAACTTTCACAGATGAACAGGTACCAAGGTAGCTATTTCAACTAACTTTTAACTTTTGACAGATCATACTGAGATTTCAGATTTGTTCAGAAAGCCGTGTTCATATTCAGTCCAAATAGCTGTGGCTACTTTTGGATTAAGAAGATGTCTGAGGCCACACTGTAGGGATCACTTATAATTTTCAAATGGAGTAATTCCAGTCTTGCGTTATTTTTGAGTAATGCTCAGTTTTATAAGGCATCCCTTTCAATCTTTGTTACAGGTTCCTTTTAAGATTAAATGCAATGGTTCTTTTGAGAGCCATCAACTACCAGTACTGTCTTACTACTCAGTTTCACTTAATGTTTAACTTTGAATGAATGAGTGATCTGAAAATAGCTGGAATAATTGTAGCAGCCTCTGGAAACGTTACTCAATCTCCTCTGTAATGATTGCAGCCTCTTGCTGTGTCAGTTCTTCTTCCAGGAAACATCACTCACATACTGTATATGAGGGGTAGTGTTTACAATAGGATAACTGTAGAACATTTTATCAGTTCGCTGCACTGACGTGGCATTTAGCAACAAGTTCACATAAAACTGCTATTTATTGATCCATATTGATTGGATTTTTATTGCTACATTTTTCATTTTGGGGTGTAAAGAAAAAAGTTCCCATTCAGAGCAAATTTTGGCCTAACGGAGGTATGGCTGGGATGATGACCTCCACAAAGCAAACATGGTGAGATGTGCCACAGATAAGAACATTCATTTTTTTATTCATTTAGGCTCAGTAAGTGCAACTGTCCATTTGGTGGACGGAAACAGTGGAATGAGGTAGTCAGACTACAATCATGTTCATGGCAATGTTTCAAACCAAGATAAAAATATTTGCTTCTTTGTCAGTACACTGCCGTAGATGGAAATGAAGCAGGTCACTTGGGCTGAATAGTCAGACCAAGAGATTAAACTGAATGGCATGTTCGAAATTCAAAAGCTAAAAAATTGAATAAAAATAGCAAATCCTAAAATGTTTTCTAAAAGAGGAAGAACAGATTCAAAGAATAACTACAAAGTGAAAAAAATATTCAGTTGAACAAGAATCCACAATCTTAGACACAAGTAAATATATGGTGCGGGCTTTGAGGTTGTCTCATTTGTGACATCATGATGTAGGAGCTTTGGAACTACAGAAAAATAAAATGGTGACTCAAAAAGAAAGAAGAACTACAACAGATTTGAGTTATCTCCTTCTCAAAACCTCTGTAAGACCTTATCTGTATTTTAGAAAAAAATGTTTAACCCCAGAAGTTTCACACGTTATATCAGGCAGATAGCACTGGCCTCACAATTGTTCCTCTTACTCTAAAAGAATTATCTGGAGTAACACTAAATGGAATAAGATTATGCCATGGTAATATGATCTTCTACAATGGACCATTTCTGCATTGGCTTACCTTAGTTATTTGGAATCATCCTAACCCATCCTTCATAACTCGAATGGAAAACAACTCCTAATGTTAAGCCAGAAAACATCTAATTTTCCTTATAAAGAAAGGTTTTATGGTTTTAATTCTTTAAAACTGTTTTAAATAGCCTATTGATCCTCTGTGTTCTGTTTCAGCTAAAGTTTGCCCTCCTTTTTATTGTCATTTCTGCTACTGAATTATTTTGCATTTATTTATTTTTTTGTCATTTTCTACTTTTAGTTAATATTGCTTTGTTTAAATTCTGTTTAGCAAATATGTATTGCGTATCTATGTCTTTACTACATTCCTTGGGCCTCATGCATAACGCCGTGCATAGAATTTGCACTATAACATGACGTAAGAACAAAAGCTGAAATGTGCTTACGCACAGAAAAATCTAGATGCAGGAATATGTGCATTCGCCAACTTCCACGTTCTTCTGCTACATAAATTCTGTCCCACCCCCAACTCCTCCCAGAATTATGCCTCTATAAATATGCAAATCAATATAAATAGCCCTTAAGCTCAGCCTTCTGTGAAAAGACAGTAGGAAAAGCAAAGAGGAAAATATAAGAATTTCAGCGAATACTAAGTGTAGGCAAAGGAAAAACATACTCTTTGTTGGTTTAAACAGTGGTATAATCAACAAAAGGAAGTTGATCGAGTGACATAGCGTGTCGGAGAAACTTGAAAGCTCAAGTCCACAAAGTCGCACAGTACCCGAAATAAAAAGAAGTTTTCACATATCCAAGTCGCCGTGAAAAGGCGAGTCGTAGCCCAATGTCTTAGTGCCGTATGAAAACGTATTAGGGTACAGAGAAAAAAAATAGGCACACAGTGGGGAAAAAAGCAGGAAATGTCAACTTTAATCTCGAAATTGCCACTTTAATCACATATTTTAGCTTGTCATTAAAGTAGAACATCATAAACTTCAACTTAAAATCGATTAATGTACTAGTTTCTCAAAACCCATCGTAACTAAAGTAACACGTTAAATGCTTTGTTTTGTATTTGATCTTCTTTGTGCTCTGTGTGTGAATCTCTACGTGGTTCTTAAACCGGCTTTCTCTTCCTCCGACAGGACACAGAATCCATTACATTTGTGATATTACAGCTGTCTGAATAACTAACTTACTGAGATGTATACGTGATATCTTTTTCACGATGTTAGGAATTAAAGCATGTTATTAAACATGGGAGCACGGTGGCGGTACTGTCTCTTTCAAACGTACTAACTTCTAATTCCTGTCCTTACTTTTCTTTCTCCAAATACCCAATCACCACACAATCAGCTCTGTAATAGACGTTAAGCCATCTGTAAGCTTACAACGACGATTCTTCAAAACTTTTAAGGAACATTGAAATATCTTCGTAGTACATGTTTAATTATTCTATCCATCTATCTTTCTAGCATACAACAGTCAATCAGGATCAATCTGTGAACTAGCTAGCGCTGCTGCACCGTGTCCTTACATGTTTAATTATTAACGATACAGATTATTTAAATGAAGTTAGTTTTATCTGTATAATATAATCAACATATTTTGCTGAATTTCATCTTAAAAATGATATCGACATCATATGTAAATACGCGCTTTATAAAGTGGCGCAGGTTGCGCAATATTATAACTGTAGTGCATGTTTACAGTGGGGTAATTGTACTTATAAGTACAAACAGTTCTACAAGGAGCACTTGATGGACTGATTGGCTGTGTTTAAAGTTCTTGGGATGAAACTGTTTCTGAACCGCAAGGTCCGTACAGAGAAAACTCTGAAGCGTTTTGCCGTGGCTAAGGCAGCGTGTGCTTGATGCTGTATCCCGGTAATTTCTGATCAGCTGCTGCTGTGATTCCCCACTCAGATACAGTGATATAAATACTCAGAGTAGTGCAGTGACAGTAATATGGAAAAAGATGATCTGCTGTGGCAACCCTTAACGGGAGCAGCCAAAAGAAGAAAAAGAAGGTGCAGTGAGAGTAACAACGCTAAAGCAGTTATGGTATTTGGAATACTATGGCTATTCCCTGGGCCATTATATTGTTACAGGTTAATTACAATCAGATGCATTACACTAATAAATAATATGCAGTTAGTTTCAGTGTATTTTTAAAGCCGCGTCAGAAATGTGGTTCTAAGAAATAAAGGGTAACCACACAGGAACAGTAGCACTGCTTTGACGCTGGGTGCCACCAGTCTGCAAAACCGAGCGGAGAACTTGCGTACGACAGGGTATGAGCTACCGTGGAAATGTGTGTGGCTCTAAGTTTAGGTTTTATACATCGCGTTTTGAACGTGGAAATGTACTTACACAACATTTCTGTGCGTACGCACCGATTATACATGAGGCCCCTTGTGTTTTATGTGTTAAACCCTGTTAGACAAGGCTGACAGGTCATCATCAGCCTTTATACTTAGGGTGAGGAGATGAGTCCCTCACAGCGTCATTGACGATTGTGGAGTTTGCATAGTATGTGTGAAAACTATTCTTATTTTCTGGGTATTATGGATTTTTTCTTTGGTTAAGACTCTTTTTCTTTTGTTTTCAGATCAAGACTGTTGATGGCAGTGGATAGTGGAACTTGACTCAACTTACAAAATAATAGACATGCTTCTTAGTTAGCTAGCAGGTGAATTCAATAGTGGTAGTGATAGAGGCCTACCAGAATGCACAGCTCATATCTTGTCATAGCCAGGGATTTGTAGCCATCAACCAACAGAGTTCCATTTCTAACAGTAACATACTGTTGCTACGGTCCTGCCTTTTGTCCAGTCTGATAGCGGTCATGGGACACTGTATCTTTGATTGCCAGTACAACAAAATTTTTGAGCAGGCATCAGCTACAGCGCTGCTCTTGTGAAAAGAATAGAGATAAATGCCATCAACTCAGAGAAGGAGAAGCAAGTTTGTTGTACAACGTGAACGTCATTAAGAGAATAAAGCTGAATAATAAAAAAACAAGCGGTAACTTTTACAAGTAGCCAAAATTTACACCGGGTGCTACATACTCAATTCAAATGTATGCTTTATTATATTGTCAAAATAATACTAATATTAGCAGCTCACTACTCAAAACATGGAGTGCCCGGTCTCGAACCCAGGACCTTCGGATTATAAGGCAGCAGTTCTTACTTCTGCATCATTCAAGAATACGTGTAAACTCCCTGTCGACTGACATTTGAGCTTGAGTTTTTAACTCATTGACAGCCACATGTAAATCAAAAGCTTTTTGTTTCTTTGTTTATATTCTTAAATAAAGCAAATGTGTTGATTTGATATTTGGAGTAAAGCCTTGACACATTATACACTTCTCATCATTATTAGTATAACATGGAAAAAGTTTCTGCTTTAGGTATGTGTTCAGCATTTCTTGCATTTCCTTTCATCCTACACTTTGTAGACACAAAACACACATGAAATGCATGTATCTATACTAATAAAAGGCAAAGCCCTCACTGACTGACTGACTGACTGACTGACTCACTCACTCACTCACTCATTACTAATTCTCCAACTTCCCGTGTAGGTAGAAGGCTGAAATTTGGCAGGCTCATTCCTTAAAGCTTACGTACAAAGGTTAGGCAGGTTTCATTTCGAAATTCTATGCGTACCAGTCATAACTGGAACCTACTTATGTACATATATACCGTGTGTACATTAATGAGGAAAAAAATTAATTTAAATGATTTTAGCACATGGCTGCAATATAACAGAGTGAAAAATTGAAGGGGGTCTGAATACTTTCTGTACCCACTGTATATACACTGTATATACAGGTGCTGGTCATAAAATTAGAATATCATGACACAGTTGATTTATTTCAGTAATTCCATTCAAATAGTGAAACTTGTATATTAGAGTCATTCATTACACACAGACTGATGTATTTCAAATGTTTATTTCTTTTAATTTTGATGATTAAAACTGACAACCAATGAAAGTCCCAAATTCAGTATCTCGGAAAATTAGAATATCAATTAAGACCAATGCAAAAAAAGGATTTTTTAGAAATGTTGGCCAACTGAAAGGTATGAACATGAAAAGTATGAGCATGTACAGCACTCAATATTTAGTTGGGGCTCCTTTGGCCTGGATTACTGCAGCATGCCATGGAGTCGATCAGTCTGTGGCACTGCTCAGGTGTTATGAGAGCCCATGTTGCTCTGACAGTGGCCTTCAGCTCTTCTGAATTGTTGGGTCTGGCGTATTGCATCTTCCTCTTCACAATACCCCATAGATTTTCTATGGGGTTAAGGTCAGGCGAGTTTGCTGGCCAATCAAGAACAGGGATACCATGGTCCTTAAACCAGGTACTGGTAGCATTGGCACTGTGTGCAGGTTCCATGTCCAGCTGGAAAATGAAATCTGCATCTCCATAAAGTTTGTCAGCAGCAGGAAGCACGAAGTGCTCTAAAACTTCCTGGTAGACGGCTGCATTGACCTTGGACCTCAGAAAAAACAATGGATCTACACCAGCAGATGACATGGCACCCCAAACCATCACTGACTGTGGAAACTTTACACTGGACCTCAAGTAACGTGGATTCTGTGCCTCTCCTCTCTTCCTCCAGACTCTGGGACCTTGATTTCCAAAGGAAATGCAAAATTTACTTTCATCAGAGAACATAACTTTGGACCACTGAGAAGCAGTTTTGTCTTTAGCCCAGGCGAGACGCTTCTGACGCTGTCTCTTGTTCAAGAGTGGCTTGACACAAGGAATGCAACAGCATACGTCTGTGCATGGCGGTTCTTGAAGCACTGACTCCAGCTGCAGTCCACTTTTTGTGAATCTCCCCCACAGTTTTGAATGGGTTTTGTTTCACAATCCTCTCCAGGGTGCGGTTATCCCTATTGTTTGCACACTTTTTTCTACCACATCTTGTCCTTCCCTTCCCTTCCCTCTCTATTAATGTGCTTGTACACAGAACTCTGTGAACAGCCAGCCTCTTTAGCAATGACCTTTTGTGTCTTGCCCTCCTTGTGCAAGGTGTCAATGGTCGTCTTTTGGACAACTGTCAAGTCAGCAGTCTTACCCTTAATTGTGTAGCCTACAGAGCTAGACTGAGAGACCATTTAAAGGCTTTTGCAGGTGTTTTGAGTTAATTAGCTGATTAGAGTGTGGCACCAGGTGTCTTCAATATTGAACCTTTTCACAATATTCTAATTTTCTGAGATACTGAATTTGGGACTTTCATTACTTGTCAGTTATAATCATCAAAATTAAAAGAAATAAACATATGAAATACGTCAGTCTGTGTGTAATGAATGAATCTAATATACAAGTTTCACTTTTTGTATGGAATTACTGAAATAAATCAACTGTGTCATGATATTCTAATTTTATAACCAGCACCTGTATATATATATATATATATATATATATATATATATATATATATATATATATATACACATATATTACAGTATATATACACACACACACATACATATACTGTATATCAGCGCTTCCCAATTCATTTTACCCTCGCACCCCCTGTGACGGACGATGTCGATTTCGCACCCCCTTGGCTTGAGAAGTATGAAAAAATTTGAGGTTAACGCAGAAAAACAGATCACCAATTGAAGCTTTATGAATAATGGATACTTTATTTGCCATCAATAATTGTTTTGGTAAAGCCATACTCGGTGTAATCCTCCTCCCATTTTCTAATTTTTTCGCGACTAGCCATGATTAAAGGAACGATAAAAAAGTAAGAGCGAAGCGACGGTGACTTATTGAGGCAGGCAGGCGAGAGCACAATAACACGCCGTCTCGATGTAGCGCGCGTCAAGTCGATCTAAAATGTGCGATCAGATTCGAAAAAATATGTCTTTTCAAGTTCTATTTGGATATAAGTAGGTTCGCTTTAGTCAACAGAAATATCTTTGGTAGGAATGTGAGTTGAATTTAGTCTTTAAATTTCAATGGTGAAGAAAAATTTATGCAATGATGACTAAATTTAACTTACATTCCTACCAAAGATATTTCTGTCGACTAAATAAAAATGACTTATATTTAAAATTTGAATACAACTTTAACAGATACGATAGTTCATAATACCCACGCAGCACTAAGTGCACGTAAGAGCAGGAATCATCCATTTTAAGAAGCAGCATATCACATGCAGATAAGGAGCCTTGGCTCCAACAAAAAAAAATTTTGCCGTTAAGCCGGGGGATGGGACAGCAGGCTGCTTGCTGCTTGTGCTGAACGACACATTTACAAAACAAAAGACGCTGATGGAGAGGTGCGAAGGGATTTAAGGTGAGCCAGGATTATGAGTTTTTCATAGGCTTTCGTAATTTTAGTGTTAATTCAGAATTTACTTCATCAGAGGATATCAGAATGTCATTTACAACACAGGATAGTGCCATGTCTGTACTGTGACTGGGGCAGAAGCCAGAATTAAATTTCTAATATAAATACAGTATGTATACCAGTAACACTCCAAACATCTGCAACTTCTGACCTGGTATTTAACTGTTGGATAACACTCATTCACCTTTTTGGTTCCTGCTCTATGAAACTCACTCTCTATGCCTATATGTGAAGCTCCTTCAATGATAATATTACTTAAAACTCACCCAAAAATAAATGTTTTAGGCCTGCTCTCCTTTCCTTTTTTTAATTACTGTCTTGATCCTGCATACTCTATTAATGCTGGCTCTACTGTACTATATGTAAAATCTTAGTAATATTCTGACTTGATGTCAAAACCTGTGGAAATTAATATTTCTCTCACATTTATCTTATTTGTTATGTTCCGTTGTTTTATATTACCTTTCAGAGGCGTTTATTGAACTGCACAAACAACTGATTAGTTTAATAATTGACATACTGTTTGCAAAAAAGATAAAGTAATCAAAGCTACAGTAAGGTTTAGTGAGTTCTCCTTGAGCCTCTTGACCTTAATTCCACATCTTGTTTGGTGCCACTCATTCATTCAGTTCTCTCCAATAATAAACAATATCACCTTTGCCTTTCAGAATTTCAATCAGGCCATAAAGTGTGTGAACCAGTTTTATGGTGTCACTAATAATCAATTTACACGTTTGCACATTTATTTTAGTTTTCACTTTGTAACCAAGCCATTTATTACAAGAAGGCCATTCCTTCACCTTACATGTGTCACACATAACAAGAAAAACATGACTCAAAGTCTGGGTTTCTATTCACTTGATCAAACAGAATCTGATTTATCAGCTTTATTGTACTCAGATTTAAACTTTGTGTTTTTTTTTTTATCATGATCACTGTAATTTCTCCAGTAAATTATTTGTATATTCACTTCTCAGATTGCCAACTCCCCTCTCACACTATTGAATTAGGTGGGCCTCCTCTCAGTCCTTCAATACTTATCCTCTCTAAACTGGTATAATTTTAATGAATGAGCATGTTTGATATTCCTCACCTGTATTTCATAGCACTGCAAGCCAGATGCTCTTATCAGAGAAAACTCACAGTTGAAAGCAGTACTAAAATTGTTAGGGGTATAGCAAACAATCGAAACGGAAAATCAGAATTTGAAAGTGTGGAAGTGTAAAATACACCGAAGATTCTCACTTTGAAAGAAGACTCTAGGAGTCAAAGGATAAGCAAACAGAGTAATTAGCTTTATTGCAATTAAACAATAATATAGACTCAACCCAATTAAGCCAAACTGAGTTGAGCACCAAACAGGTCAAACATCATAGTTTATATAATCATTTCTTATCCTCGCTCTTAACAATGCATTTGCTGTCTATTCTGACTCACTACTCCAGCTGGATTCTCACTGGCCTTTCTGGGACACCAATATTTCCTGTATCTCGTCATTCAGTATCATTCTTTGCTTCCATTATTTCCTAACTGGCCTTCAAACAACAGGTGTTCCCCCTTCTCTGTCTTTGTACAGTTTCTGTACGTCATTGTCTTCCTTCTTTGTCTCTGAGTTACTCAATATTGGTGGTTCTGAGCTTAACTAAAAAATAAATATGGCAAATACCTTTATTTAACTATTTGCTTAACATATCTAATTCACACTAAGTTTAATGCTTATAGAAGCTCATAATTCATTTTATGTGTATTTATGCTAATACATGACTTTTTATTTTCCATAAAAGACACTGATGAGCAGAGGGAAGAATGAAGGTTATATGATTCTCTTGTATCTGCCATGAATTAAATTCTCTGTATTGAGGAAGGTTAGGGAGGAAGGCTAGCAATGATGTACTTAACAGCTACCATGCAGTCCTCCATATGATTCCAAGTGTCCTAAAGTTGTGATGTTTTGGCAAAATGTTGCACTCCTCCTGAAATCTGTATAGGTTTCATACTTACAACCATAACAACTCCAGACCATTAATCTATATTTAAATCTATTAAATCCAGCTTAGGTCTGCAAGGGCCTGAGCCTATATTTTGTCAGGAAGACTACAATGTCCTTTAAATGACCACTTCAAAGGGATAGACAGTTCATTTTCTTCAGACAACCTGCTAACTGCAGGTGGATGGGTGTATCCGATGTCCTTAACAATCTTAAGTATAATTGTTTATGTTAAAATTCATAGTTAAGTCACCAAAAATGTCTTTTTATTAACCCTTAGCTTTATATCCCATTATATCATGACCCTAGAATAACACTTTCTGCAGTACAATGTCTGGGAAAAAAACAATTGCTAAGGCTTTAGAAACTTCACCTTTGATATCTACGCTATAAAGGTTTCCATTTCTGTTGGAGAAATCCTTTTCAAAGGATTTTATTCTAAGTTTTTCATTAGATTTTATGCCACTAAAACTTATAGAAATAACATTTAGCTTAGCTATCTTTTCTCCGAGTCAATAGAAGAGCACAAAATTAAACAGACTGAACAACAACAATCACTTAGCCTGTCTTACATTTCGTGTTGATCAGTGAAACTCACCAAAGCATTTTTCTCAGTGAATATGCTATGTTTGCAGGAGATCTTCTTTGCTGAATATTTTCCTAAAAATTCACTCTGCAGCTGGCTTAGAGGAACATTTTTTCCAAGCTTCACATAATGCTTTACGAGGCCAGCATTGTAGGTGCACAGAACTGTAGGTACCATGCGTACAACTTTCATGAATGCCTATTCTTTGAATGTTGCCAATGTGACCACTGGTGGGCTGCAAGCACATGAGGGAAAAAAGAATTTTCAGGTACTATAAGATGAACCCACTGAAACATTTGACAGTGCTGTGGTATTCTAGCAGGTTTCCCTCACCACAGAGGTGTACCAGACCAGATTAACCTTTTGAGACTACATTATTTCACTCTTTTAGCCAGGTGAACCTCAATTATAGTAATAGGATTTCTCCTGTTTTTAAAAAGACAGTTGTATGTACATCATATGAGAATGATAATTACAGAGAATCTAAATATCTAATGAATGTAGACAAAAATATAATTACCCAAAACATCTTGAAAAATATAATTAAAGAAAAACTGAAATGGCATTGGAACATATTCATAATATAATAATATATATATATATATAATAATATATATATATAATAAATGAATAATATTCATAATATCCAGCTGATGTATATGATTCTTGGTCTTTCATACTCTTACTTAATTGCATGTTCCTTTTATACACAATTTTGTAAAAATTGTATAATCCTTTATTTGACTCACTACAGGAAACAATCAATGCTAGAGAGTAATTATTTTAAATCATGTTCTTATTTAATACCTTATAATTAATACAGTCTTAAGACCGCTGTCTTCTTCCTCCACCAAGCAGGA
Organism: Polypterus senegalus; assembly: GCF_016835505.1. Classification (NCBI taxonomy): domain Eukaryota; kingdom Metazoa; phylum Chordata; class Cladistia; order Polypteriformes; family Polypteridae; genus Polypterus; species Polypterus senegalus. The sequence goes on along the minus strand of NC_053163.1, from coordinate 105,436,412 downwards.
CCCAGCACCATTTACAGTATTGGTCAGTCTATTAAACCATTTATCAGGATCTCCTGAATATAAGAGTTCATTGTGTGTGTGTTTTTTAAAATGAGTAAAGTTTTGCCTTATGCAAATAAGTATCACGCAGTGGTGAGGATAACTACATGGATGTCATTCTCAGGACTTCTTTCTATCTTAAATACTCTATAAAGCTCAATGTGTGTCTATGTTTGCTATTTATACAGCTTCACACCCTTGGTCCTATCTCAACAGAACTGTGCACATATAACCAACTATTTCAGAAATAGACACTCCATTACTTTAGAACTAAAACCCAAATATTGGCTCAAAGGGTACCTTGGGGGGAGGGGGTTCCTTTTCACTACAATGAGTTTTAAGGACATTGCCTTTTCCCAGATTCTGAGTATTCAAATAACAAAATTCAGGAAAATCTAGGAAAGAACACTGTCCTGTATATGAGCAAAGTGATTTGTCACACAAAGGTCTAATTTTCCTCTGAGAGAAAAATAATTATTTTTGAATGAGTCACATCTGCACTTAGGAGACAGATTACGGGCTCAAAAAAAAATGTTTTCCAGCCGAGTCAATCTGTGGTACTGTCCAGTAATATTCTAGCTTCTTTTCCCTCTACAGATGTTCAGCAGAACCCGCCTCCTAATGAAGTCACTGCCACTAACCAAGATCCCGCCTCCAACTGACATCATTTCCAGTTCTGGTTCCACAAACTCCCTCCTCTTCCTTTCTCCAGCATATATATCCACTATCTTACCTACATGTATCAGTTCTGTTTTGAACTCCCTGTCTGTAAAGGCAGTGGCAGTGGCGTCGGCGTCTTCTTCATCCTCACTCTTACTCTTCTAATCCCTCTTCTCTCCCTTCCCTGCATGTTTTTAAACATACTGGGTATAAAATCCCCAGACCTTTGTGCTTGTTCCTGACTCAGATGTTATCAATATTTATTCATTTTTTGTCAAAACTATGCCTCATAAGAAAATGACTGCAATTGGCAAAGTTTACTCTGCTGCCAAATAGAAATTAGACAGTTCTGCCTTAAAACTTACCTGGGCAACATCTTGACCGGCTGCTAGTTAAACATATTTACAAAATAACTGCACTGAATGAGAAGTAATAACATAATATAGCTCAAACAAATATTTCTTTTAAATTCTGTGATCCACCAATGAAAACACTGCCTGCCCCCTTCAATGAATTTCACTTCATATGAAGACATAATGTTGACTTGTCAATATACCCTTACCTAATATACTCATCATCTGTAGTTTGCATTTTTAGTTGTAGGAGTGACTTGTACTGTAGCAATATTGTAGTTTTCAGTAAACAAGAGTTGCTTGCTTCTTACAAATCATCTAATGCTTCTAAATAAATTATATCCTGGATTTATAATTTTGTTTTTTCAGAAGAGGCTGGAAACAGCTGTGAATAATCCTTTCATCATGTAAAATTATTCAAGATGAATACTAAATATGTAGAACTTCCACAACAATAATATAATACACTTCTTAAGCATCTTCTGTGCTCATCAAGGCTCACTGTTGACCCATCTTAACTTTATGGGATTCTCATATGGTGACATTAGTAGAATCTTGATTTGCCATATTGTAATAAATATATAAATAAATAAATAAATACATAAATTTAGGCCCAACCTCATGTTAAGCTTAATTAAATCCAATTTAAAAAAAAACATTAATTTGATACATCAAGCGTTTAAGCTACATAAAAGGTCAATAGTCATAATTAAGCTTTATGGAGTTGTGGAAATGATAACACTGTTAACCTTTTCATTCTGATGTCAAGTAAGCAAGTATATCAAAGTAAACAACACTGCCTTAAGTTATGCCATAGGTTCCAGCTGTTTCATTTAAATGGGGGATTTATTTCTCCTATTTTGCAATATTTCATTTCTGTATTGTGCTTACCGTATATACTCATGTATAAGTCAGGTCTTGAAACCCGAAAAATCGATCATAAAATCAGACCCCGACTTATACGCCCGTTCAAAAATGTGATACTTAAATTTTTTTTTACATCTTCTTGCCTCCTCTAATCTCACATCAGTTTCTCAGACACATCAAATTTTGTTGCAGCAGCACAGTTATCAATTTCTTTCGCCATTTCAACAACAGATTTAAAAATCAGCATTAAATTTCCTTCTGACGAAACGCTCCATTGTATATAAGGGATGCTCTTACGATAAAGGTGTATGAGGGTGTGAGATATACAGTAAAAAACAAAAAACAGTGCAAGCGTTGCTTCGGAATAGTTTGGGTATTACCGTGTGGTCACATAGGTACAATACACAAGAAAAAAAAAGCAGTGTGCTCCATGGTTACTCTCTCAGGTGGGTGTTAGCATATCATAATCTCTTGGACCAATAGCATGAGTTTTCCGCATTTGACTTATACAACCAATATTATAAAATACAGGAAATTATATGGTAAAATCAAGTCCCAAATTATCCCCGGGAGAACTTTTAACACGAGTATATCCGGTAGCTACTTTGGCTTTCAGAACCTGCACTCCGGCTTGTGATTTAATGTGAGTTCAGTGGTATTTTGAACACACAAAGGTTGTTTAAGCAAAAGAAGCAAAACGATTAAGCAAAAGATGATCAAGAGGTAACATGTTTGAAGTGTTTAAAATTATGAAGGGAATTAGTCCAGTGGATCGAGACTGTTACTTTAAAAGGAGTTCATTAAGAGCATGGGGACACAGTTGAAAACATTACTACCAAGTAATGTGGTTGACAATAAGACTTTAGGGACTTTCAAAACCATACTTGATGTTTTTTAAGAAGCATTAAGTGGATAGGACTGGTGAGCTTTGTTGGGCTGAATGGCAAATTCTCGACCTAGATTGTTCAGATGTTCCAATGTTGTAATATTTGGTTATTGTGGTTTTTCTTCAACTTCAAAAGGAACTCAAAGAGAATAAAACAAATTGTTTTGTAATGTAGTCAAATTGGCAAATATAAGAAATAGGTCCTGAAAAAGATATATTGTGATGGATGGCCAACAGTTCATCCTGGTCGACACATCCAGATGACGTTCTCCCTGCAGCATAGAGGTGCCCCAGATTCCCACAGGGCAACATGGAAAATGGTTTTTGGCTTCACAGCCCTGCTGGGTGCCGCCAGGGGACGCTGCAGGAAGACATGAAGACTTCTGTTCCTATTACAGCTCGGAGGTACAGTGATATCTTGAGATACAAGTTTAATTCGTTCCGTGACTGAGCTCTTAAGTCAAAATGCTCTTATCTCAAATCAGTTTTCCTCATTGCATGAATTGAAATGGCATTAATCCGTTCCAGACCTCCAAAAAATGCTGCAGTTTTTTTGTTACATGTTTTTAAATAAGAAAAATGTACTTATAAATAAAAAATATATAAAAACACAATACATAAGATTGTACTGCAATAAACTGGTTTTATTAAGTACAGTATAATGTACAGCATTTACCTTGGAGATCAGACGAGTTGAAGATGCTGACAGAGGTGGTGTAGAAAGGCTGAACTGAATAACTTATTCATTGATTTTTGCCCTTTTCGCCGCATCTTCCTCACTTTCATCTGCAGGGGTTTTCGATAAAAACCTGTCCAATAAGGTCTGTTTCATCCTCTCTATCAGAATGTTTCTAAAATGCGTTAGGCAAGTGTATTTAAATACAGCTGCTGCGCGATCAGTTGTAACTTTTTCAGGATGTTTCTTTTCAATAAAGTCAATTGTTAGGCAAGTCTCATTAAATAGCTCCGCTGCACTATCAGTTGCAATTTTTTTCAGGGTTTCTTTTCAATAAAGTCAAGCATTAGGCAAGTGTCATTAAATAGCGCCGCTGCACTATCAGTTGCAATTTTTTCAGGGTGTTTCTTTTCTTTAAAGTTCAAAACTTTTTCCCACATTGCAAACACTTCCTTTATCTCACTTTATGAGGTAACCTCCTCCACCTCTGCCTCCTCCGTGATACCTGTCTCCTGCAGAACCTCCATATGTTGCCGCGTCTGTAGTTACGTCAACTCCTCCATCGTCATTTCCTCTGAATGTGCGGGGACAAGCTCTTTGATTGCTCGTATTTCGAATTTTGGCTCGTAACTCAAGGCAAAAAATCAGCCTAGTGACGGCTCGTATCTCAAAAAACTCGTACGTTGGTGCACTCGTATCTCAAGGTACTACTGTACTTCCAAGTCATGGGGATGGAGGAACTGAAGTACTTCTGGGCTGTCCCAGAAGTGCTATGGAAGCATATTGACTGAAGGACAGAAGCACTTCCGGGCCAAGGACTATAAAAAGGACTGTGGGAAACCCAGCAGACTGAGCCGGAGTTGGGAGGGAGTGTGACAGAGCTGCTGGGAGGAAAGGAGGATTATTGTATTGTGCTTATTGTGTATTGTGGTGGAGTAGGTGCTTTGTGCACTTTATAGAAGAAATTAAAATACTTCTGGGTGCTGTTAAACAGTGTCTATATCTGTCTGTTGGGAGAAAGATGGGCAAGCGCCACCAAGCATCCATTAACTTACAATATATATATAGTCACATAAATGAGTCACATACGAAAAGTTGATTGGATAGAGATATTCAAAGAACAGAGTCCAAAACAGAACTAACTGGCATTGAGACAAAATGGTGTTTTTAACATAGAGCAAGGGAAATTGCATCATTAACACCAGAACCGGAAGTTTCGTCTTTGTAGCCAGAAGTGACATCATCGTTGGCACCGGAACCGAAAGTGATGTCATCAGTGTGCACCGGAATAAAGCGGTATTTTCTGAAAATGGTCTGCAAGAGACTGAGAGAGACAGTCAGCACACTCTGCCACCCCCTGGTATGGAATAGAATTACTCTTATTTAGGCCATTTAGCTGTTTCCGATGTGCATGTGTGTGGCTACATATATATATATATATATATATTGTGACAGTTTAGGGCTTTGTCGTCCCCTTGAACCCTCAGATCAGATGGCAGACAAAAGTCCAAATAATGGATTTATTATAATAATAATGTGCAGAAAGCACCCTCCTATCCACAATATTCATAAATCAACAATCAATAATACAAAAACCAATCCTCCTACTCCCAGACGCGTTGCCACCCTTCCACCCAGCTCAGCTCGTTTGTCTGGGAATTCCCAGAGTCCTTTATAGTCTGTGACCTGGAAGTGCTTCTGAACCCTCAGTCCATGTGACTTCTTTGCACCTCCGGGTCAGATCAAAAACTCTTCTTTTTTTCATCCCGGAAGCACGTCATTCCTTCTGTCCATGTGACTGGGATGTACTTCTGGGGTGTATGGAAAATAGATGTCCTTGTGCCTCCGTGCAGCGACTCCTGGTGGTCCCCATGGTAGCCAGCAGGGCTGTGCATAAAAACTTCGTTGTCCATAATTTGCTGCTGGCATTCAGGGCACCTCCATGCTGCAAGGAGTTGTTGGTCGGGCCCTGGCGAAGACCAGAAAACATTCGGGAGAACCTTGGGGGAATATTATATAAAAAAAGGATTTGTATTCCACGTCCTCCCAGGACAACTTCGCCATCCATGGCCCGGTCGACGGCACTCATAGCACAGCTGGCGGTCTCCTACTGGTCTCTCTCTGAGTGACTGGAAACAGCGTGGAAAGTTTTACTCCACCCGTTTGTCCACTGAGGAGGGTTTCACCGCCGCAGTTGAGCTCTCAGCTCCCTTCTCTACTGTGTTAAGAGACCCCCTGTTTCTCATTTGGGATCTCCTTTTTAATCTGGGGCTTGCCTACAGTTTGGGTCACTCTATTAATTGAAGAGAGCCCTTTTACTGTTTGAACCTCTTCTGATTTAACAACGACCGGTGGCGGCGTCTTTAGATCCGCCTTGCTCCTGAAGGCAGCACTATCCAGCCTTCCCCCGCCCACTCATTGTTTGTGACTCTCTTGTAGAGCTCAGAGAGTATTGGCACCCGCTACTGATCAATCGCGGGCCTGGTTCACTCTGCGTCCCTCTATTATATACGGTACCGGTCTCACTTACCTGTACCAACGCATTAATTAATACAGGCAGCTCCCAAGACGATCACCGCAGGTAGTCATCAAATCTTTTTATAGGAGTTTCAGCTGCTGCTCCCAAGTTGGTGACCATCTTCTGGATTGTCTGCACAACCTGCAAGAAACTGTGCACGGGCTGAAGCAATTTCTCCAGCTCACGCACGTCCAAAAAGTTTTTTAATTCAGCCAGAGGTATGCTCAGAAGATCACTAGGCTTACCCTACGGCTGGGAGCCAATGAGCATGGCCGCTCCTGGCATGTGCTCTGACAGGTTCCGCATGGGTGCCTGGGATTTGGAGTTCTTTTCAGAAGTCCGTGGTGCCGTTTTTGGCTGACTGTGATCTGTTTGTTTCAATTTATTGACGGACCGATCAGTCATTTCCCGGACATCCTTATGTTTTTGTAGGGAGAGCGGTGCTTCGCTCGTATCCCCTTTCCCCCTCGGAATAACCAAGTCCGTTGATTTCAGGGCGCAGCCATAAGCAGTCGGACGCAGACCTCCTTCTTCCCACAAACCTTCGGAATGGGTACACTGTTCACAACTTCATCCAACTCACTCCAAAAATCTTGTTTCTCATCCATTGCATACCCAACTTGCAGGGCATATGCACTAACAAAATTCATCAACACATCTCCAATTTCCAGCTTCATAATCATTACTCTGTCTGACACTGTTTTCACCTCCAGAACACTCTTGACATACTGTTCCTTCAGAATAACCCCTACTTCATTTCTCCTCCTATCGATGCCATGATAGAATAATCTGAATCCACCTCCGATCCACCTGGCCTTACTCCCCTTCCATTTAGTCTCTTGCATGCACAATATATCTCCCTTTCTTCTTTCCATCATATCGGGTAACTCTCTCCCGTTACCAGTCATACTGCCAACATTCAAAGTTCCTATCCTCAGTTCCACTTTCTTTACCTTCCTCCTCTCCTCCTGCCTCCAGACACGTCTCCTCCCTCTTCTTCTTCGGCGAACAGTAGCCCAATTTCCACCAGCACCCTGTTGACTAATAGTACTGGTTGCGCTCGTTGTTAACCCGGAGCTCGACCAATCCGGTATTGAAATTTGTATTGTTGTCCGCATATTGATTTGGCAAAGTTTTACACTGGATGCATTTCCTGACGTAACCCTCCCCATGTATCTGGGCTTGGGACCGGCACAAAGAAATACACTGGTTTGTGCATCCCCTGTGGCTGGGTCAGACGCTTACAATGATGATTCCTGTATATATATATATATATATATGTTGTATCCCTGCAACACTGAATGGAGCTTAAAAAAATATCTACACAATGCTGAATCAGTGGGAGACACCAGCCACTGATTACTATTAATGGTACAGTAATCTCTAGCTAACTTATCAAGTGCCAGTTTTACCAGCAGCATGGTACACTGCCTCGGGATTTCTCACATACAGGCAAAATCTCTTGTCTCAGTGTGAATGTGAATTGATGACTTTAATACTACTTGCTCACTTCTGACAAAGGAGCAGTTCAAGCTGTGTTTATAGGATTTTAAACTCATTTTCTCTAGAGAAAAAGATAGCATTTCTGTTTTACCCTCCTCTAGTGGTAAATATTTATTTAACAACTTCTCCCTTTGTTTCTAACCTGTGCCAAGACTAATCAAATGATCTTTCCAATGCTCCTTTTTCACTGTTGTGCAGATTTGTCTGATCATAAGACCAGATGAATCTAGATGGCTTTGTGATTTATTTTTAGTGTCACTGCTCACTTCTCTGGCCCAGAAAAGGCCATCCTCACTTATTGAAGATAACAAAAAAAAAAAATCCTGGCACAGACATTTGTAGAGTCTTGCTGGTTACCAATAGAAATAAACCAACCTGGGAATGGAACCAGGACACCAGAGACAGCTTTAAATAAAGAACTTGAAGCAAAGGTGTAATCATGAAAGATGGCAAATTAAGTGAATTATAGTGACCCCCAATTCACACTATCACGGTATGCTAGTCATCTCTACAGGCAATTTGTATCTGTTGATTTAATTGAATATTATATTTTTAATTTCCTTCTTACTAGACAGTTTCACTGCCTGTATAAAGTCATTAAAAATGTTCACTTTACTAATACTGCCATTTTTAAAGGTATAATGACTTTATTGGTTGTAACAATGGCAAGTTTATTAAGTGTATAAGACATTATTTTTCTGGTAAATCAATAAGAATGCTTTGTGCTCATTAAAGAAAGTGATGTATACCATTTACATCATATCAGTATAAGCTGTAAGAAAGGTCTTCTTTTCTGAAATAATTTTGGTTAGGACATATTTATAAGGAACTGCTAAGGCTCACTGTCATCAGGTAGGGGGTCCTGGAGAAGACCCTGTACCTAGAACAAACACCCGTGCAGACTGAAGTATGGTTCAGAAAGGTTATTTAATAACAAGAAAAAAAATAATAATAATAAAAATTATAAAATAACATAGTTACAGCCATCTGACCCTTTCTGTATTTCTATGAACTGGTTATAAGAAAATTATAAGCAACACTCTCCTTCCTATCTTCTTCTTTGCAAGATATACCTTTACCCTCCCACTTCTTTCCTGACCCCAAGCTTATCTGACTGAGGAGCTAAAGGTTTTCCTTGGGGTACTTATGGCAGCCCTGCAGCCCGCCAGAAGGCAGCTCCAGGTCATCTCATTCCCTCAGAGACTTCATTAAACACTACTGTTCTCTGAAGTCTCTGTGGGAACCTTAAGTCCCGTTCCAGAGAAATGCTGCTGACAAATAGCAGTAAGGGGATATACATCACCTCTGGGGCTTGATCTCAGTCAAACAACTGCCTGTGTGACATCCCGGCCATGAACATTTACTGCTTTACAATTCACTCTATCTTCCTGTTTTTCTTCCACCAAGTTTTAAACTGAAAAATGACAATATGGTGTCATGGATGGAACACTGTTCCCTTACCTGGACAGGGGGCCAGCATAAGGTATGGTGATGAAGACAGTAGCATTGCCTGTCTCAGCCATGAAAGGCCATTGGTACAGAGGGTATGCTGTGACCGGCATCCTGGCAGCAAAGAATGGAAACATTTATGTCATTTCACTGTTCACTGGGAGGCAGCATTCCTTTTGGTGAGCCCCTGTCTGGACATCCACATTGTAATGTGGGAATTGTGATTCTATAGGGCTGCCCTGTTGGGGTTCATGGATGCCACCAGGGGAAGCTGTCGGGAAGTGAAACCTAGTGTGACCTGGAAGTGCTTCTTGGAGACAATGGTTTTGGCATCAGAAGCACTCCATTTGGGTTTAAAAAGGTGCCCTCCACTTTGCCCAGGGAGTCAGAGTCAGGAGTGGAGAATGAACAAAGCTTTCCTGGGAAGAGTGGAGGGAGGAAAGGAGAAGAAAACAAAAGATTTAAACTGTGAATTACTGTGGCTGTAGGATGGATGGAGAAGATGCTTTACTGCAAGTACAACAAAGAAAAATTAAGCCAGTCTTATTTAGTCCTGAAACAATGTATAGTTGTTTCTGGGGACTGGGGCTCCATGATGCCCCCCTACAGTACACAATGATTACAGAAGGGATGATGAGATCTCACAGGCACAAAGGGCATTCAGAACATGCGTTTCAGGAAGGAGCTCACCTGGACAACTTGGACAGCTACTCTACATGCCAGGTGCACAAAAGTGGATGGTGCCTCCAAAAGAGCAAGAATGCAGTGTGGCACACCACATTATAAAGTGTGGTTGAGAGTATAAGTAGATAGATAGATACAACATTAATCCCAAGGGGAAACTCACATACCCCAGTAGCAGCATACTGATAAAAAAAAAAAACAATATTAAATTAAAGAGTGATAAAAATGCAGGTATAACAGACAATAACTTTGTATAATGTTAACATTTACTCCCCGGGTGGAATTGAAGAGTCGTATAGTGTGGGGGAGGAACGATCTCCTCAGTCTGTCAGTGGAGCAGGACAGTGACGGCAGTCTGTCGCTGAAGCTGCTCCTCTGTCTGGAGATGATACTGTTCTGTGGATGCAGTAGGGGTGCAGATTCAGATGACTGGGCAAGGCAGAAGCCATGGCTACCTCGTAAAAAGCAGGATGTGTTTTATTTAAAACTGAAAATTCAGAAAACAGTCTCAAATGATAAGTTTGAAGTTTATAAACAGGCATGCAGATGATACAGAAAAAAACTACCCAGTAGGAAAAACTACAAGAGCACAGTATTAGGAATGACCGAAGGGTCATGTATAAATTTTAAAACAAAACCTGTCAAAGATATCAAACTAGGCATCATAAAAAGAAAATCTAAAAACAGGCAAAAAACAGAATAGGCAGCTTAACAAATGACTTTTGCAGTGGCACAATGCTCAAGTAAAGTGCCAATGCCTTTACCTATCCCATCACGTGATTGCTGCCTGATTAGTATCATAAGGCAACAGACATTCACAGGAACAACCAAGGGCACGTTTAAAGGTGAAAATGTAGCTAGAGGAAGAACCACAGCCAAATCCTGCCACTGTGCTTTTGTAGAAGAAGGCCAGGAAACAAACAATTCATGTGCACCAGAATGTGAGGACTGGTAAGCAGCTGGAAAATCAACCTAAGTAAATGAATTGCAGCCAATGCCACATTAAGCAGGTGAAGTCCATATGTTCAACATAGTAGACACGAGACCCACAAATAGAGGACATTTTCACAAGGAAGCTCAGCATGAGAGTAGAGAAGTTATGACAAATGGGTTAGTAAGACAAACAAAAGTAAGTAGCGAAAATCACACACAAATAGAGACCAGGCTGGATTAGAGCCAAAGTTCCTTAAGTAGTGAGGCAGCAGCACTTGCCATTGTTACAACCAATAAAGATTTTTTTCTGTTATTGTTTTTTACTCACACGTTTAAAATGTTTTCTCTGGTTTCCTTCAACAGACAAAGACATGAAGGTATGTTTAATTGGCAACTCTAATATGGCCCCATACTGGGGACTGTAAGAGGGTCCATGAGTGCACCCTGTGATAGGCCCAGACAGATTAGATGTAAGGATGGATTAATGGATATCTGAATGGGAGTAGTTAAAAAAAATAAGAAGTGCTGCTGATTAATCCTTTAAAAGTGAATTTGATTGTGACCTCTAATAAACTGTCTTCCCAACCAGGGATCCTGCCTCTCATCTGCTGTATGCCTGAAATACTGAACTGGGTAAGTGGGTCAATAGATTCAAGAGCTGTCCATTTAGTGGCTGAAAAGGTCTAGTAATTAAAGTATCAATAGGGACACCTCAAGGTTGTTTTCTGTTTCAAAGTAAGAATGATTGCTTTCTCCATCCTTTTTACTTTTCTAGAAAGGTGGTGCTCCATAGAACACTTAGTTTTGGAACCTATGTGGTTTACATTTGTATCATATAGTCATCACAAAGGCTGGTCTACCTTGTTCTTGGCAAATAAATAGAACTTTGTTGTAAAAAAAAATAGCTAAATTGTGTGTTCTTTCAATGCAAGAATTTACTGGTGATAACTGCATTGAGGTGTCATGGAACATCCTTTAGTCTCTCTATTTCTGTCTCAATATATTTCATTGATGTACAGGTTACCATAAATAAAGCAATCTGCAGTGGACCAGAAACCAATTTTCTGCTTATTTATTTGGCACTGATGGAGTGCCCCATTTTGGAATTGTACTTTTGTTGTTTGTTTGTTTTGCTTGGCAGTCTTCTATTATCTCGGGGTTTTCTGTTTGTCTCATGTTGCTTGGCTGTAAAATAAAACTTTTGCATTTCATTTGCTGGGTTTCTTTGTGCTTCTCAGTCAGCAGAAGAAAGTTTATGTGAGCGTGAAATGAAGTACTCAGACAAACAGCAAGCCACAGGCCAGTGGTCTAAACATGTCGACAGAGAGAAAACTATAACTTCATTTGTTTTAAATTTAAACCATTTAATGGAGTAGTGATAATAGTAGTATCAGAAGTAGTATTGCATCATACAGTACACAAAACAAAGTAGGATTCTTATTTTAATGTCCGAACAACAACATGATTATTCAGAGTCATGATAAGCAAGAATTTATTTAAATCCATAACTTTTATTTAATATGAAATACAAATCAGTTTACCTGATGTACTCCATGTCCTGTGATGGACTGGTATCCTGTCCAGTGTTTGTTCCTGCCTTGCACCCTTTTCTTGCTGGCATAGGCTCAGCCCCGTAGTCTGGATTAAGTGGGTTAGAAAGTGACATGACATGATGTACTCCTTATTCCTGTTTTTATACTTCCATTACCTTAATCCTGGTGAAAAAAAATAACTTGGGAATATCTCCAGTGTAGTAAACCTCGAAAGTGGTTCTATCCTAATCACTAATAGAAGTTATTGAACATGTTATGTTAAAGCTTAACTCTAATCTAATCTCAGCATTGCCATTCATACTAAATCTGTTATTTGAATGTCACAAGATCTCTGCGTTTAATAATGTAAAAGAAGTGCACCCTGGCTGCACTGGTTAAATCTGATATTTCCCAGCTCAATGGACCTGCTTTTCAAATTCTTGACTGCTTGCAGTCTGGTGGTAGATTTTCCTGACTTTCTTGAGGTTATCTGGCTTGCCACCAAATACTAAAGATGTGTGTTAGATACTGTCTCTGTGTCTGCACCCCATCTAGCATATGTTCCTACTGTTGTGCCTCTGCAGAAAAATGGGCTCAGAATGTGAAATGGATAAAAAAATATCTGTTTTATACATATATATTGAATTTGCACAGTGGATCGAGACTATTACTTTAAAAGGAGTTCATCAAGGACACAGAGACACAGTTGGAAATTTATTAAGGGTAAATTTCACACAAACATTAAGCCAAGTCGATTTTATTTATAGAGCACATTTAAAAATAACAGAAGTTGACCAAAGTGCTGTACAGCTTCCATAAACACACCAATGCAAACAGTATATATATACTGTGTATATATATATACACTAGCAGGAGTGTATATACTACACTATACACTAGCAGGAGTACCCGGTGCTGCCCGGGAATCTATAATCGGTGAATTTCCCAAATGAAAGTAACAGAACATAGAAATAGAACAAACAGCTTTCTGATTCACATTTCATTGTAATAGGTAATAAAAGTGGTCATTCTAGAGCCTTTGGATACACTATATGTTTTGTTTGCACTTGTGGTGCGAAAATGAACAAATTCTGAGGATTGCGCACTGTAGAACATGCCACGTACATTTGTCTGTGTGAAAAGCATGGATTTTCCAAATTGATGCCTGGTACTTGCAGTGATTGCACTTGAGCTTTATCAATTGACATAGCAAAATCCAAACGAACAGCAAATTGTAGTCATTTGAAATCAAAGGGTAAATCATTCGGAAACAGTGGTATTCTTGGTATGAAAACATCTTCACGTCTTGTGGGACCTGTCATGATAGTTGCAGCAGTAATATTTGGATAGGGAGTCTTGACACAAATGCGAGTCATATTACACATTTTTGGAGGATCAAGATTGCAAAGTAGTGTGCGGAGGAACTGGTGCTGGTTCCAAAGAATTCAGAAACTCTGTTGGAAACAACACAGCTTGAACAGGGTGTATGACAGTGTCCATAGATTTGTAATTTGTAGGGCTGCCTGGAATTATTTGGTGGATGTGAATATTTATTTTGTTCACACTTTCATTCTTGGGAGATAAAATAACGGACGTTGGCGATGATAACTACAGAGAGAAGTGACATACAACCGGTGCTGTGTTTGGGGAAAATGGTGGAGGAAGGATGCGGTCTTTTCAAGGTGAGTCTCTGTTCACATGTGCTTGCATATAACGGACGTTGGTGAATGAAATACAGCATTATCAGTGGGTGTGGGAGTGTGACCCACAGAAACGCGGGTGTGTCAGCCGGTCACGTGCACTCCATACAGCAGTTCCTCTTCACCCGATCAAAGTAGTCGGCCTTCTGATACTTGGACACTTCCGCCATCTCTTGGCAATTTAAAGAAACATGGGTAAAGGACGACGCACAGAGACCAAAGCTGCCGCTAGATGGCGCCGCAGTAAGCGTCTCTTGCAACGTGCGGCCATGTTGTTGCAGGTAAGTACAGGGAAGTATGCTGAAGGTTGTGTCGGTGAAAAGATGCCCTACGGTCCACCACGAACGTTTTTCCGAACTAAACATACCCCATGACTTTCACCTGGTCACAAAGGAGCCCCATCCCCAGTTTGGTGCCGATCGGACGACCGGTGCAGATTTGTATGGCGGACAAACAAACATACATACATAGACTGTACTTTATATATTATTTATATATATATGTATATATGTACGTCATCAAAGGTGGACTGGAGGTGAGGTAATGACGGAAGAGGTGTCCTGGTGGCCATCTTTGAACCCAGAAGTAAGTAATGTTTATTTTTCTTCTTTTTCTCTGATGAAAGAGAGAGAGAGAGAGACGTTAGTATAACAACATCAACCCCTTGTCTTGTGATGTTTCACTCACCTTTGGGCTTGTTGACTGCCTCCTAAGCACATGTGCGTGACTATATATATATATATATATATATATATATATATATATATATATATATATATATATATATGGTGGCAGGCTGGGTCCCATGCCCGGCTGGAACGCCCCTTCTGTACATGTTCCAGGGGAGCAACCATGGATTGCTCAATACTTCCCCCGGGATGCTTGGTGGCAGCCTCCCTGGCTGACGATGATGGTGCCTCAGTTTCCCGCAGGGCTCCATGGGAGATGGAGTATTCTTCAGTCGGGAGGAGAGGACAAAGCTTCAAGGCAGGGGTGGTGGTGCCAGTAAGGTGTATTGTGTTACTGGTGATATACTTTGTGCTTTATTTGGGGACTTTATTATGCCTGTGGGGTTCACGGGGAAGACATACCCCACAGGTGAATAAAAATAAACTTTTTTTTTTGTTTTTATACGTGCCTCTGTGTGAGTCTGTGCCAGGTCGGGCGTTATTTGGCGCTACTGTTACAATAAATAAATAAATAAATATACATACAGTATATAGTATATATATATATATATAGCTATGTAAGCTATAAGCTATGTGATTCTGTTTTCATGTGCCTGTTAAAGGCCTGGCAGCAGTGTTCTGGACTAACTGAAGACAAGCAAGCCACAGGCTGATTAACTCCAGTGTACTTTTTGATTAGGAAGCTTTTCTTCATACAGAGAACCAAAGACACATGGAACAAGTTACTAAGTAGTGTGGTACACTGTAAGACTTTTGGGACTTTCAAAACTTGACTTGAGTTTATTTTTGAGGAATGCAATGTATAGGACTGGTGAGCTTTATTGTGCTGAATGGTCTGTTCTTGTCTAGACTGTTCTTATGTTCTATATATTTATCTGTTTACTGTATTATTTGTCCTGTGAGCCTGTATATTTGTCTTTTATGATTCTGCTGCTGTATGCTTCTGAATTTTCCCTTGGGATTAATAAAATATATTTAATGTAATTTAATCTAATCTAGCAAAACACACTTCAGCCTTATAAAAGTTATTAGTCCCATTGTAATTGTCACTTTGCCTGCTGCAGAATGTAATATACTGCTATAATAAAAATTCACACCCATTCACACTACGGCCAATGTAATTTAACTTATGTAGCGTTCTTTGTCCTCTCTTTCAGCAACATTCTTGCCGTGATCTTTACAGGATGCAGTCTTCTAGGGAGTGTAATAACAGTACTGAATTTCCATCATTTGCCATTTATAGACAATGTTTTATTGTGGATTTGTGAACACACAGACCTTTAGAAATCTTCTCCAGCTTCATGTCTATCTTATGTATCTTCAAAATTTGTTATATTAAATCCATGTTTTTTTTTTTTTCCATAGCTTGTTATTTTCTGGATTATTATTGTTTTTGTTAATTTTACATGATTATTATTCATGTTTTTATGCTTTTTCCTCTATGTTTATTATTTGTTAATCAAGTAGTGTCTCTTTAAAGTTGTGTCCATTCCTTGCACTTTGCTGGGCTCTTTTTCTGGCTATTTATTCCAATCAGAGAGACTCTGTGGTGGATCACTGAGTTTGCAAATTGTTTTTAAGTATTGTTTTTGTTCAGTTTTCCCTGCTTAAAAGATTTTTTGCTCTGTTTATTAGATTTCTGCCTTGAATCATTGACTTGTTTGCTTTGGATTGCCATTCAAACCAATCCTTTTAGGCTATTTTATGCATTTTGTTGTATCTCTATTTTTGTTAATATTTTATTTTTATAAAGACTCATTTTTTTTATCTGTAATTTTGAAAGTTTTAAAATCAATATCCCATTTTAGCCCTGTGTAGGCCCCTGCCTACAGATAACAGTTGGGGACTGGCTGACTTGGGTGAGCCTGACCTGAGTAGGATGGTGAATGTCCTGGTTCTGCTTTGTGGCTTTTTTGGAAGCCTTACATTCTTTTCACCATGTTTGAGATTCTGAGTCACAACACAATTATTGTTGTTCTTCTAAGATTCCCTGATATTAGTTTTGTTCAGCGCATAGTTGATATCAGCAGACCTTTCTTGAGAAGGGCAGACTCTGATAGTAACCCTACTTTAAGAGCCTTTTTCATAGGACCCTCACTCCCAATCTCATTTACATGGTTAGAATAACCGACTCCAATTACTTTTTAAAGGGTTTACATTATTTTTACCACCTGGTCTATGTGTAAATAAAATGTTATTAGCTTAACTCTTTTAGTCCAAAAATCCACCTTAGCATATCTCTGTATGTGGGCTTAATAAGTTGTGATATTTCATTCTATTGTCAAGCGGTTTATGTTTTCTAATTCAGGACAAATTTTGTTTCCAGTCATATCAATGAGAATTTTTTTTTTATTTTTGTTAGAAAATAATAATAAAACATTCTATTTACTGTATATAATGTCTTTTATTATTTCATTATGACAAAAGCATTGCTGATTATAAGCAAAATAATGGTTATTATGTATACATAAAAAGTATATCGGATATAAAGTTAAAACTAAAACCAGTGAATTTGAAGATAAAATGGCATTTTATTGTGAAAAAATAAATGCTAATGTGCTTAAGTTCAAAAGTAATTTTTATTTAGCCAGTTAGTAATAATATATGATTTTGCAAAATCACACTCCTTGCAACCCAGTAAAAATGTGCTGAAGGTTCAAAATGGTAACATAACACTGTAAAAATTGAACAGCAAAAATATTTATATTTATTGTTAGGGATATTTGGGGTTAAAATATTCTGGCTTATATTGCAGATATTCTCAGTTTTTCAATACATTTTGAAGATCAAATTTAGCATATATGAGAAGTTCCATTATGTTTAAGACTAAACAACTTATTTGTGAAATTAGAAATTTGCAAAGTCTTCACTTTTGTTTTTAGGTTAGGAAATTTCTTGCAGCTGTATTGAGCTAGTAAAATAGGCTGCAGTTTAGCTGGAGGACAAAAACAAAGTCTATAGCTGAGCCCGACTCAGAAACCAAAATAACTAGCTAACCAAGGTGTCAAGGCATAAATTATAAGTTGTAGTTAAGAGAAATGAGAAAATAAGGCACTAAATAATTGCTTGGACAGTATCAGCCTGGTGCTGTCACAATCTATAAAATAGGTACTTGAAGATGATGGCATGCCAAGACAAGCGTGGTAATCACATGAACAGTGTTGTGTTGTACTTAAACTAATAAATAATATACAGTGTAATGGACAGCCGGGTCCCATGCCTGGTCAGGACGACCCTGCTGTATATGGTCCGGGGGAGCAGCCATGGACTTCTCAGTACCTCCCCCGAGATTCTTGGTGGCAGCCTCTCCGGTTGATGATGCCTCAGTTTCCCGCAGGGTTTCATGGGAAATGGAGTTCTCCCCAACCCTGTGGGGACCCAGGATGGCCGCCAGGGATTGAGACAGATAATTAAGCCCAGCTAGTTTAATCATCAGGCCCACACGGGAGTGCAATTGGGAACAGGTGAACAAGCAATAGAAGCACTCCTGGGAGGGCCATAAAGGAGTCAGCAACCACCACTCTGGGCCAGAATCGGGAGGAAGAGGACGAGGTTGCCTGAGAGGAGGAGTGGTGGTGCCAGCGGAAGGATTGCTGTGTGTAAAGTAAGGTGCTTTGGGACTGTGTTATACCTGTGGGGTTCACGGGGAAGACGTGCCCCACAGGGGAAGAGTGTTTGAACTGTTTAAGTGTTTGGGACAGTGTTGGGCCTGTGGGACACGGGAAGACGTGCGCCCACGGGTGAAGAGAAAATAAAAAAAAAAAGTTCTGTTTAATTTACACGTGCCTCTGTGTGAATCTGTGCCGGGTCGGGCGCTTTATATAGCAACTTATTCACAACAGTTAATTTCAGTGTATATGATAAAACTGCATCATGGATGTGTATCTAAAAAGAAAGGGAAACCACATTGGAACAAAAGCACTGCTTTGACGCTGGGTGCCACCAGTTTGCAAAACCGAGTGGAGAACTTGCGTACACCAAGCATTTAGCTGGCGTGAAAATGTGCGTGTAGGTTTTATACATCGCGATTTGAGCATGTAAATGGTAGTCCGCAACATTTTTGTGTGTATGCACCATTTATACATGAGGCCCCAGCTCCTCGGTTGCTTGCTCTGAACAGTTGAGGTTAAAAGTAAAGTATTTACATGCTCAATATGGTATTCATGGTAAAGCTTTTATAAATTATACAAAAACCAATAATGGTGAACTGCATGATAATGTGCAGTGAACACACTTGACTTCAGCACCTATAGTTTTCATACTGTTTCTCTGTGCGTTTAGCATTCATTTGCTCAGAGGTGGATGCGCTTGCTGTGTTAATAAAAGTAATCTTTTTGTGTTAATACTGATTAAGTCAGTGTTTGTGTTGCAATTACTTAGTATGTTTTCTTTACTTTTTAACTTAAGTCTTCAATCTGTCTCAAGAATGATTTAAGATATGAAAAGGTAGGGGAAGTGATGGCGAAGGTGGTAGGGATGAGAATGCTTTCCGCTGCCAAGAGTTGATTCTACAATAAAATAAAATAAAAATAAAATGAGAAATAACCTTGGAGAGCGGATAGTAGATGTCACATAGTATATACGGACCAAATTTCAGGTCAATAGGTCAAACAATTTGCGAGCTACAGGTGATTTCAAATCTTGGACAGATAAATGGACAGCCATGTTTTTATTTTATATAAAGATTATTGAATGAGATTGGACTTTATTTATTTACTTATTTCCCTTTATTATTATTTTGGTGATGTTATTTAACTACCCATTGTGTGTGTCAGGTTTCATTGGTGTCACCATTTTGTGTGTCTGATCACTATGTTAGTATGTAGTTGCTAATCATATGATACATCCAGCTTGTAACCTGTAATATTACAGTGGCCATACTGAATAATATAGCTAAATCACTAAAGGTGCATCAAATCATTATAGCAGTATAAAGGAAAGATTCTGCAATGAAACAGTTTGGCACTCTTCTTAATTTAGTATAATTCCTTTAATCTCTTTAGTTTTAAGTTTATCCCTGGAAAAATAAGCAAAATATGTTGAATTTTATTCAACTGAAAAAATGTTAGAACTTGTAATAGAAACGTGCAAATATCAAAACTGCAACATAAATGTAGTTGGAAAGGTATGTTTAGTATCCACTGCTGTATTGATGTACATTTAGTACATGTCCTTTGCGTGATATGTTTTAAAATTGTCAACAACACACAGCCCAATGGTGTAATTGGGACAGTAGAAAAGAGTTTCTTTGCACACTTATGATATTTATTTTTTTTTTGCTTCTTCTTTTTTCAAAGCTTAGTGACTTCCACATTTCCCCTAACAGGAACAGTGACAGTTGCTTACATTGTGAACAGTGCTTAGCAGGCTATTTGCCAAGCTGATACTGCACCTTGCTGCAGCTGTAGGCAACTGAATTCACAAGGCACATCATGGCAGTTTCGGTCATACAGTGCCATATAACTCAGTTTCACTAGCCATATCAATGTCAAATGACATATTCACATTGTCAGAAACAGAAACCCTTTTAAAACTGACAATTAAACTAAAGCACAGCTCAAAGTCATGTCATTTTCTAAGCCTGCTTAAACCTATCAAAGTTAGCAAAGGGCGCAAGGCAGAAGCAAACACTGGACAGGGTGCCAGTCCATCACAGATATTGCAGACATGTCAGAGTAAAGGTGTTAATATTTCTAATTAATATGCTAACTGAATACATAGAATCAGTACATTTCTGTGCATCAGTGCTTCAGTATGCCTTCAAGTGCAGTGGGTGTGGGTGCTGTCACTTACCGTATGTGCATTGTCTATGAAGACATACATTGATCAGCAAGGATACTAATATAGAAGATCTTTACATAGACATGACTTAATAAATTGAATGCATATACTTTTCAAATGTGGCACAAGGTGAAAAGCAGGCTAGAGATGATTTGTATCTTTACTTATTTTCTGTATCTTATATAAACAGAAACTTTAGTTCATGTGATTGCTGAAAAATGAACAGTCTGCAGTCAGGACCTTTGTAAATTAAATTACTACTCTATTTACTCGTGTACGACGCGCCCTCATGTAAGACGCGCACCCAAATTTTTACAAAGAACATCGCGTAAAAACGTTTTGACCCGTGTACGACGTGCATTGTGATTGTATAGGAAGCTCTTAGAAAAAGAGAGAGCGATGTCGAGCGAGAGTGCGCGAGCAAGCCAGCGAGCCCAAGCAGAAGAAGTACACATTACAGAATTACATTTCCTCGTGTATGACGCACACCTGATTTTCTAATGCTAATTTTCGGGGGAAAATGTGCGCGTGGTACAACCGTAAATACGGTAATTTATGAGCGTTGGCTCTAAGTTTGCATTCTGTCTGAGTAAATTAATTTTTAATTGGAGACCTCAAACGCTATTCGTACATAAATTGACAGCAGAAAATGTTTATTAAATGCTTGCATGCTAGGCCAAGAGCAGTTAATATGTTTTGTTTCAAACTAGTGTTCTATCTTTATGAACCTGCATGCAAATGGAGCACATGTTATTGGTACAGAGAATATACCAGGAGATGAACAATAAATATAGGGACTAAGATGTGCCATTGTCAGGAACAGGGGAGAGGTCACAATAATAAGAAAATAAACAAAAAGACAAGAATCAAAAACTGATAATTGCTGTCCAAAGCACAAGCAAACATCTGAAACCTATAGCATCTTGGCTTCATACCCTTAACTATGCTATGTATTTATAAATGGGTCAAAATTAGGACACCGCAATGCTGCAACGCCTTCTTTAATTGTCCCCTTATCACATGACAGGCAACAAGCATCATTTATTATGAAACAAAACAGTTCATGTCCATAAAATGTAGCAACAGCAAAAAATAAAGTGTCTGTGACCCAAACAAATAGCCCCTAGTGATGATAAAAATACATCGATGTTATATCAAAAAAAATAATCAACACCAAGAACATCAAAAGTACACATGTGATAAAATTGGAGATATCAGTTAAATAAAAAAATCAAGTTGGAAAGAGCTGTGAATCACAACATCTGTTATACTGTACCACCAATTTGTGGGCGCCTAATCAAATACTTGGAAAACTAAGGGAAAACAAATTTAGACTAAACAAAGTAGAAGAATGTATGACATTTTTTGTCCTGCTTTTGATAAACACTTTGTTTTTATTATATTTATTTATTATTTTTAAGTCTATTATCCATCCATCCATTATCAAACCGCTATATCCTAACTACAGGGTCACGGGGGTCTGCTGGAGGCAATCCCAGCCAACACAGAGTGAAAGGCAAGAAACAAACCCTGGGCAGGGTGCCAGCCCACCACAGGGCACACAAACACACACCCACACCAGAGACAATTTAGAACCGTCAATCCACCTAACCTGCATGTCTTTGGGAGGAAACTGGAGCACCCGAAGGAAACCCACGCATGCAAACTCCACGCAGGGAGGACCCGGGAAGCGAACCCGGGACTCCTAACTGCGAGGCAGCAGTGCCACCCACTGTGCCACCGTGCCACCCTAAGTCTATTATATGTATGTATTATGAGCATGCATTCATATAAATCTACATTCAGTTAATGGATTAGCTTGTCTCCATATTTTTACAATGGGGCCTTAACACCTTTAATAATAATTTATTACATTTATATAGCGCTTTTCTCAGTACTCAGCGCTCAAAGACAGACAGGCCTATTAAATATTTTTTAGTTTTCTGTGTTTGCATTGTCTGGAACAGTCAAAGCACACTTTTGTGCTGTTTCATTCAAAGAATATTAAACCTGAAAATGTTATTTGTTATTTGTAGTAATGACCAAGAAGAAGCGGCAAGACAAGAGGTGGGTCTTCAATTTTACATATCATTCTCATTTGAGCAAGCTGTGCTGTTTGCAGGACTTTCTAGAAGTGGTTTATTTAACCACATTTTAACAAAAATGCCTGCGTTTGGAATGTTGTGAGCTTACAAGAGACATATGGTGATTGTGTGTATGAACATTTTGATATACAGTAGCTTGCTGATTGTTCAGCACTGGTCTCCATAGAAGATTATTGTGCCAGAAACTATGTTGTCTCCTTTCTCCATTAAAACATGAAATTAAAAAAAAATTCTCAGCCATTACTGCAAACAACAAAAAGTGTGTAAGGGGAAAAATAATTATTATTTTTGCGGGGAGTATTTCTTTAAACATATGGTACTATTTTGTTGTTTATTTTTTCTGTTTGTTTCCTGTTAGGGAATTGATGAAGACAAGTAATAGAATAAATTGAATAGCATTTCATATTTGATATTTCTTACCTGTCTTCAGCATTTGATACGCTGGTTCCCTTAAAAACACGGACTGTTTCATTTATTCACACCGCTCCCTGGTTCACACCTGAACTCTGTCAGCTCAAGGCCATGGGCGTGGGTTGGAGTGTCTTGCTAAGAAGATGGGTCTTGTTGCACATAAAGAAATGTATTCATATTATAAGTTAAAATACAAAAATGCTCTCACTGCTGCCAAACCTGTATACTACCCTAACATTATTAATACAAGAGGGAAAAATACTACAACTCTTTTTCCACAATTAGCATGTTCATTACGCCACCTGAAAATGTCATTCACCATAACCTCACTGTTAAGAACTGCTGTACGTTTTAGGATTTCTTCCAATCAAGAAATTGAAAAAATCACCAGCGACTTGCTTCTTCTATGACATACTTTCCACTGTCACCCATATTCCCTTACCAGTCAATTTATTCTCTAGTTCAGTTTACAACCTGAAAATGATATCTAGGAGCTTATAACAAAATCTACTTCTTCCACTTGCCAATTGAATCCAAAAACTACAAGCTTTATTCAGTCCTGTTTATTACATATCTCCACCATGATAACTATTATAATTACCTCTTCCCTTACTACTGGCATGGTTCCCTTCTCATTAAAATTGGCCTCAGTTACTCCAATTCTAAAAAACACCTGGCTTAGACCTTAACATCCTTAATAATTATCGACCTATTTCAAATGTTCCATTCACATCAAAAATTCTCGAAAAGGTAGTTGCCTCCCGGCTACAGTCCCGTCTTTCAAAAAATAACCTTTTTGAACAGTTTCAATCTAGCTTTCATCATAACCACAGCACAGAAACGTCCCTGGACAAAATCATAAATGATCTTCTACGGGCAGCTGACATGGAATTTTTATCAATTCTTGTACTTCTTGATCTCAGCTCTGCATTTGACAGAATACTACATCAGATACGTTTGAAACGTCCAGCTAGTTTTTGGAGTCTGTGGCCTTGTCCATCAATGGTTTTCTTCTTGCCTCACTGACATGAGACAGTTTGTTCAAGCAAAGGGCTTTAAGTCAGAGAATGTAGTCATTACTCAGGGAGTTCCACAGGGCTCTGTCTTCTTTTTCTCATCTGCATCTTCCCAGTAGGTAATATCTTTTGACACCATGTGACGATGTGGGTTCTGGCTCCACACTCCCTTTGATGTTTGGGAACCCTTGAACCCAACACCGTCGATAATGTTGCCGAGTGAGCTAGTCAATGGAGGCAAATTACTGAGCAAGGGGAAGGCAGAAAGTGTAACAGTGCTTTTATTAAAAACCAACAAAAACAGTGTTCCATAAATAGTGCAGTTTCAAACATTCATTAAATAAACAATCCATAAAAAGAACACGTGGAGGTTAAAAAATCAATAAATAGAAAAAACAATCCTTAAAATCGAGAGGTTAAAATGATCAGGAAGCTGTCTTTAAAAACAACAACAAATAAGCTTGGTGCTTCTTTTCTGTATTCGTCTCACCTGCTTATCCCGTACGGGCTTAGCAGCAGGCAAGACGCTCTCTGCAGCTGCCCTCCTACATCACACGCTCGAGACTGGAGACCTCCCGATCCCTGGCTTCGGTCTGGCACTCACCCCAGTCCCCGAGACTTGATTACCCTCAACGGCCAGGTCGCCCACGTTGGGGATTCCATCACCAAGTCTCCCGACTTCCGCTGCCTTTTCCATGGCCTCTCTGCGGCCCGTTGCTTTCACCTTGTCACTCCCGCTACCAGATCACTCAGCGGGAGCGACATCTACACAAACACCTGGGTGTCGGCCTAACACCCAGCTTCCTCGCAGCTGCCCACGAGCGCTCGATCGCGCTCACCACACGCTCCGCATGTCCGTCTCTCTCCTGCACCGCTTGCTTCCACGCTCCCTGTAACCTCCGTCCTCTCCTTTCCTTTCTCTCCGATCGATTCTCTCCCTTTCTCCCCAACCGACTTGCGCTTCTTTTAAAAACGTGAGGGGCCATCACAGCTGCAGCATTAGCCACGGGAGCAATCACGAATGTGGGCAGTTCCTCACCTGTGCACACGGTGAGAAACGCCCACATCGACGCATCCCCGCTCGCTCGCAACAACGCCCCCCTCACGAAGCCGCCTCGGGTGCGGTGATTATTTATTTAAAATCAATGGCCTTTTCTCCACGAGCTGTGGACCCATAACACCACACACCATGGTATTAAATTTCATTGTTATGCTGATGACACACAGCTTTATCTGTCCACTAAATCCGCTCCCTTTCTCCCTCCAGATACTCTTATGGCATGTCCCCAAGACATAAAGTCATGGATCACTTACAATTATCTTCAATTAGATAGCAATAAAGCTGAGGTGCTCCTCATTGGTTCTAAATGTACACTCGCTGAGGTTAACCATTCTTCTATTTTAATTAACAACACTATTACAAACATCTCTTCCCAGGTTAAGAGCCTGGGCATCATTCTAGACAGTAGCCTCTCTTTTTCTTCCCATATAAATAATGTTTCTCGGACTGCTTTCTTCCATCTCCGAAACATTTCTAGACTTCGCTCTGTTCTTACACAACAAAGTAATGAAGTATTGGTTAATGTGTTAGTCATTTTACGAATAGACTACTATAATGTTATTCTATAAGGCATCCCTAAAAAACGTATCCATCACTTACAACATACACAGAATTCTGCTGCTAGAATAATAACCTGTTCTAAATCCACTGAACATATCACAACTATTCTCTCCTAACTTCACTGGCTCCCTGTCTACTACCGAAAACAATACAAAATACTGCTCTTAACATTTAAGCTCTCCATAATCTTGCTCCTCTCTACCTTACTGATCTCCTACAGATTTACATTCCCTTTTGTTCACTCAGATCCCCGTCTGTAGCTTTACCAAATTATGTTCTATGGGAGCTCAAGCATTCTGTCACAGTGCCTCTCAACTCTGGAATTCTCTTCCCTCTCATATCTGTCAGCTAGACTCAATAACACAATTTAAACTTGCCTTCAAAACATATCTTTTCAAACTTGCATACCGATTATGAGTTTAGCATTGTTACAGCCAGTTACCTTTGATGTTTGTTACTACTTCTGTACGTTTATTGCTATTTCATTTTATTGTCCTGTTTGTTTTTATCTTTATTACTGCTGTTTAATTACAAGGTATACGTTTTAAGAGATTTAATTGTAAAAATCTGTTTTGCATTCTGCCCTGAAGTCACTTGCCTTTTAGCCGGGGCTGTGGAATTCTGTCTCCAACATTTAGGTTCTTATTTCCTTATCTCAGAAGAAAGAAAAGTGAGGCTTTACAGTACAAATCAAAGCCCACGTAGAGCCCTAAGTAAGGTCCATTACTGGCAAAACAAAGAGAAAAAACAATGCCAAATTAAATGCACATTTCATTAAATGCCATTGTTTATTACAATAGAGTGAGGTAATGGCAAACTAAATATGTGTAAAGTGGGCACAACTTAATTATAAGTAATGATAATAATAATAATATAGATGATCAGGTGCTTTGAGGCAACAAAAAAAATGTAAATATATAAATGTAAGAATAAATTAAAGAACACTATTATCCCCGGAACTATGTACATTATACATTATATCACTTTAACCTAACATGATAATTGCAGAGCTTTCACAGCAGACATTTACCAAAACTTAAAGACTGACATGAAATTCTATTTACAGTTTTCTAACTACTTCAGGACTTGGTGATGTCTATGAAATCTTAATAGCACTGTTATACATATGAAGTAAAAAGAAAACAGGTAGCTAAGTACAAGCAGGTAATTAACATCCTGCAGGCCAGGTTTGCACTATCATTTTCTAGCGTAGTGAGCTGAATTGACTTCTGATTTGTGCTAATAATAATAGTAGTAATAGTTGTCAAGTTACCTCAATAAAACAAACACAGTTTATATGCAATGACAAAGTGTCCCTACCACTGTGTTTAGTTCACCTCTCCCCTTCTTATTTTGGCCCTTTGCAGTATGGCGTGCCCAATGGCTTTCACCTTTTTATTTTGAATAATACCTCAATGAGTCTTTGTCCTTTTGTCACTGCTTCACTTTCAATGTATTTTTTGGGAGGGGATTGGTTAAACCAAACTAGCCTAACAGCACCCATGACACTTTTTCCATCCTCCCTGCATCGCCTAGCTTTCTGTGATGGCACAAAGAAGGTACACATTTGAGGAGCATGTAGAGCATGGTGTGCACCATCCAAAACAAAATAACCCCCAGAAGATGGTGCCCACCTGTGTTGGCACTGAGATTTGAAATGTCATTTTAACATTATCTCTATGTTCGTTTATGTGGCACAATTATTTGAGAATCTCTTTCAAAAATCAAGGCCTGGCTACCTTCTATGTTGAAGTTTAGACATGCATACTGTGAATGCCTGAGGTGTTTTCCAGTGACATCAGTTTCCTCCCACATTTCCAAGTCCTGACCATTATTACATTGGTTGATAAGTCTAAAATGACCCTGTGCCTTTTTAATATTTTTGAATGTCTGCTCTTTTTCGACCACGATTTTGGATTCTGTTTTAGGACTTTTGTTTACTGCGTATCACCTGGCCTTTTCAGCCATCTTATTTATGTTCTTCGGGGCTGTGGGGTTTGCACAGCCTTTTTGCTAAAATAAACCTTTTATTTTATAAAGATTTGTCTTGGACCTTTGGGTTTCTCACCAGGGTTTTTGATGGTGATTTTTCTGCCACTAGTGGGCAACTTTTGAAAGTATTTTGGTACCTGTGCTTTCGGAACTCACCAGATCACAACAACCTCATTCGCTTCAGGCAGAACAAAACAAGCACTCAAAGGCCCTAGACAGAAAATGATAACCAACACAAAGACTACAGCCTTCTATGCTGCAACAGATCAGAGTCTTGGTGAAGCGGGTCTTGGGTTTGGAGGTCTGATCTTGGACAAGCTGCGGTCCTTCTTCTTGTAGGCTCCAACTGGAAGTGGCAAGGTCCATTGCCCTCACTGGGTGTCTTCTCAGCACTGTGGATGGGAGAAAAGATGATACTGTTAGTGACAGCACCCCATTCTGGCCCAGCAGGGTATTGCATATGTCAGATGAGCCCGTAGGGTGATCCTGTGACACATATACATGACAGCCCTAATTCAACCATGAGCTTAACTGATGAAACAGGTTGCCTTACTTTAAAGTTGCCCCTTCTTTATTATGTTTAATGCAATGATATGAAGCTTATAATTGTACAGTCTGCATCTTCCCAAACATTTGCTGTTTTTTTCAAAATTGCTGTCATTGTGTTCTAAGCATGTCAAAGTACATAGTGCATATTGTTAGTGGCACTACATAAAATAAAAATCAGTTAAAATTGAGCGTGTGTGTGTGTGTGTTTAATATACACATTTTTTCATTTAGCTTCTTCCTATGACAGGTTTCCAGAACGTCACTTTTAGTGCTTCTTCATATTCTTTTTACATTTTTCACTTTTCTCTCAGTACTCGTTTCCTTCCACATCCCAAAGATATGCACATTATGTTAATTGGTGTTTATCAGTTAACTTGGCATGATTGAAAACGACTGTGAGAACAGGTGTATAATATAAATATAATGGATTTCAAAAGTAAAAGAAACTAAATGGCTGTTAAGATGATGCTGTGTAAAATAGACAATATAGTGTCTGTTTATAAAACATCAAAAACTTACAATTTCCATTTAATTTTTGCAAATAAATCACTTCAAAAGAGATAAACACTGCTTACAAAATTGGTCCCTGTTTTTGAAACGTATAGTCTTGTCATTTTAGTTGCTAGTCTGCAGTGACTGATAATGGAGTTTTTATACACCATTGACTTTCCCTGATCAAAAATGTTCTGTTTCAGAGATGGTGGGGAATAAAAATAAATAACATTTAGTCAACTACTGATTATAAATAGATATCAGAGAGGAAAAAAAAGAAAACCTCAAGCTGTATGCCTTCTGGATGTAATATATAGAATGCAGCTGCCATTTTTCAAATCTTTCGCATAGTCATGTTATTATGACAAAGATACAGTTATACAAGGTATCTGGAGGAAGATAACATAAGACACAACGTGACTTGTCAACAGGGACATTTGGAAAAAAAAAAAAGAAAGAAAGCCTAAGGCTTATGGCAGGAAATGAACACGTCATTCTGACAGAATTTAGCAGGCAATAGTCTTTTGGTATTTAGAAACGGCTGGTACATTTATGTTGAGAAGCTGCAACTAAAACCTGGCTTTGTGGCATGAGGTCTGTGGGCACTGTGGACAGGCAACAACCTAAATGTCTGTAGATGGCTAAATGACTTAGAATTTGGTGCCACCAACTTCAAATTTCAATAATTGTTTTTTCCCTTTGGAGATTTTTTGTGCTTATTTTTCTTAAGTTAGAATTTTATACTGGTATAATGTATGTGATTGTGTTTCAAATGCTTTGTTTGGTTTTCTTTTTCATTTGAAAAACTGTTTTTATCCACATTTTATTGCATTATTCATATTTTGCTTACCATTTTGGAGCTGTGAATGACATATTTTGTTATTATTTATATTGCTGTGTTGCACTGTTGTAAGTACTGGTACATCAAAGTTCTGGGTTCAAATCTCAACTCTGGCACTTCTGTGGGTAGTTTGCATGATTTCCCATTACCTTCTCTCGACTTTTTTATGTTCTACAAACTCTAAATTTCTTTCTAAATCCCAAAGGAGTATGTTTGGTTACTTGTGATTCTGTCAGTGAGTTTGTCCATGTAATGGCACCCTTTTCAGGGTTGGCTCCTGCCACTTTCCGAATGCTGACAGGGTAAGCTTCAGCACCTTGTGACCCTTAATGGGATGATGTGTGTGTTACAATGGATTGAGGGTGATTAGCACTGCTGCCTCACAGATCATGCATCATCCTGGGTTTAAAGTTTGCATGTTTCCCTTGCACCCAGTACTGCCAGGACAGACTTTGGACCTCTGAATTAGACTCAATAGATTTAGAAATGTTATGTTATTATTAACCTTGTGGACTGGGCTTACAATAAGGCCAGTTTCACCTTTGCATGTCTTAATGGAAAACTAAGGGTGGTTGGAGCCAGGAATGATGTCCAGCTTTGTGTTCCTTCGAAGGGGCAACTGCCAATCCAAGTGAACACAAAAATGACCTTTAAACAGACAAAAAGAGAGATGTCAAGTTATGATGACAGGTAGATAGAACTATACCTCCATTTTTACTTGGATTATTGATTTTAAATAGATTATTTATTACCTTCTCTTTTAATTTCACCCTCAACAAATTCTTTTAAAGCATAATTGCATTACTAAGCCCAACATTTTACACATTTACAGTAAAAGGCTGTATTTTCACTATTTGGTTTATTTATTTAAAAAAAATGTTTATTTTAGATTGTATTTATTTTTATTTTGTGTCACTAAAATTATATTTTTATTTAGGATATCAACTGTTACTGTCACCTTTTAATTAAGCTTAGTTGTTTTATTTTGTATTGCATTTGTTATTTTTCTAGTTTAGAGTATTATACAAACTTTTTTTCTTTTGTAATATTATTGCTTGATGATGTTTTTCATTGTATATATTTTTCAGAGAGCAGCATGATGGCACAGAGTGAAGGAGTGTCGGACAGGGTTTTGGTGCCATGTTATTGATTGGTGCCCTCTTCAAAACAAATCCCTGCCCTGAGCCTATTACTGCCAAGATAGACTTCACCTCTGACCTTGAATTTGATTGATTGACCCAGTCAGTTGATCAGCTGCACAGTTGTCATTTTAATGGACAAAATTTCTAGGCGCAGCCAATAGATGGAGGGAGTCCAGTTTGGTGACCTCAGGATCACAGTCGTGTTAGCGGAGTTTTTTAAACTGATTCATTCATCAATGATTTTAACAATTTCAGTGCATTTCCTGGTGGATTAATCAGCCCAGAAAGGCAGCTCACGTGTTCAGTCCTAAATATTAATAACTGCGGATGTGACGAGTTGCTAAAAAAGCATTGGCTCGGTTAGGCAGGTATTTAAAAGGGGTAGAGTATTGAGAACAGAGAGAAACAAATAAGAGATGTTCAGTTTGGAGGTGAACCTTACTAGCGGAGAGAGCGGAACAAATGGCATTGGCAAAGTGGCATTGTTGATCTGGGAAGCAGGAGCCAATGACTGTTAGTGTGTTCTGTAGAGTGGCAGTGTTATACTCTGTTGATCATTTGGATTATAGTGAGCAGGCCAGAATAGTGATGAGCTGCAGGAAGAAGGTACTTTATGGAAACAGAATCCAGAGTGCTGCAACTTCTGTGAGGAGAGGGCAGACCAGAAGGAGATTATCCTCAGAGTTAGGACATGGTGGTAATCTCACTTTGTCCTGCAAAAGGTCTGCAGGTACCAGATGAGGTGGTAGAGTATTATAGAAAGTGAGGGCGGTGATGAGAAGGATTTGGACCTGGCAGGGAGAAAGGAAGAAGCTCATGAGTGATTTTTGTGTTTTAATTCTACCATGGAAAAGGAGCTATATAAATAAAATGTATAATAATAGCCATGTGAAGAAAAGACAATCAATCTGTTGTGTTACTCGGTGCTTATTTTACACTATAAAGGTGCCTTCAGAGAATTAATTTGCTTATTTAAATAGAATGCATTTCCACTCATTAATGTGCTGCTCTATAGTCCATAGAAAGTGTGTGACATTGTGCAAGTATGTAGCATCCTGCATAATGTGCCACAGTATTGTGGCTTGCCCGTACTTGAAAAGATGCGGTATGAAGAACCTGACCCCTTACAACCTGAACCTTAATAATCAGACAGCGTTACAATTTCTTTTCAATTGCAGAATGTAAAAATGGATAATCAGATGCAGCATTTTTTTAACCAATTCATTTAAATTGTGGTCAGTATCAAATAATACAGTCCTTATATTCCTTAGTTCATTGGCCACATCTGTTACAGCATCAACTATTGCATTTTCTGACTCCAAAGCAGCCTCGATCAGCACACGGTCAGATGGTCACCCAGCGATTTCTGAAGCAGAGGTGTGTGTGTGTAGCCATCTGGGTTCTGAGTACAGCAGCAGCACCATCGCTGCATGGAGTCGTGTCATCGGCACAGGGTTCAGTGTTTGTAATATTGTCTGAAACAGAATAAACAGATGGTTGGCTGCAACTCACCTTTTCACATCAACTTTGATATCTGACCGCTTCAGTTATTTCAGGAACAGTGCAACTTTCAGAACTTGAACTTTCGAGTGTCTCCGCCACACTCTATCACTACATAACTTCCTTTTCTTGCTTAAACCACTATTTAAGCCAAAAAAAAAAATACATTTTTCCTTGCCTTCACTTTGCATTTGCTGAAATTCTTCTTCTTTTTGTTATAAGTGATTTTGTCATTGTCTTTTAACAAAACACTGAACGGAAGGTGATATTTATATTGTTTCCTTATTAAAATATGCAAAATCCTGGGAGGAGTCAGGGTGGGGCTGTAGGCATATGTATGTGCATTACATTTCATCCATTGGGATTTATAAAGAAAAGTGTATGGAGCTTGGCGTATGCACAGTTTAATGCATCTGGATTTTTTTGTCTGTACACCATATTTTAGTATGAATTCTACTCACAGTGTTATACAAGAGGCCCCAGGTCTTGTTCAGGAGTGAGGGAAAAATGGAACAAGAGATTAACAGGAGGATTGGAGAAGCATCCACAATTATGTGGGCATTGTGCCAATCAGTCATTGTGAAGGTAGAGCTAAGCCAAAAGACAAAGATCTTATCCTGGTGCTGGTAGGTTCGTAGGACTAACAGCAGTGACCTTACCTCCCCCTTGTGTTTGGATACCCATGAATCGTTGTTCCATTGTTTCCTTTTAAATGAAGCTGGTGTCTGCTTAAATTGAAAGTGCAACTAGGAGAGTGGGACTGTAGTGACCTCAAGGGGCATGGTTTCATTCTGTTCTGCTGCTGCACTGGGCGATGACATCCCATTGTCCAGGATCTGCCATGTCACTCCGAGAAGCAGCCAGCTCTGTACATGGCGTGGAGACAGCTTGGGACGTATTTTACTTGTCCATTAATAGGCCCAATCTTTGCTTAGGAGTGGGTTATGTTAAGACCAATCCCTCTTGAGTATCACTGGAAAAGGTGGATTTGGAAGGACTGCCACCGTTAACTTTTTTAGCGATCCTTCATAGCAAATAAAGCAGGAGGCGGACCTGTATGAACAAGTATCCTCATGAATGCAGGTCAGATTGGTCTTAACTTTTAGCCACTGCCACAGCAACTTGAAATGACAAGCAACAATGGATATGTTAATGCCGGTATCCATTGGGGCTGATACCTTATATCCATTTACTATTACTACTCCTGCGTACGGGTTTAATAAGGGATTAGCCAGAGCACATTACTCCTCTCTCTCTCCCTCCACCAGTGCCGACCCCATCATTACCAAGAAAAAAATGTGGCCGAACAATCATTGGTTTTGGCGCTCGCTCCAACTGGTGATGATGGGGCTTAGAGCTAGGGACATACACTGGTTGGGTTCCATATTGAGACTGCCCAGTTCTCCCAGAGAGTGAAGCTGCACGATTTTTCTCAGTGGCCTCAATGAGGTCAACCATATTCTTAAATGATTGTCCCCAGGCTGGTCGGGCGAGATATTTGAGTAGTGTGTTGAGCAAGAAAAAAACAGGCAATTTTTTTCATTACCTGTTGGACATTGTTTCTGTCCAGCCGTAGCCAGCACCCAACTGAGGGTGGGTTGGCTGCTCTCGGTCAAACTCAAACTGCAATAATTTCCTCGCCTGCTGGCCTGGGGCTTCTCCACCTTTCCCAAAGGACTGTGCCTTTGTGGGGCTTGGATGGGCAGCCTCTTCCCCTGAGAGCCCATAACAAGTCTCCTGCACCTCCCCCTTCCAGCATGGCTCTATTCTGTTAGCCTCCCTGTGGACTGTATTAAATACTAACCCCTGGGATGGAACTTGTGCCTGGTCCTCCCGACCCGCGACCCACATCCCATACCTGGCCACTTGCATACGGTACACTCCCACCTGGACCCTGAAGGACTGGAGTTTAGCTGTCAGGTCCTGTTCCTGGTTCCTCATTGAGTCAACCATCTTGCCGACTACGCCATTGTAAAAAGATTCACACAAAATATTTGAAATAGGCTGCCAAAGATGAGGGTTTGGTTCAGTTTCTAAAAAGGTCACGACAGACATCAATCCAAAGCAGAACAGTACAGACAGACAAAAATGGCAGTTTTAAAGTCAGGCATGGGAAGGAATTGGAAGGGACAAACCAGAAGTGATATGCGTGAATCCAGGTGAAATTTCCTGTGGTTGGTCTGCCGATGAAAAAGAGGAATGACCAGTACACTCTGCTACCCCCTGGTCTGACATGGAATTATCCCTTTGTCAGCCCTTCAGCTGTGTCCCACGAGCATGTGTGTGACACGGGGAAGCAACATACATGAGAAAACAATACAAAGTTTTGCTGAAAGTTTCATGTTACATGCCATAGCACATTTCTTCAATACAGCGGTGCTGGCTAGTCCTTTAAAAAAGATGAATTCATGCACAACTGTCTCTCTGTCGCTTTTTTTTTTTTTAATCAGTGGCTGAATGACATTGCCCTCATTGTAGGATAACATTCTTGCTTTCCGTGTACTCATTGTAAATTTAAATATTAATTTTTCATACTTAAACCACTAAAACCTATTCAAGGTTGACCTCTAGTGTCTAAAGCTTTAATGTTTATTTAAATGTGTTTTCCCAACAAACTTAAAGCTTTGAAGAAAATGCTGATGCAACTTACAGCAGACTTGATGACCAGTAAGTGAAACCTTACATTTCATTACATTAAAGAATATAAAAAAGATATCCAAAAGAATAATTAGTCACAAATTACAACAAGAAAGGAAATAGAACTGCCAATAATATCACATTATGTCACATCACCATTAGTGATAGAATCTCCAAACAAGCCTGACCCCTGCCTCCTCAGTTGATAGACAGATTGATTGGCACAACTTATTTGTTCCCAGGGGGAAATTTGGCTTTCAACAGAAGCTCTATAAATAAATGAATACATAAATGGTTAGATAAGTTAATAAATAAATAAATATACACACCCTTTTGCCTGAACACACACCAGAATGACTATAAAGGAAGAAAATTAAAAAGAAAGAAAAATTCTGACTTGGCTGTCAAACTTAGTGAGGCATTATGCAGGCATATTGGTTTTGGCATAACAGAGTCCCTGGCACTCCGCTTTGTTTTAATTCTCTCCTTCGCTACTACTTTCAGGGGGTCCAGAGTGCATCCTATAACTGAGCCTGCCCTTTTAATTAGCTTGTTGATTCGGTGGGCCTCTCTTGACATGATAGTCTAGTGTGCACACACTTTGATGGAGAAACATTTTAATGGAGCTCTTGCAGCAAACAGCAAATGCAATAAATGGACAATGAAAGACATGTACTGATGCTAAGCTCCTTAGCTATCACTCTGTTTTGGTTTACACAGGAGGAGGAGGTTAGGAGCACGCACTGATGCAGTGAATTGCTGCACCCACCACATGACAAACCAACTCAGGATCCAGATTAGGACCTGAGTGCAGCCATGTAATGGGTGATACCTCAGCACCACACTAGTTCAGATGGAGTGGAACAGTGTGAGGTTTTTATGATGACTGGAGTGCCAATTCTTGGCTGGAGTACCAATTCTGCCACCAACCCCCATGTTTTTCCCTGCAGGCTGGAGGGCCTACATGCAGGGATGGATGCAGATTAACATCCTACCCAGGACGGAGCAAATGCACACAGCTGTATATTAATTGAAAACGCCAAACGCTGTTTTTAAACGCCAAATAACATTCATTTACCATCATTAGTGATGAGCAAAATAAAAATACCCAATTTTCATTTTGAATATTGTTTTGAAAATTTGTTTCCCATGTGATTTTGCAATTGTGAAACTCACTAAAAAGATTTTTTGTGGAGAGGAAAGCAGGAGTAATACCCCGAAAGCCTCATTCACACTTTTGTGTTTACCAATGATTTTTGCAAAGCTGTTCAATGCAGGTTGTCAGCAGCTCATTAGTAAGATATGTTCTATTTTATGACTCTCATTCCTATCCCCATGCATAAGTGTAGCTTGTTGATTTAAAATGCGACACGTTGCATATTTTCCACACAAAAACAACAAAATGCACCATTGTACACATGACTGCAATTTCCCGACAGGATAACACACAACAAGGATTTTTGGTTCTTGCGGATGTGGATGAGGATATTCACGCCCCAGGTATAAAATATCTGTCTCCAGCACATCTTTAGAGTTGCAATCATCAAAATTGCCATCATAATTGGCAAATCATCACAAGTCTTACAACTAAACTAAACTGCTCAAAAAAATTAAAGGAACACTTTGAAAACACATCAGATCTCAATGGGAAAAAGAAATCCTCCTGGATATCTATACTGATATAGACTGGGTAATGTGTTAGGAACGAAAGGATGCCACATCGTTTGATGGAAATGAAAATGATCAACCTACAGAGCCCTGAATTCAAAGACGCCCCAAAAATCAGAGTGAAAAAATTATGTGGCAGGCTAGTCCATTTTGCCAAAATTTAATTGCAGCAACTCAAAATTGTACGCAGCACTTTGTATGGCCCCTGTGTTCTTGTAAACATGCCTGACAACATTAGTGCATGCTTCTAATGAGATGACAGATGGTGTTGTGGGGGATCTCCTCCCAGATCTGGACCAGGGCATCACTGAGCTCCTGGACAGTCTGAGGTGCAACCTGGTGGCATTGGATGAACCAAAACATAATGTCCCAGAGGTGTTCTATTGGATTTAGGTCAGGAAAGTGTGGTGGCCAGTCAATGGTATCAATTCCTTCATCCTCCAGGAACTGCCTGCATACTCTCACCACATGAGGCCAGGAATTGTCGTGCACCAGGAGCCACTGTACCAGCATAGGGTCTGACAATGGGTCCAAGGATTTCATCCTGATACCTAATGGCAGCCAAGGTGCCTTTGTCAAGCCTGTAGCGGTCTGTGTGACCCTCCATGGATATGCCTCCCCAGACAATCATTAACCCACCACCAAACTGCTCATGCTGAATGATGTTACAGGCAGCATAATGTTCTCCATGGCTTCTCCAGACCCTTTCACTTCTGTCACGTGCTCAGGGTGAACTTGCTCTCATCTGTAAAAAGCACAGGGCACCAGTGGTGCACCTGCCAATTCTGATATTCTATGGCGAATGCCAATCGAGCTGCATGCTGCTAGGCAGTGAGCTCATGGCCCATTAGAGGACATGGGGCCCTTGGGTCACCCTCATGAAGTCTTTCTGGTTGTTTGGTCAGAGACATTCACACCAGTGGCCTACTGGAGGTCATTTTGTAGGGCTCTGGCAGTGCTCATCCTGTTCCTCCTTGCCCAAAGAAGCAGATACTGGTCCTGCTGATGGGTTATGGACCTTCTATGGCCCTCTCCAGCTCTCCTAGAGTAACTGCTTGTCTCCTAGAATCTCCTCCATGCCCTTGAGACTGTGCAGGGAGACACAGCAAACCTTCTGGCAATGACACGTATTGATGTGCCATCCTGGAGAAGTTGGACTACCTGTGCAACCTCTGTAGGGTCCAGGTATCACCTCATGCTACCAGTAGTGACACTGACTGTAGCCAAATGCAAAACTAGTGAAGAAACAGTCAGAAAAGATAAGGAGGGAAAAATGTCAGTGGCCTCCACCTGTTAAACCATTCCTGTTTTGGGGGTCATCTCATTGTTGCCCCTCTAGTGCATCTGTTGTTAATTTCATTAACACCACAGCAGCTGAAACTGATTAACAACCCCTCTGCTACTTAACTGACCAGATTAATATCCCATAAGTTTCATTGACTTTATGCTATACTCTGATTAAAAAGTGTTCCTTTAATTCTTTTGAGCAGTATAAATACAGACATGTGACAGGAAACTGGCGATTATTTTTTTCACCGCTGAATTTTCTTTAAACACTAAATTGTTGGCAGACACAGCAGAATTATTACAACTGAATGTCCTTTCTTCTGTGTCAACTGCACAAGTTTCTTAAGTTGTGAAATGCCATTTTTAACATTTTGTTTGCAGATTCAATTATATATGAATTTATCTTCATCATTATCATTTTAGCAGTTAGGTTTCTATCATCTCTTTTTTCTGTATGTGGAAATCCCAAAAGGCAGAGCCAACATTATGTCATTGCTTTAGGAGCCATTCTCAGCCTGCATATTTCAGACTGGGGAGAGAGTCCCTTAGTGGTTTATTAATGTTGGTGGAGAAATGTTCATATTAGAGAGTATTGTTGAATTTTTTGTGACTTTTGTCTTTTTTTTCTGCTGTTGGATTTCACAATTGATCTTTTTTGCACTGGATCTCCTTGTTAGGCAAACACGTTAGCTATTATTTTACCATTTTTCTAAGTTTTGCTATGTTTTGAATAATTATATGTAAATGCTTTATTTGTAATGTCTTTCTTTTGCCTTGTCCTTCCAAGTCAGAGGTTTTATGATTTTTCCATCTCTCTTGCATTTATGGGACATTTAAAAGTATTAAATTAATTAATTAATTTTTAAAGCCAGCATCCCATATTGGGCCTATGCAGACCTGAAAATCTGGCTCTTGAGTTTGGGTTCTGGTTGCCTGGAGTGAGGTCTGTTTCTATGTATACTACAGCTATTTCTGCACCTTAATAATTGCCTTTTATCCAGATCCACCAGCATTAAACAATATATTTTGCAAGTATTTACATTTACATATCCTTTTCTTGGCATGCGTAGAAATAAACAGTTGACAATGCCCCTGCACATAATCATCACACTCTTAAAAAATTCCACAGCTTTTATGCTTCCTGGTAAAAGGAACATATCTCTATTAGTTTGTTTATGCTGTATATGTATATATTTATTAAATATACAAGTTTGATACAGTAGAACCTATATAAATGTCTGATATCACCTGCAGCAGTCCTACTCATAGCCACAGCAGGCATTCCATTCCTCCAGCATACTAAATGTATTCTGTGATCAGGTTTCTTGGTTGAAAAAGTCACTGGAAAATTCCCATACTCAACTACTACAGAAAGTTTCTCAGTTACCCCTTGTGACATCTTGTCATCTCACAGGTTCTATACAAATGAAGTGCTAGTTGATATTTTGCAAGAAATGTTGGGCCACTTTTGATTTGCTACTTGATCCTTCAAAAACCAGTTAAAGATAAGCAATATTGTTTTGGGGTGAAAATAAAACGCATCTATATAATACATTAAATATATACTGCATTGCTCCAAAAATAATAATAAAAGAGCATAGGCCTCAATATATAGCATGGTTAAATGGTTGAAATCCGGAAACAGATGTTGTATTCTCTATAATACTGCATTTCTATACAAGCAAATACATAATGGCCTCTTCTACATATAGGTTTTGGGGTAAGATTAAAAAATGTGCTGCATAACATATGGAAGGCAAAGAGAAGAGCAATTGCAGTAAGTAGGGTATCTGGTTGTATGAAATAAATGCACCCCCTCTGTTAGATTAGCATATCTCCAAAATGCAGTCAGTGATTGAAACATTGGAGGCCCACTAACTTTAACAATACTGCAGACCTGGGGCCTCATGTATAAACAGTGCGTACGCACAGAAATGTTGCGTAAGAACTTTTCCACGTTCAAATCGCGATGTATAAAACCTACACTTGGCGCAAAGCCACGCAATTTTCCACGGTACCTCATACCTTGTCGTACGCAAGTTCTCCGCTCGGTTTTGCAGACTGGCGGCACCCAGCGTCAAAGCAGTGCTACTGTTCCTGTGTGGTTACACCTTATTTTGCTGACGCGGCTTTATAAATACACTGAAACTAATCGCATATTGTTTATTACTGTAACAAATCTGATTGTAATTAACTTGTAACAATATAATGGTCCAAGGAACAGCCATAGTATTCCAAATACCATAACTGTTTTAGCGTTGTTACTCTCACTTCTCCTTCTTCTTCTTTCAGCTCCTCCCGTTAGGAGTTGTCACAGCGGATCATCTTTTTCCATATTACTCTCACTGCACCACTCAGAATATTTACATCACTGTATCTGAGTGTGAATCACAGCAGCAGCTGATCGGAAGGAGAATTATTGGTATACAGCTTCAAGGACACGCTGTCTAAGTCACTGCAAAACGTTTCAAAGCCTTTCCTGTACGGACCTCGCGGTTCAGAAACACTTTCATCCCAAGAACTTTAAACGCACTCAATCAATTGCTCCTTGTAGAACTGTTTGTACTTATAAGTACAATCACCCCTCTGTAAACTTGCACTATAGTTATAATATTGCACAACCTGCACCACTTTATTAAGCGCTTATTTACATATGATGATGATATCATTTTTAAGATGAAATGCAACAAAATATGTTTATTAAATTATACAGATAAAACACAGATAAAACTTTAACTTCATTTAAATAATCTATATTCTTCACTGGGAGTGTCGTGAAGGATAGAATAATTAAACATGTACTACGAAGATATTTCAATGTTCCTTAGACGTTTTGAAGAATCTGCGCTAAGCTTACAGATGGCTTAATTTTTTATTACAGAGCTGATTGTATGGCGATCGGTTACTTGAGGAAAGAAAAGCAAGGATTGCAGTGGCGGCTACGCCAATATACAGTATATTGAATATAAAACAGAAAGAGGAAATAAAAACACAGCTAAAAACGCAGCAACAATTTTCAGCAAAAGTTAAATGCTTGTGTCATGAGCATGAGGCGGCTATGCAGTGTCTGCAACGGACGTGGCCATGCACCATGCATAGCTACCTCACTGACATTGGCGGGCGAAGGAGCCACCGATTCTTCTGCTGCCCAGTGCCACCACAAGCCTAGAGCCGCCCCTGAGTACTGCTGCAATAAATTATTTCATCGAAGTGAAACCCATGTTTAATAACGTGCTTTAACTCCTATCATCATGAAAATGATATCACGTATACATCTCAGTATTTTAGTTATTCAGAGAGCTGTAATATCACGAATGTAATGGATTCTGTGTCCAGTTGGAGGAAGAGAGCGGGTTTAAGAAGCAAGTAGTGATTCACACACATAGGCACATAGAAGATCAAACACAAAACAAAGCATTTAACGTGCTACTTTAATTATGATGTGATTTGAGAAACTGGTTAATTAAACGATTTTAAGATGAAGTTTATGGTGTTCTACTTTAATGACAAAATAAGCTACGTGATTAAAGTGGAAATGTCGAGATTAAAGTTGACATTTCGTGCTTTTTGCCCACTGTGTGCCTTTTTTCTCTGTACCCTAATAAGCTTTCATATGACACTCAGACAGTGGGCTACAACTCGCCTTTTCACGGCGACTTTGATATGTGACTTCTTTTTTATTTCCGGCACTGTGCGATTTTGTGAACGTGAGCTTTCAAGTTTCTCCAAAACGCTATGTCACTCGATCAACTTCATTTTGTTGATTATACCACGGTTTATTTGCACAAATAGTATGTTTTTCCTTTGCCTCCACTTGGTATTCGATGAAATTCTTATATTTTCCCCCGTGCTTTTCCCATTCTCTTTTCACAGAATGCTGAGTTTAAGGGCGATTTATATTCATTTGCATATTCAAAGAGGCGTAATTCTGGGAGGAGTTGGGGCGTTACATAAAGCGCGAGCGTTACTTTTCACGCTGATTGGGATTTATGTAGCGGAAGAACGTGGAAGTTAGATGCGCACAGATTCCTGCATCTGGATTTTTCTGTGCGTAAGCACATTTCGGCTTTTGTGCTTACGCCATGTTATAGTGCGAGTTCTACACACGCCGTTATACATGAGGCCCCTGAGGGGTATTTTTCGTACGTGGATTACTCATTTAGCCAGAGGTAATTGTTGATGGTTTGGCATGATCCTGGATCTGTCGGTTTTTCGAAACTCTTGCTGGATGTGTTGTCATAGCAGCAGATCCAAATCCTCAAACCTGCTCAGAGCAGGTTTGTTCTATGTAAACAAGGATTAGCTCACACACTTAATCAGTTTCCGTGCATGGAATTCATTCAGTCATGGCTTTGCTGTTCATGAATGAGCTACTAATTGATATCGGTGCGCAAATTATAAGAAGAGAATTTCATATAGAGAGGGTTTTGCATGATTGGCGAGATCCTTTATTGCTCCCGGAGGAAATTCTTTTCGAAAGATACTACTTTAGCCGGAGGGGAGGGAGGATATTGTACCTCAAAGATTTATTAGCACCTTATAGTCAAAGTCAAACTAGGCGAAGTCGGGCTCTCACAACCACACAGACAGTATGCATTGCTTTGAGGTTTTTTGCAAGCGGCACTTTTTTATATAATGTAGGCGATGCGGAAAATCTATCTAAAAGTGCAGTTTGTCAGGCAATTCGTAAAGTCTGTTTGACTCTGAAATATTTCCTTCGGGTTTTCATAGTGTTTCCTGGACACCTGTGTGTGCAGACAATAAAAGAAGCGTTTCATGCCATTGCAGGTACACAGGCAAAAACACCCACAGTTCCATAAAGAATCTAACAATCAGTGTAATATTCTCATTACCCAGGATTTCCAAATGTGATTTGGGCACATGGGACTGATCAGAGTGGAGTTTGATCAAACATTGGAAAATGTACCTCTCCTCCTGATGAATAATCAGACACAGTGTCTTCATCAAATATTTGACCTTCGTCAATATCTCGTTGGTCAGACACAAGTTCTAGGGATATGACATTCCCTGCAACTGACCCAACAAAAAAAAATGCCCCCAGAAACAGGGCAATGAGCATTTTGCTGTAGAGCCAACTCTTCTGCAGGGGTTAGGTCTGGACTGCGTGGACCTTCACCTGTTTTTTGCTTCTCTGCCTTCTTAGTAGCTTTAAAATTAATGTTTTTATATTATATATGATTCTTTATGTCAACAGTTCTTTAAATAGTTATATACCAAT
The DNA here is from genome assembly GCF_016835505.1 of Polypterus senegalus. Taxonomy (NCBI): domain Eukaryota; kingdom Metazoa; phylum Chordata; class Cladistia; order Polypteriformes; family Polypteridae; genus Polypterus; species Polypterus senegalus. The sequence goes on along the minus strand of NC_053163.1, from coordinate 105,393,642 downwards.
ACTTACCAGTTTGAAGTATATTCTTGTACTGCACTTTAACCTGTTCCCATGTTCTCCTTGTGCTCACATTTGATCTGGAATTATGATATATTAAACAATAATTAATCTGACACATAGAAAATGAAACGCTGCATTCAGTAAGTACAATGCACACTACTTAGCGTTTAATTTGTCTGCTACATTTTGCCAGCCGTCTTTTCTGGTTTGGGCTGCTTTTGCAGTGTGTTACTCCTTGTGCATATTAAATCTTGAAATTCTTCATATCTGAATGAAAAATTGTTTCTAGACTGTATGGGCTTTTCAATCAGCGCAGGTACTCGCACTCATCTCAGATGATTAGATCCAGCTAGACTAATCTACTATACAGCTGCGTTTGAAAAACTGACTTATCCCGGATGAGCTTCACCGGCATTAACTCATCCAAGATGAGGCATCTGATCTCGGATGATTTAAGCGACGTACGGAAAATACCCCCCTGGTGTCAAAATGAATAATGTTTAAATCATACCGCATATACTTCAAAACACTCAAATGAGCATGAGTGTTCTGAACTCTTTTTTTAGAGGTTCTGAAATATGTGCCATCCATTAATGTAATTAGTTTTGTAATTTTAGGTCATTTTCAGTTTTTTAAATCAGGGGTCGCCAAGTCAGGTCCTGAAGGACCACTGTGGTTGAAGGTTTTCATTCTAATCCTTTTTTTTAATGAGTGCACTGTTTTTGTTGCTAATTAACTTCTTGTAAATTCATTTTAATTGATTTTTTTTTTTAAGATTTGTTCCCCTGCATTTCTTCATCGTTCCTCTGAAGTACTTCATTTTTTTCCTTAAATGGCACACAAACAGAAATGAAATGTGAAGTGAGGGAGCCAACAGAAGACCAGCTAAGTCCAACCAATTTCACTCCAACCAGCTGCTTAACGAGGTGCCAATTCTTGTCATTAATTAAACCCATTCTTTAATTCCATGGCTTTTTGCTGCTCTTGTTGTGCATTAGCAGACATTTCTGAAATTGTTGATTTTCTCTTTCTAAGAGCACACTGTTAAAATGTTTTGGGGACCTGAGCAGACCAACATTCCTGAGACCTTCATCGTTCTTTATTTTCAGATATTGTATGATGGACACCAGTTGTTTTGGCTCATTTTTTATCTCATTATTGTTTGGCTGCTAATTAAGGAAAAAGTAACAATTAAGGGGTCTGAGTCTTGAAGAGCAAGTCAATTCAAATTAGTTCAAAAGAAGTTAATTAGCAGCAAAAACAGGACACTCATTCAGAATAGGGTTAGAATGAAAACCTGCAGCTATTGTGGTCCTCCAGAACCAGAGTTGACGACCCCTGTCTTAAATGTATTTTAAGTGTTGGTGCACTGTTGTTTTATTTTCCTTATGGGTGCTGCCATTACAGTTTTGGGTTTTATTTTTTTGTAGTTTTTATGCCTGTTGCTACCATGTGGCAATGGGAGGTTGTGACCCATGATGTCACTTGTGTAAAAATATTCTGGATAGCAAAAAAAGTTTTCATGGTGTTTAGTAGTAGTTAAGTGACTCTTGGCTTTATTACTCAGCATTCCATCACATTGTGGCTTTTTTTTCAATTTTGACCTTGGCATTTTCTTTGATAAATCATTTTAGTTAGTCTATCTCTTGGCTCATTTCATGTCTTTTTAGTAATAACATTAATAACAATAATAAAAGACTATTTTGTTGTGTGTTTTGTGCAGATATACAAAAAAAGGAAAAAACAAGACTACAGAATGCAGAATGTAGTGAAGTCAATGCTGGCTTGTGGGGGATTAGGGGATGGTGGTGTGATGTGTGGTAGAAATTAAATCAAAATATATTAAAGAAAGACATTTTGTCCTCAACTAGGACCTCTTTGAGTCAGTAACCAGGCAGGAGGAAACTTGCTCAATGTGTCTTCAGAAGGGAGCACTCCAGTTACAGCAATCTACTAAGGGCACAGTGCAGCGAGCAGAGATTCTCAGCAATTCTTATGGAAAACTTTGCATAACAGTACTGATTTAATCCAGACATTAGATATTTTTCAGCAGAGAGCATAGCCATCTTACATTTACAAAATAAGTCACATTTGTGCTGTATTCTTGGTCCTTACAATGCTTTCCAATACTTCTTGAGTTCCTGTGTACATGACCTGTCAGGTCTTACTGGACACCTAATAGACAGTAATTTTTGAACCATCACCTAGAACCTTCTTGTTCTTTGATGTTCACTTGACCTTCATCTGGCTTCCTGGTATGCTTGAACTACTTTCTGACATTTTGCTATATTTTAATGTGGAAAGCATTCCAAAATGCTTTATGTGCCAGTTGTTGCAAGTTAGGGCTACTTTCTCCACTAATCTGAGAGATGTGGCAATACTTTGCTTAACACTAGAATTACCAGAGCCTACGAAAAAACTCGTAATTCCGTCCCACCTTAAACTGCTTCTTAAATCCCTTCACACCTCTCCGACAGCGTCCTTTGTCTTCTAAATGTGCTGATAAAGAGAAGCTCGGAGCAGCCGGCTATTCCATCCCCCCACCAATTTAGAACGTGCACGAACTTCTCCCAGTTCATGCCTTGATTGAGTATCTGGGAGTGAAGTGGAGTTTTAGAGTGGAAATAATAGATCGTTGTTTGGAACACACGCATTTCATGTCTGTTCCGTTTCTACAGTAATCTGTGTCAACACATTGTTAAAACAGAAACGTTTTTTTATATTCTAGTAGTAGATGACAAAATGTAGGCATAAACTATATAATGTATGAAGCCTGAAGTCCAAATAGCAAAGAAACATTTTCACAAGAATAACACAATTGCGCTTTTATTCAAAATATAACTGCAGAAACAAAAAGCCGCCTAAACATGTGACATTGACACCACTTTATTGTAACTGCATCCGTGGCTCAATAGACTCAGCCCCCACATGGGAATCTAAAGGTCACGAGTTCGATCCTGCGCCCCTCCGTTTTGAGAAGTAAACTGCTCTTAGTCTTACTGTTTTAGAATAAAAGCATACATTTGATTTCAGTCTGTAACAGCCGGTGCAATTTATGATCCTTGTAAAGGCTAGCTTTTTTTTTTTTTATTCACTTTTCATTCTCTCAGTCGCGTTCAGAATCAATCCATACAACCCCATCTGACACGGCTGTTTTCACTAAAGACGCTATAGCTCTGCAGTGTACCACGATGCATACTAACGCAAACACCCTCAACCTAAAGTCCCGGTTCTGACGCACAACCGCTGGCGAAGCTGCCTTCTTCGTATCTCACCGTCACTTGCTTTTCTTTTTATTCAGTTTTATTGAGTGTTCCTGCCAGTCCTCGCATGTTGCTGTATGCTGTTTCTTTTGTACTCCGGGACATGCAGAGGAAAGAATGGTAAAGACCAGTAACCGGCTATATGCAATCATCAGACACTCCCCATCTGCCCGTGTCGTTCAAACACAGGAACATATATTGGTGTAAAAGTATAACAAAAGTGCACTTTTTCCATCGCCTTTTCCTGTAAGAAGCAATGTACACACTTCTCTCTATGCTGTGGTTTCTATTACACACCTGAAAGAAAGAGACAATATATGTGAAAATATAATCGCACTAATGCAATATTATTTGAAAACGAACAGCGTCAGATCGGTGTGAATTTATGCAGGAACTGGAAATTCTCTGATGCGGGACCTTCCCAGGGAAGAAAGTACAGTGTCAGGTGCTCATTCAGTGTAATAGAAACCATAGCACAGAGAGGTGTGTACACGGCAACAAGTACACGTGTCGTAAATGTAGGAAGGACGGTCCTTGGGTGTGTGGGAACTGTTAATATTTGAATGTGATGATTTTATATAGCACGGAATGAAAATCTGCACTTCTTAGCATTGCACCATGCAAGCTGTCGTATCAATCGCCTACTGTAACTTGCTTTCTTTTTTCTTCGGTTATACAGGTAGTTTTGAATAAAAGTGCACTTGTTTTGTTTGCGAAATGAAGTGTCTGCGTGCACTTTTCTATTACACACCTGAAAGAAAGAGACAATATATGTGAAAATATAATCGCACTAATGCAATATTATTTGAAAACGAACAGCGTCAGATCGGGTGTGAATCTATGCAGGAACTGGAAATTCTCTGATGCGGGACCTTCAGCCAGGGAAGAAAGTACAGTGTGAGGTGCTCATTCAGTGTAATAGAAACCATAGCACAGAGAGGTGTGTACACGGCAACAAGTACACGTGTCGTAAATGTAGGAAGGACGGTCCTTGGGTGTGTGGGAACTGTTAATATTTGAATGTGATGATTTTATATAGCACGGAATGAAAATCTGCACTTCTTAGCATTGCACCATGCAAGCTGTCGTATCAATCGCCTACTGTAACTTGCTTTCTTTTTTCTTCGGTTATACAGGTAGTTTTGAATAAAAGTGCACTTGTTTTGTTTGAAATGAAGTGTCTGCGTGCACTTTTCGTGGCATTACACGTTGTGGCCCCCGGCCGGGGCTAGAGCCCCGCCGGGACGCCCAGGAGGACATGAGGAGGGCTTGTGCCTCCTCCAGACCGCGAGGGGGCGTCCGTCCTGGTTCTATTGGGAGCCACGGGTCGAGGGCATGGAAGCCCTACCCTGTAGGGGCCCGTGGTTGCCGCCAGGCGGCGCCGATGCCGGTTGATCCCATGCAGTCGCTGGCGGGCTGGAGCCCGGCGGGGCGCTTGGAGGACGAGAGGAGGGCTTGTGCCTCCTCCACACCGCGAGGGGCGTCCGTCCTGGTTCTGTTGGGGCCACGGGTTGAGGCATGGAAGCCCTTCCTGTAGGGGCCGTGGTCACCGCCAGGCGGCGCTCGATGCCGGTTTATCCCGCGGTCAGCGGCTGGGGCTGGAGCCCGGCGGGGCGCTTGGAGACCGGAGGAGGGCGAGTGCCTCCTCCAGACGGAGTGGGGCGTCCGTCCTGGTTAGGCAGGGGCCTCGGGTACAGGGCTTTGAAGCCCAGCCCTGTAGGACCCGTGGCCACCGCCAGGCGGCGCCCGGTGCCTAATTATCCGGGAGCCCGGCACTTCCGCCACACCAGGAAGTGCGGAAGACTTTATGTGGCGCCCGGAGAGCTGCCAGGAAGGCAGCCAGCACTTCCGCCACGCTGGGCGTGGCCAAGGAACAGGTGCGGAAACACCTGGGGCTCATCCGGGAGCCTTATTTAGGGCCGCCTCCCTCCAGTCGGTGGTGGAAGTCGGGAGGCAGAAGGACTGAGCTGGAGAGCGGACAGGAGGCGGCCAGGAAGAAAGGCACAGAGACTGTGGGCCCTGGACTTTGGGGGATTCGGTGCAAGAGGCACTGGGGTTCGTGAGTGCACGTGATTATGGACATTGTTGTAAATAGTGTAAATAAACGGTGTGTGGGGAGCAAAATATGATGTCCGTCTGTCTGTGCCGGGGCCAGCGTTCACAGTGGCGTAGTCGGCAGGATGATCCGTCTGGTACAAGATGGGGACCTGCTTTGTTAATAACAAATATGTCTGTGAACGGCCCGGCGCAGCAGCGGACCCCACACACTGGCGCAGGAGCGGCCGTGCACAACCCAGCGAGGCGTTTACCCGGAGACCGCCGCCGGACCGCGTTATGGCCGAGCTTCCCAGGTGCGGAGGAAGGACCATGGGCATTGCTGGAGTGCAGCGGGCTCCCAAAACGCGTCGGGGCAGAAGCGCCGGGGCGGCAGGCCGCCTATCGAGGCCATGCGGGGCGTTTCCCGGACAGACAGGACCGGGAGGTAAGTTCCCTGCTCGCAGGGGAAGGGCCCGCGTCTGTTTTTTCTTTAACAGGCAGGGGCGCCCGGATCCTTGTCGGTGGCAGGGGCCTGTCGAACGCGGTGCCTCGTTAGCGCCGCAGCAGCCGGGAGAGCTGCTGAAAGGGAGACGCTGCAACCTGAAGAGCCAGCATGTCGCCGCACTAGGGAGGAAAGAGCCAAAATGGCGGGGCGGATGTCCCGCCGCTGACAGGCACGGGGTTGGCTGGTGTGTCTAGTGTGCCCGCCGAGGATTGGATGGAGGCAGGACCTAGGAACGCCAATCTCGTGCCAAAGCGAGACCCGATTGGGCCAGAGGGAGTGGCCCAGAGGAGGCAGGCGTCGCGTGGAGCCGATCGACAGGTAAGCTCACCGGCGTCTGTCTCTCTCTCCACCAGCGGCTCGGCGTGTGTCGGAGGAGTCCCTTCGCCCGCCAAGCCGTCCTTAGAGGAGCTGCTCGTGTTCGCCGCTCAGTGTGAGCAGCTGGCGGAAAGCGGTCGCGTCGGGAGAGCGCCGCGTGAGACGGAGGATCGGCGCGCGCTGGAACCGGAGCCGGCAGAACACGGCGGGGTGGTGAGTATTACCGTCCCGTAAAGCAAGCGGGAGGTTTGCGAACATGGCTGTGACCGTTCGGGACGATCAGCTCAAGTAAGCAACCTCCCGACAGCAGGCGCCGGTGCAGACAGCTAGCGAGGCGAGGAGCTCGAATATGCAGGGGCGGGTAGGATCGGGGCTGCTGAGTGCCCTGGGTCCTATTGCCCTGCGCTCCAAGCCTGCAGCTGTCTCCTGTCGCTCTGCCTGGGCGCAGACGGGGCTGGATTTGAGCTTTGCTGTGCTCAGACCCAGACCGTCCAGCACGTCCAAGAAAAAGGAGGAACCGAAGGGTGAATGCCGGTTCCTCCGATAGGAAGAGGGCGCGGCGCTGGAGTGCGCGCGTCGGAGAAGGGCCGTCCTCTGTGCGGGCAGAGGAGATCCCCTGGGCGGCTGGGCGAGCCGCCTGCGAGCGTGCCGCGGACAACAGGCGGACGGGCATGGAACCTGCGGCGGAGGACTTCAGCAGGCAAGTCAGGGGCTGTCGGGGGGGCAGGAGCACTGCGGTACGGAGACCGGCAGGGCACTCGGGTGAGTGTCCTGGCAGTGCTTCTGGCCCTCTTTTCCTTTTTCCACAGGCCCGAAGCCCGGCGCGCTGAGGGCGGCGTCGTCAGGGACCTGCCCTCCTGGAACGGGCGCTCGCGGAGGGCTCCACGCCGAGAGGCCAATAGTGTCCCAACTGCGGGGAACAGCGGGCGAGCGGCGCAGACCACAGGGGCGTTTGCGCCGGGCGAGGGTGCGAACAGATGTCCCAGGGTGCCGTGTTGGACCCTGGGGACATAGTAGGACCCTCGCTGGGGACGTGCTGCCCGTTCGGGTTGTGCCGTTCGGACCCATGTGTCCTCGCTAGCGGTGGGGCACTGTGGCCCCGCGGCGGGAGCCGGCCGGGGCAGAAGGACTGAGCTGGAGAGCGGACAGGAGGCGCCAGGAAGAAAGGCACAGAGACTGTGGGCCCTGGACTTTGGGGATTGTGCAAGAGGCACTGGGGTTCGTGAGTGCGTGATTATGGACATTGTTGTAAATAGTGTAAATAAACGGTGTGTGGGTGCAAAAATGATGTCCGTCTGTCTGTGCCGGGGCCAGCGTTCACAACGTGTATTTTTTGAGCATGCCCGTTTGAGCAGTATAAAAGTATTGAAAAGTATAACAAAACAACGGGCAGATGGGGAGTGTCTGATGATTGCATATAGCGCCGAACTTACTGCTCTATACTATTCTCTCCTCTGCGTGCCCTGGAGTACAAAAGAAACAGAATACAGACGCGCTATAGCTCTGCGTTGTACCACGATGCATACTAACGCCCCCCCACCCCAACCGGTTCTGACACACAGACGCTGGCGAAGCTGCCTTCTTCGTATCTCACCGTCACTTGATTTTTTTTATCCAGTTTTATTGAGTGTTCCTGCCAGTCCCCGCATGTTGCTGTATGCTGGATATTTTCACATATATTGTCTCTTTCTTTCAGGTGTGTAATAGAAACCACAGCATAGAGAGAAGTGTGTACATTGCTTCTTACAGGAAAAGGCGATGGAAAAAGTGCACTTGTGTTATACTTTTACACCAATATATGTTCCTGTGTTTGAACGACACGGGCAGATGGGGAGTGTCTGATGATTGCATATAGCGCCGAAGTTACTGGTCTTTACCATTCTTTCCTCTGCATGTCCCGGAGTACAAAAGAAACAGCATACAGCAACATGCGAGGACTGGCAGGAACACTCAATAAAACTGAATAAAAAGAAAAGCAAGTGACGGTGAGATACGAAGAAGGCAGCTTCGCCAGCGTTTGTGTGTCAGAACCCGGGGACTTTAGGTTGAGGGTGTTTGGCGTTAGTATGCATCGTGGTACACTGCAGAGCTATAGCGCGTCTTTAGTGAAAACAGCCGTGTCAGATGGGGTTGTATGGATTGAATTTGAACGCGACTGAGAGAATGAAAAGTGAATAAAAAAATAAAAAAAGCTAGCCTTTACAAGGATCATAAATTGCACCGGCTGTTACATACTGAAATCAAATGTATGCTTTTATTTTAAAACAGTAAGACTAAGAGCAGTTTACTTCTCAGAACGGAGGGGCGCAGGATCGAACTCGTGACCTTTTGATTCCCAAGCGGGGGCTGAGTCTATTGAGCCACGGATGCAGTTACAATAAAGTGGTGTCAATGTCACATGTTTAGGCGGCTTTTTGTTTCTGCAGTTATATTTTTGAATAAAAGCGCAATTGTGTTATTCTTGTGAAAATGTTTCTTTGCTATTTGGACTTCAGGCTTCATACATTATATAGTTTATGCCTCCATTTTGTCATCTACTACTAGAATATAAAAAAACGTTTCTGTTTTAACAATGTGTTGACACAGATTACTGTAGAAACGGAACAGACATGAAATGCGTGTGTTCCAAACAACGATCTATTATTTCCACTCTAAAACTCCACTTCACTCCCAGATACTCAATCAAGGCATGAACTGGGAGAAGTTCGTGCACGTTCTAAATTGGTGGGGGGATGGAATAGCCGGCTTCTCTTTATCAGCACATTTAGAAGACAAAGGGCGCTGGCGGAGAGGTGTGAAGGGATTTAAGAAGCAGTTTAAGGTGGGACGGAATTACGAGTTTTTTCGTAGGCTCTGGTAATTCTAGTGTTAAGATTTTTATATAGCCTATATAAAATAACCTCACTCATTTGCTTTCTGATTTGTATAGCATAATACAGTTCCAAAACCTGTATCATTTGTCGAAACCCCTCATTTTCAACAATGTGTAGGGTTTCAGATCTTAACAGGTAAAATTGCTATAGATTCTGTTATTTTTGGGCATGAGGCAAATTAAATGGGAGCTTGGAGCTACCCACTGTCTTCAGTGTAGATTGTTCAGGCTCTACTCATTTTGATTTTGACTGAGATAACATTTGTAGGTGACATTGGGATACAGAGATGCACATCTAACATATGGCTTTGCCTTTTTCCATTTCTTTTGTACTGACACACTGTTTGAGTCCATTTATCTAATTATTGAACTTGCTGATTTCAACTGAGGAGGACACATCATTTTATGTAAAGCAGTAAAGTGTTTTTCCATAGAAAGCCTTAACAGACACATTAGCAACATCTACTGAATCAGACGCCAAATCCAAAGATAAGCAAAAATCCACATATAGTAATTGAGCAGGATAGAGATCCACGATATCAGTCTTGAGACTTTAAGAGTAAATAACGACTCTACCTAACTTTCAATTTTATTACTGGGCAGCGAATATACAAGCTATAAAAGCCTGGAGATTGACACAAATAGATGAACAGACACAGGCCTGGGGCCTCATGCATAATGCCGTGCATAGAATTTGCACTAAAACATGATGTAAGCAGAAAAGTGGAAATGTGCTTACGCACAAAAAAATCCAGATGCATATATCTGTGTGAACGCCAGCTTCCACGTTCCTCCGCTACATAAATCCCAGTCAGCGTGAAAAATAACGCATGTTCACGCGCCTGTTGCTTAACCCCAACTCCTCCCAGAATTATGCCTCTATGAATATGCAAATCAATATAAATAGTCCTTAAGCTCGGCGGTTCTGTGAAAAGACAATGGCAAAAGCATGAGGGAAAATAAAATAGAGTTTAAGTGAATACCAAGTGGAGGCAAAGGAAAAACATACTATTTGTTGGTTTAAACAGTGGTGTAAACAACAAAAGGAAGTTGATTGAGTGACATAGCGTATCGGAGATACTCAAAAGCTCAAATTCACAAAGTCGCACAGTGCCCAAAATAAAAAAGAAGTTGTCACATATCAAAGTCGCTGTGAAAAGGTGAGTCGTAGCCCACCATCTGAGTGTCATATGAAAGTTTATTAGGGTACAGAGAAAAAAAAAAGGCACACAGTGGGGAAAAAAGCATGAAATGTCAACTTTAATCTTGAAATTTCCACTTTAATCACATAGTTTATTTTGTCATTAAAGTAGAACATCATAAACTTCATCTTAAAATTGTTTAATTTAGTAGTTTCTCAAATCCCATCGTAACTAAAGTAGCAAGTTAAATGCTTTGTTTTGTATTTGATCTTCTATGTGCTCTATGAGTGTGAATCACTATGTGCTTCCATTCTTTCTCTTTCTCTGACAGGACACAGAATCCGTTACATTCGTGATATTAAAGCTCTCTGAATAATTAAAATACTGAGATGTATACATGATATTATTTTCATGATGATAGGTGTTAAAGCATGTTATTAAACATGGGAACACGGTGGCACAGTGATTGTTCATGTCTCACGCAAGATGCTTCGATGAAATACTTTATTGTAGCAGTACTGTCTCTTTCAAACGTACTAACTCCAGTTCCTGTCCTTACTTTTCTTTCTCCAGTCGCCATACAATCAGCTCCCTAATAGACGTTAAGCCATCTGTAAGCAAAGAATGCTGATTCTTCAAAACTTTTAAGGATCATTGAAATATCTTCGTAGTACATGTTTAATTATTCTATCCATCTATCCTTTCAGTGTTGCGTCTGCACCTGCAAGAATACAGCGCGAGGCAGGAACAATCCGTAAACAGAGCGCTAGCGCAGCAGCACCGTGTCCTCACATGTTTAATTATTAACAATATAGATTATTTAAATGAAGTCAAAGTTTTCTCTGTACAATATGATAAACATATTTTGCTGCATTTCATCTTAAAAATGATATCATCATCATATGTAAATATACACTTTATAAAGTAGCTCAGGTTGTGCAATATTATAACTGTATCGCACATTTACAGTGAGGTGATTGTACTTATAAGTACAAACAGTTCTACAAGGAGCACTTGCTGGACTGATTGAGTGCATTTTTAGCTCTTGGGATGAAACCGTTTCTGAGATCCGTACAGGAAAGGCTTATGAGAGCAGTTCAATGGACAGCATGGCAGCATGTGCTTGATGCTGTTTACCAATAATTCTCTTTCCCATCAGCTGCTGTAGAGCTGAGATTCCACACTCAGATACAGTGATATAAATAATCCAAGTGGTGCAATGAGACTAATATGGAAAAAGAGGATCTGCTGTGGCAAGCCCGAACAATAGCAGCTGAAAGAAAAAGAAGAAGTTGAAGTGAGAGTAACAATGCTAAAGCAGCTATGGTATTTGAAATAGTTTTGACCATTCTGTGGACCATTATATTGTTACAGGTTAATTACAATCAGATGCATTAAACTAATAAACAATATGCGGTCAATGTAAGTGTATTTATAAAGCCACGTCAGGGATGTGGATCTAAAAAAGAAAGGGTAACAGAAGCACTGCTTTGACGCTGGGTGCCGCCAGTGTGCAAAACCAAGCGCAGAACTTGCGTACAACAGGGTATGAGCTACCATGGAAATTTGCATGGGTTTACACCAAGTTTAGTTTTTATACATCGCAATTTCAGCGTGGAAATGGGTGTACACAACATTTTTGTGCGTATGCACCATTTACACATGAAGCCCCAGTTCTTATGTGCTGTAATGCAACCACCCTTCGAGATTCTCTAATGATCCCCTCCATAGCCATGGTGAAGGGTAGAGGAGAGATGGTGCAACCTGCCATGTTTCCTACCTCCAGATGCTGCCATGCTGTGGTGAAACCTGCTGTTGTTACGCATAGCTGAATGTATCAGAAATAGGCCTTGACAAGATCTGGAAGAGCCACTGGCACCCTAAAGTCGTCAAAAGCAGCCCAGAGAAAGTTGTGAGGGACTGAACCAAAGGTGTTGGCAAGGTCCAGAAACACCACATGCAGATTTGTTCCCTCCTTCTTGTCAACCTGAATCTGGTGCCAGATGGTGCTAGTGTGTTTCAGACACCCGGGGAAGCCTGAGATCTCTGCCTCCTGAATTGATGTATCATTGAAGTGTTTTTTTTGCAGGTAACTGGATAGCCTTTAAGCCACTATTCTGAAGAAGATTTTGTCTTCAACATTTAGAAGGCTGATCTGGCAAAACTGACTGATTTCTGAGGAGTCCTTTTTCTTTGGGAATCTGGATTCCCCCAGCTTCCCTCCAGCATGATGGGGATCTCCTTTTTGCACCATACCAACTTTATGAGCCTCTGCAGGAACTGGAACTCCATTGGGGCCTGGTGCTGATGAAGCCCGTTGTTCTAGGCACAATGTCTTGGGCTTCACTCCTTCTAGGTGGGCTGGTGTCTAGCTGGTGCACTGGAGGGTGGATAGGAGGCATGTCAACTGGGAGAGTGTTTTTTTCATGGCGTCTACTATCTGCACAGGACCTTTCCAGGTGCTTCTCCAAGTCTACCTTTGACACAGAGAGATTCCCACTCTTCTCACTTGTGAAGAGACTTTTCACAAATTTCAATGGGTCTTTGTAGAAGTGTGATATATTGCTAGTTAGTATTGTTGGTTGCTGGTTGCAAAGGGGCGATGTCTTATTGCAGGAGATATTTCTTAAACAATCATTTTTTAGAGAAGTACCCAATGGAGAATTAGCAAAGGTGAATTGTGCTTATGTTGTAGTAACTTGTATAGAGGAGCTTTTTGTCATCGGGTGTAAATATCAAAGGTGTAAAAGGGGAAAATATACAAGAATAAATAATAATTCTGTAATTGAAATCGACAGGATGTTTCTCTGTCTTAAAATGTACTGTTTTTTAAATAGTTCTTGAAAATTCAAAAGTGTGTACAGTGCACTTGATTTTTGAGATATGTCAGTGAAAACTGGTCCATCTTAACATGTTTCCTCCAAGAATGAGTGTACCATTTTTTTAAAAAAATTGGTTCACGGGGAGGTGAACTAAACAAGAGATTTGTGTTCATGTGTTTGCCAGGGGAAGGCGTTCTTCAACTCCATATGCCATTTTTATTTATTTAATTATTAAAAATCAGTGATAGTGAGAGTCATGCATATCTCAGCTATAACATGTCATCCCAGCCAATACTTAATACTTTTCAGTGATCTATCGTTTCATCCTCCAACAGGGCTGAAATTTGGAAAGTCACAAGAGTCCTTTAAATCATTTCAAGTGTACTGTAATTTTCATTGTTTTTTTCACACATTCATCAACTATGGGTTTGAATAGTCACCCATTTTTTGAAGCATTAAGATGCGTGGTCACCTTGAACTTGCAATAAGCTCTTTGACATTTAATCTTGGTGGTTCAGTGGCTCCCAGACATTTATCAGTATTCCAAACAGTTCTATTGCTAGCATTGAAACATAATTTAAGTTGCCCTGTCGACTAGGGTGTTGATTTAGCAGGTCTGTTATTTTTTCATTCTTTTTGTAGTAGAGTTTTGTTTCAGTGTTAACCTTCTCTTAAGTGTATTTTATATTATAATTTATTTATTTAGGGAGGAAGAGTGGCTAGCACTCGTGGATCCAGAATCATGAATCTGTGTCCCAGTTCAAGCAATGCCCACGTTGACTTTATATATTCTTCACATTTCTGTGTGGGCTTTTCTCTGGATACGCTGGTGTTCTAGCCACATCCCAAAACATGTCTTAGTTTTAACTCTGAATTGGTCTTGCAATTCACTGGCACCCTTTCCAGAGCCGGTTCCCCAGTTGCACTGGATTCTGCCAAAAAGGCACCACAACTGTAAGTGGATATAGAAGATCCATTTATTTATAGAATACATTTAATCAAAATCACCTCTAGATAATGCTGTGGTTTCAGAATTGTGCATACTGGCATATTACGTAATAAGATTTTGAATTTGACTCTCACCTTGCTCACTCATTGCAGTGCTTCCTTTGCTTAATCTAGAAATCTTTGAAGAACTGGAGTGCAGGAACCCAAGAAGCATTGCTACAAGACTGATTAGTGACTTGAATAAACAAGAACTGTCATCAGTTCTATTGATTGCCCATGTGATGTTAACTGGGTTGCATATTTGTGCACATCTCTCTGGGACTTCTCGATCTACGAGGGAGCAGGAACAGCAATCGACAAAGCCAATCAAGATTTTGTGCTTTCCATGATGTTGCAAGCTCCCTATTGACGTACCAAGCTTTACTTTTTAAAATAGCAGCTTTTGTATCCTCCCCTGCTGTCTTCATCAGAGAAAAAAATGCAGTTTAAACACTATATTATTTGCACTTTCATTGGCATCTTAATGAAACAAAAGTAACACATCCTTCACATTTTTGCAGCAAGTGTGAAGAGCACAATGTTGCTTGTCAGCATGGAAATGGAAAGGAACAAGCCTGGAGGCAAAAGAAAGATAAACCTGCCATTCTAAGAGATTGTGTCAGCACAGCCCTGTTTTCCAGCTAATGCATTTCTTGTGCTGTCACTCCGGCTGAATATTAAGCAGAATTGAAAGCACACCATGTGGCTTGCTGGTGCAAGGAGACCCAGTTTCCAAGGGGTTGGTTAACTAATCAATTAAGCAGCTCCTGTCAGCTTCCCAAAGCACTTTTTCCTTGTAATTTCTATTCCAAAAAATAATAACTCTACTGTCATAAATCATGTAGGTGTCTGATCAACTTTAATGTCATGTAGCAGTCCCATCTGTAGATTAATGGCAGGCAGGACTCTGCCTTTTTCTGTGCTTTTGTTTTTATGTGAAAACTCCACAACGAGGAAGATGAAGAGAAATGCTGGTGACTTTGACATTTTTGTTTATTAACAGTTCATACAACTTGAGATGGAATAATCACACAATATTATGGATCCTGCCCTTTGAGGTGAGTTTAAGAAGCCTTAATACTAAGACACAATAGCTCATTAGCAAGCTCTGGCATAGTCCTTGCTAAACTGAGAGGGCAAAAAAAACCAAAAAAATCACACCTAGAAAACTGTGCAGAATATTAAAGCAGACCTACAATAGAAAAGAACAAAGGATCAAACTTTATTGTCACAGACATGAAAGAGAAGTCAGGAGAGGCTTTCAGTTTAACAGATTATTTTGGTAGGATGTCTTCTATAAAAAGTTTTGCTCCCAAAATGTGCAATTCCACTCCTTACTGCTTCTGCCAAATTTTATTCCACCCCTGCCCACTCAGACACAAATATGCCAGGTACTAATGCAGTTTACATCCTGCTCTCAGACACCTTTCCATTTTCCCCTCTAAAAGGCCAATGAAATGAGCAAACAGCCAAAGTGGGTCCTTAAAACAGCAGAACCTGCAAGGTAAAAACATTATATACGAGTAAGTAAATCTGCTTATGACTTTATTTTTTTCATAATGCAATTAATGCCTATTTTTATCATTTTGAAAACATTAAAAAAAAATAGCCTAGACAAGCCTACATAATAAAACAAACTCTATCAAATGACAGTAGGCTAGGCTACATACTCCATAACCATAAAAACATATTAGGCCTATGAAGTAATGCAACTAGCCTCTGAAACTGTCAGTTTTACAAGATCGTAAAAACAATGATTGATAACTGAACCACAACAAGGAATAACAAGAGTGGTCTAAACTAAGCCATTTGAAGGAGCCATGTATGCACAGTAGGTCACTACATGAAGCTTAAGACTTCTGAGTCAAATGAACTGAAACCTGTGTGAGTAGCTCCACTTCAGACCATCGGTCATTCATCAGATTCATAATTATGCACATGGTCATAAATTAATGTGTGTAGCTTGGTATACAGTGACTTTGGTATACCTGTATATGTAAGTGTCTTAAGTGTCTCCATTTGTATCAGATTTCAGGTCTGTGATCAGCTTCTTGAAAGACTCTAGTCACCCACATACATCCATCATTCCACTTACTCAGTTCGGTGAGACAGCCAACTCTGGGAAGAGTCCTAGTGGTTCCAAACATCTTCTATTTCACAGTTATTGAGGCCACTGAGCTTTTGAAAAACATTCAAAGCTTTATAAATTATTTTATAGTCTTACACTGATCCAGAGTTTTATCACAGAGGTCTATAGAGAGTTCTTTGGACTTCATGGTGTGGTTTTTGTCCTGATATGCAGTGTGAATTGTGGGACCTAAGCATAGGTGTGTGTCTTTCTAAGTGATGTCCAGTCAATTCAGCTTGCCACACATACCCTATAATCATATTCTAGACACATCAAGGAAAAAGCTAACAAGATGCACCCTACCACAATCTGAAGTGACACAGCAAAAAGACTAAATATGTATTTGAATATGAGATTTCAGTTATTGCTTTATCTCTCTATTATAAAAAAAAAACAAACTTGCAATGAGATGTGATGTTCTGAAGAGAGACAGAGAGACACTTCAGAGAGGCGAAGACACTTTCACCTCCTGCAACGCGGTCAAGTCACATAATACTGACATCCGTTGGAAGCATGTACCCATGAGACAGTGACCTAGGCAAGGAAATTAATAATCAGCCCTGAACAAGAGAAACTGAAAACCTCGCAGGTCCAAACGGGGTCAGAAATAAAAGACAAATGACACTGTAGAATTTAATAAAGACATTCAAAAATGTTGGCACCATACACATGCAGAGCAGGTTACAGATTATAAAAGCAGCAGAATTTGAAAGGCTCAAAAAAACCTTGGCACAATACACATGCAGAGCAATTTAAAAAATATGACAGTACTACAATTCAAAGGTGTCAAAAAACAGTACAGGTCGCATTTGCACAAACAGATGGAAATATTACTAGGTGAAATAACGGAACAGCAAAAAGAGATTGAATATATGGACATAGGTGATATGACAGAAGTATGTAGATATTGTAAGGCTTTACAGTTTAAGTCGGAGACTTGTAGATCATCTAATTCGTGTTGCCATCAGGGAAAAGTACCATACGCTATGAGAATCTGTGTTCCCGCTGCAATTACAGCTATGACAAGTTTAATTTTGAAAAACACAATTTGGTCAGGTGAATATTTATGATCATGGAGAAGTGAGGCAACATAGAATTGAAAGAGTTAAACGATTCAACGTGATAAAAATTATACAGCCAAATCCACACGTCCAAAAGTGTCACACTTTACAGGAAAGTTATCAGCAAAACATGGACAATGAAATTTTCTTGGAATTTTATATGAATCCGAAAGATCACAGTCGCATTTATAATAAACCCACATGTGACAAATTGTCAGCGATAACACTTTCGAAAGAGGGATATATCAAAGACAGAGTAGATATTCGTGTATATCCAAAGGCAAAGCATGATT
This sequence comes from Polypterus senegalus, assembly GCF_016835505.1. NCBI lineage: Eukaryota > Metazoa > Chordata > Cladistia > Polypteriformes > Polypteridae > Polypterus > Polypterus senegalus. The sequence goes on along the minus strand of NC_053163.1, from coordinate 105,376,220 downwards.
CGTCATGTACAGTGGTGTGAAAAAGTATTTGCCCCTTCCTGATTTCTTATTCTTTTGCATGTTTGTCACACAAAATGTTTCTGATCATCAAACACATTTAACCATTAGTCAAATATAACACAAGTAAACACAAAATGCAGTTTTTAAATGATGGTTTTTATTATTTAGGGAGAAAAAAAATCCAAACCTACATGGACCAGTGTGAAAAAGTAATTGCCCCCTTGTTAAAAAATAACCTAACTGTGGTGTATCACACCTGAGTTCAATTTCTGTAGCCACCCCCAGGCCTGATTACTGCCACACCTGTTTTAATCAAGAAATCACTTAAATAGGAGCTGCCTGACACCAGGCACCTCAAAAGCTAGACATCATGCCAAGATCCAAAGAAATTCAGAAACAAATGACAACAGAAGTAATTGAGATCTATCAGTCTGGTAAAGGTTATAAAGCCATTTCTAAAGCTTTGGGACTCCAGCGAACCACAGTGAGAGCCATTATCCACAAATGGCAAAAACATGGAACAGTGGTGAACCTTCCCAGGAGTGGCCGGCCGACCAAAATTACCCCAAGAGCGCAGAGACGACTCATCCGAGAGGTCACAAAAGACCCCAGGACAACATCTAAAGAACTGCAGGCCTCACTTGCCTCAATTAAGGTCAGTGTTCACGACTCCACCATAAGAAAGAGACTGGGCAAAACGGCCTGCATGGCAGATTTCCAAGACGCAAACCACTGTTAAGCAAAAAACATTAGGGCTCGTCTCAATTTTGCTAAGAAACATCTCAATGATTGCCAAGACTTTTGGGAAAATACCTTGTGGACTGATGAGACAAAAGTTGAACTTTTTGGAAGGCAAATGTCCCGTTACATCTGGCGTAAAAGGAACACAGCATTTCAGAAAAAGAACATCATACCAACAGTGAAATATGGTGGTGGTAGTGTGATGGTCTGGGGCTGTTTTGCTGCTTCAGGACCTGGAAGGCTTGCTGTGATAGATGGAACCATGAATTCTACTGTCTACCAAAAAATCCTGAAGGAGAATGTCCGGCCATCTGTTCGTCAACTCAAGCTGAAGCGATCTTGGGTGCTGCAACAGGACAATGACCCAAAACACACCAGCAAATCCACCTCTGAATGGCTGAAGAAAAACAAAATGAAGACTTTGGAGTGGCCTAGTCAAAGTCCTGACCTGAATCCAATTGAGATGCTATGGCATGACCTTAAAAAGGCGGTTCATGCTAGAAAACCCTTGAATAAAGCTGAATTACAACAATCTTGCAAAGATGAGTGGGCAAAAATTCCTCCAGAACGCTGTAAAAGACTCATTGCAAGTTATCGCAAACGCTTGATTGCAGTTATTGCTGCTAAGGGTGGCCCAACCAGTTATTAGGTTCAGGGGGCAATTACTTTTTCACACAGGGCCATGTAGATTTGGATTTTTTTTTCCTAAATAATAAAAACCATCATTTAAAAACTGCATTTTGTGTTTACTTGTGTTATATTTGACTAATGGTTAAACGTGTTTGATGTTCAGAAACATTTTGTGTGACAAACATGCAAAAGAATAAGAAATCAGGAAGGGGGCAAATAGTTTTTCACACCACTGTATGTCAAATACATCGCCACATGTTGACCCTTTTCTCTTTCCTATGCTTTTCCCAGATGGCAAAACAGGATGGTCAATATGAAACAAACACATTCAGAAAAACGAATAACACCCACACAATACTTCGGGTCAAGATTAGCGATACGTTCCCATGTATGTAACCCACTTCTATCATCTCAACGTCTACTGCAACATTACATTATTAATGTGTATGTAAAAGTCGCACCTAATCGTCTCTTCTTTATTAATTAAACTAAACTTAGAATGGAACATATGCAAGGTCTCATTGTAATAAATATGGAAACCTTTCTGAAAACATGCTTTCACTTCATCATTATGGGTAATTGGGGGTAGACTAATGGACAAAAATGGCAGATTTTTCCAATTAAAATTAACAACATAATAAAGTTACTCCCTTTATACACTGTACTAATCAAAAAATCTTTTACTATAGGAAACTATTGGTTCATATGTGCTATCTTCAAGAATTGAAATGTTTTCATGTACCACCATTTTTACAGAAAAAAAGTTACATATGTCTTCCAGTCAAAAAAGAAGAAAATTAGGCTGAGTCTTCTTCTTGGCTGTGCAGTAGTACTTCTAGGTTCAGCCTATTTCTGGATTTATTTAAGGAAGGATGACAGAGCAACAGTACTGGAGGCACACATCTTGCTCTTTCTTACGCCACTGTGCACTATGGTGAGTGTGGAACACTGAGAATACTGCAGGTAAGGGTATCCCTCTTGCATTTACCACTATGATGAGTGAAAGAGAAAGTGATGATCCTGCATCCCACTGTTTCTTCTGCCAAGGTAGGGAAGATGAAATAAGAGTACAGCAGGTGCACATTTCACTTCTTCTCATGTGGCTGTTGTTGGAAATGGAGAAAGACAGGGGCATGTGTCTTATCTTTATTGATTAAAGATTTCTATGCAATAAATTAATTACAAATTAGTGGCACATCTGAAAAAAGATAAGATACCTCCTCCTCACCAACTAAAGACAGAGCAAGAGTTTGGCCACACATAAATGCTGCAACCATCATGTATAATTGCATCAAGATCTAATGACTACACTCACCATGGGAATAAAATTGAGTAATGATCTTGTTCATGGATCAAGAAGAACACTGAAAGAGCCAAGATTCTTATAAAGTTGTGTTTCATAGTTCTAGTGAGAATACCTTCTGCATTCGATCTAATACAAATTTACTTTAACACAATAACAGTAAAAATAGTGCATAGCAAAATCAAAGGATCAGCGTCCCCCAACACCAGTAAACTACCACTAAAAGTACAGAAAGTAAGAACAAAGGAGAGACAGAATGCATACTCAAGATAAGTATCAACTTGTAGAATCTAAAGAGAAATATCAAGGAGAACACGAGGCTCCATCTGAACAAGGTCAAGATCTACAGTTACTTTGCAATATGACCAAGCTAGTATTGCAACACTTTATTCTTTTTTAAAATTGTTTCTTATAATAAGGTGCATGTTTGTTTTTATTATAGAGGGGAGTGTAATTACATAAGCAAATAAATGAAAGCCATCCATCCATCCATCCTCTTCCACTTATCTGAGATTGGGTTGCAGGGGCAGCAGCAGCTTGAGCAGAGATGCCCAGACTTCCCACTCCCTGGCCACTTCTTCTAGCTCTTCTGGGAGAACCCCAAGGCGTTCCCAGGCCAGCTGAGAGACATAGTCCCTCCAGCGTGTCCTGGGTCTTCCCCGGGGTTTCCTCCCAGTTAGACGTGCCCGGAACACCTCACCAGGGAGGTGTCCAGGAGGCATCCTAATCAGATGACCGAGCCATCTCATCTGATTCCTCTCGATGCGGAGGAGCAGTGGCTCTACTCTGAGTCCCTCCCGGATGACTGAGCTTCTCACCCTATCTTTTAAAATTCTCCTTTTAACATATAAAGCAATACATGGCCAAGGTCCGGCTTACTTGTCTGAACTTATCATGACTTACAAACCTGAGCGCACATTAAGATCTCAAGATGCCGGTCTGCTTAGGATTCCAAGGATTAATAAAATAACAGTGGGAGGTCGAGCTTTTAGTTACAGGGCCCCTAAACTGTGGAATGGTCTTCCTGCTTCCATAAGAGATGCCCCTTCAGTCTCAGCCTTTAAATCTCGGCTGAAGACTCACTACTTCAGTTTAGCATATCCTGACTAGAGCTGCTGATTAACTGTACATACTGCATCTCTGTTGTTAGTCATTAGCACTATAACATAAGTAACATGATAATTATATTTGAATACTAACCCTCACCTATTCTGTTTCTTTTCTCGGTACCCAAATGTGGCAATTGGTGCCACGGCCCACTTGCCAAGTTGTTTGCCTGCCTATGGTAAAGTCATCCCTGATGGAGGATCACAGGAATCATGGGAAAGAGGGTCCTTTCATCGGAGCAACGCGTTTCAGCCATGGCATGGCCAAATGGGGAGGCAGCTAGATGGATGAGGTCTCCAGGACTCTAAAAATATCCAAACCTAATTATGTCATACCATCTACTGTTAAACCGTACTTCTAAAATTTATTATGCTGTATTAAGGAATTGTTCTGTTCTGTGTATTGTATTGTATTGACCCCCTACTTTTGACACCCACTGCCCGCCCAACCTACCTGGAAAGGGGTCTCTCTTTGAACTGCCTTTCCCAAGGTTTCTTCCATTTTTCCCTACAAGGTTTTTATTGGGAGTTTTTCCTTGTCTTCTCAGAGTCAAGGCTGGGGGGCTGTCAAAAGGCAGGGCCTGTTAAAGCCCATTGCGGCACTTCCTGTGTGATTTTGGGCTATACAAAAATAAACTGTATTGTATTGTATTGTATCTTTAAGGGAAAGCCCAGACACCCTACGGAGGAAACACATTTCAGCCGCTTCTATTCGCGATCTCGTTCTTTCGGTCACTACCCATAGCTCATGACCATAGGTGAGGGTAGGAACATAGATCGACTGGTAAATTGAGAGCTTTGCCTTACGGCTGAGCTTCTTTTTTCACTACGACAGACCGATGCAGAGCCCGCATCACTGCGGATGCCGCACCGATCTGCCTGTCGATCTCACACTCCATTCTTCCCTCACTCGTGAACAAGATCCCAAGATATTTGAACTCCTCCACTTGGGGCAGGATCTCACTCCCAACCCTGAGAGGGCATTCCACCCTTTTTCGGCTGAGGACCATGGTCTCAGATTTGGAGGTGCTGATTCCCATCCCAGCCGCTTCACACTCGATCCAGAGAGAGCTGAAGATCATGGCCTGATGAAGCAAACAGGACAACATCATCTGCAAAAAGCAGTGACCCAATCCTGAGTCCACCAAACCGGACCCCCTCAACGCCCTGGCTGCGCCTAAAAATTTCTTTTCATAAAAGTGATGAACAGAATCGGTGACAAAGGACAGCCCTGGCGGAGTCCAACTCTCACTGGAAATGGGTTCGACTTACTGCCGGCAATGCAGACCAAGCTCTGACATCGGTTGTACAGGGACCGAACAGCCCTTACCAGGATGTCCGGTACCTCATACTCTCGAAGTACCCCCCACAGGATTCCCCGAGGGACACGGTCGAACGCCTTTTCCAAGTCCACAAAACAAATGTAGACTGGTTGGGCAAACTCCCATGCACCCTCCAGGACCCTGCTAAGGGTGTAGAGCTGGTCCACTGTTCCACGACCAAGACGAAAACCACAGTGTTCCTCCTGAATCTGAGGTTCGACTATCCGATGGACCCCCCCTCTCCAGGACCCCTGAATAGACTTTTCCAAGGAGGCTGAGGAGTGTGATCCCTCTGTAGTTGGAACACACCCTCCGATCCCCTTTCTTAAAGAGGGGGACCACCACCCCAGTCTGCCAATCCAGAGGCACTATCCCTGATGTCCATGCGATGTTGGAATAAATGAAAGGAATAAATGAAAGCTTGTGCTAAAAATAAAGATGGTGTGAAAGCATTTTTTTCATGAATTAACTATTTAAAGCTGAACTGCAAATTCAACCTTACTGTATGTTTTTATTGACATTTCAAGAGTGCATCACCTTTATGAAGCACATGTAATAGACACTGGACTTAAAGGTCTCCTAGGAGGGCCATTGTCTTGAACAGAACACTACATAGTCAAAAGAAATACAGTGATTGCATTCCTTTCTACAGTCGAGGTCATTCATTTTGATAGCACTAGCCTACCGTATTTAGAAAATCCCATGATGCCACCCCTAGCTGAACATTCACTGTGGTGTTGTAAATTCAGAGGTCTCTGAAAATAGCCATGAGGAACACATCTTTAATTTATCCTGCTGTGTTTGAGATGAAATTGAAAAGTTTGCTTTGAAAGTATACCATTTATGAGCAGCATTGCAGGAAAACAACACAGATACACCGGAGGACGGTTAAATTTAAATTATCTACTTTATTTCAGTGTGGGAATTAGCATCCAAGCTTAGGAAGAGGCTGGATATAACTTTTTATACAGTATATTATAAAGTCTTTAGAGAGCAAGGCTTATATTTACTTAAAGGGAAACGGAAGTATGGAAGCAATAATTTTTATATGTAGGTAGCATAAATATACATATATTAATAGGATCTGCAGATAAATTTCACAAAGGAATGGAACAACAATATCCCACTACCTCAAGGTTATTTATAACCTTTTTATGAGGCATATTTATCAAAAGACCCCTCCTACCAAAAAAGAAATATGGAAAAATGCTTTATAACCTGCTTTGTTCATTTCTGTGTACCTTCTTCTCAGAATGTATATAAATACTTGTTTTCTATGGTGGTAGAGTGACTATATTATAAGAATGCTGGTGTGCTTAGTCTCAGTGTTTTTCAACGCTAATTGGGTGATCAAGAGTATTTGTACTATTCTGTCACACGTTCATTTCAAATAATTTCATAGGGTATTGCCCATTTTTGCTTTTTTCATCTTATTAGGTTATTGGGCTAAAAGCAGATACATAAAATAGATTGATTTTTCAACAAATTGTGCTACCTGCTGTTATTTCAGGCTACTCTATCAAACTATCACATCCATTGCCCTCCCTTTTTTAATGGAGACTTTTCACATCTTTAATCAGTCTTTTTCTTTACTTTAAACAGGGATTTTCCGTAGTGTTTTATCACAACAAATATGTATATTATTCAAAAATTCTACTTTTATGGCCACCCATTTTCGTTTGACCAAGTTTTCCCATTTTAAACTACTTGCAACATACTGTTGTTTCCATTCAAAGAAAATTGTTAAAATGCTTTTTGCCACATGCTGGTAGGACTGTTTTCACTTGAAAAACATTTTATTCATTCTTGAATAAATAAGACTCCTTTCAGCTCCCATGATATGTGGACTAGTTTGTTATCAGTATGCTCGACTCTCAACAGAGCACCTCAAAGGGAACATGCTGTTAGCTAATTTTGATCTTCAAATTCAGATAAACTTTCTGCTATCAACAGCAGCAGACATAGCAAGAAAGTAGGTTAGCCGTGAAAGTAATGGTTTGATTTAGTTTGAACAATTCAAGTAATTTAGAGGTAATTGAGTTTTTCTGGTAGCAGCGGTTGCTTTTTAGATCTCACCTATGGTGTTTTTTATTCGTATTCTCAGTCCTTCTTTTGTATTCAGGGACAGTGGATAACATTTCTGAACAGGCAGGCCATGATACGATTTGTTGTGTTACACCTGTCTACCTATGCCAAGTAATAATGATTAGCAGGCATAATTACCCGTAATGCAATTGTCGTCTAAGGACTGTGTACAGGGCTGGCTGAAATAATGTACCTGCGCAATTGATTTGCCATAGTACATAAAAGTTTGTTACTACATCATTACATTATACAGTACACCAATCTCAAATTAAGGGAAGTGTCATTTTACTCTCCACTTTGCTGTTCTCTACTGATGTCTAGTGGTAGGAAGAGGGTAGTTCTACTATCGATGCACTTTACACAAAACTCTTGACGTAAGATTGGTATAATTTTACTGCTAACAATGCCCATGTCTGCTAGTGTTCCATCATATTACGCTGTTACTGCCAATCGTGCCCCATTTATTAGATAAGGCTAAGTAAGTTAGACTTGATTCTGCCAGAGGAAAATGTATTTGCAACAGGAATGTACAAACATGTACAAAGATTGTTCCATGGATATAATAAAATAATCCAAGAGACAAAAAATAATAATCATTGTTATAATTAGAATGCACACATATATACCTATAAATAATAAAAAAAAATTTCATTCTCAGAGTATACTGTAACAATATAGCATTCAGCAGAGCTCCTGCGGTTTCCCCTATTTATTTTGTTTTGTTAATTCTGAATCATTATTTTTCATGTTGTTATGCTATGTTTGTTATATTTGTTTATTATTTGTTATTTGAATTGTTTAATTTTAAATGAACTTCCAATTTAATTGCATTGTAGATGGTACTTCAGCAGGTGGGCTAAAATTACATTGCAGATGCTGGGTCCTCCTTTCTTTATGTTCAGCCAATAAACAGACACCCATTGGAGCATTGGGTTTGTGTTTGGAGATTTGTGAGTATTACTGTTATTTTTGATTTAGTGTTTTTTTATTTGTGGTTTCTTTACTTGTGTTTGGGAATTAATTGTGGATAGAGAACTTGGACCTGTTCGCCTCAGAAACTTCTTCCCTTGACATGTTGACTGGCTTGTCATATGTTTTTTCTTCTATGATGGCATAATCCCTTTCCTTTTCTTCTTCTTCTTTTGACTGCTCCCGTTTGGGGTTCCCACAGCAGATTATCTTTTTCCATAACATAATCCCTTTCCCTTTAACCTTTCTAAACCATGTCTTCTATAAACTTGATTTAAACACATAATCTCATTTTACATCTTCATGAAAATGTTTCCACAAATATTGTTGATTTAAAAATTGCTTTCTTGCTTTTGACTTTGTTTATTGGTAGCACTACATGTGGTCCTCTCCATAGTATGTCAGTATTATGATGTCTTATATGATGAGAGGAGAACTTTAAGACCAGTAGCTAAAATAATTTAAAGAGGCATGGTCTGATATTTCTAAGGGTGAGAGGTATGACGAAGTTGTCATAAATACTGAACATCAAAACTTGACAAAAACATTAATCAAAGCTGAATTAAGCAAAAATATAGAAACAATACATTGCTTTCAACCGATGCCAGTAGGTTTTCCTATAGCTGATTTTCTATTTTTTGTTGAGTTTAATTAATGTAGACTTCTCTACTACATCTGCTATGTATGCTCACAGATTATTGGGCTTCTTTAAGAGGAAGAATAGACTTTAAACTTCATTAATCATCCACCAAACAGTGCCTAATGTAGCAAGTTCATTTAATTTACTAAACTATTCTATATACATAACCGTTGTACTTCATAAAGCAGCATACATGAGACAAGGAAAATGTCTCAGTTTTTGGCGAGCTGATGCTGTAGATTTCTCTTCCACTGATTAGGCCTACCCACTATGAGATTTTGGCCTCCAAACCATGAGTTTGAGACAGTCTTTTCATAATCTGTAATGATCTGTGGGATATGGTGCCCAGTAGCAGACATCATGCAATGGGATTCCATACCCATAACCATGGTTCAAATTAGTGTACTTTTGGGTTCAACCAACACTCATATTAGGACGTTTTTCAAAGCACAAAGAACCAGTTCATATAGAACCCTTTCCAGAATTTAAAATTGTGGTTTGTCAAGAATTAGCTCTATGAAGAACCACATAACCAGTAAAGAACCATAAAATGCCAGTATTTTTAAGAGTGCAGGTATATATACTTTATATCTAGTATAACTTAGACAACTTATGCTCTCTGTTGACGTGCTAGTTTTAATCATATTTTTTTCTCTAAATTATACTGTGATGTGTTCTAGCATTGAGAACAAGGGAAGCACCCATGTTTACTTCTTCTCTTTAGTCTCCAGTGTTTAGTCCTGCCCATAATAGCCTATGTGGGTGCTTGTTGTATTATGTTATCAGATCAAATATGATATGCACCTAAAATAAAAGGTACCAACTGCCCTGTTAGGTTATTTTCTAAATAGATGATAGGAAAAAAGGTCAAAGCCAGCTACGTACTTGTTACCTGTGATCTGTTGTCTGTCTCACTGTCAATGCTGTACCCCTGTGCATTTCACCCTAGTGACCTTCATGGCAGGCTACTTTCGTTCCTTTACTTCAACACTGTTTACCACCAACACACTTTACAACAACATCATCTTGTGCCCTTAATGGACCCCATTTAGACATGGAATGAATAATGTAACCTCCTAGATAGCACTAATAGAGAGCAGCAATACCTCCAAGTTTCATTTAAAGGCTGTATTTGCTTGCATCAAAGCCAACAGCAGCAAGTGATACATAGAATCATACAACCTGCAGCGTGGGTGGCTTAGTTCTTTATGCAGCCCCATTAGCAACAGCAAGATGCTGGTGATACTCTAGGTGATACATTTTCTTAGTTACACTTTAAATATGCTTAATTCTTATTAGAGTAAGGGTCCTTTGAACAGGTGTTTTTTTTACCACCAAATATCTTCTTTTGTAAAAGGCAGCAGCTCTCCCCTCAAATAAACCATACCTTTCGCCAGAAGCCATGAAATTTTACAGTTCTTTCAAAACACATGAAAAGTACGTACAGAAAATGTGACCAAATCATTATCACAAACTCAAGGTTATTTTTCCATGGGAATCAAAAGCTGTACACTCTAACTAAATTAAACTGAGTACTGCTTCATGTTATAGTCTTTCCTAAAAAACACTTTACTCCTGTTCAACTTAACCAAATGCAGGCTAAGGCTTATTGCCTTACATCTCTGAGCTGGAAAGAATAAAGTATTGCCTGTATAGTGCTTATTCCAAGTCTTAAAAATTATAAAAGCTATTGATGAGTTGGTTTAATTAGCATGGAGAGGCACAGTGGCACAGTGGGAAGCTCTGCTGCCTTGCAGTTAGGAGACCCAGGTTCGCTTCCTGGGTCCTCCCTGTGTTGAGTTTGCATGTTCTGTGTCTGTGTGGGTTTCCTCTGGGTGCTCCGGTTTCCTCCCACAGTCCAAAGACATGCAGGTTAGGTGCATTGGCGATCCTAAATTGTCCTTAGTGTGTGCCTCGTGTGTGTGTGCACCCTGCAGTGGGCTGGCGCCCTGCCCAAGGTTTGTTTCCTGCCTTGCGTTTTGTATTGGCTGGGATTGGCTCCAGCAGACCCCCGTGACCTTGTAGTTTGGATATAGTGGGTTGGGTAATGGATGGATTTAATTAGCATCCTTTGGTGTAAAATGAATTCACATAGTGAATAACACTGGTAAAATTAACAGAAGGTATTGTGGCGTTTGACCACCGGATACAGACAGATGGACTCAGAATGTCCCCAAAACACACACGGTTTATTTTTTACTTTTCTGCACAACACAATGCAACCACAAATCTTCCCAATAACTCAATTCTTATCTTTCTTTAACTTTTCTTTTCTTCACCACCTCCACTCCTCTCCTGCAAGCTCTGTCTTCTTCCACCTGACACAGGTTTCCTCAGTGGATGAGGTGGCCCCATTTATACCACACCCAGAAGTACTCCAGATGTTCCTCAATTAAGTCCCAGTGCTGCATTTTAAATCCAGCTCCTCTTCTGGCCGCACTTCTGTTTGAGGCAGAAGTACTGCAGACTACGGCACCAGAATTATCCCAGCGGCCCCTGGCAGTGGCCACATTACCCAACAGGCTTGAGCATTACAGCCCCATGCTCGTGGTCCCGATGTAACCCAGGGTGGCTGTCCTTTCATGTCCCGGGGAATGGCTTGCCCATTTCTTGGTCCCCTGTTCTCCAAGGCTTCCTGACAGGGCAACAACCCCGGCTGTCCATCATATTGCCCCTTCCCCAGCTGAAGCCCATAGGATGAAGCAGCTTGTCCCACGAGGCATTGGCGTACTGAAGGCAACGGTCTTCTCCTGTAAAAGAATAGAAATATGGCATAGAGACGCTGTGCTGATGTCACCTCCAGGTGTCCTCCACAACCCGATGCAGACAGCATCTCCATGTATGGTCAGTTCCGTGGCACTCATAACACTGACGCGCTCCTTGTACTCACGCCCTCAAGGAATAGAAACAAGCAGGGTACCTCTGCTCCACCTCATCCCCAGCCAGGTTCGGGTTTTCTCTCCGCCCATTCGGAGAGCACTTGGACAAAAGCAGTGGTGCTGTAAGAATTGTTTCTGGATTTCCCTAGCGCCTTCAACACCATCCAACCTCTGCTCTGCTCCTTAGGGACAAGCTGACAGAGATGGGAGTAGATTCATACTTGGTAGCATGGATCGTGGACTATCTTAAAGACAGACCTCAGTATGTGCGTCTCGGGAACTGCAGGTCTGACATTGTGGTCAGCAACACAGGAGCGCCCGCAGAGGACTGTACTTTCTCCGGTCCTGTTCAGCTTATATACATCGGACTTCCAATACAACTCGGAGTCCTGCCATGTGCAAAAGTTTGCTGATGACACTGCTATTGGGGCTGCATCAAGAGTGGGCAGGAGAAGGAGTATAGGAACCTAATCAAGGACTTTGTTCAATGGTGTGACTCAAGCCACCTACAACTGAACACCAGCAACACCAAGGAGCTGGTGGTGGATTTTATGAGAACCTGGCCCCTCATGGACCCTGTGATCATCAGAGGTGACTGTGTGCAGAGGGTACAGACCTATAAATACCTGGGAGTGCAGCTGGATGATAAATTGGGCTGGACCGCCAATACTGATGCTCTGTGTAAGAAAGGACAGAGCCGACTATACTTCCTTAGAAGGCTGGCGTCCTTCAACATCTGCAATAAGATGCTGCAGATGTTCTATCAGACAGTTGTGGCGAGCGACCTCTTCTAAGCGGTGGTGTGCTGGGGAGGCAGCATAAAGAAGAGGGATGCCTCACGCCTGGTCAAACTGGTGAGGAAGGCAGGCTCTATTGTAGGCACGGAGCTGGACAGTTTGACATCCATGGCAGAGCGATGGGCACTGAGCAGGCTCCTGTCAATCATGGAGAATCCACTGCATCCACTGAACAGTATCATCTTCAGACAGAGGAGTAGCTTCAGCGACAGACTGCTGTCACTGTCCTGTTCCACTGACAGACTGAGGAGATCGTTCCTCCCCCACACTGTGCGACTCTTCAGTTCCACCCAGGGGGGTAAACATTAACATTATACAATGTTATTGTCTGTCTGTTATACTTTCATTGTTATTACTCTTTAATTTAATATTGTTCTTTATCAGTATGCTGCTGCTGGTGTATGTGAATTTCCCCTTGGGATTAATAAAGTATCTATCTGTCTATCTATCTATCTATCTATCTAGTGTGTGCACACTGACTTACGCTGCTTCCTGTAGGGAGACTTTCCCTTTCTCCGGGGTCTCCCTTTACTCTGGGGTGATACAACAGCTTGGATCCTCTTATGACAAGAGGGACCCCATGTAGTTTGAACCCCTATTGACCGGAAACCGACCACTGCATCTTTTGGGGGCGGGGCAGTCTAGGTGCTGATAGACACAAGCCGGCCCCTTCTCCGTGCCCCAGATGTTTCTAGAGTAATGGCGAGATCGGTCCATGTTTCCTGGTCTACTGTGAGACCACCCGCTACTCAAGTCCATTCAGCAATATCCCGGCTCCATTCGCTAGGGCTTCCCTTTTTATTTACAGTGCCAGTATCACTTACCTGCACCACTCCCGTCTACTGTGAGAAGGCAACCCCAGAGGTGCCGCAGATACTATTCCTCCTTCTCCAGCGGCGCCTTCGCTGTCTTCTCTAACTCGCCAATTGCCGTTTTAATCACTCCGGCGATCTTCACCAATGCTTTGATGGGTTTTACCAAGTCTTGTAATGCCTGCAACATAAACAAATTTAATTCAGCCGGGGAGGGGAACAGACTTCTGCCCCTTTGGTCCTCTGGTCAGGAAACATTACGCATGCGCCTCTCCTATGCATGCGTTGTCAGGTTCTCTTCCGGAATTGGGTAGAGATTTATCATCCCTTCTCAGATCTTAATTGCAGGGCTCCAGTACACATTCTCCACCCCCTTACCTGCTTCATTGGGAGGATCCTGGTCCTCCACCACCCCCTTTTTTAATGGGTTCCTCCCCACGGGACACGGCTCCAGGTACTCGTCACCCAGCTTCGACTCCGATTCTGTTCAGCTGCAGTTTCTATAACAGATCTAACTGTATCATCCATCCATCCATCCATCCAACCATTATCCAATCCGCTATATCCTAACTACAGGTTCATGGGGGTCTGCTGGAGCCAATCCCAGCCATCAAAGGGCGCAAGGCAGGAAACAAACCCCAGGCAGGGCGCCAGCCCACCACAGCTAACTGTATCAGCTAAAAAAATTATAATGTAAGCAAAACATGATCTCCTCTTTTCTATGTCAAATAGAAATTTTATAATCTTTACTTTACATTATTAGCTCAGTATGTAACTGACTAATATTGTCCCTTACGGCAGGAGTGATGTCATCAGCACACAGTTTCAAAATGTATATCATGGCACAATGTGGGTGAATTCCTTAAAAACCCCAGGAAAAATGTTAATGTCTGTCAGTTTCAAAAGGATAACATGATGTTTCATAGACTCTGGGTCATCACCAAAAAATATTCATAAGAATATTGTACAAATGGCGAAAGCCTGAGGCAGTAGTTATTTTTTAAGGTCTGGCTACCCTGTTAAACCCCACCTGGAATTTAACTTGTGCTGCACTCAAGTTAATGTCTCTGGGGTTACCAGTAATTGAAACACTAGAGACTCTGATTCACAAACCAGAACAGCCCATCAGAGAGGAAAAGAAAGCATACCAACTCCTGTTGTAATTCTAGCAAATCTTACAAATTATACTTGACTAACTTGAAGACAATTTGTCTCAATGAGCAACACAGCGAAAACTAGCATAATTTATATGACCAATGTATATCATATAGTGACATCCAGAACAACATACTGTAACATTCAGTTAGAAAATGTGTGGCTGATTAGAAGTTCAAAACCTTAAAAACTCACACAGTAACATGTAAGTTTCATTAACACTGTGTTTAATGAATATATAAATGTAGTATGCCTGTAACTTGAACCTCATTAGGCATGCTGCATAATTAGCATTAATCTGCATAGCTGGATGTCAGAGCAATGCTATGCATCACCAGGCAGAAAGAACGTGCAACTGATTCTACAACGGTCAGCAGCACTCCCTCCCAAAGGGCCTCTGCTATGCAGATGTCACCCAGTACTGGTAACATTTCTCCCAACATCACCTGCAAGCTTCTGTTTTTAAAGAACTGCTCACTGATCCTCCCATTAATGCCACATAGTAATGAGATTTTTGTATGCTGTACAAATTTTGCAGCACAACCTTGTACAGGTTTTTTTTTCATAAGCCAAAGGACTCCGAGTATTTATTTATTCTGTTTAAGGTTCTTAATCTACCTAACCTGCACATCACTGGCACAAGTAGTATCCGAGGTTAATGTACAGGAGACTGTGAAAACGCTACACAAATGTTGGCCATGCCAGGATTTAAACCCGAGTCTGTAATGATAAAGCACCAGTGCTAACCACTGCTTCATTATGTCATCTTTTGCAAATACTGTATGTCCATGCAGATTATTTTTTATATCATATGATACGTAGCCATTTTAACAAAGTAGTGTTCTTATAAAAATATGTTATTTTCTGTTTAAATTGAGTTTATATTAATAGGTGGTATTGTAGTGACATTAATAGGGCTTATACCTCAGAGCTCCAGGTCACTCATTTCCTTTCACAAGGACTTGTGTATCAAGTTAAATGACAACACTAAATTGTGTGTATACTGTATGTGTGAATGTGCTCAGATTTAAGTATTCTTTTTTTACATTCCCTGCAACTCTATAATGGATACATTAGGTTTAGAAATTGGACAGATTCTTTTTAATTTCCTTCAATTTAAATTGTACTGGTTTAAATGTCTGCAATGGGCTGGCGCCCTCCCCGAGGTTTATTTCCTGCCTTGCGCTCTGTGTTGGCTGGGATTGGCTCCAGCAGACCCCCGTGACCCTGTAGTTAGGATATAGCGGGTTGGATGATGGATGGATGAATGGTTTAAATGTAGTTATCTTCATGATAGAAGCAGTATTAGTAGTAGTAGTATTGCAATATTGCAGAGCTACAAGTACCTGGGGGTTCACATCAACAAACTGGACTGGTCTGACAGCACAGTGGTGATGTACAAAAAGGGCCAGAACAGAGTGTATTTGGTAAGGAGACTCAAGTCTTTTGATGTGTGAATTGTGACTGAGCTGCTGGAAATGTTCCATCAGTCCATAGTAGCAAGTGTGGTGTTCAACGTTCCTGGAGAAGAAACCTGAGCTCAAAAGAAGCACAATTCCTGAACAAATGTATCAGGAAAACCTGCTGCCTCACAGAGCAGACCCTGGACACATTGGAAGCTGTTGTGGAAAAGAGGATGATGGCAAAATTGGACACCATCATGAAAAATCTCCTCCAGGAGGTGCTCTCTTTGATCACTTTTAGCCAGGCTCATTCCACTATGGTGTGCTAAGAAGTGCTTCTCGAGATCCTTTCTGCCCACTGCTATTAAGCAACTCAATTCCACCTGATGTACTTGTTAAGTTTATTTATTTATTGGCTATATTATCAGTCCTGTGAGTCTGTATTCTTTTTATGTTTCTGCTGCTGTATGCATTTGAAATTCCCCATGGGATTAATAAAGTTTAATCTGATCTAATGTAATGTACAGATGTGATGCCCCATGTGCTGGTACCCTTGCACACACTCAGACTCTGTGCATCTGTAAACATACCCAAATGAACCAGTGGTGGATAAAACTGAGACACAGACCCTATAGGTACTGTAAAACAGTATCTTGGTTTCATTAAACAAGTGCAAGAAAAAATATTTCAGTGTCATGCAATTAGTACAGCACAGTCCACAGCAATGGCACAGAAAATAAGCAAAAACAAAAGTGCAAGATCCATACAATATTTACATTGGCTCACAAAAAAGGTATAGAAAAGCCCACAAAATCTTCTTCCTCCTTCAGTTTACACAAATCAAGAGGACAAAATGGAACAAAGACAATGCAACATCAAAAAGCAGAAATCGTTCAGAAATAATCCAAAATATTTACAGCAATGCAACAGTAACATTTCTTACAAACAATAGCAACAGAAGAGTAAACATGAATTCACTGAGGCTTGGTCTCTACAGATTCCATAGCAGGTACTCACCTCTCTTACACCAAAAAATAATGTATGTTTGGCCCAAATTGATGTTACTCATGCACTGTCACAGCTACCAAATAAGTGCAACACGCGGATTCTTCATTTCTCCCTGTTTGCATCAACTGCACAGCATTCTCGGTAGTAAAGGGGGAGACTCATGTACAAAACACAAGAGAAATACAAGTCCATACAGAAATATATTACCTTTAAGACACAAATGCACCAACACTTTTCCAGTTTCCTTCTGTGTACACATTTTGTGTTTAAATGTTTTCAGAAGTTTTCTGGTAATTTTCATCATACCAATAGTACTAGGGTGTTGTACCATGTTAGCCATTATGAATGTAGAGAAAAGCCAAGCAAAATGACACCTTTCATTGGCTAACTCAAAGGATTACAATATGCAAGCTTTCGAGGCAACTCAGACCCCTTCTTCTTGCCTGCCAATAAAATTGTTCTTATTAAATCCATACTGGAAGAAAACATTAAGAATCAGATTTATTGGCCAAGTGTGCACATATACAAGTAATTTGAATCCAGTTTTGGTGACTCTCCAAGTATAAATTACATAATCAACATACTCACAACTGTTTATCACACACCTCATATAAAAAAAAACAAGACAGAGAATGTAAAAAATATATATGCATACAGAGTACAGAGTTCAACTCAGTGCAAGAAATGCTGAAATAAACACTGAAACATATTAACAATATGTAAACAGTATTGCAAGAACCTGGAAGGCCCAGGGGTGGGGGTGTCCTGCCAGATTAAGCTCAACTACTGTAACTATTTGAGAGCTTGATGGCCTGTGGGAAAAATTGTTCTTACAGATTAATATCTACGAAAAGCAGATCTAAAGTCTTACATATGAAAAAAGTTCAAAAAGGTTGTGACCTGGATGTGAAGGGTCGGTAATGATTTTCCCAGCCCATTTAATGAATCTAGAATAATACAGATCCTGTAAGTTGGATAGACTGGTGCCAATGATATTTCTGGCAGACCTGACTATTTGTTGTAGTCTGTTTTTGTCATGTTTAGTCTCTGATCCAAACCACACATATAGATGAGCTGACAAAAGACTCAACAACAACAACAACAACATTTATTTATATAGCACATTTTCATACAAACAGTAGGTCAAAGTGCTTTACATATTAAAGAATAGAAAAATGAAAGACACAATTATAAAACAAAATAAATCAGCATTAATTAACATCGAATAAGAGTAAGGTTCAATGGCCAGGGGGAACAGAAAAAACAAAAAAACTCCAGACGGCTGGAGAAAAATAAAATCTGTAGGGATTCCAGACCATGAGACCGCCCAGTCCCCTCTGGGCATTCTACCTAACATAAATGAAGCAGTCCTCTTTGTATTTAGGGTTCTCACGGAAGGACTTGATGATGATGATGGTCACGTAGACTTCTGCCTTTTAATCCGTCCATCATTGTTGGAGCATCATGAAGCTTTGAGTAGGTGATGGTGGCGCAGGCCACCACCACAAAGAAACCAGAAAAATAAACAGAAAAGAGAGTAGGGGTCAGTATGGATTTTAGAGCCACCATGAATAGTTATTTTGAGGAAATTGAACATACAGAGTATCAGGATTAAGTTAAATTAAGATTAAAATGAAGTTATAAAAAGGCCATGTTAAAGTAATGTGTTTTCAGCAGTGTTTTAAAGTGCTCTACTGTATTTGCCTGGCAAATTCCTATTGGCAGGCTATTCCAGATTTTAGGTGCATAACAGCAGAAGGCCGCCTTACCACTTCTTTTAAGTTTAGCTTTTGGAATTCTAAGGAGACACTCATTTGAAGATCTAAGGTTACGATTTGGAATATAAGGTGTGAGAAATTCCGATATATAAGATGGGGCGAGATTATTTAAGGCTTTATAAACCATAAGCAGAATTTTAAAGTCAATTCTGAATGACACAGGTAACCAGTGTAGTGACATCAAAACTGGAGAGATGTGCTCGGATTTTCTTTTTCTAGTTAGGATTCTAGCAGCTGCATTCTGCACTCGTTGCAAACGATTTATATCTTTTTTGGGTAGTCCAGAGAGGAGTGCATTACAGTAATCTAGTCGACTGAAAACAAACGCGTGAACTAATTTCTCAGCATCTTTCAGTGATATAAGCGGTCTAACTTTACTTATGTTTCTTAAGTGAAAAAATGCTGTCCTCAATGACTGTTGGGTAGAACTGAATGAGTAGCTCCTGTGGAAGGTTGAACTTCCTCAGCTCTCGCAGGAAATGTATATGCTGTTGTTGCTTTTTTATGATAGATCCTATATTGGTCACTCATTTCAAGCCCTGGGAGATTATATATCCCAGAAACATTAAGGCTTCCATAACTGCCACAGCAGTATGGAGAGGGGGGAAATATTGCGGGACCACTTCTAGAGTCCACCCTCATCTCCACAGTTTTGAGAGTGTTTAGCTCCAGATTGTTCTGACTACACCAAAGGGCCAGCTGCTTAACCTCCCGTCTGTATGCAACAGCAACATTTATTTATATAGCACATTTTCATACAATCAATGTAGCTCAAAGTGGTTTACATGATGAAGAAAGAGAAAAAAGACAAAATAAATAATTAAAATTAGGGAACACTAATTAACATAGAATAAAAGTAAGGTCTGATGGCCAGGGAGGACAGAAAAAACAAACAAAAACAAAAAAAAATAAAATCCTGATGAGCCCAATGAGGGTTGTGTCATCCGCATATTCGATAAGTTTGACAGAGGGGTCCTTAGAGCAGTGGCAGC
The DNA here is from genome assembly GCF_016835505.1 of Polypterus senegalus. Classification (NCBI taxonomy): domain Eukaryota; kingdom Metazoa; phylum Chordata; class Cladistia; order Polypteriformes; family Polypteridae; genus Polypterus; species Polypterus senegalus. The sequence goes on along the minus strand of NC_053163.1, from coordinate 105,356,600 downwards.
TCGCTTATAGACACTGTGGAACTGCAGCACCTCCTGTTTCCACTTGATATTATCGATAACATTTAATATAATGAGTCCCTTTTTTTTAATTATTTCTTTATACTTGTGCAATATATAATCCTTAAGCTTAATGTCAGTAGCCATCCCCCAGTTTATGAAAATGATACAAAAATCTTTGTATGGAACTGTGCGCTTCGCAATTCCAGCGGCGTGGTGTTTGGCTGTTGTGCGCATGAGCACATAGGAAGCTGCACGCAAGGCTGCGAGGAAGAGAGATCACTGTCGCTCCCGCAGTGTCGACCCTGGCGTGCTGGTGGAAGGTAGTGTTTTTTTTTTTTTACTCCGCGTGAGTTGTGCTTAAAAACCATGTACCATATTCTTGAATGTAATAAAGTGTAGAATTAGATTATTATCCTGCTTCCAGCTATTCTATTTGATTCATTTTTTTTTTCGGTTCTTTTATTTTGCAGAAAACTTTAACCATGGCCTTGCATCCCCAAGAAATAAGTTCTGTGACTGTAACTGAACTTCAGCAGCTTAAGTTTTCACAGCTGTCTCTCCATGAGAAAGTTACAGTTAAGAAAAGAGGTCATCCAACACCTGATATTCTAATATCTCAGCCAGGCATAAACAACAACAAGAAATATATTCGTAGTTTTAATTCTAAATGGTACCAATGGAAAAGTTGGCTTTGTGGCTGTGAAGTAAAAAATGCACTGTTTTGCTTCCCGTGTTTGCTGCTTGGAGGTGATGTAACGTGGACAAAAGATGGTTTTAGAAATATAAACAAAATGAAAGAAAAAACTGAGAAGCATGAGAAGTCAAAGAAGCACGTTGATAATGTAGTTTCACTGTCACTTTTAGGAACCGTAAGTATTAAGGAGAAACTTAGGGAGGCATACAGACTTTCAATCAATGAACATAATATAAAGGTTAAAAAGAACTGTGAAATTTTGTCCAAAATAATAGACTGCATTTTCTTTTGTGGAAACTTTGAAACTCCCTTACGTGGACATGATGAAAAAGATGATTCAGTAAATCCAGGGGTATTTAGAGGATTAGCATCTAAATTAGATCCAGATTTGAAGAATCACTTAGAAACCAGTGCAGTCTTCAAAGGTGTTTCTAAGACCATTCAGAATGAGATACTTGACTGCCTGCTACAAATATTCCATGAGGAGATAAGGATGGAAATTAGAAAAGCTTCCTTTGTAGCTGTCATGGCTGATGACACAACAGATGTTTCGGAACACACTCACATGGTCCTTGTTCTACAGTACTATTGAATGGAAAAATATTTTAGCGTTTTTGGAGATTCTTTATTCCAGAAAATCAAACTGCGGATGGCATATCAAAACATATTTTAGAACAATTAGACACAATCCTTCAAGGAAATGGACAAAAACTGATAGCTCAGACATTTGATGGTGCAAGTGTCATGAAAGGCAAAAAAGCAGGAGTTTAAGCAAAAATAAAAGCAGTTTATAGTAATGCACATTTTATTCACTGTTATGCACATCAACTTAATTTAATAATGAGAAATGCAGTATTACACGAAACGCAAGAATATTTTTCTCTAACATTTTGGCTATTACAACATTCTTCTCAAGATCACCACAACGTGTGTCCATTCTCAAGAAGCAAATGGACGTCAGCATTCCACGTCCATCCTCTACAAGGTGGAACTTCAACATACGGACCATAAACAGAGTTCATGAAAATTTGCAACCTTTAAAAAACTGCCTTACTGAAATTCAGTCAACATCAAATGAAGATCAAACTATTGCAGAAGCAACAGGAATTTTAAAATACCTGAATGATGATAATTTCAAGTTTTGGTTAGAGCTTTTTCATCAGATTATGCCTCATGTTGAAATAATTTATAACCAAATGCAATCTCGAGAAATTAGTGTGTTTAAAGTTAATGAATATATAACAAATTTCAAAACTCCTATTTTAGAATTAAGAAACAAAAAGTACTGTGAGAATCCTTCAAAGACACTCATGGCAGAAGCTAAGAAAGTGTGTGACTGTATATGTGTTGATATAATGGACAGATATTCTTCCACTAAACACTTAGTAGCTGCTAAATTGTTCAAAAAGAAATGCTTCACTAGTTTTAAGAATGAACATCCTACAGAAGAGGTAGTACTGACCACTGAAGCATATCCCATGATTGACAAAGAAAAGCTTGAAACTGAACTAAAAGTATTCTACTGTAGGTCTGATATTCATGAATATTTCAAATTAATTGAGCTGCTGAAATTTATCATGGAAAATAATTTAGATGATGTTCTTAGTGAAATTACGAAACTGATAAAAATCCTCTTGACAGTTTCCATGACTACATCTGAGGCGGAACGCTGCTTTTCAACATTGAAAAGAATAAAAACTTTTCTAAGCAGCACTACGAATTCGGAAAGACTAAATGCACTTGCAGTGCTATTTAATGGAGAAAAATTTCCTCAGTTGTCATCCAGAGATCAAGGAGAAAATTATTGATCTTTTCGCGCAAATTAAAACAAGAAGAATGGATTTCATTTTTAAATGAATAGATCAAGCTTGAACTGTAACAATTTAGGTTATAGTAAGTAAAAAATGTTTGATTTTGTTCTTTTAGGATTTTATCAAGTTTCTTAAATGTTCTTTTTTATACATGTTTGTTTCCTTTTACACAATTTTAAAACAAAGGCTAAAAATTTTCTGGAGCAGCACCCCCAACTAATTTTAGCTACGAGCCGCCACTGCCTTAGAGGTACACTTTCATCCTGTATAGCAGTTGATCTGGCAAACTACCCACTATTAGGATCAGTTTCATATACTCAGGGGGCTGTCCCATCCAACATTGGCTGCTACAGAACTGTAATGTGTCACTGGCCTCTCAAAGCATCATACTGTAGGTCACCAGTAAGGCCAGCAAATAGGCTGTGAAAAACACTTTGGTGAATTTTGCCAATCAGCATTACTTAAGACTAGCTGCTGTCACAGAGGTCATAATTTCAAGTAAAACAAAAAAAAATGGTAAAAAGTTACAGTTCTGGGCCAAACTTATCCAGAAAATGCTTTTGTGGCATTTTGTGCTTTTTGTGGCGCACCACAAATTTTGCGACAGGATCTTTTTTATAGCTTGTTTTTAGGTTTTAGCACTGAAAGCATTATGCCCCTGTCGGTTGCATTTTAATTAAATAAATCATTAGTGGATGAGTGAGAGTTATTGTCAATTATCAGCCTACAGGTGGGGCTGGTAGGAATAAAGAGGGAGGAAATGCTTTGGTAATACTTCAGTTTATGTACTGCAAAAATACAACTATTAATTAACTATGTTATTATCTATTATTCATTTACTAAGACCTCCACAAACACTTCTTTTGGTCTTCATTAACACTTACAAAGCATCAGTAAAGTATTTTCAATGCAAACTACTAATGAAATGGGGCTTTGTGATGGGCTAAGGTGGCTTAACGGAGACACTCTTCTCTTGATATTTCATATTTAGTATAAGACCTGTGAATCCTTCATATTAACAACTAATTTTACCATCATGTCAGTATGCAGCACTTCACAGAAATTAATAACCTGTCTACTGATGTCTTATAGAGGTTATGAAGATTAAAAGAAGCCTTTAAGGTCTTGTTACATAAGAGTAAATGAGTAATAGATGCATTTTTGCAGTACCCAAACTAAAGTGTTTCTAGCACTTATAAGCACAGCAGAAGGTGCAGTGAGGAGGTCAGTTGTTGAAAAGGATCGTGCTGTTAGTGTAGGGAGCGGACCAATAAGAAAAGCAGTAAAAAAGGATGTGATTGTGTTAATGGATGACTGATCAGAAGAGAAGGAGTGAGAGAGTTCATAGCAAACTTTGAATTATGAAGAATACTAGAGCAAGTCGGGATGAGGCAGCAAGTTCCTGCTGGAAACATGTCTGGGAGGTTGTGAGGTGGAATGTGCAGAGCCTCACCGGGAAAACGATGACCAGGATATGAGGGGGGCTTGCCATCGACAGCTGATAATGGTGGCAGACGGCTGCTAGGAATACCTCTTGATGATACTGGAAAGGGGAGTTGGCAAGGAACCCTACTGCCACAAAGCAAAGGCGACAAAGGCCTCTTGGAAAACCTTAGGGTCCATGGGTGTGCAAAGTGGGCGATACACTGATTCGACTAGCGCAGTGAAGGGCACTTACCTTTGATAATGATGAGTGCACTGGATATTAGCAATGATCACTATGAGTTGACTCTTCTGGTGCTGGTGTACCTACAATATGGTGGTGTTTTTACTTTCCTTGGATGGTTTGCTTCATTTTAAAGAAGGCTTTTAAGCGTGATGTGTTTTCACTGCCTTCTGAGATTTGATAAATGTTAACCTTTGAACCAACTGTAACATTTTGAATTATTTAATGGCCTGCTTAATTTACTGATCTGCACAATAAACTTTGTAACCTTTTTTTCTCCTTTAATAAAGAGACTAAAATGATGTCTCTCACTCACCACTGTGTCCAATTTAGTTTACAAACTACTAAGACAAAGCAAGGGGACTTTAATAATTATAAGAAAGAAAGATAACTAAAACACATATTAACACTCCTGATTATGTACTATTAAAATCCCCAAAAGATGTAAAAGCAAGATTCCTGGAAAGTATGTTTTTACAAAGAAGGGGGATCCTGTTTCAAATTACTAATAGCAATTTTATTGTTCATGCATCTGTCAGTTACTGTATATATCAAACAGCGAATAATGTGTTAAAGAACAGATACAGTTGAGATTAGAGACCTAGAACTGTCTATTTAAACAATTCTGAACATATCATTTCTTTGTCTTCTCTTTTCAGTTGGGTAGAGAAATAGGACAAATTAACTCCCCCCCCCCTTTGACCTATTCAACTTTGGCACATTATGACAAATTAAATGGTTTAGGGCTGATTTAAAAAATAAGAAAGTGGACTGCAAAATAATGTTATGATTCTAGTAACTCCTGGTAAAATGTTACCCACTTGTTATACTCAAATCTTTGCTTATAGTTAACAGAGTCATAATTCATATTAAACGTTTGAAATAAACAAGCCTTCAATTTAGAATGAAGGCTTCCAAATACTTTAAACATAACTAACTATGCCTAATAAGACAGTAATGATTATTTCATTTCTGTATTGTACTGGTTTTAAATAAAAGCAAATAAATCTACACTTTTATATTAGGTAACAGAATGATGCTCACATAATAATCAAGAACCTAATTGGCCTTTTTTTACTAAAATTGCACTTTGGAATGATCAGAGGTATATGGTGTCCATCTTTGGACATTTTCTTTCCTTTGACAGAACTCTATCCCACCTGCCACCTCTATCAAAGTAGCATCTGTCCCCTGGCTAAACTCCCATCACACCTTTGACCTCTGAAAAAACACTCTCCAGCAGAACTCCATCTTCACTGCTGCCTCTGACCTTCAACTAAAATCTTACTCCTGCCCCAGACAAAATACGTGAAAAATGCAGGCAGTGAGCTTCAGAAGGGGGTAAGGTAACGCTTCTTCATTTTTATTCTGAAGGCAGTTAACTTTACACTACTGGCCAACCATTAGAACAGTGATGTGTATCTGTCAGTCATTTCTTTTATTCTTCACACTATCACTTTGCATTAATGTGGTAAGAAAATATCTTAGAGAGCCAATCATGTTCATCAAATCTACAGTATACTTTCTCATTGATCAGGCGGATATCCTGAAACACACACTTTTTATTGCAATACATTACTTTTTGTCAAAAACACCTTTTTCATTTTTGATTGTAGGCTCCACTGTGCTTTAATCTTACACCCTGGAGAAAAGGCTGTGCTTTCATCTATTGTAAATAACATTTTACATTACCACATCCACATAATGAAAATGTGTGTTTCATCATGCAGTCAAAATGCCCTTTACTCTTATCAGCTCTATCTTCCACTGCTGACTTGTGTTTTGATTTTTTTGTTTAGGCACCTTTTTTTTTGCTATTAAGGTTTTGACTGATGATGAATCTGTCTCTACATTCTGGTCTTATGTATATTTTCACATCTTTATTTTTTTATTATGCTTCATCATGTTCAGGGTTCCTGCTTCTTTAGTTTCTATGATTACCGACCAGGATCACACAAGTGTGTGTCTTCTTTGCACGACAGTTGAAAAGGTCACCACTGTGCACTCCCAGATCATCGTAAATTGAAGTGAACTATTTTAGTATGCCATTTACTTTGCTTTATTTTTGACTTCAGATGTAAAAAATTTCTGTCTTTGTTTTTTTTTTTTTTGTCCAACTCTTTGTTACTAATTTATGCTTTGGTAAAAAGACAGACCTGATTCTTGGTTGCAAACTTTCACTCAGTTTCTCTCTACAATTCATGTCCCAATTCCTTTTTAATTAAATCTTTGTACTTTATCAGTTTAAAGGCGCAGCACCTTCTGTAAATCCTTGCCACGACTGTGACCAACAGTTGGGATGATGGTGGTCTATTGAATTGACACCAAACACATTGTTATTTTTGGATAAGCAGCACAAGCTGAAGGCAAAATCCACTTATTCCTAGCACTTCCAAAAATGCTTTATACTTTTCATTATATTTCAGGGTGAATTTCAGGTTACTTTTACCTGCCTATTTATAAAGATGACCTTTACAAGAGTTCTTCTACTTCTCTGCCTCTCATTGTATCTCATTACTGCACCTGCATATTTTTTGAATGAAATTTGTCAAGAATATTTCCTTGAAAGTAATGTCAGAAGTAATTTTGAATGACTTTCCCTCTGAACACATGTGGAGTTTTATTTTGAATTTATTAAATATGCCCTTTTTCTTGTTACACTGTAACCCAGCATTAATTTACCATAAATTAATAATCAAGGGAATATAAATGATTGAAACTTACAGCCAGAGCAAACTTTATACTACAATATGGAAATGCACAAAATATCCCAATATACTTCCATTACTGAAATCCATTAATTGATTTTAATAACCTTATTTTTCCAATACAGGAATACAGGATAGTCTTGACGTTACCTTCAAAATTAAAACTATTGACTAATTCCACCCTTAAACTAAGAGAGTCCTCCCACCTATTCTTTTCATCATTACTATACACACTGTATTCTGTACACACTGTGAGCCACCATGGCGCGTACAAACACCCTAACCCAGACAGGCAGGAGACAAATTTTGCCACACAAAACCCATTTATTTACAATTGGGAAGCGTTTCACCCTGCTCCCCACAGCACAGTGCACCAATCACCTGACAACACAATTGCCAATCCTCATCCCTCTACCTCAGGCTTTGTCCTCTTCCTCCCAACTCTGGCCCCTGAATGGTGGGACTAGCCCCTTTTTATAGGGCAGCCATAAGGATTCCAGGTGCCTAACAAGCTTCTTCTTGGAAGTGTGGCCAAATAAGGCCCTGGAAAGGTCAATGTGCACCCTTGTGGTGGCCATAGGTTCCAACAGGGTTGAGCTCCCATGCTCATAACATGTGGCCCTGCTGGAAACCAGAGGAGCTGCCCTCTGTTGGCCTGGGGGAGAAATTGTCCCAGAAATACTCTCTCCCCCGGTCCTTCCACACTCTTGGTATCCCGGCCGGGCAAGAGTTCCGGCCGCCCACCACAACACACAAACACATTCTGCTGTAATGCATTGTGCTTATACTTCCCCAACTGTGGCCTTATCTACATTAAAACAAAACACGCAAGAGCTTGAAAAGTGCTGAACTCCATTAAATACAGCTGAGGAAACAAGACGAGCTAGACACAGCTTTTTATTAGGCTTTGTAATGAGTGCTGTGAGTACTTTTAATTTAGGATGTTTCTGAAGACATTAATTTCATACATTTTCCAGAAGTTCCATTTTGTTTTTAGTATTGGCACCAAAATTTTTTGCTGTTTGTAATGCAGAGTTGCCAGGCTTTTTCTAGGCAAGATGCCCCAAAGTGAGCAACGTGACATAACTGAGAAAGTATAAATTTCAGCATCATATATTCCTTTACTCAGAGTTTGTGACTAATTCAAAATTTGAAACTTCCCCATCATGGCTGTTAAAGATCTCTCTGGTTGTTTTCATTTTTTTGTGTTTCATTTACATCTGATGTTTTGTCTTAGGCTATATGAAATATTTTTTGACTATTTCAATTTCCGATTTTATCTCAAGTCGTAGCATTTGTTTTTTTTTTTTTGTATCATGTCCTCTCGGTTTTAATCTTGGCTGAAAATGTTTTGCTCCTTCAACCTTTCAACGGAGGACCAAACTCCAGGTGAGACCTGCCTTCTGGATACTCTTCGTTTCTGATACCTTCCACCTCCTTGTGTTTTGAGACTAATGAGAACAAGACAGTTCTAAGTGTTGATCAAATGAGGTAAAGTCATTGCAGGCTCATTCCATGGTTTTTCTTTTGGTTTTTCCCTTATTAGTATTAGAAATAAGACTAGTAAGATTTACTAACATTTTTTTGTTTTTCTAGGTCAGGAAACAAAGGGAGTTTCTTTATGTCTAAAACCCAATATATTGTACAAGTTATTAAGTATAATCTTTCTTACAATCTGATTCAGTGGGGTGCCAAACTGCGTAACCAGCTCCAAACTGGATGGAAAATAAAATGCTCAGTCTAAGAGATCTATCCTAAAACTGAGCCCTAAGAAATCGATCATACAGAGAAGTATACTGGTGAAATAATTAGCAATAAAGTCAAGTCAAGTTGGGGAGCATGCACTGGTACAGCTCATTGCCTCTTCCGCAGCCTGGTGTTACGTGGGTGACCCCTAGGCCTGGTCCAGACATTCAGGTCCCCAACAATGAGGATCTTACAAGCTGGATCATTCTCAGGGGAAATGTGCCACATGGCCAAGTGCCGTAACCAACGATCCTTCACAATGCAGGTAATGTGCCTCATTCGGGACTCCATAAGCAACCGCTCATTCGACACAAAGTCAAACCAACGGTACCCAAGGATTTTCCAGATAGACACAGTACCAAAGGAGTCCAGTCTTCATCTCAGGTCACTGGATAGCATCCATGTCTCATAACCATACAGCAAGACAGTAAGCACCAGGACTCTAAAGACTTGGACCTCCGTCCTTTTGCATAGATATCGGGAGCACCACACACCCCTTTCCAGCGCCCTCATGACCCCCCACACTCTCCCAATCCGTCTACTGACTTCATAGGAAGAGTCACCAGAGACATGAATGTCACTGCCAAGGTAAGTAAACCTTTCGACAAGGTCGGCACTCCGTTAATGGCTGTGCCCAAGAGGTCATTAAAGGCCTGGATCTTGGTTTTTATTCAGGACACTAGAGAGCCGACACTCAGACTCCTCGCTCAGTCTCTCAAGCTCCCTGATCAGAGCTTCCACTGACTCCACGAAGATCATAGCATCATCAGCAAAGTCAAGATCCGTGAATCTTTCTTCACCAACAGATGCCCCACAGCCGCTGGACCCCACAACCTTGCCCAACACCCAGTTCATACAAGCACTGAACAGAGTATGAGCAAGAACACATCCCTGACGAATCAACTGGGGAAAACACAGAGGTTCTGCCTCCACTCTGCACAGCACTCACAGTACTATTGTACAGGCCGGCTATGATATACAGCAACCATGGTTCACAGTTAATTGGAGGATCAGCCTCAAGAACAGTGGACCCAGAGATCTCCAACATCCTAGCCGGAGGAACAGCTTTAAACAACTGCTCAAAGTAGCCAGCCCAGAGGGTCACAACTGCAGTGTCATCTGCAAGGATCGCTCCATCAGCCTACCTCACTGCGACTCTCTGAGGAACAGATTTGGATGTTGGTAATGCTTCGATCCCTCTCTAAGCAGGACGTGGGTTGATACACCACAGACTATATTATTGTTAATTATTTCTCCATCATGATATAAGATAATCATCGATAAATGTCATTGACTCCACTAAAAATAGAGGATTTAAGTAATTTAGGAGTTTCAAATCTATTCTTCACATTTTACAGATAGTGTTAATAGAATTATGTCACACTTGCCTGTTAAGTAATTTCCTTCTTGAAACCAAATTAAAAAAAAAACATACATATGTCTGAACAGATGTTTAAGGTGTGCTGCTTCACTACCCAGTTCAGTAATTGGTTTCATAAATTTTTTTTGGAAATTTCTTTGGCTAATTCCACAACTCCTAATACTAGATAGTGTTGGAAAATGTGCTTCTGAGATTTTTTAAAAAATAAAGATAGAAGTTTTAAGGCAAGATTGTTATACTAACTATTCATGGTGCCAGAGCATAGCAAGGAAGAATTTTCACTGTGCTTTGTACATGTGACCATAATAATCCTGTAAAATATGTTTTTGATACTAATACTTTATAACTCCTACAACATCTTACACATATCAACATCATACACTTATCTTGTAATGTCCATAGACCTATATTTCATCCTCCCATTTCACAACCAATGTTAGGATCGTGGGCCTACAATAGAACGCCAGTCGTTCAAAGAGCACTACACTAATGCACACTGCCTGAAGACCATGTTAAATTAGGAGACTTTTCAAGCAATTTTTAGTTATAGCCTTCATTTACATAATTTTAATGAGTCAGAGGCACTCTGTGGCACGTAGTCATGAAGTTTAACAAACTCAGTGACTTACACCAATTAGTCCGCAACTCACAAGTTTGAATTTGTAATCTTTAGTTGTAGGGATGGGCTCTTTGCATGAGAGCTGAAAATCAATGACTGCTCATGTGGTAGTGCAATGCATACATACAGTGCAATGATGAGAAATAAGAAATATTTTGGACTTGCAAACTGAAGAGTGGCTCGTCTGTCTGATATCTTGTGCTTTAAGTACCATGACAGAATAGAAAAAGATAAAATGGCAATAATTGCCGCACCTGTTAACTCTTAGTACGGCACCGGCTCCATTAGACAGCATATTATTAGCAGACAGACGTCACACAGTACCTAAACTTGACATGCCTGGTGATTTTTCAGCCGTATAAATTGACATGGTTGGGGGAAACAATCGGAAAGTGTGACATACTCTGTGATTAGAGTTCATGTAATATGACATCAGCTTTTTTTACCCATCCCAGGCAAAGAAAGCAAAGAGCAAAAAGGAAAAATAATTATTGTGAACAACTGGAAAATGACCAGGAGATTGTGAGAGACTGTCATGTCATGCTAGGGACAAAATCAGGAAAACAAAAGAAAGCTAATGGATGAAGTACCAGGTGTAAAGCAAACATGTATCTCAGGGACAAATAGAGAGTAAACTTATTTGATTACATTGCTAACTATTGCTAAGGAAGGTTTTCAAATGTATTTTTATTCAATGAGGGATGTTGCAACACCAAGTGTTGCCATCTTTTTACTAAAAGTTCATTGAAGTCATGTACAGTAATGAGTGAGGCATCAGTACCAGAAGGTAATTTCATGGTAAACCAAAAAACAGATGCTAATTAAAATTAAAGCCTTCATGTCTAATACAGACCTGAAATGGAGCTATGATATTAAGACAAAAGGTTCAAACTAAGCAAATTATTTATAACGAAAAAATAAAAGATATTTCATGAAACATGCCATTTCAGTGTCACAAATTAGCCTGACAAATACAGGTAGCGATTAAGCCAAGAATTAAACCAAGATGCCTGGGACCGAGTGGCTGTTGGGAATAACCGCTAATCACTGTGCCATCCTGACACACACACACTGTAGACTCAGACTTGTGCAGACAAACACACGCTGTGTATAATGCATTCCCTTTACAGCAGACTCATACAAACAACTGTGCTTTACTTTCAAAACAACAGGAATAATTTAAAAAGCAAGAAATACTGATGAATTGTAGGTTGTATTAATTAGAGCATAGAGGCTTTTTAGAATTGTGGTATTTTGAAAGCCCCTGAGAAAACCGCTTTTTAATCTTCCATATATGCTAACAAGGTCAAATATTTTTTCAAACAAAAATAAACAGTTTAAGTTTATCAGTGGCATTTCTGTTGTCTTCTAAAAACTCATTTCATTTAATCATAGCTGACTACATGTGCATCCATTAGCATTCTGGTCATGACAAGGCAATTGTTATTCACTTCACCTCTACTGCTTCCTCACCCTTAAGCTTTAGTTTTCCTTTTAAAGGTTTAATGAAGAAACAATTAGATACCTGGAAAGGTTTTTTACATGGTTTTTCACATTTAAAAACAAGAAACACAATTGCAGAAACAGGCAAAAGTATAAAAGAATTATGATTTTTTTTGTTCTATTTAGCCCATATCAAAGCTTAAATTAGAAAAAAAATATATTTTTACAGCTTCCAGTGTATTTTTGTTTAAAACTGACCCCAAATTTCACATAAACTTATCACATCAGAAAAACCAAAAACTGTGGAATTTTTTGTTAATGTATAATCTTTTACAATTTACAACAAGTATATACAGTACTTAAATTATTTAAACATAAGAAAAAGAACTGAAGGTAGTTAAATGGTTAACAAACATGGCTCAAATCTTGCACATGTGAGGTCTGCCTCACCTTGGAGAAACCACCAGCTTGATCTTCCAACATTAGACTGAGGTAAATGAGTAACAAACACTCCTCTAGAAAGTGAGGATAAACTATTAGGAAAGCCCAAACAACCCTCCTATAAAGCAGTGCTAAGATCAATAGTAAAATCCTCAAATCACTCCTATTAGTGAAGCAACATTAAGGTAAATGGGAGAGCCAAAAGGAGTCAGAAAATACTGGTGGCACTAGATGACTGGATGAAATAAAGACATACATATTAAGAGTCAGATGGTGTGATGTTTTAGATAAGGTAATGGTAGTAGAAAAGCATAAAGGCAAATGAATTGTATTATTGATTGCTACATTTGTGTATATCTATGTGCAAATAAAGAATTCTTCTGCATTTTAATCTGGTATCTGTGAAAGATTTCTATGAAAATAGAGGAAAGATTTTTTCCACAACAAAACCAAAAAAAAAAAAAAAAATCAAAACAGAAGCCCATCCATCTTTCATTATCCAACCCGCTATATCCTAACTACAGGGTCATGGGGGTCTGCTGGAGCCAATCCCAGCCAACACAGGGCACAAGGCAGGAAACAAACCCCGGGCAGGGCGCCAGCCCACCGCAGAAAACAGAAGCCTTTAGACCATTTGGTAAAGGCACATTATTGTACAGTATAAGGGATATAAGCACGTCATATCAAATATTGTCCATTTCACTGTCACCAACAGTATACTGAACTGGTCCTTCTTTCGTAAGTTTTTAGTGTCATGGATTTCTATAGCTTTTATTGACTAAAGCTGATGACACATTACATGCATTTCAGTTGCTGGGTTTGCAAGATTTCCTCCCTGCAGTTGGTGATCTCATTGCTGGGGCATGTCAGTTTAAATGACTGAAAATCTCTAGGCATGTCTTACTTACCAATTGTATGCGGACCTTCCAACAGACTCATGTTGTCCTTTTATGTGACAGCCAGGGTGAGTTCAACCAAAATCTCTGCCACATTTTCCTTTATTCCATTCTGCAGTGGTACCTAAAACACAAGGCTTTAATAGACAAGCTTCTCTTCTGTTTGTGAGGTGCAAAACATAGATTTTTTCTTATTCCTAGTCACTGCATTCTAGGTACTTTTGGATGAGTATCCATTGGTTGCCAGCTCTCATGCACACAAGCCCACCTCTGTGACTAAAGACAAAATCAAACCTGTTTGACTTTGTTGGAGTGAGTCACTGGGCATGTCACATTACATGGCTAGCTTCATGGTAGTGCACTGCCGACTGCCTCCAAGCTGCGAAGAATATGTAAGTGAAGGCTACAAATGAAAATCGCTGGAAAAATCCCCAAATGTAATATGGCCTATAAAATCTCTGACATTCATCTTCTTACTGTTTCAACACCCTTCATTAATCTGTGTGTCTCCTGTTCTCTAGGGTTTTCTTCCTAGGTCTTTTTGTGGTGTTCAACTTGTCTTGACATTCTGATGAAAAGTAAAAAGTGTTGTTTAGGACATGAAAGTAAGTTTTGTGCCTAACTATTGTCTTCTGGTTAATCCCAGTTGCTTATTCCAAACAGCTGGGGTTTCTAAATTTACAATTTAAGAAATTGGTCAGTAAATGGTTTATAGTAGCATAAGCGCTGAGCTGTAATTATGGCATTTTTCATAATGAAACAACTATAATTTAGCTGGCACTGTTGATTGTCATTCCCAAGCTGCCAAGTACTAAAAGAAAATTATGACGACTCACAAATTATTCAACCTCTTATTACTGGCCAAGAGCTCTCTGATTATTTAACAGATAAAGCTGTGCCTTCTTCATTCAGTATTTTGGCACCGATTCATCCCAAGGTAAAGTAAGCACTGCTGTCAAATGCAGAAGGTGCTAATGAGGGATCAGAGGGTGGCATACACTTTATCATAAATGTGTGAGCAACAACATACAACAGCCTCATTTCAGTTACAGATATCACCCTCAAACTGCAGGGTTAATTGAAATTCAAAATGCTTTAGACAAGAGGTGCTAAACTCTGCTAGATTAAGTCATCTGTGTGCTGGGTGAAAGAAAGCTGCAGGGCATTCTGGGATTTCTATTAGCTTCTTCCCAAACAGCAAGTTTATTTACACAGCTTTACATTCAAACAATTCCCATCCTTTTTGTTTAAATGGTTTCTACCTTCTGAAAGTGTTTTGCTGTAAACTTCTTGTAATATTGCAAAGATGTTTCTAGATATGTTGCCAAGCTAAAAATCACAGACAAGAGTTATTTTGTTTAACAGCAGCAACTGCCGTGGATGCCAAAGAAGCCTGGTGCTCAAAAGTAAGATTAACTTTCATTTTTTCACAAAAATTTTCAAAACTTCTTACCAGAAATTTTATTGTTTAAAGAAGTATACAAGAATGGTAAAATTTAACAGAGAGAGGTGTATAAATGTCTCAAGTGCTGTAGAAGACTGTGTCAGTGGACCACCATCCGGGGAGACTTGCTCCTACTAAAATGAACAGATGAGCACACAAAGACATCAAATGAGATTGTGAGCAAACAATGGATCAACTGGTTGATGTTCTCAAAATCATTTATAATTCTGAGCATGCAATTCTTCATAACAAAATTAAAGAGGCAACTCATCTGTCAAAACATTATTCACTTATTTAAACTGCATATGTCAATTGAACATCTGTAGCTGCAAAATGCAGAAACTCACGATTCAAGTGAGTCTGCTGAAATTCTTTTCGATCATTACTCCAAAAATGGTAGCCCTTGTGGACTATGGCCAGCCAGTCATCCTGGCCAATACCCCCAGGCCGCCAGGTGGAGTCCTCCCTGCAGCATGGAGGTGCCCCGAATGCCAGCAGGGAATTATGGACATTGGAGTTTTCATCCACAGACCTGCTGGATACCACAGGGGCCCCTAGAGGAAGCTGCAGGGAGGCCCAAAGACTGTTACATGCCCTATAAGTACGCCTTAGTCACAGCGACAGGGGAAATGATGTACTTCCGGGATGAAGAAAAGAAGAGTTTTGATCTGACCCGGAAGTGCTAACAAGTCACATGGACCGAGAGTTCGGAAACACTTCCGGGTCAGGGAATATAAAAGGCCTGTGGGAGATCCCTGCAGTGAGCTGAGCTGGAAGGGTGGCAACGCGTCTGGGAGAGGAAGATTTGTTTATTATATTAGAGTATTGTGTTTATGAGTATTGTGGAGTGGAGGGTGCTTTGTGCACTTTATTATTGTAATAAAATTAATTATTGGACTTTTATCTGGTGTCTGGTCTGAGGGTTCAAGGGGACGACAGCGCTCCCTATCTGTCACACCCTCCAATTTTAACATTTGAAAGTAGCAGGCAAGAATGAGCAGTTGCATCAAAAATGATCAGAAGTCAATCATACAAAGACTTCAGTCCAAAATAGATTTTACTAAAAATGGCAATGACATTAGGTTCAAAGAGTCATTTCCAAATTTAGCCAAACTAGCTCATGTTGGGCTAGTGATCCCAGTGAGCACAGCTGAATGTGAAAGGGGGTTTTCTGCCCTTAAAAGGATCAAGACATGTTTGAGAAATCACATTAATCAAAGCACACTAAATAATCTCATGCTGATCTCCTTTGAGGGACAACTGGGCTTCTTGGAAGAAAAGAAGAATAAATATTTAACTGAAGACACCTTCTGCATGAGCAAGTTGGCTTTGAAGAATATTTTTGAATTTTTCTTAATTAGGTTTCTCGTACTGTTTTTTTGATTGTTTACACTTTTCTTCCCGAAAGCGACAATTTTTGTGCCTCTTGGTTTATGTCATAACAATTGTTATTTAAAATTTTTGTTAGGGTTGTAGGATCCTGAATTGGCTACTTCTCAAATTTAATAAAAATATTCTTCAAAAAGGAAGTTATATTAAGCATTGGAAAATAATTAATAATAATCAACTAAAAAGAATAGTGCACATTTAATTTTCCCCACCAACAAATTTCCCCGTCCTGCCGCAGCCAGCTGGAAAAAATTTCTGGGGAGAACAATGCTGCACATTCTGATTTCAGGTGTTTGAATTACATCTTGATATACAACAAGTGCAAAGAAAGGCAGCACGTAAATCGCGTTCTATTTCATATGAATTACGTGCCCATATTCAGCTTGCTCTGTCACCACAAATACTGTGTGAACACCCTCCCTCCATCATCAGCTGTCGTTTACTGGATGAATATATGCAGGTGGCTTGTGGTGGATAACTTTGTTTTAGAGTTAAAAGTTACAAGGGTTAAAGACTAACAGCAAGAATATTAATTTGAAAATGAAAATGAAAAATATTTTTAGTAAATTTTATTTCAGTTAGTCTTTCCAGCAACTTTAATAGTTTTGTTTAGTTTTACTTTTTCATTTCGATTTTGTTAATTATTGTATTTCAGTTTATGAAAGATTTTTTAATAGCTTGTTTTGATTTTAGTTTTTGTTAATGATAATAACCTTGTATAGCATCATACCAATATGGTGTCATTGATGATATGTGAATGGAAAGCACTTGACCGTTGTAAAAATACATTTTTAGTGCTGAGCATCAATATGATGTACCTACTGTAGTTACTACAGTCCTGCACATCCTCCTTACTCTTAAATATCAGCACCAGTAAACATCTTCTCCACTCTTAAGGCATCCTCTCACTTTCCAAGATTCCATTAAACAATCTGGTTAAAAACTCCACTGCCATCTCTCCTAAACACCTCCATGCTTTCACAAGTACTGTATGTCATCTGGACCAACGGCCTTTCCATTTTTCATCCTCTTCATAGCTGTCCTTATTTCCTCCTTGCTAATCCGTTGCACTTCCTGATTCACTATCTCCACATCAACCAACCAACCTTCTCTCTTTCATTCTCTTCATTCATCAGCCTCTCAAAGTACTCTTTCCATCTGCTCAACACACTCTCCTCATGTGTGAGTATGTTTGCATCTTTATCTTTTATCATCCTAACCTGCTGCACATCTTTCCCAGCTCGGTCCATCTGGCTAGCCAATCAATACAGGTCCTTTTCTGCAACCTTACAAGTAGTGTCCAATCTCTCATACAATTCATAATATGCCTTTTCTTTAGCCTTTGCCACCTCTCTCTTCATCTTGCATCTTATCTCCTTGTATTCCTGTCTACTTTGTGCAACTCTGACTATCACACTTCATCACCATCCTCTTCCTCTGTATACTCTCCTGTATGTCCCCATTCCACCACCAGGTTTCCTTTTCCTCCTTTCCTCTCTCCAGATGGCATGCCAAGCACCCTTCTTGCTGTCACCCTTACTACATCTGCTGTAGTTGCCCAACTGTCTGGTAACTCTTCACTTCCACCCAATGCCTGTCTCACCTCCTCCCTAAACTCAACCTTGCAGTCTTTTTCAACATCCACCATTTGATCCTTGACTCTGCCCTCACTCTCTTCCACTTCTTAATCTCCAAAATCATCCTACAGACCACTATCCTATGCTGCTTAACTACATGTTCCCCTGCCACCACTTTGCAGTCTTCAATCTCCTTCAGATTGACTCTTCCGCATAAAATGTAATCTACCTGTGTGCATCTTCCTCCACTCTTGTACGTCACCCTATGTTCCTCCCTCTTCTTAAAATACATATTCACCACAGCCATGTACATCCTTTTGGCAAAATCCACTATCCTCTGACCTTCTTCATTCCTCTCCTTGGCACCATACCTACTCATCACCTTCTCGTCTTCTCTGTTCCCTTCATCAACATGTCCACTGAAATCCGCTCCAATCACCACTTTCTGTACACTGCTTATCACTTTATCCAACTCACTCCAAAAATCTTCTCTCATCCATTGCACACACAACTTGCAGGGCAAATGGACTAACAACATCCATCATCACACCTCCAAATTCCAGCTTCATAATCATTACTCTGTGACACTCTTTTCACCTCCAAAACACTGTTGACATACTGTTCCTTCAGAATAACCCCTACCCCATTTCTCCTCCCATCCACACCATGATAGAACAGTCTGAATCGACTTCCAGTCCACCTGGCCTTACTCCCCTTCCATTTAGTCTCTTGCACGCACAATATATCAACCTTCCTTCTCTCCATAATATCTACTAACTCTCTCCCCTTACCAGTCATACTGCCAACATTCAAAGTTTCTACCCTCAGTTCCATTCTCTTTACCTTACTCATCTCCTCCTGCTTCTGGACACGTCTCCCCCCTCTTCTTCTCCTTTGGTTAACAGTACCCCAATTTCTGCCAGCACCCTGTTGTTGTTAACTTGGGGCTCGATTGATCCAGTATGGAAATTTATTGTTGCACACATATTAATTTGGCTTAATTTTACATCAGATGCCCTTCCTGAGGTAACCCTGCCCATTTATCCGGGATTGGGACCGGCATGAAGAAACACACTGGTTTGTGCATCCCCTGTGGCTGGGCTTTTGCCTTTAAAACAGTTTTTCCTCTCAAGCTTTGTGGAAAGCCGAAACACAACCATTATTAACCATACCTTGTATTGTGGGTTTTAGAATTTTTATTTCTGACTGGAAGCAGATGATTGAAGGTAAAGGACAACATTGTTAAGCTTCACAGTGCTGTGTCTTATCACTGTTGCATTATCCATTGTTCTATTATGACTGCATTGAACATGAGGATTGTGCAAGAATGGCGAAGTGTGCTAATGACACCACTCTTGTCTCAGCACAAATCTTGACAAGATATGAAATGGTACAGTCTTAATAATGTGAAATGGAATGTCAAGAAAACCAAACAGTTGGTGATGGATTCTAAACATTATAGATCAGAAGCCTAGTTGTTCAGGAAATGAAGAATATCAAGTTCCTGGATACAACAATTTACCATACTGTGACATGAGAGCTCTTAGCCTATTTTAAGGTCAAAAACTCATAGGTTGTCCTTTCTGAAAAGCTAAAGAAAGTTGAAGTGTTACAGAAAGAAACTACCATTTTCTTTGTCCTTAACCTTAATGACTTTCTTCAGTTTGGTATAGCAACTTCTGTATCAAGGGCTATTCAAAGTTTTTTGTAGTTTTATTAAATTCATCACAATTTGGTGCAAAAGTCTATTTGTAGAGACCAGAAACCAGAAAAGTATGCACTACTTCTAAAATCACTAGATGTCAGCTCCCCCAGTGGATTCATTCTGCTTTCACAGACTGACTCGTGAAGTATTTAAGATCTTACCCAATCTGTCATATACTGTTTATCCTATGTGCAGTCTGGTGAATGGATTAGGTGAGATGCATGCACTTGACAACCTGACACCTTGACCTTATACGATAATTTGATGAATATGTCTTTAACAGTGTTTCTGTTAAGTTATTTGATTTCAGAATCTTTACTAATGTTCTCTTTCACAAGTGTCTAAACTGCCATCTTCAGGTCTCTCCACAGATGTTTTATAGGATTTAAGTCTGGGCTTTGGCCCAGCCACTCAAAGGCATGTCTCAGATCTATTCCACCATTTCCTTGACTGTATGCTCTGGACTATTGTCATGAAAGTCTGAGGTCACATGTACTCTGGAGCAGGTGTTCATCAACAACCTCTCTGTATTTGTCTACATTAATTCTTCCCTCAATTATGAACAGTCTCCCAGTGCCTTCAACTCAGAAGCACTACTATAGCTTCCACCACCATGCTTCACTGAAGGGGTGGTATTAGGCTGGTCATGAGCATTGTCTTGTCTTCCCCAGACACAATGCTTGGAGTTTTGCCCAAGAGTTAATTTTCTGTCTCAGACTAGGGAAATTTTCCTTATCCTCTCAGAGTCCTTTAAAACTATCATATGCCTTTACCATTATGATTGGCATCTGTCTAGCCACTCTCCCTTAAACATTAAATGTAGTGCTGCTAAGATGGTCCATCTCAGCAGAGAACTTCTGCTAGAGTGTCCTTTGGGTTCTTGGTCACGTTCATGACTAAGGTCCTCCTTACCCTGTTATTCCGTTTTACTGGACACCAAACTCTAGAAAGAGTCCTAGTGGATCCAGACTTCTTCCATTTTACAATTATTGATGCCACTGTGCTCCTGGTAACACTCAATTTTTAGAAATGGTTTTATACCCCTTTCCTGATCTATGCCTCATATAAACAACAATGGCAAACTAAGTCAGGGAATTATTAAGTTTACAAAATTCTATTCAAAATGTTTGATTGAAAGTACCCACCTTTTGCTGCTGTAATAGCCAAACTGTAGTAACCCTTTTGATTCAGAATGCTAGCCACACTGTGCAACTCTGCCTCCAGCAAAAGATCCCCAGACCATCACACTTCCTCCTCCATGTTTGACAGTTGGTGTCACACACTGAGGAGCCATCCTTTCACCAACTCAATGGCGTTGGAAATACCCTACGTGATGAACCAAAGATTTCAAATTTTGATCCTTTGGTAATTATTTTCTTCCCGTCTTATGTAGTCTACAGCCGGTATTTTGTTCTTTAAGGAATGGCTTTCTTAATGTCAGTCACCCTGTCAAACCTGCAGCACAAAGTCTCCTCTTCACAGTAGAAACAGGCTTTGTTTGATCACTGTTAAGCTGTGCTTGAAGCTGTTGTGCCATGAGGTGCCGATCACACAAGATGGTGACCCTCAGAAACTTGTCTTCTGATTGGGTTGTGATTTTGGATCTGCCAGATCTGTTACTATTAGAGTTACTTCCAGTTCCCAATTGCCTTTGGATTGTGTAGGACACCGTAATCACTGACATTTTGATATGCAGTTTCTCTAAATTAAAGGCTTACACTTCAAAGGGTAATAATGCTCTGTCTCATTACATTTGTAATATTTTGAAATTTCCTTTTATTTCAGTTTTTGCTAACCTAAACTTTAAATCTCTGGTAGTGCTTACCTTTTTGCCATTTTAGGTCATTCACTGCATTTCAACTGATTAAATTTGCAGAAAACTGGAAAAACTGAAGTATTCAAAAACTGATTGATAGTGTGTGGATGTATCTATATAAAAAATAAACATGAATGACTGGATTATGAATACTGTCTCTACTTCTAGTCACAATGCCACAAAAAACACCTCTCAAAGCTGTAAAGAGAAAAGCAATTAAGTGTATTCATGAACAAAACAGTATATCCTGCTCCGACAGGCTAATAGAATATAAATCTCTTTAGTTTTAAGCAGAAACATCTACATGGAGACCTGATTCAGGTTTTTAAAATTCTCTAGCCATTAATAAAGGTTTAGGTTATAATTGGTGAATCACTTGCTGAAGGACACTGATGAAAATTAAAAAGTGCCTTCAACACAGAATCCAGTAAGCACTTCTTCACAGTTGAATTATCTGAATCTGCAAACGCTATTGAGCCTTGTAGATGAAAGGGAAACCTGAATAAATTCAGAAATGTACCTAACCAAGGTGTGGTGGACGGCTAGAGTCTATGCCCGGACAGAACACCCTTTCGCTGTATTTTCAGGGGGAGCAGCCATGAACTGTGCAATACCTTCCCCTGGACGCTAGATGGCCGCCCCCCTGGGTTGGAGCAGTGCTTCGGTTTCCCGCAGGGCTCCATGGGAATTGGATTGGGTGCAGCCCTGTTGGGTCCTGTAGGCGCTGCCAGGGGTTGCTGCAGCTGGGACTCCTGAGCCCGTATGGGCAGCATATTCACCACACCTGGAAGAGCAGCCAGAACTCAGCAGTCAACCACCTGGAGCACTTACGGGTGGGCTATAAAAGGGGCCAGCAGCCACCATTCAATGGCCAGAGTTGGGAGGAGGAGGATGAAGCTTGGAGGAGGAGTGGTGGTGCCAAAGAAAAGTATGTTTTGGTGTACTGGAAACTGTATTGTGCCTGTGGGGATCACAGGGAAGAAGTGCCCCACAGGTGAAGAAAAATAAAAGTTCTTTGTTTTTACAAGTGCCTCCGGTGTTAGTGTGTGTCATTTCAGGCGCCTATATACTAGCTGAAATACCCAGTGTTGCCCGAGAGGAAAATAAAGTGTTTTTTATTTAATTGTTTGAGAAAAACAATTAACAAGAAACACAACTTTAAAAACAAAAATAAATTAACAAACCATAAAGACTCACTAATGTGCTTGTCTTGCGGTCTTGTATGTATGTTATCATCCGGCCAACTGTATTTAATTTGAAAAGCAACAGGCGCCCACAGTGCAGCTCAAGCATAATGAATGCTGGCAGTCGCCTCCTATATACTAACTGTGTAAGTAACAACACGGGATCCTAGAAAGTATTATACTATGAGGATTTGTGTTGCTGACGTACTCACATCGTTTATGCATTAGCAGCTAAGCGACTGTCTTTCTTAGGAGGTTTACTTTTGCCAGTGTGCTGGCCTTGCTTGCGTATCCTCGGAGCTGGAGCCCTCACCCAGACTCTACATCTCACTTCCATGCCGGACAGACACACACACACACAGTCACACAAGTAGAATTCGATTTAATTTCAAAAGCAAAAGGCATGCGGTGGTGGTGCTCAAACATAAAAGAATGCTGGCAGTCACCTCCAGTTCACCCTCTGGTGGTTGTTCCAAGTGTTAACTGGATGATAACATGCAAACAAGACCGAAAGATCACCCCCCACCCTACCCAGAAGGGGGTGGGTTAGGGCTGATTTCACCCTAAAGTATTTTTAGTTGACCAATGAGGAAGAATCCCCATTGACGGTCCATTGTCTTTCGAGTGTCTGGCTCTTAAGCTAATAACAAAATCTGCCCCTATCTCACTTATTGTTGTCTATCATCCCCCAAAATAAAATGCGTCTTTTTTGTCTGATCTGACTGAATTATTAACCCACTTAAGTTCACTTTTCCAGAGAGTCATTCTTCTTGGTGATTTCAACATTCATTCAATCCATAGACATTACTACATGTAAACTGAGAAATGAATTCCTATTCTTACTGGAATGATTTGACTTGGTGCAGCATGTTGATTTCCCCTCCCACTCTGGTGGTCATATACTGGACCTGATCTGCACATCTGGATTATCTGTCTGCAACACTTATAGCAGTTATTTGGGACTCTCTGACCATAAAGCAGTGTTTTTCACTGTCTCATTACCTCTCCCTCCTCTTACCTGTAAATATCAAATTTCTTTCCAAAACCTTAAAAATATCTGTCCCTCTGTTCTTGCTGGATCAATTTCTGATCTTTTTCTGTCTTCACCTACTGTATTCCATCAACACTAGATAGTCTCTTATGACCACTATAACTGAGCCCTTCATTCAGCACTAGATAAAACAGCTCCTTTAAAACATAAGGAGGTTTCTTTTAAGTGTTCAGCTCCATGATATAATTCAGAGCTACGATCTGTGAAAGCAACTTGCCAATGCCTTGAGAGAATGTCACGTAAGACTGGCCTCACTGTTCACATCCAGGCTTTCTCTGACCATCAAATTGCTTACAGGGATGCACTAACTACAGCCAAGAACACACATTATGCCAGAATAATAGAAAGTGGCCGTGAAAACCCTAGGGTTTTGGTTTCTGTAGATAATAAATTACTTCAACCTGCATCTGGTCCAATAACCTCCTCTAAGTCTGTTCTAAGTCTTTGAAAAATTCCTCCACTTTTTCCACAATAAAATTACAGATCTAAAAAATTCGACTAACATGAATCCATCATCCATTAATATTCTTCCCTGTCTTCCCACTTCATCCAGCTCCTTTTCCAAATTTTCACCAGTCACATCGGCATTGTTAATGACCTGCTTTGTAAGATGAGGCCAACTACTTGTGTACTGAACCCCATCCCCAGCACAGTACTTAAATCCTGCTTTCATGCCATAATCCCAACTGTTAAAACAATAATCAATACATCCCTCGACACTGGGTTTGTGTCAGCCACTTTTAAAATCGCTTCTGGTGATGATCTTAACAATTTCCGGCCTATTTCCCAGTTACCTTTTCTGTCAAAAGTTCTTGAGTGTGTTGTAGCCTCCCAGTTCACCAATTACTTAATCTCTAATAATTTTATAGAACCCTTTCAGTCTGGTTTCAGGGCGCAGCACAGCTGTGAAACTGTTCTTCAGGTAACCAATGTTTTGCTTATGGCAGCAAACTCTGAACAAACCAGCATATTAATTCTATTAGACTTCAGTGCAGCATTTGACACTGTCAGACATGACATTCTACTGTCCAGAATGGAGAACATGCTGGGTATCTCTGGCACTGCCCTCCAGTGGTTCAAGTCCTATCTGACTGATAGGCAAGAGTTTGTTAGTCTTGGCAACAGCAGATCCAGCTCAGCCTCGGCCCTCTTCTCTTCTGTATTTAAATGCTTCCCCTTGGCCATATTATTCGTAAAAATGGACTGGCTTATTTTTATGCAGATGACACTCAACTCTATTTCAATGTAAAAAGTGCAACTTCAGAGTTTTCTCAGCTCACAACTTGCCTCATTGAAATTAAAACCAGAATGGAGCAGAACTCTTTAAAATTAAATTGCAACAAAACTGAACTCCTGCAAATTGGCACTAAAGCACAACTTAAGAAAATTAGCTCCTTTTCAGTCACTCTTGATGGTGATCTCATCAGATCTTCTTCTGATGCAAGGAATCTTGGTGTCATTTTTGATTCCTCCCTTTCTTATTCCGCCCACACAAACAACATTAATCAACTTTACTTTCACCTCCATAACATATCCCGTGTTCGCTCATTCCTCTCCTTTTGTAATGCGGAGAAACTTGTCCATGCTTTTATCACATCCTGCATCGATTATTTTAACTCACTGCTGGCAGATGCCCCTTCTAATCTCATATCACAGCTCCAGTTGATTCAAAACTCTGCTGCAAGAGTCCTTACCTGAACCAGCAACAGTGAGTACATCACATCCATCCTGCTTCGCCTTCATTGGTGCCCTGTGTCTTACAGGACTGAATATAAAATTCTGTTAACAACCTACAAAGCTTTAAATGGCCTTGCACCAGACTACATCAGTGACTTTCTAAATCACATAGCTCCTGGTCGCCTACTAATGTCCTCTGATTCTGGTAATCTTGTTGTGCCTCACACTAACCTGCACTCTATGGGTGACAGGGCCTTCACCACCATAGCACCCAGACTTTCAAATGACATCCAAAAATTAATTACATCAGCTGACTCCATTCATTCTTTTAAAAGACAACTTAAAACGCATCTATTTAGGAAGGTTTTTAACTTAACTTAACATTCTGCCCTTTCTTTCAGTTTACCTCACTGTCCAGGTGCTCAGAATAATTTGTATGTCTGTTATATCAAAAATTAAGTTTTTTGTTAAGTTTTTCTTTTAGTATTGAATTTAGTATTTTACTCTGGTTTATTGTTCTTTATTTTAATTAATGATTTGTTATCTGTTTCACTGTTCTATTCAGGAAAACATATCCAATGTTACATATACCCTGCTTTTGCTTTTTTTCTTCTAAGACTCTGCCTTGAGAATGACAGACATCGGGCAGAGGACGAGAGCTGGACGAACTCCCTGGCGCAGTGTTCCCTGTGGAGGAGCAGGGAAGCCTGTTTGTAGCAGGTAAGGGGGTGGGGGATTTTCTGAGATCATACACTAGGACTTGCCTAGTGAGGATACAATAAATGGGGAGCAGATTCCCATAAGGGAGTCTTCACTATGCAAAAAGTATTCCCATTCAGACTGTCGCCAGCACACAGTCATTTCAGGTTTTGCTGATTTGGAGCGTTTAACATTATAAAGGATTAGTAATGACTAAACATGCTTGATTAACCCGTACAACTCACCTCCTGCTTCCATGTGTGGTGAACAGCACCAACTTTTAAAATCACACCACTAGATTAAACCAATCAATTCATTTATATATTGAGTTTACTTAATCAAATTTATCCATCACTGGGAGCTGAAGTCTATCCTAGATGCACTGGATGCAAGGCAGGAATTAAGCACCAGTCTATTGTAGGGAATTTGTATAACCATAATGAGTCACACACATCAAGTTTAGACTTTCCAACCAAACTAACCCACATGTTTTTAAGATGTAAGAGAAAAATCAGGATGTCAAGGAAAAAATTAAACAAGAACATGAGCAGACATTACACAGACAGCGAACGCACTGGAAAATGAACACGTTCCTGAGGTTGTGAGCCAGCAGTACCATTACATAAGTGGCTAAGGTACACCCAGAAATACAGTTTTCAGTGGTGGGTGTTTAATGTTACCCTATTCCCCTATTTGTAAGAGTTTGGAAAGATCCTTTAAAAATACAATGTATTGGAGCACTTCCATAAAAAGTCTGTAATCTGATCTACAAACTTTCCCACCCTGATGCTGTAACAGATAACTCACTCAAATGGAAAATACCTAGAGCCTTTTGTCGAAATTAGTAATGGAAGGAAGAGAAAACATCGGCAAATGAGAAAAACCAGGCAGAACCACCTCAAAGTCAGGTGAAAGAGGGTGGACGTCTACAAACCCACCTTCTACCCACCACAATCTGCAATCCCACTCCACACATGTATAAAAAAGTAATTCATCTATATTGTCATCGACCAAGAGAATGCACAAGTTCACCAATGAAATGTTGGGGCCCAAACTGGGTCACCCATTTTAATGGCTAAACTGCTCAGCAAATAAATATGCACATGGTGGGGCAAACTGCAACTCAACCAAGGAATAAGCTGTATTGCCAATGCTGCAAAAGGGAGAGCCAAGATCTGTAGGAGTCACAAGATCAGGTTGGAGCTCTATCCAGTGGTCTGCTCATCCTGAAGTGAGACGACCCCTTTCAAGAGTGTCTCAGCTTTATAGTCACTAGATTGGAAGGGACAGAGTCAATTGCCCTCATTGGGCATGTAAAGGGCCTTCACTTAAGTTAAACCAGATGCAAAGAACATGGTTGGTGCTCTTGATGATAAGGATGTTAATGAGACACCAGGAGGTGTTAAAAGAATTAGTATCAAATGAACAGGTCCGCTAAGTAGACATTTCATCACCCGAAATCCTTTGCTGTATTTTTAATGAAACACATGTATCAAAACAGTTAGCTAAAGGCAAAGTAGGACTAAAATTTAAACACGAGAGTTGTTCCAAAATAGGGTTTGCTGCCTGATTTCAGACTTCAAAGAAACTTACAACCTCAAACTTATACAATTTATTCCTCAATAAAATCCAAGCTGGGAAAAGCCAGAGGTCCATTTCTACTGTAACTCATGTAATTTTCGCCTCTGGTATGCCTGATTGATTGCACTACATTTTAATTTGCCAACATGGATTCATAGTGCTTTAATTTTCATATTAACTTGCAAGTTGTTTAAGGCATTAATTCGACTCCTTTATGTAGTATTTTAAATTTGTTTTTTTAATTTAATAAAAATTTTAATAATTAAATTTTTAATTAGACTCTTACATCATACACTTCCACTGTTATTTTTCTTAATTTAAAGGAGGTATCAGCTCTCAATAGTAGTGCCGTGCCACAGTGGTTAGTGCTGCATTCAAGCACCAGATACTTAAGATAAATATGAAGCTCAATTTAGTGTGTCTGTGGAGTCTGCAATGTGCTCCCTTATGTCAAGGATGTGCTGTTTGATTACGTAATATTGAACTAATCTGAAAGTTCAGTATTAGTGAGAGTGGTTGAGAGTGATAAGTGTACCCTGCAGTAGACTGGCATGCTATTTAAGGTAGTTTCTTCCTTGCGCCCAGTGCTGTCTGTAATGGGGATTCCAGCCACCCATAATCTTGTGAAAGATAAAATGGATAAATGGAAATTGTGCTGCATGCGTAGAAAAGAAATGCCACTATTCTTGTGGTCCGCTGAGACGCCTGACAGACTAATTTACAATCTGCACACAACAATAGTATACTGCAATGGAATGATCCGTACCAAAAATCTCAGTAATTGGACATAGTCTGGCAGTATAACAGTTAAGGAACTGGAACCCCAAATTGGCAGGTAAAAGTGCAGGAAGTGAACAGTGGGTTCTTTTTATTTTTTGCAAATAACAGTCTGTCTTTCACTTCCTTGCTGATGTTTCATTTTGTGCCTTTTTCCTTCAAACAGACATAATGAGAACATTAAAATGTGACATAGGAAAAAAAGTGCGGAGCAAATGAAGGATTTGAGACAACACCAGAAAACAATTTGGAATGGAGAGGGATACAAATTGCCCAGGGTGAATTGGGTTGGTGACTTTGCAGTAAAACTCAAAAACTAAGTTTCAAATTAAAATAAAGAAAAAAAGCTGTAAATCACATTCCTGGTGATAGCTATGTAGACCCTTTAAAGTGTAAAAGTAGAAGCTACATCTGAGGCTTCAAGAAGTTACTGCAAGGCAAAGAAAAATATGATGACATCAGTCCAAACCACATGACAATTTAACACAAACACATTAACACCTTGAAACTCAGTATCATTTTTGGACATTTTCTGCTATTTTGATTTAACTGGCTATAACTTCATCATACTTCACTCAGCATTCATGTTCTACCCGTCAAAAAAAAGAGCTAACACATTTCTCTTTTAGAATTTTAACAACAGGAGAATTAGTTATGTTTTTTCCATATGTTACAGCAAAATTAGCTGGAAAATTCTGTAACATTTTACCTAAAATGCACTTTGAATATTATTCTTATTTCCATAATTAATGGAATAAGTTTCTACACACAATACAAGTGTCAGTGAATCTCAGAAAAAAATATGTATTATCTACAAGTAATATGTCTTAATTGTTCATTTTTCAGGTATTATGCCCATTATATACATATCCATTATTGAATACTCACAGTTTATGTATGATATTGAAGGGCAGATCTTATTCAGTTAAAACAGTAGATAGTTGGTAAAGAAATTATACTATTTATGAATGGTGCCACACCAATAGCTGCAAGATTCAAAAACGTCTTAAAAAAAAAAAACTTCAAAAATGTAGAAAGTGGAAACCAGAAATTGGAATGTGGTGTTGTTTGAAAGCTCAAACACCCCTCTCATTTAGTAGATAATAGTCTGTCCATCAAACTGTATGCAATTGAATCTGGACTTTCAAGATAGCTATGAAGGCATGTTTTGTAATTCGGACATATTTGTGGGAAAAAATAAGAATATTACATTGGGGTGGTAGGGTATGTACTATGGCTTTTAATGATAAAACACTAAAATGTAATCTTACAATGAGTAAATATAAGGTTTTATTCAGTTTTGGTTTTTTTTAAATTTTGCATTATTCCTTGGTGTCACAGGCAGGTTCAAAACAATGAGGCTTATTTTAAAGGGTTAATGTCAATTTATTTATATAGCACATTTAAAACAACATAGGAATGCTGTGGCCAAAATGTTTTACAATAAAAGAAAAAAAACATACAATTAACATAAATAGAAATAAAATAAATAATAAATATAAATCAGATTACATAATCATAATGGGGAAACCATCAGTATTACTGAAGGTCATGGAATGCAAGTGAATAAAAATGACTCTTTAATCTTGTTTTGAACAGTTCAATTGAAGACGACTCCTTTATGTAATGAGGTAAAGAGTTCCACAGGCGAGGAGCAGCAGCTGCAAAAGCCCTGTCCCCCTTAGTTTTACACTTAGTACGAGGGACAACAAGAGACAACTGACCAGAAGATCTAAGCCCTCTAGATGGCTGGTGTAAAGCACACAATTCAAATAAATAGGCAGGAGCAAGCCCATGTAAAGATTTAAAAACTAGCAACAAGATTTTAAAATCAATTCGAAAACTGACAGGCAGCCAGTGTAAAGAAGTTAAAATAGGAGAAACAGAGTCATACTTTCTTGCCCCAACCAGAAAGTGAGTGGCAGCACTGTGGACCAATTGTAATCTGCGTATCAGGGATTTGCTAATCCCAGAATACAGCGAGTTTCAGTAATCAAGGTGAGAAAAGATAAAAGCATGAGTAGCTTTCTCAAGATCCCTAGAAGATAAAAAATGCTTGATCTTACTATAAAAGACAAAGCTGGAAAATGCAATTCTTGACTACAGAATTAATCTGTTTCACCAAAGATAGGTTACTGTTAAAAATAACACCAAGTTTGCGGACTTGAGGTTTGCAAAAGACAGAGAAAGAGCCGAGAAGTCCAAGACCAATTTGGGCTTTAGCTGATGGGCCCACTATAAACACCTCTGTTTTATTTTGATTCAGATCAAGAAAATTATTAGCCATCCAGGATCTTAGTTCAAAAAGACAGTTGTTGTGCAGTTGATTTATCGCAGAGTTGCAGACAGGAATATAAACCTGTGTATCATCAGTATAGCAGTGAAAAGAAATGTTAAATTTCCTAAAAATAGCTCCAATAGGGTGAAGGTATATAGAGAATAAAATAGGACCCAAACTGGATCCCTGAGAAACACCACATTTAAGAGGAGCAGTAGATGAAAAAGAGGAATTTAAAGTCACTGAAAAGTGTCTACCAATTAGATATGACCTGAACCAGTTAACAGCAGTCCCTTTAAGTCCAACAAGATGTTCAAGCCACAACAGCATATCTCATGGTCAATAGTGTCAAAGGCAGCGGGCAGGTCAAGGAGGACAAGGACCGCAGCGCCACCCAAGTCAGTAATAATAGAGATGTCATTGAATACTTTCAGGATGGCTGTCTGAACACCATGATAACGCCTAAAGTCAGATTGGTAGATCTCAAATAAATTATTGGAGTTAAGGTGATCAACCAATTGATTATAAATTATTCTAATATTTTAGACAGAAATAGCAATTGGGAAATCGGGCGAAAATTGGCTAAAACTCCAGGATCTAATTCTGCCTTTTTAGACAGGGACACACAGCAGCATGTTTAAAAAATGAGGGCACAACCCACTCACTAATAGATCCATTGATAATGGCTAGTAAAGATGGACTCAAAACATCAAAGGCTTCCACTAAGTGGCGTGGTGGTACAATATCAAGAGGACTGAGAGCTGGTTTAAAGGTGTCAATAGTACTTTTTAACTGTGAAAGTGAGAAGATCAAAAGACTCCAAGACAATGCCATGATTAACAATAGGAAGTTCATAGTCAGTTGGAACAATACCACAGCGAACTGTATCAATTTTACTGACAAAGAATGAAAGAAACTGCTCACATGAAAGAACAGTATTATTTAATCCCGTCACAAAATGAGGGTGAATGACCGCATTAATTGAATTAAATAAGACCCTAGGATTCTTAGAATGATGGGATACTAAATCAGCGAAGAAATCATGTTTAGCTTTCTTAACTGCAAACGGGAAGTTGAATAGAGAAGTCCTAAAAATCTGTTTAGAAACAATCAGTCCATCTTTTTTCCAACACTGTTCCACAGTTCGAGAGGGCGGCA
The DNA here is from genome assembly GCF_016835505.1 of Polypterus senegalus. Lineage (NCBI taxonomy): Eukaryota > Metazoa > Chordata > Cladistia > Polypteriformes > Polypteridae > Polypterus > Polypterus senegalus. The sequence continues at coordinate 105,324,859 of NC_053163.1, read as the reverse complement.
TAGCGGTCGCGTAGTTTCATTTAGCCAGGGAGCAGGGGCCTCATGTATAAACAGTGCGTACGCACAGAAATGTTGCGTAAGAACTTTTCCACGTTCAAATCGCGATGTATAAAACCTACACTTGGCGTAAAGCCACGCACTTTTCCACGGTACCTCATGCCTTGTCGTACGCAAGTTCTCCGCTCGGTTTTGCAAACTGGCGGCACCCAGCGTCAAAGCAATGGTACTGTTCTTGTGTGATTACTCATTATTTTCATGACGCGGATTTATAAATACACAGAAACTAATCGCATATTGTTTATTAGTGTAATGCATCTGATTGTAATTAACTTGTAACAATATAATGGTCCAGGGAACAGCCATAGTATTCCAAATACCATAACTGCTTTAGCGTTGTTACTCTCACTTCTTCTTCTTCTTCTTCTTCTTCTTCTTCTTTCAGCTCCTCCCGTTAGGAGTTGCCACAGACATCATCTTTTTCCATATTACTCTCACTGCACGACTCGGAGTATTTATATCACTGTATCTGAGTGTGAATCACAGCAGCAGCTGATCGGAAAGAGAATTATCGGTATACAGCTTTAAGGACACGCTACCTCAGCCACTGCAAAATGTTTTAAAGCCTGTACGGACATCGCGGTTCAGAAACAGTTTAATCCCAAGAACTTTAAATGCACTCAATCAATTGCACCTTGTAGAACTGTTTGTACTTATAAGTACAATCACCCCTGTAAACTTGCACTACAGTTATAATATCTCACAACCTGAGCCACTTTATAAAGCGTGTATTTACATATGATGACGATATCATTTTTAAGGTGAAATGCAGCAAAATATGTTTGTTAAATTATACACATAAAACTTTAACTTCATTTAAATAATCTATATTCTTCACTGGGAGTGTCTTTAAGGATAGAATAATTAAACATGTACTACGAAGATATTTCAATGTTCTTTAAACGTTTTGAAGAATCGGCGCTAAGCTTACAGATGGCTTAACTTCTATTACAGAGCTGATTGTGTGGCGATCGGTTACTTGGGGAAAGAAAAGCAAGGACTCTTGGGCGCTACGCCAATATATATTGAATATAAAACAGAAAGAGAAAATAACAACACAGCTAAAAACGCAGCGACAAATTTCGACAAAAGATAATGCTTGTCATGAGCACGAGGCTCATGAAACACATGTTTAATAATGTGCTTTAGCTCCTATCATCATGAAAATGACATCACGTATACATCTCAGTATTTTAGTTATTCAGAGAGCTGTAATATCACAAATGTAATGGACTCTGTGTCCAGTTGGAGGAAGAGAGCCAGTTTAAGAAGCAAGTAGTGATTCACACACATAGATCACATACAGTAGAAGATCAAATACAAAACAAAGCATTTAACGTGCTACTTTAATTACGATGTAATTTTGAGAAACTGGTTAATTAAACGATTTTAAGATGAAGTTTATAATGTTCTACTAAATGACAAAATAAACTACGTGATTAAAGTGGAAAATTCGAGATTAAAGTTGACATTTCGTGCTTTTTCCCCACCGTGTGCCTTTTTTCTCTGTACCCTAATAAGCTTTCATATGACACTCAGACAGTGGGCTTACAACTCTTCTTTTCACGGCAACTTTGATATGTGACTTCTTTTTATTTCCGCACTGTGCGATTTTGTGAATGTGAGCTTTCAAGTTTCTCCAACACGCTATGTCACTCGATCAACTTCCTTTTGTTGATTATACCACGGTTTATTTGAACAAATAGTATGTTTTTCCTTTGCCTCCACTTGGTATTCGCTGAAATTCTTATATTTTCCCCGTGCTTTTCCCATTGTCTTTTCACAGAAGGCTGCGCTTAAGGGCGATTTATATTGATTTGCATATTCAAATAGGCGTAATTCTGGGAGGATTTGGGGCGTTACAAAATAGCGCGTGCACGAACGTTAGTTTTCACGCTGATCGGGATTTATGTAACGAAAGAACGTGGAAGTTGGAGTACGCAAAGATTCCTGCATCTGGATTTTTCTGTGCGTAAGCACATTTCGGCTTTTGTGCTTACGCCATGTTATAGTGCGAGTTCTACGCACGGCGTTATACATGAGACCCCAGGTCTTCCCTTATTACAGCGTATCTTGAGTGGAGCAATTGAGTCTAAAACCATTTTACAAGAAGAATTACATTCTAATACAGAATCATTGATACCATCACATTGAACATGTACATCAAGACTAGAGAATATGGTTTTAAAATCGGATATAATAGAACAATTTAAAAAGCGAGAACAGCGTGAAGCACAACTAGTTGTAGGAACATCAACAGTAATATTCAAATCCATCATTATAGAAAAGTGATCAGTAAAAGAAACATCACATAAATCAATATTATTAACTGAAATATCACGTGTAAGAATGAGATCAAGGGTGTTACCGAGAGAGTGAGTTGGCATATTAATATGCTGGATTAAATCAAATGAGTCCAATAGTGATAAAAAGTCATTAACCAAAGGTTTCGATTGACAACAAACATGTATATGTTTACCCAGCAGCGACTACATTTCCTGACACTTCTCCAGAAAGTGGAAATGAAAGGGAAGCTGCTGTTGACCGTCTACTGCTCATCCATTGAGAGTATCCACAGCAGAGAAAAATCATTGGCTACTCTCTTCCATCCCTGGAAGATACCTCTGAGCCCAAAGCCTTGGCACAGCCAGGAAAATCATTGAAGATCTTTCTCATCCTGGCCACTCACTGTTCACACTACTGCCATCTAGTAGGCAGTACAAGAGCATTAAGAGTAGAACAAAGATTTGTTTATGTATGTATTTATTTGTTATAGGATGCATGCTTTCTATACTATTTGTCTGTTGTTTGTTGCACTTGCACCATTTACAGGTGTAGCTTTTACAATTCCATTGTTCTGGTAAAAAAAAAGAAAGAAAATTAAAAGGTTTTCTAAATGTAATTCTAAAATCAGTTTATAGCAACTACAGGTGCAGCCAGCTTGCTGGCGAGCTCTGCTACCACATCTCAGTTACCTACTATAGTGCTGCCATCTAGTGGATAAACAGTTTTTTATTGGTGGCAACAGCTTGCAGAAAATAGCATTAGAAGTAGACAGTCTGTAGATGTTGTGAAAAAGGTATAAGGCTTCAATATTTTGAAACTAGATTTGTTGCAGGATCAATATTTTGATGATAATGACAGTGGTTGAGGCAGTTATTATCAACTGGATGATGTGGAACCTGTAGGGTCTGGTGCTGATGTGAATAGCTGCCTTGAAGGAGTTTCTTTATCATAATGCATCCAACTAGTAATTACTGTCAGGACAGCAATATATGGACATTCTGCCTCCCACTGACTGAAAACTGTCACCAGCTACCAAATGTATTGTGTGCAATAAGTGTGGAGAGGGCAAAGAAAAATATTTGTGGCACATGCTCTTCTACGGCTGCACTTTGTGAGATGCCATACTTCTAGAACTCTCAAACGGAGCTGATTAGTCATATTGCTGGTGAAAATACATTTTTACATTTTTGACAGAATTACTGTTGATTATAAAAAAAAGTTGCTTTCGCATTCATTTATTTACATTTTGTATGAGTTCTAATAGAGTTCATTATTTATCATATGCATAGAATTGTACTCCAGCATCCTGGTAATAAATGGACCCCAGTCAATGTGTTAAGGGACTGAGCCCACCGGATAGGCCTCACCCATGGCAGCCTAGCACCCAAACTTAAATAACGGTTTCTGCCTGCACATGACAAAAACAAAGCTAATGTGTCAAATGTTCCTTGTGCAGAATTAGGTGGCCCCACCTCCTTGGGCCCCATATAAAGGGACAGGACAGATAAAAATAAACTAACAGTAGAACAAAACAAACAATCATCAATACACAAAAAGTAATGAATCAAAAACAGAATTCTCATAATACAATAAATACTTGAAAAATAAAGATTAAATTAACAAATTAATTTAAACCAGAGTAACAGCCCTGTGTTAAACATAAAGAGCAGTGCATGATAAAGCATTGTATTACCAGAATCAGAAAAGCAGCAATTCTTTTAGAAAATAACCAAAGGGTTAAAAGGTGCATATGCACAAAAATGTTGCATAAAAATGTTTCCACGTTCAAATCATGATGTATAAAACCTAAACTTGGTGTAAAGCCACACACAGTTCCACGGTAGCTCATACCCTGTCATACGCAAGTTCTGCGCTCAGTTTTGCAGACTGGCGGCACCCAGCAACAAAGCAGTGCTACTGTTCCTGTGTGGTTGCCCTTTCTTTTTTAAATCCATATCTCTGAGGTGACTTTATAAATACACTAAAATTAACTGCATATTGTTTATTAGTTTAATGCATCTGATTGTACCTGTAACAATATAATGGTCCACAGAATAGTCAAACTATTCTAAATACTATAGCTGCTTTTGCTTTGTTACTCTCACTGCACCTTCTTCTTCTTCTTTCAGCTGCTCCTGTTAGGGGTTCCCACAGCGGATCATCTTTTTCCATATTACTCTCACTGCACCACTTGAAGTATTTATATCACTGTATGCTAGCGAGGCGCTGGCGCTTTGTTCATGGATTGTTCCTGCCTCACACTGTATTCTTGCTGGTGCTGGCGTGACACTGGAAGGATAGATGGATAGAATAATTAAACACATACTACGAAGATATTTCAATGTTCCTTAAAAGTTTTGAAGAATCGGCATTCTAAGCTTATGGATGGCTTAACGTCTATTACAGAGCTGATTGTGTGGCGATTGGGTATTTGGAGAAAGAAAAGTAAGGACAGGTATTGGGGGTTAATACGTTTGAAAGAGACAATACTGCTGCAATAAAGTATTTCATCGAAGGTCACACATGGCGCAGCAAGCTTCTTGTGTGAGACATGAACAATCACTGCTCCACCATGTTCCCATGTTTAATAACATGATCATCATCATGATAATAATATCACGTATACTTCTCAGTATTTTAATTATTCAGAGAGCTGTAATACTATGAATGTAATTGATTCTGTGTCCTGTCAGAGGAAGAGAAAGCCCAGAAGCACGTAGTGATTCACACACATAGAGAACATAGAAGATCAAATGCAAAACAAAACATTTAACATGCTACTTTAGTTACGATGAGATTTGAGAAACTAGTAAATGAAACGATTTTAAGATGAAGTTTATGATGTTCTACTTTAATGGCAAAATAAACTACGTGATTAACACTACAATTACCAGAGCCTACGAAAAAACTCATAGATCCGTCCCACCTTAAAATCGCTTTGTGCCTCTCCATCAGCGTATTTTGTCCTGTAAATGCGTTGATAAGGCAAGCAGCCTGCTATCACATCCCCCACAGGCACACAGTTTTCTCAGCTCAAGTCTGCTTACCTGTGTGTCAGTTGCTTGGAGTTGTATAGAGTGAGAAGTCAAGCAAAATCACACCTTTTATAAATACTATATCGTTATTTGGAACACATGCATTTTATGTGTGTTCCGTGTCTACAACAATCTATGTAAACACATTGTTAAAACAGAAACGTTTTTCGTGTTTTAGTAAAAACGTAGACACGAAGTGTATAATGTGTTAAACCTGATTTCTAAATATCAAATAAACACTTTCACAAAGGTACAAATATATCAGAACAAGTTCGCTTCTATTCAAGAATATAACTGCAGAAAAAGAACCTGCGTTAGGTTGCGACATTGACACGCATTTGCTACGACCGCTTCGGTGGCGCAATGGACCAAGCTTTGTTTTTTTTTTTTTATTCAGTTTTATTCTCTCAGTCGTGTTTATGATCCTACCCCCCACCATCTGGCACTGCTGTCTTCACATAAAGATGCACTATAGCTCTGCAATCTACTTGTGACTTTATGCTGTAGGAAGTAAGTAAATAAACCAAGGTAAATAAGTAAATAACACTCAATCTGGCTTTTTCAGCGACGGCAGCTTCCACCTGCAGCTATAGACTCTTCAGTACACAAGTGACTCTCCACGCTAGTGTTTAGATCTGGACGGTGTATATGCCCCCCCAAAAAAAGTTTAACTGCATTCTCATACCATTTAACTGCATTCTCGCACTTTTGCTATCGCTGTATTTTGTATATGCACACGGGAAGCTCTGCAGTCTACTTGTGACTTTACGCTGTAGAAAGTAAGTAAATGAATAAAGGTAAATAAGTAAATTACATTCAATCTGACTTTTATGTAAGTAATATAGTGAAAATTCAAGCAAAATTACCCCTTTTATTGGCTAACTAAAAAGAATACAATATGCAAGCTTTTGAGGCAACTCAAGCCCCTTCTTCAGGCAAGATGTAAGTAACATATAAATGTTAATGTTTTGGGCACATGCAAATCTAAACACTAGAGTGAAGAGTCTATAGCTGAAGGTGGAAGCTGCCATTGTTGTACTTTGTATACAAGAGCCAGATCGAATGTTATTTACCTTTATTCATTTACTTACTTCCTACAGCGTAAAGTCACAAGTGGACTGCAGAGCTATATCGTGTCTTTATGTGAAGACAGCAATGTCAGATGGTGGGGGGTAGGATCGTGAACGTGACTGAGAGAATAAAACTGAATAAAAAAAAAACAAAGCTAAACTTTACGAGTAGCATACATTTACACTGGCTGTTACAGACTGAAATCAAATGTAGGTTTTCATTCTAAAATGCTAAGAATAAGAGCAGCTCGCTTCTCAAAACGGACTCGAACCTGTGAAGTCTTGATTACCAGTCAACAGTTGATACTGTTGCGCCACTGAAGCAGTCATAGCAAATGCGTGTCAATGTCACACCCTAACACGGGTTCTTTTTCTGCAGTTATATTCTTGAATAGAAGTGCACTTGTTCTGTTATATTTGTACCTTTTGTGAAAGTGTTTATTTGATATTTAGAAATCAGGCTTAACACATTATACACTTCATGTCTACATTTTGTCAATTATTACTAAAACATGAAAAACGTTTCCGTTTTAACGATGTGTTTGTGTAGATTGTTGTAGACACGGAACACACATGGAATACATGTGTTCCAAATAACAATATAGTATTTATAAAAGGTGTGATTTTGCTTGACTTCTCACTCTATACAACTCCAAGAAACTGAAATGCAGGTAAACAGACTTGAGCTGAGAAAACTGTGCACCGGTTGAGGATGTGATAGCAGGCTGCTTGCTGCTTATTAACACATTTACAGGACAAAAGACGCTGATGGAGAGGTGCGAAACGATTTAAGGTGGGACGGGTCTATAAGTTTTTTCGTAGGCTCTGGTAATTCTAGTGTTAAAGTGGAAATTTACAGATTAAAGTTGACATTTCGTTCTTTTTTTCCCCCACTGTGTGCTTTTTTTTTTCTCTGTACCCTAATAAGCTTTCATATGATACTCAGACAGTGGGCTACGACTCACCTTTTCATGACGACTTTGATATCTGACAACTTCTTTTTTATTATTTCGGGCACTGTGCGACTTTGTGAACTTGAGCTTTCGAGTTTCTCCGACATTCTATGTCACTCGATCAATTTCCTTTTGTTGTTTATACCACTGTTTAAACCAACAAATACTACGTTTTTCCTTGAAATTCTTCTATTTTCCCCCGTGCTTTTGCCATTGTCTTTTCACAGAAGTCTGAGCTTAAGGGCTATTTATATTGATTTGCATATTCAGAGGCGTAATTCTGGGAGGAGACGGGGCAGGACAGCAGGCATGTGCATGTGCGTTACTTTTCATGCTGACCTGGATTTATGGAGCGGAAGAACATGGAAGTTGGCGAACGCGCAGCTTTATGCATCTGGATTTTTTTTGTGCGTAGGCACATTTCCGCTTTTGTCCGTACGCCATGTTTTAGTGTGAATTCTACGCATGCCATTACACATGGTCACTAAAAGCTTGTTCACTTTGTAAATAATTATTTGCATACTTTTCAAGTAGCACCAAACAAGCCACATTGTGTGAAAACAATTATCTGTGAATAGATTATAGGGCATGAGATTTAAAGCATTCAGGGAGTGAATTATACCTACAGTATGTTTTTGCTTCATGAAATTTTTGACAACATGGGATGGCATTGGTTTCTAATCCTGAGAAGTGAGAACAAGTTGCCTATATAAACCAGCGAAAAAAAAGCGAAGTGGTCCTTTAAAAACAGAACTAAAATATATTTTATACACCGGGGTACTCAATTATGATTTAAGGAGGTCTGGATAGAGAACATTTCCTCATGTACAGGTCTGCAGCATCATGTTTAAGTTGCATTATAATTTAGTTATACATTACAATTAATTTATATATATTGAAGTACCATTGCCATTCTATCAACATCTGTACTGTGTGAAGTCAATGACTCAAATAAAATGAAGAAAGCTATAATTCAATAATTACAACAAAGACATAACTATGAGTAATTACATTAAAACAAGTGCATTGGTATATAATTTGAAGGTGAACACAGGCCCTTCTGCCCAGTGCTGTGGTGACAAAAGGAGTTTGTGTTGAAAAACCAAGGTCCTCAGAGTTTCAATCAGACTTGTTTGTCACGGCACATTCCTTGTGTTATAGTCTGAGAGTGTTTTAATCACTTCAGATGTCTTTTTAAATCCTCCTAAGTCACTTGGCTTCCGAGGATTAGCTTTGTGGGACTGTTTAAATTAAGACTTAGGTTGGATGAAAAAAAAAATGCTCGGAAATTTGAGTCAGCTATCCTGTCTGCAGCTTGAAGGCAGCCTCCATGGATTAAGGGAACTCATAAGATCTTTTAAAGGGTTGCCTGATGTTTAGGCTTGGAGCATCATATGTTTAGACAGCCTTTTACTGACATCCAATTTTAGAGATTTTCTGAAGGGAGAAAACAGAATGTCTGTTTAACCTGTAGGTCATGTTCTTTTTAAAGTTTGCTGAATCATAATAGTCATCAGCAAGTTATGACTTATAAAAATCACGTAATTTATTGTGACCGCAGGAGGAAGTTTAATTATTATGTATTATCTGCAACATGCACTGCAGCTCAAAATGTCACAAACTAGAAGGTAAAAACCTTCAGCAGATTATGAAATCTATTCACAACCTAGAGGTGTCATGAAAGCTTTAATGACAGAAAGTCAAAAGGCAAATAATGAGGACTGGCAACACATAACACATCCAAGTACATAAAGGCTAACGAACATGGACAGATTATAGACCATACTGAGGTGAGATTGACAATCCATATACAGTAAAACTAGATTTAGAGCCAACAGTTCAAATCAATTTCTTAATCAATACATAACTGTGCAAAGGACAGGAGGCAGCAAGAGAAGGTTATGTGCACCACTTCTAAAACTATTGGTTGCCCTCCCTGATGTGGCTATTCTTTACTTTTCTAGATGTTAAATTTTTATCTGACTTTTTGCACTCTGCTCACTTTCTGGTCACTCTTCTTCCATCTGGTAAATGGCTTGGGATAATAAAGACATGGAATATTAGATTTCATTTTGACCTTACAAGTCATCTTCATGAAGTCTGCATTGAGATTCAAAAGTAGAATTATAAGGATTAGCCAACCATAATAGATAGTTAACAGATGATCAGATCCGAAGAATTGACTGATTCTGCCAATACAGATTCATTTTAAAACGCTTTTTCATTTCAAATGTTTCCAGTTATTCTTTCATATTGGAACACCAGAACAACTAAATCTTTCCTAATGTGAATGCATGGTTATACAGGATAGACCATTATGCCATTTTCAACATAGTACAATTGTTGTTTATTGGGCTAACATCAAGTAAAGTGAAATTCTGAAAAGTACAAGGTAAACAAAGATCATCTGAAAACACCATAACAGATTTCTTTGTCTGGACACACAATGAAGTAGAACTGCTTTTAAAGAACACAAACAAGCATTAAGTATCCATGAACAATACAGACTAAGGGTCCTGAGGGAATAAATATTTGAGCGTTTTAAGGTGCAGTGTCTTTCAACTGATTTAGATTATCCACAAAGAAAGGAGGACATCAAGAAAATGATCACAACAGAGCTGAAGTCAGTGGCTCGTCACATGACAATCGTACATCAGTGTTTTAGAAAAGCTTCAATTTACCAATATACTGTACACTGCAATGTGAGACTTCTTGGTTTCATATGTTTATAATTTAGCTTTTGGTCATTTCATTCTGAATAGAAATACAAAACTATTGAAAAAGGGTATGCATTTTCAAATGTATCCATTGTAGGAAAATACATGACACACTGTCAAAGTTTTGGTGTGCTAGTATGATAACCCCATTTAAGTACAGGCAGGTTATTTTCAAATAAATTAATAAATTAATTAACCATAAATGGAAGAACTACCGGTATGTCAAATCACGAATTGTCTTTGCTGCTCTTAAAGGAGCATATATCCTCAATGGCATCAGAGTCCACAATGAATGGCAACTTCTGGTTGCTCTTCTTATATAGGAGTCAGACCAAAAGGGACAGGCATTTCTGTAAGTGGAATAGAAGTGATGTCAAGGGTCACCCACATTGCTTTTCTCCATTCTAGGGAGAAGAGATAGAAGCAGTTTATGACTATGGTTCACCCCCATTCTTCCCCAAATTTCTTACCAGGCAAAAGGCAGTTTAGTGCTTCCAAAGCTTCTACGTATGATGAATTAGATTTAAAAGTACAAAGGAGCAACCAGAGACCTTAATAAAAACAGGCCCATTCGTCATTAACGTTTACTATTTATAGATAAATATGGGTAATTCATGGTTTACCTGTGATAGTACCCGATGCAATTCGTATCTGAGGTGGCCTCTGAATGATATTCACACATTCATGTTAGTTTCTCCAAATACTTAGTTTGGTTACTACTAGTGAAAGCTGTTCCTATTCCACTGACTGGTGACTCTTAATATGTCCTGTATGATTGTTGTTGCACCTGCCAGGATAGGCCCAGTTTTCAATTAAAAGGTCAATTCAGAAAACAGGTTTTTTACATCTTTATTTTAATCAATATTTTCCTTTGCTGTTTTGGGTGTGATAATTTAGCCTATATACAGATTTTAACAACTACCTTCTCACTGAACATGTAAATAGTTATGGGGTAAAAGACATTTAACCATTGTTTTGGTGCCAGAAAGAGACAATGTAGTGGCAGAGTTAGCCGTACAGGCATTCAGTTTTCCCTCATGAGTCACTTCCTGACCTGAAATCTGAGGTCAGAGTGCTTCTCAAAGCTCAGATCAGTCTGGTGCCAAGGCGTGCACCCAATACTGGGAACGAAGGAAAAATATCAAGCTAGTCTTTATGCCCGATTTTTTTCTCTTTTCTATTTTGATTATCTTCTGCCTGTCTTTCATGAAAAGTGTGAGCTGAAAGAGGAGGAAAAATCTTTTGTCTTTGTTTTTTTTAATCACTTTTTGATTTGGAGCCACTGTAATTATTTATATAGCACCTACACTCATTTTTGATAATGTTCTTGCATTGAAATATATATAGATTTGGAAGACATTTTGTAAATAGTTTTTGGCATATCTGGAGTCAACCAGAAACTCAGTTCTTGAACATTTTTTTGTCTGTGTCTCAATTCCAACCTGTTTGCTCTGCTACAGCTCCAGGTGCCTAAAGTCCAAAACTGTGCAAAGGTGCCATTGCATGGGTAATCTCAGGGACTCTTCACTGATGCATGTAAATGTGCACTCTCTGCAAATGATGAAATATTGTACATAAAACAGAATTCAAATAAATGTATGTTAAATCAAAAATGTTTAATCTTCAAAATTTAGCAAAATATGAAAGACATTTTATAATGCAAGGTTGGTTTCTCGACAAGATTTCTGAGTAAAATCTTTACCTTGTTGTTACCAAGTAGTATTTCATACGAGATTTTAAGGCATGAAAGAAATATAAACAGTCATATGTGGCCCACATGCTATTCCAATTCAAGCCACCATAGAGAAAAGCCCATAGATCATATCATTTTATTGTCTCATCAGGTTTAGCTAGTGTGACATGCACCTGGCGTCCATGCCCAGCCGGGACGCCCCTGCACACTGTATTCAGGGGGAGCAGCCCTGGACAGTGCAATACCTCCCCCTGGATGCTAGATGGCCACCCCCCTGGGCTGGTGTAGTGCCTCAGTTTCCCACAGGGCTCCCTGGGAATTGGAGTTGGGGGCAGACCTGTTGGGTCCCGCAGGTACCGCCAGGGGGTGCTGTGTTTGGGACTCCTGAGCCCGTGTGAGCAACAGCTTCATCACACCTGGAAGTGCCGCCGGATCTTGGTGATCAAACACCTGGAGCACTTCCAGGTGACCTATAAAAGGGAGCCAGCAACCACCACTCATCGGCCAGAGTCGGGTGGAGGAGGACAAGGTTGCGAGGGAGGAGTGGTGGTGCCAGAGAAGAGTGTTTGTGCTTGTGCTGTACTGGTGTTTGGGACTGTGTTGTGGCTGGGGGGAGTACGGGAAAGACGTGCCCTCCAGCTGAAGAGGAATAAAAAATCCTTTTATTTTACACGTGCCTCCCGTGTCCAATCTGTGTCGGGTCAGGCGCTATATAGTGCCTTTTACACTAGCTATAACTTTATTTGTTTATTGAGCTCCTGTAAAAAGCTAAATTTCTCCCTGGAGAGAAATACGTAAATGTATAACTAAAAAAACACACAAGACTTATTAAATAAAAACTAAAGAGAAACTTCTGTCTTAGCTAAAGAAAAAACAGTAGTCACAGTCATAGTTAGGCATTGTATAGAGGGCGGAGTACAGCATGGAAGACTGATAGTAGGGTACTGATTGATGTGGTGGGGGGCGAGTGCTAGAAAGTTGTGTTTGGGGTTACGAAGACGGCAATTGTTCAAGTAGAACTTTTATGACACTTAACTAAGTCAGTCGCTACAGTATCAAAAAAAGATAGTGATCCCATTAGCGCAAAGGTAATTAATCATCAGAATCAGGTGTGATTGAAAAAATAGCAGGACAAATCGAGGACAGAAAGAAAAGGACAAGAGTGGAAAACAAAGTCTTTTCGCCTTCACATCCTTCAATGCATAAAACGTGGATTTACACAATAATGGACCATACTCTATGAGAATCTGTGCTCCCGCACCAGTCAAAGCAATGACATGTTTCATTTCAAAGAATACACAATTCGGTCAGGTGTATATTTATGATCACGGAGAAGCGATATAAATTTTAACAGGCGACAAGAAAGGTAATGTATATATTCCACAAATAACAATAGACACCAAGGGAGATCGTGAAATGACAATGAATTTTTATTAAAATGTTTACAGTTTACCATGAGAATAGCTTTTGCTATGACGATTAACAAATCACAGGAACAAACATTAGAAAAAGTCAGATTATTTATTAGATAAACAGAAACAATATTCACTCACGGGAAGTTATACGTTGCATTGTCACAATGTGTCTCCAAAGACGGAATCAAAATTCAATGCGATATGAAAGAAAAGGTAATTCCAAAGTATTGTTTTTAATGAAGCTTTAAAGTAAAAGCAGTAAAATTCGAAAGTATTGTAGTGCCCCAGCCAAGTTCAAGCCTTTTTTGTTTTAAGTGACTGTTACGTCCGATTGAAGGAGGATGGAGTATAGTATGGAAGACTGATAATCGGGTATTAATTTATACGGTAAGGGGGTGCGAGACCCGGGGTAGGAGGGGTTGGAGAGGGTGCTAGAAAGTTGTGTTTGGGGTTACAAAGTCGCCGATTGTTCAAGTGGAACTTTTGTGACACTTTATTACGTCAGTCGCTACAGTATCAAAACAAAAGATAATAAAAATCGCATTAGCGCAAACAAAAGGTAATTAACCATCAGAACCAGGTGTAACTGAAAAAATAGCAGGACAAAGCGACACCAGAAATAAAAAGCAAAGAGCACAAAAAAAGTCTTTTTGCCTTCGCATCATTCAATACACAAAACATAGATTTACACAATTATGGACCATACGCTCTGAGATTCTGTGGTCCCGCAATAGTTAAAGCAACGATTCCAAAGAAGGAAAAAAAAAGCTTTTAAAATTGTATATCCGATTAAACAAACACAGGGTTTGGTAAGTGAAGCGAGCAGGGGGCAGAGCCCCCTAGTTCTCCTTAAAAAAAAACAAAAAAAAAAACAAGTCTATATATTTTCTCGGTGTTACAAGACCAGTCTAGAAAGAAATTGATTTGGACCTCCAAATTTCCCCTTGGGATTAATAAAGTATCTATCTATCTATCTATCTATCTATCTATCTATCTATCTATCTATCTATCTATCTATCTATCTAAGTACTTGTAGCAGTTCACCACCTCCACATCCACTCCCTGAATAGCAATTGGGCATAGGGGACAAAGATCAATAACACGTTCCTTGGTTTTGGTGATGTTAAGTTGCAAACAATTCTCTGATTTCTATACTCTGTCTCATCCCCCTTATGAATACATCCTATTAGTGCAAAATCACTACCATTTAGTGTTTAATGACTCACCATCAAGAACCTAAGGGTATACTGAGTGGAAGGGACACACCCCATTAAAACAAAATGGCTCAGTGACCAAAACCATATTGCTATACACTGGTGTTGCTATATCCTTTCACATTACACCTGCCTTTTGTATTTTGTTTAGATTTAGGCAATAACAGCTGCATTTATTGTCTATTGTTTAAGAAAGACATTATCTTCTTTTGTAAATGGAATTTTCACCAGGCACTTAGAGAGTTGAGCATCAATTAATTAACAGTTACTTTTGAAAAGGGTTTATTGAATTCCCTGGAGATGGAGCAAAGCCAGCATTTCCTCATTACATAATCCACTTTACTGGCTTTCTCTTTTCATATAAGAAACATTCACTTCAAAGCTGACAAATTAAATGAGAACCCACTTTCTGAGCATACAAGAGTGGAAGAACTGCTTTGGTGGCATTTACCTGTATGCCTCAAAGTTAACTGCAGTCATACTTCAAGTGCAATTCAGACACCTACAGTAAAAGGAAATCAATACAGTGATGTAGGTTTTATTAATAAAAGTGGGAGTCTTGTGTGATCATCCTCCTGCCACCCAGAGTTTTTACTTCTTTGTTTCATTAGATAGTGCCACACTATGCCTATACCACACCAAAACTAATCTACTAAATCATTTTTATGGCCTTACCCATTTTCACACTGGCACAGACTGGTGTGCTGATTCTTTGTACAGATAAGTGGGTGATTGCAACATGTCATCAGGGACGGCAGCCTGAGAGCATTCAGGGGCCAGATAAGTGGCATCTATGCAAGAATGGGTGCAAGTCAATATAGTATGGGACTTGATATAAAACCGTGAACATTCCCAAGTGTTCTGATTTTGTTTCACTTTTTCTTATTCTTTGTACAATGTGTGAGTCACACAATAAATGTAATAAAATGTATTGTATAATAAATATATGCAGTACATTTTATTAGAAGGGCTTGGACAGCATACAGACTTTGATTATTTGTGGTAGTTCAAATTTAATGTAAGTAAAATGTTACATGTATGAAGTAAAAATGTTAGATTTGAATACACAACGGAAGATCTGAAACCTGAAAGTATACATAAGAAGGACCTAGAACTCATAGTGGACTCAATACTATCTACATCAAGACAGTGTACAGAAGCAATCGACAGGCTAATAGGATGTTAGGTTATATATCATAAAGTGTGGTGTACAAGTGGGGAAAGGCAATTCTTAAGCTATATAACTCACTAGTGAGGCATATCTTGGAATACTGTGTTCAGGTTTGGATTCCACATTACAAAAAAAAAGAGACAGCAGTGCAAGAGAAAGTCCAGAGAAGAGCAGCTAGGTTGATTTTGGGAATAAGTATGAGCTATGAGAAAAGAATGAAGGAATTGAACTGTTTAAGTAAAAGCAGAGATTAAGATGAGACAAGATGAAAGTTTTTTTTTAATTATGAAAGGAATTAGTATAATGGAACCCAGCTGTTATTTTAAATAAATTCTGTAACAAGAACCCTGGAAACATATGCAAAGATTTTACATAAAACCAAACCAAACAAAGAACAATTAAGAACCATAGATACATGGAATAAATAACCAAATCTCAATTTGATGTTATTTTAGACAATCTAAATGAATAGGATGGAGGATCTTATTGGGCTGTCTGGCCTGTTCTCATCAAAACTGTCCTAAAGTTCTAATGTTCCAAGATTTAAAAAAAAGACTAAAGGATGTTGAGAATACCGGAACAGGAAGAAAAATGCATTTATGTCAAAGCAAGTATAAAAGGCAGAAAGGCAGTTGTAGGGGCTAGAGTAGCATACCGTACATGGCAGAAGAGGTCTAGGTTGGGCAACAATCACTCACAGTAGGTCCATTTAAATTCACCACATTGTTGGGGATATGAAAGGAAAAACCTGCCGTATGTAGAGAAAAACCAAAGTAGATCTGAGGAGAACATGCAAACTCCCCACAGACAATGATTGGCTTTAAGAACGGTGAGGGAACAGAGTAAACACCATGCTGGCTTTACAACTAATCTATAAGTAAAGTACATGACGGACCTGCCAGATTACCATATATTAGAATATCAATAGAGGAAAAAAAAATACCACTAAAGAAAGAATAATTTATGGCGAGAAGGTAGAGATTCCATTTTTCTTTAATAAGTCATGCATAAGGTGGATAAGAAAAGTTTATAACAAAACTTATATACATTTGCTTGTACAATAGGATTGATATTACTTTACAGAAGAGTTCAGTTATTGGATTATGTAGTCTTAGCAATTTAAACATTTTATTGCCAGATAAAATAACTAAACAAAAACTAAAGTAAAATCATGGGATAATTGACTGAGAAGAAATTAAACATATTTAACTCACTGTTTCAAACTGAATATATACATATATAAATTATAAAACTGTAGTTTAGTATGACATTTTATAGTTTTTTTTTTTTTTAAGTAAACTGTAACTTAGAAGCAATTGGGATATACAGTATGCAGTGTTAATTGAACTCTTCTAGTGTTAAAGTAACCCTTACAGTGTTTATTTGGAAGTAGTTTTTCCAAATAAACTTTAAGTGGTAATCTGGCACTGGCACTTTTGCCTGTTTGTTAATTTTTTTGAACTCTACTAAATGTAGCACCCATAATGCAGCAGCATTTTTATTACAGCTGTTACATATGTATTCAAATATTTTCTTTAACTGCTTATTTAAATGCATTGTTTCAGGGACACAGTGCCTAATCTCAGCAGCACTTGGCACAAGACAGGAGCAAGGCCAGGACATTGGATTTTGCAGGACACATGCACACACACACCACTACCACATTCAAATGCAACAGTTTAATTTAGAGAAGGCAGCATGACATATTTGGGATGTGGGCAAACCAGAGAAAGCCACACAGACAAAATGTGCAAACACAAACACCACAAAATATAGATATATATCGGACTGGGGTCTACTAAACTTTCAGGCAGCAGCAGTAACCCACTAATGGTTATGCTTATTATGTGCCTGTTTGAACTCTTCTGAAATGCATGCTAGCAAACAAAGCACTAATGTACAACATGGCAAACACAACACCACATAACGAAAAAATACCTGCAATAAACACAATAATAATTTATTTACATTTATATAGCATTTTCTCTCTACTTAAAGTGCTGTGTGTGCAGGGAGGACCCAGGACATGAACCCATGTCCACTAATGATGCTTCTTTCTACTTTATATACCATCAAGCAGTGAGCATAGACACAAGTCTCTTGACAAAGCACAGAAGACCAGAACAAATAAAGCCACACAGGATAGGATGACATGGTAGAGAGGGACTGAAGTGTATTATTACAAGCAAAGCATAAAATCACAAAGAGAAGTGGGTTGGGAAGGATTTTTGATGAGGCATCGGCACTTATGATTGGGAGATCTGTTTTTTTTAGGTCAAGCAAGTATCAGACACCTTCAAAAATGTATACTTCTCGAATCTTAGCTGTACTAAATACACTGCATGAACAAACTCTGTAGCACAAAGGAGACAAAGAAAAAAATTGCCTCTTTTGGGAGAGAAGCCTAACGAAGAGAAGAACAGAAAGGTTGATTAGGGGAACTGGGATCTGCTTACATTGATTAGCCTTAAACAGCCTGTTCCTGACCAACTAGTGAAAGCACTCTGCATTAATGTTATCTTGTTGCCAGCTCCTTTAATATCATTTTTGAAATTACCATTAAAAAATACAGATAAGCGGCAGCTTTTACATTATTAAATTAAACAAGCATAGCTAACTGGAACATTTAAACATTAAAATATTTAAAATAATGCAAAAAACAAAAATGTGTGTTTAGTAACAGCAGCAAAAGTATCAGCTCACACTGTGCTTAAGTGTGGTGTGACATTTGTAAAACTGTGCACTCATTTTTGACTCGCATTTGTTTGCAAATTTAAATACTCTTATAAATTGATGCTATCATTTTATGTACGTTAATGGGATACTAAATGCTTTGTTTTCTCTCTAAAGGTGTACAGAATAGCAAAGCGGCCTGTAGAGGTTTATAAGCTTTATAGAGTCATTATCGTCACATGTAGACTTCAGCGAAATTCGTACTTGCATGTTCTAATCAACCTTCAACACATTGCCATTCTCTGGTACAATGATTAGTGAGTATACCTATCTTACCTCAAAACAGCTGTATTTACTTATCAGATCTGATTTTGTTTTATATTATTCTATGCTTAATACACTTTATTTTCACTTTTGGGGGTAAATGCATTATACAAAGTGCTATTTATACTATATAAAAGCTAGGATAATGAATGCCAGGCTAGTAAGCAGATATTAAAATGAACAATGGACAGTTTGCAAAGTCAGATGACAGTTTCAGTGAACATCTGTAGTAGTGGCTGTGCTACTATGTGATATGTCATGAATACTCAAATTCCATTCTTTAGCTAGAGATAGAGACGTCCCACCTCAGCATTGCTTAGAATTACACCGTGACATGAGTTGATCAAGTCTAGAAATACTATCAATATTCTCTTCATCAGATAATGAAATCATGGCGCTAGACAGTGGTAACGTGTTACATATTGATTAGCACATGCATACAAGAATTTCACTGTAGTCTACAAATTTGACAGGAATGGCCCAATAAAGCGATCGGTCAATAATCACAATTTACTGATCACAAATGCTGTTCTTATCTGTCAAGTATCTAACTGGTACCCCATGTCAATATAAAATGCTTTTATGGTAAATATATTGCTTATAAAGTATATTATATATCCAACTTAAGTGGCAAATGTCTCTCCTATATAACAAATATACAGTTTATATGGCAATTGTTTGATTATATGGCAGTGTAAGTACCAGAGGGGATAGCCTGGTATCCTGACAGGGTTTGAGGGGGTTCCCTACCCACCAGAACAATATAATAAAAGGACCACAGGAGTAGAGGGACTGCCCGACCAACCGAAGCCTCCAGTGGGATCATGGACAAATAAAAGAAGACGGACGTTTATGGGTTAGCCATGCCATGGCATGGGAGGTGGCAGTATTCCCATTTGGACACCTGTAGGGTTGCCTGGGAATTGAAATTTGAAGAGGCAACCTTGTTGGGGCCCTATGAAAAAAGAAACTTGCTAGTACAGGGCGACTTTGTACGACCTGGAGGTGCTTCCGCTGGGTAAAGCCGCCCGGGTTCAAGTAAAAAAAGGAGCTACCTCAGTGCATTGGGAAGCCAGAGTTGGGATGGAGTGAGACAATGCTTGAGGATGAGGACATAAAGAAGATGAAAGATATTGGTGTGTTATTTGATTAGTGTCCAATTAAAGCCTAGATTGATGGAGTAAAGCCTGAAAATATACTCTACTTTATAAATCATTAATTTAACTTGGAACTGTCTGTGGTCAAAATGACTGATTTTAAAATTTCTTTACTCACTTTACTCAATTTCCAGCAGTTTTCTAATGTTAAACTCTATCTCATCCTTAATTAATCACATTTAAATCATAACTGATTATTAGAGAAGCATTTGTAATTGATTTAGAACATCGGAAACATAATTGTGTTTAATAAAACAAGTTGTTTTTCCTTTCATTTGTAAGGTACAGACATCCCTAAAGTTCAGTTCTGGGTTAAAAAAATTAGAGAAAACAAAAACAGCAGAATCATGTTAGTCTATATTTGCTTTGTGAAATGAAGGTTAGCTCAGGCAACAGATTACCAAGAAACTGAAAATTTCTTGCAAAAAGGTCTTTTATCATCTTGAGAATAAAAGGACACACTGCAGAAGCAGAAGTCCCACATGGCCACTGCACAAGATGAAAAGTACAGGTCCTTAGTGGACTGCTTCCTTACTTAAGGAACATGCCGAGTAAAATTGTCATTGGTAAGAGAAAGATGAATCCAGAACATAAGCCCTTGAGCACTGCTAAAAATTGTTTGACTTATGTTTGCATATTTGCAAAAGGAATGTCAAATTTTAAAATGATGAACTCATATTTCTGAGCTTTGAACCACATACAGTACAGCAGGTGAACAAATTGAACTCAAAAACATAAGCTTTTAACTCAGTGCATTACATTAAAATATAAATTGAGTAATTTAACTTTATAAATCTCAATAATCTTGTGAACGTATCCCTATGAAGCTTAAACCCCTGATCTTTGGGTTGGGATATCTTGTAAACCATCAAGCACTATGTGTAAATGACATACGATCAACAATCATGGGGTTTGGAGGATTTTACAGTAGACCCCCATGAAGCAATGGGTGCCAGAGTACCACTAAGAAGTGAAACAAAGTCAACAAGCTTTACTCCCAATAACACCTGCCCTGCAGTTCAGAAACAGATGCACCATACAGTTAAAATTTCTTCTGTAACTGCCAGCAGAAAAGATGGGCAGAGTTTAAGCAGCAGGTGTTGCATCCAATTCAACCCCCCTTGTTCTTGCCCAGGTAAAATTATCAATCACAAAGTCAGTGACGTTTCACAATCTGGTGTGATAAGCCAAGTTCAGTGGCTGTTGAAATAAAGAAAACGTAGACACAGCCACTCATCTTATCACAGACATGGGAACCAAAGGTTAGAAATAAAGTTTTTATTTGCCTGTTTTAGCACCCCTTTCTCAAATTAACACGGCAGCGTACAAAGTTTCAGCGGCGTTTGAGCTCAAGGTTGCTCAAAAGGCTTTCTGGAAGCCTGCAGGAGCTCCAAGGGCAAGCTGTGGGGCTCAAACTAGTCGACACCGAGACGTGTCTGAAGCCTTCTTTCGAGCACTCACAGTTTCTGACAGCCGAGTGCGAATATGCGCTCCTGTAACCAGAGCAGGAGAGAAGGCGAAAGTGCTATACCAGGGGTTCCCACACTTTTTCGGCGTGTGAGCTACTTTTAAAATGACCAGGTCCAAATGATCTGCCTACATTAAAAATTATATATATACAGTACAGGCCAAACGTTTGGACACACCTCCTCATTCAATGTGTTTTCTTTATATTCATGACCATTTACAGCACTCCATCACTCTCCTTCTTGGTCAAATAGCCCTTACACAGCCTGGAGGTGTGTTTGGGGTCATTGTCCTGTTGAAAAATAAATGATCGTCCAACTAACCTGACTTCTGCACAACACAACTGCTGGTCCCAACCCCATTGATAAAGCAAGAAATTCCACTAAATAACCCTGATAAGGCACACCTGTGAAGTGAAAACCATTTCAGGTGACTACCTGTTGAAGCTCATCGAGAGAATGCCAAGAGTGTGCAAAGCAGTAATCAGAGCAAAGAGTGGCTATTTTGAAGAAACTAGAATATAAAACATGTTTTCAGTTATTTCACCTTTTTTTGTTAAGTACATATCTCCACATGTGTTCATTCATAGTTTTGATGCCTTCAGTGAGAATCTACTAATGTAAATGGTCATGAAAATAAAGAAAACACATTGAATGAGGAGGTATGTCCAAACTTTTGGCCTGTACTGTATATATATATATATATATATATATATATATATATATATATATATATATATATATATATATATATATATATATATATATATATATATATACTGAGTATACAGTGGTGTGAAAAACTATTTGCCCCCTTCCTGTTTTCTTATTTTTTTGCATGTTTGTCACACAAAATGTTTCTGATCATCAAACACATTTAACCATTAGTCAAATATAACACAAGTAAACACAAAATGCAGTTTTTAAATGATGGTTTTATTATTTAGGGAGAAAAAATCCAAACCTACATGGCCCTGTGTGAAAAAGTAATTGCCCCCTTGTTAAAAAATAACCTAACTGTGGTGTATCACACCTGAGTTCAATTTCCATAGCCACCCCCAGGCCTGATTACTGCCACACCTGTTACAATCAAGAAATCACTTAAATAGGAGCTGCCTGACACAGAGAAGTAGACCAAAAGCACCTCAAAAGCTAGACATCATGCCAAGATCCAAAGAAATTCAGGAACAAATGAGAACAGAAGTAATTGAGATCTATCAGTCTGGTAAAGGTTATAAAGCCATTTCTAAAGCTTTTGGACTCCACAGTGAGAGCCATTATCCACAAATGGCAAAAAAATGGAACAGTGGTGAACCTTCCCAGGAGTGGCCGGCCGACCAAAATTACCCCAAGATCGCAGAGACGACTCATCCGTGAGGTCACAAAAGACCCCAGGACAACGTCTAAAGAACTGCAGGCCTCACTTGCCTCAATTAAGGTCAGTGTTCACGACTCCACCATAAGAAAGAGACTGGGCAAAAACAGCCTGCATGGCAGATTTCCAAGACGCAAACCACTGTTAAGCAAAAGAACATTAGGGTTCGTCTCAATTTTGCTAAGAAACATCTCAATGATTGCCAAGACTTTTGGGAAAATACCTTGTGGACTGATGAGACAAAAGTTTAACTTTTTGGAAGGCAAATGTCCCGTTACATCTGGCGTCAAAGGAACACAGCATTTCAGAAAAAGAACATCATACCAACAGTAAAATATGGTGGTGGTAGTGTGATCGTCTGGGGTTGTTTTGCTGCTTCAGGACCTGGAAGGCTTGCTGTGATAGATGGAACCATGAATTCTACTGTCTACCAAAAAATCCTGAAGAAGAATGCCCGGCCATCTGTTTGTCAACTCAAGCTGAAGTGATCTTGGGTGCTGCAAAAGGACAATGACCCAAAACACACCAGCAAATCCACCTGAATGGCTGAAGAAAACAAAATGAAGACTTTGGAGTGGCCTAGTCAAAGTTCTGACCTGAATCCAATTGAGATGCTATGGCATGACTTTAAAAAGGCAGTTCATGCTAGAAAACCCTCAAATAAAGCTGAATTACAACAATTCTGCAAAGATGAGTGGGCCAAAATTCCTCCAGAGCGCTGTAAAAGACTCATTGCAAGTTATCGCAAACGTTTGATTGCAGTTATTGGTGCTAAGTGTGGCCCAACCAGTTATTAGGTTCAGGGGGCAATTACTTTTTCACACAGGGCCATGTAGGTTTGGATTTTTTCTCCCTAAATAATAAAAACCATCATTTAAAAACTGCATTTTGTGTTTACTTGTGTTATATTTGACTAATAGGTAAATGTGTTTGATGATCAGAAACATTTTATGTGACAAACATGCAAAAGAATAAGAAATCAGGAAGGGGGCAAATAGTTTTTCACACCACTGTACTTTATACATAAAATATATGTTGTTGTACCTTGCATAACTGAATAACCTTTATGGCAGAATAACAATTCAATACATTTATGGTCACTACAGTATTTGGATTTAATAATCTTTATGTGGGAAAAGCCTGACTCGCATAAATAAGTAAATAAATTGAATAATGCAGTCAAGGAGGCAGCACATTTCCTCATGTTTGGGTACTTTTCCTCTGTAAGTAAGTTCCAAAACTGTCCAAGAGCCCCAGACTTCAGCTCAAAGTCATCTTGTAGTGTCAAAAACTCATCCTCCACTGTAGAAGAGTTTTAGGTGAAACAGTGTTGCAATTTTTAATGTGGGTGAATCACCCTCAACATCTTCCCTAAATGGATAGCACTTCAATGTAGCGATTGGGTCAAGTATAGCTGAGTCTTGAAACCGTCTGTCAAAGTCTGACAGACAATTTTCAATCTGCTTTGTATATCGTATGCTGTCAAGTTGCACACACGCCTTCCATTACGTCTCCAGCTCTTTCGTGAGGTTTTGGATGTCCTCCAAATCAAGGCGCTGCAGCTTTGAGGACAGATGTTGCATTTTTAGTTTGAAAGCATTAACTGAGCTAATCATATTGACCATGGTTTTCTCTTTTCCTTGCAGCCGTAAATTAAGCTCATTCAACATGTCGGCCATTGATCGTTATTAAGTTGCTTGTATTCTGCATGTTTACTGACAAGGAGAAACTCCTTTTTCTCCGGCCAGGGGTCTTGAAATCTCAGCAGGAATTTCTCCCTAGCCATCTGTCTCAACGAAGGCATCTTTTATCATCTCTCCATCTTGGAAGGACTTCTTATGCTTAATGATTGAGTGACTCACCCGGAATGATACTTCTGCCTTTGCTTTTGAATTCAGCCCAGTGAAAAATGACAGCTGTCTGATTAACTGCGATTTTAGTTCCCTCTCCTTTCTCTTTCCCAGATTGCTTTTCGGAAGGAAGTCGGTTTCGTAGTTTTTATGAACAGTTCAAAAGTGCTTTTCCACATTTTCCTTCTTTGGAATAGCAATGATAGATTGACAGATCAGACAAACGCACTTCGATTGTGACATTGTGAGAAAAAAAATCCTCTTCCAATTCCACATCCACCCCATACCCTCCCAAACAATTTTTTTTTTAATCCCTTCTTTAGTCGATATAAATTGGAAGGTTAACTAGATCACAGCCAGAGTTTTGCAGTAGCTCGCGCGTTTGATCATGTGTGCGGGATGACCAATGCGTTAGAGGAAAATAGATCTCAAACTGGCCGCCCTGTATGTCAATCAAGTGGCAAATGCTATAGGGAGGATATATAGACTAACGTTTAAAAAAAAAAAATTTTTAATGCATCGCGATCTACCTACACTACCTTTCCGATCTACCAGTCGATCGCGATCAAGGTATTGGGCACCCCTGTGCTATACTGTATCTAAATCCAGGGAAGCACGTCAGAAGGATAGAGAGCACAGTTGAAGAGTTGCCAACAAAAGAGAACAGAAGGTAAAACGGGAGAAAGCAAACCAGCACTCATTTGTTTGGAGGCTGAACGAGGAGGCTTCACTTGAGCAGTACAGACGGGTACACGCCCGTGCGCGTTCGGGAACGTTTAAATAGGGAGGGCTGCATCTGTGCAGGTGTTGATGAACGGTGAACGTCCCGAAGTGACAGTTTATTGGAAGTCCGTGGGTAACATAAATGAGGATTTGATAGACAAAAAAGGGCTTGCGGTATAAAACCAAGGTCCGAACGCCAGGGGGCGTCTTTTGACCAGGTCTTCAGACTTAAGAGTAGATCTGTGCTACTGATTTGTATAGTTTATTAGTAGAGATAAATACTGATCTTTGTGCAAGTAGTAGTTGCTTAGTTTTTAGGTTTTTTTTATCAATTATTCAGTCTGTCCTTCGTGAACTGTCTTGTAGCTGGATAAAAGAGAAGGAAGAGTTTTTTTCTCACACTTTTGTTCTGGAAGACACTGTAAATATTATAGTTGATTCTTTCATATCATAGAACAGGATCACTAACTAATAAATAGCCTACAAATGACACACTGCAAGGCACTGATTGCACCATGATAAAGTCAGACAATTCACCTCACTCAATTCTGGTCTCAATTCTACAGCCTTCCTCTTTGGTGCATTCCCTGAAATGCCTTCTCACACTTACTGACTCTCACTCATGACTTAGGGGCAGAGCTTCAAAGAAAACCCCCTATCTAAAACTAAATGTTAAAATGGGCAAAAGAACAAACATTGGGCAATGGATGACTGGAAAAGGGTTTTATAGATGAATATGTCTAAGTTTGAGGTGCTTTTGCCATGTCTAATTTTAAAAACAACTCTCTAGAACAAATGTTGTATAAGATGTAAATCAGCAAGGTTATCTATAAAGGGAGCATGTCTTAAAAAGTCTAAAAGTTTAACTGGAATTTTATACTTGCTATTTACACAAATTATTTACGCTTAACTAAATAATAATACTAGCCAACCCGCGGCGTAGCATACGCCGCATAATCAGGCCGCTGTTTAAATGATTTTTAAGCACAGAAGAAAAAATAAACATTTGAAAAATCCGTAATTTAATAAACCACCAAGAAAAGTAACATTGCAACAATGCACGCTACGAACCAACATACAATTGTCCGTGACTGAAAACCGGAGGAGCGCCGTCACGCCTTCTCCTTCCAAAGCGAAGTACGGGGTTGAACGGCGCTCGTTCAGTACATACTGGGTACATACTGCCCACTTATGTGCCCGCCCCCAACTCCCTACCTGAGTCGCTTTCGTCTGTGTACAGTCCACACGCACCTGTGAGTCACGAATTTCTCGTTCGTGGGGAACAATTGCAAGCCACGGTCTCCATCACGAATGGGGTTCAACGGCTTAAGCACGGCTCCCCGCGCGGGTAGACACACGTTGATTCATTCAGTGTAGCGCGCGTGCAGTACCGGACATACAAGTGCATCAAAGACCTGTTAATGCTCAATCTCACGTGGATGAAAGTCACTTGTCCGTCTAAGAATTTGGACGCCGACCGCTGTTGGGTCGTGTAACTATTTGGCAGGTGGGAGTCTCATTCGTTTTCGGAAATAACCAGCTAAATCGCTCCACCAACTAAGAACTGCCATGCACCACCACCCACAGAATCGAGAAAGAGCTATCAATCTGTCAGTCCTCTCCGTGTCCGGGCCGTGTGAGGTTGCCTGTGTTGAGTCAAATGAAGCGCAAGGCTTCACACCTGGTGGTGCCCTTCCGTCAATTCCTTTAAGTTTCAGCTTTGTAACCATACTCCCCCCTGAACCCAAAGTCTTTGGTTACCCGGTTAGCTGCCCTGTTGCGGGGCATGCATTGGTGAAGCAGGTGAGACGGTAATGAAGCAGAGGCACAGGGCTTATTGGTTTTTAAAGACTGCTTCCTTCATTGGGTTTTAACCAATGCACAGAACAAACCAACGCACAATCGTCCGTGTGGCGCGGAGGGTGGAACGGGAGGAGAGGAGAAGGACATCCACTCCGCTCCCTCCGTCATGCCAGTCTGCTGATTTCTCATTCAGTATGCACTGCTTGCTCATGTGCCCACCTTCAACTCGTCACTCGAGTCGTTTTTGTACAGTCCAGATGCACCTGTGACTCAAGTAGACTTTTCATTGCTCTGTGTGGTTTTGGCTGCCTTTCTATATATAATCCACCAAGACACCCAGGTGGGAGGGGGGTGTGTACAAAGTGCAGGAGCATCTAAGAAGACGCATGTTTGTCGTGGATGCGAATTGCTGTATGTAGCATGTAAAACAGTTTGCCAGGGTGCACGCGGTCGTGCGTCGTAACCGAAAACACGTTTTTTAAAGACTGCTTACTTTATTGTGTTTTAACCTCAGTTGTAAAGGAATGTTTTAAGGATCCTATGGGATACCCCTCGCAAACCGTTTTACACGCTGCATATGGCGATTCACCTCCGCGAGAAACATGCCTCTATTAACAGTCAGCGTGGGTCAGAGCTGCATGTTGCCTCTACGACAGACGAATATAAATGACGACATTTTTTCTGTGTCGTCGCGTCTGAGTTGGTGGGCGTGGCTCTGCAAGTTGTCGTCATATCCAATGGTCTTGGAGTTGGTGGGCGTGGCTCCTTCCTGCGTGCGCCATAGGTGTCTAAATTGTCGGCGGCTCAGTGAATCCACGCCCCTTCCGGCGTGCTTTCCATGGTCGTCTTGCCTTAGTGAATTATATATATAGATGATAGGGATTTTGAAATAAACAAATGAATAGCATGTTTGTTTTGGTAACAGAGTTTGAAAACAAAAGAAACAACTGATTTTGTTAAAACTTACACTTTCACTTTGGACTGTAAATTTTAGAAAACTTTTTGTTGTTAGTAAAATGTTATTTGTGTTAACAGGTACCAGAGATCTATCTGTTTAAAGACTATGCTTGTTGCTCATCCAAAAAACAAGTATTGCACCAGTGTTTTATAACTTTAAGGCAGCTGTTTTAATTTATGTAATAGTTTAGAAACAGTGAAAATAAAGAATGCATCTTAGATGAACATTTCACCCCCAAAATATATATTTTCATTTGTTACCTATCCCACATACTTGGTGTCCAAGAAAGATTTTTATGCAGAATGGAAAGAGGGAATTATATGATAAAATAGATTGCAATAGTAACCAGTGTTGTACAATGGCAAATAACATGAAAAACATACATGGAAATAGAAAACAAATCTCACGTTACTTGTGTCTCATAATCCACATGCCCATTATCCAATCATTTTGCTCAAAATATGTAAAATGCATGTTGTTGTTTTTTTGCTACAATATTGTTATATACAAGTAATTACTTCCAAAATTGAAATGAAGACCTGCCTTTCCCTGTCATTCATTGGTCAAGAGTCCTGTCTTCAGTTTAAAAAATCTTTCCCATAAGGCTTTGGGTTTCCTATGTCCTGAACATAAAAACACCTATTCTCTTCCCAACTTCACTGGCTCACTGTTTACTACCGAATACAATACAAAATACTGCTCTTAACATTTAAAGCTCTCCACAGCCTTGCTCCTCCCTATCTTACTGATCTCCTACAGACTTACACTCCATCTCACTCCCTCAGATCCTCATCTTCATCTTTACCTTCTGTAACACACATCAAACTCTTGTTCTATGGGAGCTCGAGCATTCTGTCATAGTGCCCCTCAACACTGGAATAATCTTCCCTCTCATATCTGTCAGCTAGACTCAATAACACAGTTTTAAACAGCTCTGAAAACATATCTTTTCAAATTGACATACCAATCAATGTTACAGCTTAGATGCCTTTGATGACTGTTACTACCTCTGTACCCTTATTGTTATTTGATTTTATTGTCCTTTTAGTTTTTGTATTTATTATTGTTGTTTAATTTCATTGTAAGGTGTGACCTTGAGTGTTAAGAAAGGCCTATTAGAAAAGCCTAAGTGTTAAGAAAGTGTTAAGAAAGCCTATTAAATAAAATGTATATATAAATAAAAAATAAGATATATGTGTGCTGATACGTCTAACTGTCTAACAATATTTTAGCTAAACAACATACATATGTAAACATTTTGGGCATACAAGTGGATAACTGACATTTGGCTTACACGACATGAGTAACATGAGAATGTTTTCTCTTTTCCATGGATATTTTTCATCAGTTTTTTTCATCAGATTTTATCATTGAGTTTGGTTATGTCATAAACTTTTTTCTCTCCATTCTTCATAAAAACGGGAAATTACATTTTTTTTTCTGGGCCACCATTACAAACTACATGGGGTAAGTAACATATGAAAAAATATAATTTTTGGGTGGATTATTCCTTTAAATTCTTACAAGCTCATATTTGACAACGTTTTTCATAGTCAGTTTTTTTTTTTGGAGTTTGCTTGTTCTCGTCTTGTTTGTATGTTTGCATTTTTTTTTCCCTCTGGTTTCTTTCGTTTTCTTCCGTGTCACACAGGCATGTAGATTGAGTAGGTTGGTAACTCTGGAGTAGCCCGATATGAGTGAGTGTATGCGATGTGTGTGTGTCCATGAATGTGTCTTTGTGTCTGTGTATATTTCTGCATGAGTGTGTGCTGTGACACCCAGGACTGCTTCCTGTCTTGAGCCTGATGTTACCATAATAGACTTTGGCCTTCATGATGCTAATTAAACATACTGAAAACAAATAGATGGACAGACCTTTTGGTAGTGCACGACAAATGACATAGAAAGCCAAACTGTTTTATGTTGTGTTATTCTGTATGTCATAAAAGGAAACTTTATGTTTGCAGATGTTTGTAAAATGATGATCCCTAAGGTATATCCTGTGCAGGAACCATTATGACCTTCAGAGAACAAGGAGAGCATGCCTGTTACCTCATACATGAGCAATATCTTTACTAAATCATTACTTATGAGTTTTTGATTAAGTCAAGAGTAAGTGCAGCACTTTTGAATTATCCTTTTACTGCATCAAGTGATGAACATTATTTGCATCTTTCTGTTAATGAAGTGCATAATTATATTATAATTTGTTTGGCCACCATTCTTGATACTAGGAGAATATTGTAATTTCTGAGTTTAGCTTGCTTCTGAAAAGTTGATTAAAATAATTTTCATTTTTTTCTGCTTTTTAATTTAACTTCATTCAGATGTTAATTCCCTAGTCTAATTAATATGCAATCAAAACTTTGTGCCAAATATTGGAGAAATAATGTACACTTACAAATTTTCCAGTATTAGAGACGTAAAAACCCTGGCATCATTTCATGGTGTGCAAGTAGATGGATTTATTCAAAATTGAGTGCTTTTAGAGTGTGAAGAAGGACATGGTTAAGAAGGGTAGCTGTATTGTCCTTTAGTACTCTCTTTGTGCTATCAATGATTAATGATTGTGTTAATACTTGTTCTAATTTTATACAGTGCTTTTCTAGGTTGGAGGAAGCTTAATAATGTTGAAGGTGATTTTGGTCTACTGCCTGTAGCATAAGCTATGTTAGGATGTGTGTGGCTAAAGCACACAAGACCTACTAAATGTGAGCAGGACTTCACTGACATAAAAATACACCAGACAGCGATATGACAAATAAGAAGCACCTTTCTTTTCCAATAAATATTTAAGAATAGCAGGGGGCTAAGCCATCTCTGATATAGTTTAATAAAAAAGATATTCCTGAGGCAGATGGTTTTGTCTGCCCATGTGCACAGAGCTAAAATGAGACAAATCCTGAAAAGTCTTTCCATACTGTTGAACAGTCTAATGCAAACTGTTCTTCAGAATGGGGAAAAGGAACATTCATCTGCTCTTACAACGCGGATATCTATTAGATGTTTGTCTACTCTGCATAGTATACTTATTTGTTCATTTGCATTTCTTCAGTAAATCAAATAATAAATAAGAAGGGAGAATAGAAAATAACATTTCAGGAGTACACCAATTAAAAAATATGGAAATGTTTGCAGAAGTGGTAAACTTCAAAATAGAAAGTTTATATGCAAAATGAAAGATAAACTCATCAAATACAATTTTTGAGACAAATTGGGAGATGTGTGGAAAAGGCAAAACAAAACAAATAAAATATAAACGAGGTGATCAAAACTCAGATGAGAGGCAAGAATCGGGCAAGAAGTCAAAACCAGGCAAGAGATGAAGATCAATTAGCAAAGAGAGTGTTTTTTTTTTGTGTTTTAAAGAATTTATTCACAGATCGGGTAAAGCTTGATGCAAAAGCTGACCTTTTTTTCCCATTGTGCCGACTTGCCTATACTTCACAACCTTAGAGACCACTTCCCTAGAAACAGTTGAATTGATCCTAACAATATAGGGTGGTCCAGATCTAATTATGCAGTTTTCATTACGCTATAACTTATTAAGTTTATTACATATAAAATCACCCGAAAAATCCCGGACCATCGACAAGTGTGCAAACTGACGACATGAAGAATTGTCTTCCCGCCGAACTGGGATTGTCCAATCAAAATCATCCAGATGATCTGGATCTGCATAATTAGATCTGGACCACCCTATAGTTATGTAAAATGATGTCTAATATAAAAAACACCATAAGACCCTAGAATGCAGCCCTGATCATGACAATTAGTCGTAGGAATCCCAGAGTCCTATTACTATCTATGATAATGATAGGGGTAATAGTAATTTGAAATGAGAACTATACTTTAACTCTCATACTGATTCAATCCCACTTCTCTTCCCAGCTAAATATTGCCACATGACCCACAAATATTGTTGTCCATGTTTAGATTTTTCTATGAAATGAAACCTATATTTATGTGTGTTTTATTTTTGAGTAGCAGAGATCTTCAAATCTTTTCAAATGAAAAAATCAAAAGTACCATTCAAAATGAACTCAATAAGTTATGGCCAATAAACAAAATACAAGTTTCATGATAAGAGTAACAAGCTGTTAAAGAAAACTGAACGGGGACAATGGCAACTCAAAGATTTAGAAAATGGGTAAAATCAAAAGTTAAACAAAAGAGTTATTGTAGAGGAGATCCAAAGAGCAGTCAGAGTACAGGCAGCAGCCAACTACCACAATTACAACAGCAACCAAAAAGTCATCAAAATCAGAGCATAAAGCAAAAATCAAAGTTGAGAAATCAAAACTAAAAGTTATAAACCTTTCTTTGTCCTTTCCATAACTAAATCCAATGAGTTTGTTCTTTGATTTTTATCCAAAACTTGGATACTGATTAAAGTATGCCTCCATGTTTTATAGTGGTGATGCACTAACACAACATGTTGTGACCCTGAGGAATCATGTGACCAGCAATGGCTACTGTTGCTTTTAACAACATAGCTAAGGCCAGGTAAGTCAACAGGAAAATGGCACTAAAAAGTGGATGGATTGTAACAAGGTTGATAACATACAGTATCATCTAAAATGTTTAAATGTTAGAAAAAGTGATTCTAAATAACAAATAACTATGTTAGAAGAATTTGCAGAAGTCACTAAACAGAAAAGTTTAGTTGGAGATGATTACATAATATGTTTGTTTTTTGAAATACAGTAGTACCTTGTACTTTGAACTAATTCTAATTAGTTTTATTTAATTCTAATTTTGAATGTTCCGGAGTTCAAATGTTAAATTTGTGAGAAATTTGACCTGGAGTTCAAATGATGCTTCTACGTTCAAACTGTGTGTGCAGTGAAAAAATGCTGCAACAGCGTAAACACCGTCTGTTCTGAACTCAAGTCGTCTCTTGATCTTGTTGTGAAAGCTCTTGTGTTATGGTTGTGTGCTTTCACTGCTTCTTTGCTTTATTTTTGGTGTGTTTGGTTATATTTTTTATATATATATATATATATATATATATATATATATATATATATATATATATATATATATATACTAATGAAAGGCAAAGCCCTCACTGACTGATTGACTCACTCACTCACTCACTGACTCATCACTAATTCTCCAACTTTCCGTGTAGGTGGAAGGTTGAAATTTGGCAGGCTCATTCCTTACAGCTTACTTACAAAAGTTAGGCAGGTTTCATTTACAAATTCTACGCATAATGGTCATAACTGGAACCTACTTTCGACCATATATTCGGCCATAGCCTGCAGCTTGGTCGCCGTGTGAGGCGGAGTTGCGTCCCGCATCATCACACCTCCCACATAATTGAGTGCCTACCCATATAAGGTAAATATTCGCAGGTGAAGGACTGTGCTTATGCAAATGAAGATGAGATGGTCTAGTGTTTGGCACAAACTCAGCAAAAGTGCGAGAGAAACTTTTAAGTGCCGGGTCTTAGATAACATTTAATAAAGCCGTGGACATAGCAAGATCACACAAGAGAGCGGCTCACGTGAACTAACTGTGAACGCAGTACATAGAGAACAAGGAAGAGCTCCAAAGAGCACTGAACAAAAAACGCATTACACAATTGAGAAGGCAGCAAAAGAATATGAAGCGAGTGACGCATACAAGCATATTCATAAGTGCAGCTACTGCGGAAACAAAGCACGGTGTAAACCGTAAGTTTGAATTAAGTTTATAGACACACTGTCGCTGGCATTTGTCATGCCTACGACGAATATGATATTCACAAGATACAAGTTTAATGAGAAGAACTGTGCTTATGCAAACAGAACCAGAAGTGACATTGTTGGCTGCCCCAGAGCCGGGCAGGATTTCCCTAAAATGGTCTGCAAGAGATCGAGAGAGAGAATTAGTGCACTTTGCCACCCCCTGGTCTGGTATGGAATTACATGTATTCAAGCCCTTTAGTTGTCTCCTAAACACGCGTGTGTGACAATATATAAATATATATATATATACCGATATCTATTAACCGTGGCATCCAAAAAGAGTGTGGAAGCAAAAAGCCTAAGAGGAAGGTTGTTGTATGGATGGTTGAGGTGAAAAAAGAACTTATCATGCAGCATGAGAGCAGTACATGTTAAAGATATTAAAGTACAGTAAATGCAATTTTCATTTTATTATACAATATTTATACATTTTATGTATTGTTTTCATTTTTAAATTTGTTATTTAAGGCATTTAATTGTGTTGTTTATACCTTAAATTGTGTGTATTTCCTGTATAGGTTTATATAAATGTACAGTATATTGTTTAGGGTCTGGGAACGGATTCATTCTCTTTCCATTATTTCTAATGGGAAAAATTGAGCCAGACTTCAGACAATTTACAGTTTGAATGGCCTCCTGAAATGAATTAAATTGAAAGTACTAGGCATCACTGTACTTCTCTGTATTTAATACGTAGTGTAGATGATTTGAAGCAGCAGGGACCAGGCTTCTAAAGAGAACCACCATGATGTTATACATATTAGGATTTCATGAACAGTGAAAGAAAAACCAGAAAACAAACTCTATAAGGAAAGAGACAAAGAATAGTCATTTAAGAGGGATTTAACAGGCAGAAGTTGAAAACCAAATTAAGGACAACAGAAACCAATTACCAAAACCACAAAATGTTATCTAAAATTATATGTCAAAAAATACTATTCTAATAGCCTTACTCTGACTCCTAATTGAAAAAAATATTAATTAAAAAGGGCAATTTCTTTGATTCAAAAAAAATAAAGACAAATACAATGTACTTAGGAGGTGCAAAAATGTTTAAGGGAATACTCAGTCTCTGATCACAACAATATGCCACTCACATCAATACACATGTGATATGGAACAGAGAAGCTGTTTATATCATCAGCAATGTGTACCCATCAAGAATAACGTACTGTAAAGAAAACAACATGAAATAAATGTGGTTCCCTATTACAGAGTAATGAACACAGCACAAAAGATCCACATTAAGTATGCCCAGAGCCTTTTAACAGCCTATCAAAATGGATTGTGGGTAAATTTTAGGAACTACTAATTATGTTTCAGTTAAGAGGCATTTAAGCATTTGTCTGCACTTGGCTTCGAGACTGCAATACAAGAATAAATTAAAACTAAATAATTCAGTGTGTATCATTTGGTCTGCATATCTCAGAATCAGCATATTGTAAATTACCTTGAAAGCTAACTGTGTATTAAGTACTCTAGTTTACTTCTCTTTTACTCCTAGAGTACTTCTTTTTGGGAAAATTGCATAAAACCTCCAAAATTCTAAAATTCTCTCTTCCTCTCTTTCTATCTTCATTTTCCACATATCCCTGTCCTCCTTCCTTTTCTTTGTGTGAATAAGTTAAATTTAGTGTTGGTGATGGGTGGTGGTGCTTGAAACTGTTGTTTTGGAGACATCTGTACTTCATGGACAATGGTCCATACTTGTGCATCTCCATGTGGCTGCTGATCCGTGCCTCTACATATCCGATTATTAATACTTTCTATGTTCCTGTTAAAACAGACCATTGCCACACAATGTCTAATGATAACCAGTGGTCCTATGCCATTTAATTCCAAACGTGAACTTTTTATTTTCAAATTTTAATCTTTCAATTTACCATGGACCGATTGAGGTGCTCTTCTATTGCAATCTTTGCTATCATGACCATTGTGAATTTTCCATAAGAAGTCCATGCAGAGTAGTTTCATTTTTCCAAGATGCAAACATTTAGGGGCATTGCAGAGGTACAGCCAGTTATTGCCAAAATCATACACATTAAAAATCGAAATCAGCAACTGAAGTTCATGGGAGGTCGCTAAACTCAAAGTCACTAAATAAAACCAGAAGTCACAGAGAAAGTACTAAAGTTTCTAATGAATTCTTTCCTATATTTTTCAACAAAGATCAGCTGTCTATTTAACCGTGAAGCCATCTTAAATGACGTCACATGACACGCAGGGCACGTGCAGTATAACCAAGTTCTCCAAAATGGCAGAGAATATGAAAAACAAATACAAAAAAAGACAGAGATTGTGAGCGACTTCATCTCAAAAACCATTAAAGAAAAAACAAATGATAAAATTTTAATAGAAGCATTATTTTTGCACTCCTGACATTTGTCAGCCATACTTTTGTTTCCAAAGATTGCTTCTTTGAAGATAAAGCTGATTGTTTATAATGTCTTTTTCACACTAAGAATTTTTAAGGCATTTAAGTAATTACTTTCAAATTCATCTATTATGCTATGGTGTGTGTTGTCTTTGAATGTTATTTAAAGAACTTTGGTCAATTAAATTAAGTGACATGTGGCATTCAGTCTAATGTCTAAAATACTTATGCAATGTCAGCCCTAAATATATTCCATTTAAATTTTTCTTTTATTCAGCATTCTTTGAAAGTAAGATGTTTTTTTTATTTACATATTTTCTGCCAAAAAAGAGTATTCAATTCAATTCTTTATTGTCATGTGTACAAGTACAAGTACCATGTACAGTACAATGAAATGCTTGCTTGCATGTGCCTCTGCAGACAGTGAACATAGACAAAAAACAATACCCACACACAATAAATAAATGAATATAAATAAGTAACTAAGTAAAACCAGAATCCTAGGAATAAATAGAGACAGTGGCAGAAGTATATGTGCAGGTAGCAGTGGAGGTGACACAAGGTTACTGATTGTTCATGAGTCTGATTGAAGTTGGGTATAAACTGTTCCTGAACCTGGAGGTGCGTGTCCAAATGGACTTTAATTGCTTCACAGATGGGACGAAGGTGAAAAGTGACAGTGCAGGGTGGCTGGGGTCCCACCTGATATGGTTCCTGAAACAGCATGTAGTGTGGATGTCATGGATCACAGGGAGCTATGTGCCCATGATCTGCTGTGCTGTGTTCACCACACACTGCAGAGCTCTGCAGTCCTGAACTGAGCAGTTGCTGTAACAGGATGTGATGCATCCTGTCAGGATGGATTCCACAATACACCTGTAGAATCTGCACAGGGCTGTGGTGGACATCCGGGCTTTACTCGGTCTCCTGAGGAAGTAGAGGCGTTGTTGAGCTTTCTTGACTACTGCCACAGTGTGACTTGACTATTTAAGGTCATCAGTGAGGATGACATCAAGGAACCAAAAGCTGCTGACCTGCTCCACAGCCTCACCTCCGATGTAGATGTGGCTGTGCTCTGTTGCCTGTTTGCGGAAATCCACAATCACCTCCTTAGTTTTGCTAACGTTGAGGGTGAGGTTGTTGTCCTGACACCATTCTGCCAGGAGTCTAACTTCCTCCCTGTTGGCCGTCTCATCGTCCTCACTGATCAGACCTATTACAGTGGTATCGTCAGCAAATGTGAGGATGGTGTTAGAGCTGTACTTAGCTACGCAGTCATGGGTGTAGAGAGAGTAAAGCAGTGTGCTCAGCACGCTGCCCTGCGGGGTGCCAGTGTTGATGGTGATGATGGAGGAGGTTTTTCCACCAATATGCACTTGCTGAGGTATGCCGGTGAGGACGTCCAGTACCCAGTTGCACAGTGAAGAGCTAAGCCCCAGATCCAGGAGTTTAGCGATGAGCTGGGATAGAATGACGGTGTTAAATGCAGAGCTGTAGTCCACAAACAGTAGCCTGGCATAACAGTTCTTATTTTCCAGATGAGACAAGGTGGTGTGAAGTGTTATGGAGATGGAATCCTTCATGGACCTGTTGCAATGGTAGGCAAACTGAAGGGGGTCCAGACTGTCAGGGATGGTGTCCTTGATGTGTTCTAGCACCAGCCTCTCAAAGCACTCCATGGCTATGGGAGTAAGTGCTACTGGGTGGTAATCATTAGGGCAGTCTACTTTATTTTTCTTTGGGACAGGTATGACGGCTGTGTGCTTGAAGCAGGTGGGGACAGATGAAACTCTCAGAGATGTGTTAAAAATATCCATAAAGACAGTAGCTAGCTGGTCGCAACATGTTTTTAAAACGCGACCTGAGACTCTGTCTGTGCCGGGTGCTTTGCAGATGCTAAGTCGGGGAATAAGTCTTCCTCACGTCATCCTTGGAGAGCCTTAGGCTGGAGTCTTGCGGCACTGCCGGAGGTTGCACAGGCCTGTCCGTGTTAGCGAGTTTAAAGCAAGCAAAAAACACGTTCAACTTGGCAGTAGCTGTGGCCATGTGTGTCCGGGCTTTGTAGTTTGTGATCAGCTGAATACCCTGCCACATCCGACGAGCGTCTGCTGTGCTGTTAAACTGAGAGTCCATTTTGTGGGCATACTGGCACTTTGTGTATTTAATTGCTTTTCAGAGATCATACCTGCTCTTTTTGTATGCCTGTGTATCTCCGGAGTGAAATGCACTGCTGTGCTTACGGATCCGCCAGCGTACTCCAGCACACATCCAGGGCTTATGGCTGGAAAATACGTGTACAGACTTTGTGGGTACGCAGTCATCCACACATTTCCCGATGAAGCCTGTGACAGATTCTCAGAGGACTCTTTGAAAACATCTCAGTCCACAGATTGAAAGCAGTCCCTAAGTTCCTCCTCTACTTCTGGGGTCCAACAGTGTACCACTCGCAAGACCGGCTCTGTGCGCTTCAACTGCTGCTTGTAAACAGGGAGGAGCAGCACAGAGCAGTGGTCTGACTGCCCAAGGTTCGGCCGCGGGAACATTTTTGTGTGCAGTGTAGCAGTGGTCCAATGTATTAGCACCCCTGGTGGGACAGGAGACGTGTTGGTAGTATTTGGGGTAAACAGGCCTGAAGCTTGCTTTGTTAAAGTCCCCAGTGATGATAACCAGACCTTCGGGGTGTGTGTTTTCACAGTCCATAATGAGGCCGTACAGTTCCTTAAGCGCAGTGCTGGCGTTTGCTTGCGGGTGGATGTAAAGGATGTAAACAGCCACCATGTGTACAGCTGTAAACTCCCTAGGCAGGTAAAGCGGTCGGCACTTGATGATCAGACACTCCAGGTCCGGTGAACAGCTTTGTGAAATGACTTCCACATCCGTACACCATGCGTTGTTGATGAGGACGCAAACCCCGCTATCTCTCTTTTTCCCAGAGGAGACCGACCGATTAGCACAGTGGATAGACAAGCCGTCTGGCTGGACAGCCGAATCCGCTGTGCAGGCGATGAGCCATGTTTCTGTGAGGCAGAAAACACAACAGTCATGTAGATCTCGCTGAAAATGAAGTCTACCATGGAGCTCATCTAGTTTGTTGTCCAGAGACTGGACATTGGCCAGGAAAATGCTAGGCAGTGGAAGTCGCAGTCCTCGGCATTTTGTCCTTGCTTGGATACCAGCACGCCTGCCACGTTTTCTCCTCTGTGTCCTCCAGGCGTGGTCAGGTGGGTCGCGTCCGCCACCTTGGTCTCAAATTATTGTGGCGAGCAGCCCCTGGTCGATAACTTCAAAAGTAGCAACTTGTGCCTTTGTTGCTCCAATGTTTACCAATGTTGTAGGGTCATACATAATAAAACAGCGAACAGGCAGTACAAACAGGGACAATAACAAAAATACAGACACAAAAACGAAAAGTCTGCGAGGAGCAGCACGCAACACGTCGCCTTTTTCCAGCACCATAGTAGAAGTATGTGATTAAGTCAATGTAAATTTTTACATTGAGTATTGTTCAATTACAAAATAATGCATAATTATCAGGAATGGATCTCACAGCCATGTCAAATCTTCATGTAATATTTACATAGTGTCACTATTGAACATCAGCATAAAAACCTGGACATAAATTCACTCGGCACTCTTCAGTAGATGAAATGTTTGTGGGACTTGTTTGCTAACAGGAGCTAATGTTTTGTAAAGCCTTTATTAGCCACTGTCATTCTCTGCAGATTTGTACTACACAGTCATTCCATTTTCACCTTAACTCAGTTTGGAAATAAGACAACCTGCAAAATCTCTTTTCTTGCTAAATTACTAGATGCTTTCTGTCAGATACTGTATCATCCTTCCTAGTACACAGTGTTGTACTTGTCACTTGGAGCTATCCGTCAGTTATATCTAAATTAGACATTCTTGGCTGAATTCTTATAGTTTTAATCTTTCATCCAGAATTAAAAAGTGAGCAGCTATGAAAAAAAATATTATATCACACATAAAGTTACTTTATCTGTTGGAAACACATAGGTTCTGTTTTTGCCGGCAGCATCTAGTACACGGCCAAACAATGATTTATATTCTTGTGTCTAATATGTAAAAGTGTGATGTGCTTTTATCTGTATGTGTGTTTACTGCATTTACAGAGTTTGTTGCTACATTGCTGAATGTAAAATCCAATTGAAATTTATGAAGGTCAATCGTAAATTGTAAATGTCGTTCAGAATACAGTTTCAAATATTTAAAAGAGCACATTGCTGAAAGGTTAAATATTATAATGCAATCACTGTTACTATTCTGTAATGTTGTGTTTTGTACTGTAGTTACACT
The DNA here is from genome assembly GCF_016835505.1 of Polypterus senegalus. Lineage (NCBI taxonomy): Eukaryota > Metazoa > Chordata > Cladistia > Polypteriformes > Polypteridae > Polypterus > Polypterus senegalus. Next base: position 105,284,493 of record NC_053163.1, on the reverse strand, counting down.
AAATTATTTATGATTGCTCAAGCTTCATCATCACTATCCATAGCTGTATGCAACTTTGCAATTTTATTTGTATATCCATCCATTATCCAATCTGCTAAATCCAATTCAGGAGTTCTAGCATCAGCCTGTCAGAGTAGCTTCATTTCTACTTTTTTGAATTGTGTTAATATCTTCTTATCATAAAAGAAATGAATGTACAATAGAAATAAATGATGCATATCGATATGCTAGCCCAATGGTTCATGAAGTTGTCCTTGAGCCACTGTATATATTAGCTTAGACCAGCAATTCTAAAGCAATATTTTTACTATCATACTGTCAGCCTGCCAGGCCACCAACCCAACCACATGATCCATTTGCTCCCACAAACGGTTATAATTGCCCCTGATTTAAAAATTATGTTCTAGTGGAATCCTTTAAACATATGAATTTAATTGATTAATGAAGCGAACTACAAGCTTTGCAAACAGTTGTTCATCGTTTCATTTGACATTTTTACCCCAAATCAAAAATCCGTTGATGTGGATTGGGATGTATCAAAAGTTGATGAGGAAATATGAAATTAAAATGTTTAAAGATGCAATTAAGGAGTATACACTATTCTGAGAACCACCTGCCAATTTAATAAGATTGAACTATTCCTCTTTTGAATTTATAAATAAGGCCAATATAACATTGAATAAAACCAAATCATGTTTGACAGAGTATGTAATTGACATATTTCTGCTGATGATACATTTTTTGACATTTTAAACTTCCTAATTTTCTGACAGATTAAATAACCATATTCTCACTGTGGCATGAATTAAATGTATGAAAATCACTAGAGAAGAGTTTTGGCTGTTCAGTACAGTGCTGTAAATGGTTGACCAAGCCACTCCATAATAGAAGGACAGTAGTGAATATATTTTAGATATTAGTTCAACTAAAGGCTAGAAACCTCCAAGAATTGTAATCTGTTTTCAAATGTGTCTTTTCATCATTTCAGAATAATAATCTTATTCCTTAAAATAACAAGCTTAGAGAAGGAAAATAACAGTTATTAAGTTAATAAGTATATAAAGTTATTATGAAACTAGCTGTGCTACACATATAAGATAGGCTGAAATCTAAGTAGACCTCAGCATTAACCTTTGGAGTGCACCATTTATTGGAATGTATGTTGTGATGTATGTAGTAATAAAATATATTGTATTTGTCATTCCAACAGATGGCACAAAGCAAACATTTGTAGTAATAAAATACATTACTACAGATGTTTAAGATGCCATCTGTTGGAATGACAAATGCAATGCATTTCATTATTGGAAATGTTCGTGATGCACCATCTGCTGGAATGAGAGAGATATAGCATCCGGACAGACACACAGACATTTATTCTTTTATTAATGTGGATACCATCTCCACTAGAACAACACTCTATAATTACGGAACGGAACAAAAAGCCGAAGTTGTTAGCATACTGTAATGGAGGTTATATAAACCTGCGCGGTTAGGCTCGTTTCTCATTGTTGGTATCCTTCTACTGAGCTGAGTATGTGGAAGCATCCAAAACCTGATTTGTTGCACAGGCACCCGTTGAGCCATGCAAGACTCCCTACTTGCTCCCTAAAGATGGAACACTTCTAAATCAGTCCTAAGGTAAGGTGCTGGCACTCGAACGAATGTTACCTGACATGTATGCAAATAAACGACAGGCAGTATAAGCAATTGTAATGGCAGAGGGTGTGCCTTCAGCTTATGCCTTCCTGTGCAAATAGCAGAGCTTTCAGAATGTCTCTTAGTTAGCACTCTGGTTTTGATGTATTGGTTTAGTCTAACGTGTCTGGTAACAGGTTTTAAATCTGTCTTCTGATCACACCTTTGTCTTTCCCTCTGTGCTGCTTTTTATTCATTGGTAAAATCATTAAAAGATGCAAATATTCTAATCTCTTTCATTCCTGTGCAAGTAGTACCCAAAGCTTTTCACATCCCAGTATCTACTGGTTTCTATGAAAATGGGAAACAGTAGAGTAAGAATCATAAGCATTTTCCAAATTAATGAAAAACTTTATACTCTCCCACCCATATGCATTTTTAACATGGTCTTACTGTCTTGTTGGTCAAGGAGATCAGGCTCAATCCCCGACACAGGTACACTCTGAAATTCTGCCCATCTTCCTAAAACTTGCACCTAAAGTTAATTGGAAAATGTATATTTGCCCATTTGTGTAAGTGCATCCCACTTCATGCATAATAAGGTTAATTCTGGTGTTGAGCACAGTATTGCAAACTAAAGGCTCTGGTCCCCTTTGACTCTGCAAAATAAAAAACGAGTATAGAAAATGTAAATATTAGCATAATAATCAGCAACTATAGATATTCTGCACGAAAAGTTTTGAAATACAGCAATAAAGCCTGTCAAGCACTGACTTTAGGCTTTTTTTCTTTAATTAGACTTCTGCCTCTGCTTTAATTTTATGGTGTTAGAAAAACAGCAGTGTGTGATAGACTATTGGAAGTTATTTATCTTTGTACTTTTTATTCAATGTCTCTTTCTAATTTGTTTTTGTTATGCCCCTTACCCACAATGTGCCTTGCAGCAGTTAACCCATGGGACATCGAGTAGTCATACTGAGAATAAACCCGGGTGAGTAAAGGAGACCAGACAAGATGTTACAAAAATACAGTTCTTCATTAAAAACAAATGATATCAAAATATCAGTTTCTATCAAAAATTGAAATAAAGTAAGTTCTAAAAAAAACAAGTCTATCAACAGCACAGTTAATTTATGGTAAAAAATAAACACTCCAAAAACAGACAAAACCACAAGGAGTCTAGTCCTGTTCCTTTGTCCCTTATCCAGGCAACTTCAAAGTTACCACCAAGGACTTCAGGGTTAAAAAACAAAAACATGCCAGAATCCCTTTCCTTTCCTCCTTCACCCTCTCTGAGGCTGCCCCAGGGACCATCAAGGAATTCTCCTACATAAAACAAACATCATGCTCACCAAATTCATCCCTACTTCTCTGCCTGAAAAATCTCTTCTCTTCTGTTAAAGCTATGCAGAAGTACCATGGTGCACCCATCACTACAAAGGACTCCACCTATAAAACGGAGATGACCTCTGACATAATCTTCCTCTTTTTATACGTCTCCAGGATTCTTTCACCCAATCAGATAGTAAACTTCTACCAATTTCCTCCAATTACCAAATGTACCTTCCCATAGTCTGCTCCACGTGCTGTGACCTGGAAGGAACCTTACAAATCAACGAGCCATGCTCTATGCACATGTGATCACCCACAGACACCCCAACTCTCGTTTACTCTCTGGTAAGTAAACACTATCGCGCTTCTGTCTCTCGGGCCTTTTTCTCACACTGAAATGGCTCTATAACTTTTTACAACTTTCCTTTGCATCTTTGGGCCTCACACTTGGATGACTCCTCATGTCCCAACTGAAGTAGTGTAGCACTCCAACATTCACACCCATTGCTCTGTCGTGGTTATGTGCATCTGTGTAGCTGCATCGCAATTTCCCTGTCTACCAGAGTTCTCGTGACACCACTTTACAATACTCAATGTAAGTGCCACCCTGTATAAAACTCAAAATAAAATGTATAAACAGTTATACACACACACCTTTCACACACACAGGCAAACCTGTCACCATAGCACAACTTACCACTGTTCTCCTAATTACTTTTATAAAGTTTCCTTTGAAAGTTCACCAAGAGCTGTCATAGGCACCATTAACAAAAAAACCTAAACAGAAGCAGCTAATATTTTATTCCTATTAGTGTGTGCTCCTCAACAATATTTTGAAAGAAGAACAAGCAATATTGGAAAGTGAATTGGTGAAAGTCACTTATTGTGTACTGTACCTATTAAACAACAGTGAAAGCAACATAAGCTGCCAAAGTTACTCAGGCAAGGTTGAGTTTCGGGACCTCAATAACAGTCTTTTTAAAAATCTTCTTTTAAACAAATAAATTAGGCTTATTCAAACTCTTTAATGGAATACCTTAACAATCTGCTCAAACTAAGCGTGTTATTTTGCAAAGTGCCTTGAAAACTGACAGTGTAGACAGTAGTCACACAATCAAAGATATAGTAGTTCAACCATTGGTACATACATAAAACACAGAAGGTAAGCACGTCAAGATCCCACAGCCAGGAATCATCTGAGCATATAAATGTTATGAATGTTTACTTCATTTTAAAGATTAAAAAAGGACAGAGCACTTTATGTGCCAGCTACCGCAAGTCTATCACACGATGGAGTGTACAATTCCCTTAAACTTGTAGGGGCATAATGGCACTACTGGAGGTCTGAGTGAAAGTTAATAAAGATTAGGACTGAGAAACATGTTGACCTGTGGGATTTCCTTATTTATCTTTCTCTACTGTGATGTCTAGTTTTATTTAGTTTGTGGTATATAGGAACACTATTAAGATTATATAAACCCAAAATAAGCTAAGGAGGCAAAGGTATATATGATAAAAATGAAACAATAACAAAAAGAAAGCATAATAGAAAGGTACAAAATGTTGAAGATATAACACATTAATAATAAATGAAACAAACAAACTAGCCCTGCGGAGGGCTGTTGCCCTGCCCGGGGTTTGTTTCCTGCCTTGTGCCCTGTGTTGGCTGGGATTGGCTCCAGCAGACCCCCGTGACCCTGTAGTTAGGATATAGCGGGTTGGATAATGGATGGATGGACAAACAAACTAACAACCTAAAACTTCTCTTGGCCTGCCTGAACAGAGCTTCATACTACTCTACCATGTTTTTACGTATCTTGCTTGCTCTCTCACTCAGACTTTTCTCCTTCATCTAGCCTCCCTTCCTTCTGACAGCTGAGCTTGGCCATTAACTATTTCTGAGGAAGCTAAGACAACCCTTCTGTCAGACATAGCACTGCAAACTACTGAGGCCAAGCTTCTAGAGCTCCCTTCAGCAGCCCCAGGGGTTCCTGCAATCCTGAACCTCAGTTTCTCCTTGAAGGGTCATAAACTAATAGTGGAAAGTCAGTAGTCGTCCAGCAGCCTTCTACTCCATTTCTTGTCTGTAATGCAAATTTATCCTCTAGGAGTAATTATCAGCAAGACTTTATTTGGATTTGCTACAAGATGGTGCCAAATGAGGGTGACATACTACAAGTTGCTGTTTCTCTATATTGTATGACCACTGCTGAAAACTAGACATATTTTTTTTTATTAAACTTTTACATCTCAAGATTACCTGAAGATGATGTTTGTAACTATGCCTATGGACTGAACAATAATAACCATCAGCAGACCCAGCAAAAGAGAAAAAAGCAAGGCAGCATCCTGAAAAGTCTGCAGTGGTGCCCAAACTATCCCCTGAACCCCTCCATCATGTTGGCAAGACTACTGGTTCATTGAGAACAAGCTGAATGAACTTCACTGCTGCCTCACTTCACAAAGAAACTTGCATGAATGCAATGAGTTCTGTTTCACTCGGACCTAACTTAGCCCAAACACCCCAGATGCATGCATTCAATATAAGGGTTTTGCATCACAGTGTGGTTTTGTAATACCATGAATTGTTAGGATAACAAACTGCTCCAAAGGACAGTTCATACAGCTTCAAAAAGCATTGGTGCAGATCTTCCACAGCTTCATACCATCTACTCCACCAGATGTCTGAGGAGGGCTGAACCTAACATTTTTGATGATACCCACCCAGTTTCACCACCTGTTTTCTCTTCTGCTTTCTGGTAAGTGCTACTGCCTCCTTATCTCTTGCTCCACCTGCTTCAGGGACAGCTTTATCCTCCAGTCCCATCAGTGTCTAAATCTGCTGTGCATCGTACATGTGCAGTTACCTACATTTTTTCCAACTGTTTAGCACAATCTGAATGTCTGTACAGTTCTGTTTTGTACTATGTACAGTACATTAAGCCATTCTTTTGCAATTCCTTTTTACTGTATTAATCTTCTGCTACTCTTATTCATTTACTGTATGTATTTATACATCATCACCTTACTTCGTTATTGTATATTATTGCCTGTATATACTGTACATCCCTGCCTCCACAATTATGGCACAAGCTCAGTAAATGTGGCAGTAAAGAACTCTGTATAAATATAATTCGATTACCACGCCTGTGCCCATCTTAAGGTCCAGCTATTGTCCTGCACTTAGGGTATATCTCTTGCAGTTTCAGTAGCACCATCTGAGCTTCCTTGTAGTGAATGCTTTCCTCTGGTTTATGCCTTGCAGCCATTGCCAGTGTGTCTGTTCTGAAAAAAAGCAGTTTCAATAAATTCACGGAGGAATAGATTTTCTCTTCTTACTTTTGTGTTCCAATTTATTTTTATTGCAATGTTTTAAACTACTTTCTATTGCTGTAAAGCAGATAACGCATTTTATAGACCAAGCTACCTCAAGGATGACTGACTGTCAAGTGTGTCTATCTGTCTGTCTGTCTGTCTGTCTGTCTGCTGCTTCAATGTGTACAAGAGGATCGAGTAAAAGTTTATGGTGCGCAGAGTCAATAAAAAGCTGAAAGTGTCGTGGCGAAAAATTCATCATCAGAAGGCTTTTTACCTAAAAATAAAGGCTATTAGGACACGGGATAGACAGACAGAGTTTTAAAGCTTTATTGCAATAAAACAACACAAAAAACAACAAGGACTCAACCCAATATGACCAAATCGAGCTGAGCCCTGAACATTGCAGCAATCAAAGTTTTTAACAATTTCTTATCATTTTGACCCTGTTCAATTAGCTCATTCTGCACCTGGCTATATTGTCTATTGTTCACTCCAGTTTCTGTTTTGCTTATTCTTGATTGGTTCTTCAACTTGGCAGATGTTCTTTATTCCATATATGGTCTTTCATGGTGTCACTTCCTTCTCTAACCTTTCATGCTATGCTATAATGGAGGCCTAAAGCTAAGCTTTAATTAAAAAGAAATATAGTATATGCTTTTCATTTAATTATTGCTTGATTTACCTTTATTTCTATGCTAAAGTTAATTTCTAATATACTCTTCTATATATTTATTGCTAATGTCTGAATTTACTAGTGTTTCTCTTCATGCATTACATCAGTTTGACTTTGCTTACAGCAAAAGCCTTTTGTTTCCTTTCTGCTGATTCATCAACCCAGCTGGTTTCGTTACGTGCCTTCCAGAGCCATCTTCTCTGAGGTATCGTTCCTTTAGCTTCCTAGCCTTGGACACAGGTGTTCTCAACCTTTTATCCTGTTCTAGCTGGTTTCTGTACATCATTTTTTGTTCTTTTTCCTGTACGTTCTCACACTAGTAATTTCTGCTGTAAGCTTAAAAATAATGCAATATAACTGTTTTTTAGTTAACTATTTGCTTGACCTATCTTATTTGCTTAACATTCTAATTTATGCTTAATCTAATGTTTTAGAAGCTTTTAATTACTTTTTATGGCTCTTTATGTTAATTTGCTATTCCCTATGCCAATATAAAAATTGTTTCTTCTTCAAAGGTCAAGGAAAGGTGTTCATATTGTTTTTCAAAAGCAAATGCAAGATATTGTTACAGATAATTTTACTCAGGAGAAAAAAAATTACTTTAAAAACTGTCAATAAATTTTAAAGACATGTTTAATACTGAGTAAGAAGAAAATGGAAAATGAACATTTAGACCAAGACCGAGCTCCTGTGATACACTGGCAAGGTTAAGTAACATGTCAGAAATATATAACCATTCCAGCTGAAGATTGATTTCACTTTCTTAAACGCATAAGCTGCAGTATAAATCTATTTCACCTAGTGTTGAGCAATAAGACATCCTTACATCATTAATTATGACAGACAAATCACTACATTAGCTGGCAGATTGGAAAGCAGTTTTAGGAGTGTCACCATTTCTGATTTCTAGTATTATGTTTTGGCAGGTCACAGCTACTCTTTAAAAGAATGATATGCTTGTCGCAATTGTAAGGCAGTGGGAAAGCTGGATATTTAGGGCATTGTGGCATGCAGCTTCCAGAGTGTGGTAGGCAGGATAAGGTCTATGCTTGAAAGCTAGCATTAGGGTAGGTACGAAAGGGACCTGTGCATATTGATAATTTACTAAAACAGCTAGATAAAATTATAATAAAGAGATCTATTGAACTGAAAGATCTTTGTCTGTAAAACTCAGTGTATTGTTATTTCAAAATATCAGTCTCCTCCCTGAGTTCATAATTAGCTAATAAGGCTATTTTTAGGCCTGATTTTGGCAAATTATTATTATGTGTTGAATGATTTTGTATTTATGTACTTTATGCAGTTTTGTTAAATGCTTCCAAAAGGACCAAAATGAAAATCAGGGACAGGAGTGGTTAAATACATGTATGGTAAGGTAGGCAAATTTCCAAACCACCCTACCCAACAGACAGCGATTGATCTTTGTTTAGTTAGGCCCAGATGGATTTAAAGTTTGTGAGTTTTCCAAATAATTTTGTATAATTATGCCCAAACCCTGTATTCTTTTGTTTTATTATCTCTTTCTTTTCTTATAACTACTTAATTATTTTGTAGTAGTGGGTTGTTTGAGAGGGCCCCCTTCAGACCAAAATGTTATGTTTTAAGTTACTTGCTCTTCATTTTTCAAATTATAATTTTAAAAGAATACTCCACCCAGTAATAACATATTTATAAAATATGTTACTTCCTCCATGTACAGTACTTGATAGTGGTGGATGAAAAAATATTCTAATGCTAGATTTATGCAGAAAGGAGTGAAAAAGGTTCGACATAATAGAAGCTAATTGGGACCAGTGCTGTACAAGTGAAAACAATGTGAAAAACGTTTATGGAAAAAAGAAAAAATATTTCGCATTACTTGTTTGCTTCATCCACATGTCTGTTATCCAGTTGAAAGTTCAAAATGTGCTAAACAGATGTTTTTTTACTAAAATGTTGTTAAATAGTTACTTCTGGATACTCTGCATACACATCCTTAACAGTAAACTAAAGCCTCATGAGAGTCGCTTTTTGAATTGAATGTATAACTTTTGATAAATGAATGAGTGGGTAAGATGGGTCTTCGATTCAAAATATCATTTTGATTTGTCAAAGTCATTACTAAATATAACCGTTTGTATTTTATGGACAGACCCTATGAGGGGCTTTTATTTTCCTAATACAGCTATGAAATCCAGCCAGCTCACTAGAGAACTGTTGTAAATTTGTTCTCCACAGCACCCTCCAGAAACAAAAGCCACTTTCCTTATCCTGTTACAAAAAGCTATTATGCCACTTATAAACATGTATAAATTGATGCAATATAATCAGGGATGAAACCCAAGTCCATGGCTCCCTGGGCCTAACAAAACATCAGGTCCACCTCCACCAACCTCTACTACCAGCCAAAACAAACCTAAAGACATGCTAAGTATAATTGTATTATTTGACCAAATGTATTTGTATTTAAGGGAGACCAAACACAATCTAATAAGTTCAATATACTAGCTGAGTAGAGACCAAAAATACTACATAATATAAACAAAATGCCTTTACATTGGGATTAGGGTGCTTTCTATGAAGAGCTGGCAAAAGGAGAAAAAGACATCAGCTTCTACACTCTCTGCATTCAATAATGAAACTCAAATATGGTACAACCCTAGGATAACACACCCAACATCATCATAAAATGGGAAATAATGCAACTACCATTTGGCAATCTTCCTTTCCACATAAATATTACAGTCATGTTGTGCTTGAACAGAAATTGTCTTTGAATGAACAATGAGATACTAGATTTAGTTAAACACGCAGCATACAGAGCAGCAGCTGTGGATGTTTTCAAAATGCCCTCTAAACAATCTGAGTACCAGATGGCAGTGAGGTGTACCTGACTGATTCTGTAGAGCTACAAACAAAAACATTATAGCTATCAATAGTATCTCTGTTTAATATCCTCCAACAAATCCAATTCCTTAATACAGTAAAAAAACACAACTAGAAAAGAAATAAAGAATAATAATTAATCCATCAGTTGCCCTATTTAATACTACTGAAAATCCAGAGAAGAGTGACTAGGCTGATTCCAGGATTGCAAATGAATATAGAAACAGTGAAAGAGTTGGCCCTTTTCAGTTTAAGCAAGTTGTTAAAATTATCAAAGGAATTAGTACAGTTAATTCAGGATCAAAAATGAATTATTAAACAAGAACACCATGATCCAGATGGAAACTTGTTAAGAGAGAATATTGTAATAATGTTAGAAAGTTTTTTTCTTTATACTGAGAATCATAGACACAATACATTACAAAGCAGTCTGATAGACAGTAGGACTTTAGGGACGTTCAAAACTCAATGATATTATTTTGGAGAAATTAGGTAGATAGGATTGGCAAGCTTTATTGGGCTGAATGGCCTGTTCTTGTTAACATTTTTCAGATGTTTTAATTCCATATTATAATGAGCCTTAATTTTAATATGTTTGTCTATCTATACATCTATCCATCCATTTACTACTATTACTACTACTATTTATTACTAAGACTCTCCTAGCAGCATCAGATGCAAGGCACGAACCAATCCCAATCATTTGCATTGGAAATCTCCACCATCCACCATCACTAATATCCACCAATATAAAATTACCTGTTAACATGTATGTCTTTGTGGTGTGGAAGGAAAAATTAAGCAAAGACGCCAGAAGAATGTGCAATCATACAACACTGACATTGGCAAAGCTGGAAAGCAGCAGCTTTAATGGCTGCACCAACATACTACTGCCTTTAGTGTATTTACAGTACATAGCAGAAGTTTCTTTTTACTACCGCATATTGTTTATCCTTGCTAGACAATAAAAAGAATGAAAAATTATATGACAAAAAAGGCAACTGAGAAGCAGAACTTCAAAACCCAGTTACTTGTCATTTCCCTTCCAAGCTCCACATAATTAGAGGCTGTGGAACTAAGTCCTGAAAAACTGCAAAATTTGACAGAGCAGCCTGGCTGAATATGCCATAATAAAATCAAAATGACCTCAGAGCATTTAGGCGTAATTGCCATTGCCCAGAAACAGTCGATGTGATTGACAATAAGTGGCGTGGTTGAGAACAGGTAAAACAAACACATCCTCCAACAATGTTCATGTAAAGCAGTCTTTATCAGGATCTAGTGTGCTTTTAGTACAGTTTATCAGACACATCTACCTTAATGTAGAGGTTTTTAGCAAAACATAAAAATGATCAGTTTAAAAATTATAGGTGTCAAGACTGTATCCTGATAGTATCAAGAGCAAGATCATAAATAACCTTAGCCTTATTTACCCAAGAACAAATGACATTTCACAGGTTAAAAGCTAACAGAATTTCACAAATACATTCAAAATTTTACAGCTTTCAGATTAATTTATAAAAATTAATGTTTAAAACCAGGTCTTGGGTAACTATTTTTCAGATATTTATAGACTTTACTTAAACAAAGCTAAAGTAGATACATTGCTTTTAGTGATTGGTTTTGCATAGGGTTTTGTGAAAATAACTCTAAAATTAATTTCATGTGTGATTTTGCAATCGTGAACCTCAATAACTGAAGTTTAATACTTTTTAAAAGTTATTTAGGGTGGAAAGCAATGAATATTAGTAACTAATGGTCATTTCACACCTGAAACAGTAGTCTGCTTCCTTGGCTCCATGATCATTCACAGCTCCTTCTATGCTCCACAACAAATTCTCATCTTTCTTGTCTACTGTCTACCTGCGCATCAATTCATCCATTTCTGCCTCACACCTCTCAGTTGAGGTCTGAGGTAACACCTCTGCGCTCACTTTCCCCAACTTCATAATCTGATCCAAGCTAGGATCCTGCTGGAGGTTTGCCTGCAGCTACATACTGTACCTAGGCCAATGGATTATATCAGTACATAACATATGAACACAACATGAAATCTGTCTTGGTTTCACCCCATGGCTAACCCTAATCCATCATGACAGGGTAAATGTTCCTGGGATGTCGATGGGATAGACACTTTTTTTTTTTGCAATGGAAACAGAAGAGGACAGGAATGGAGAGAAGAAAGAGACAAAGAGAGTGAGGAAGGCAGAAAAATAATTCAATCGATGGTCATTATACAAGAGCTAATGGCTTGGAGGTGGCATGCTTTGGTTGCTTCCTTTCACCAACACATTACTCATTTCACATGAAGACTTGGTTGGTTCCTTAGCCTTTCTTTGTTGTTTCCTACAGTACTGTTCACAGTATCAAAAAAAAATGAAATTTCATCAGGATACAGGGGTGGACCCTTGGAGGCAATTGCCTCCTTAAGCAGAATACTTTGACCAGAATTGAGTTGGATTCCTGCCGCTGCAACACACTCATTACATCTAACTGACAGCTGTCATTTTATCTTTTTGCCAGTGGAGTGTCCCCTCTTCAATCCATCAAACTTGAATTGCATGATGTGATTTAGTTTCTGGCAAAGTAAGGATAAACTGTTAAATTCTGATAATTTTTTCTACTTTTCAGGAAACAATGAAATGCCAAGCTCCAATAGTTATTATAGCTGTCAGAAAATAAATGAACCAAAAAAAAATTCCATCCCATTATGGTGCTGACATTTTCTTAAGGTGCAAGACCAGATTTAGGAATTGTAATGTTTGGACTATTGATTTGAATTCTTGATGCCTCAATTGCCATTTGTTAATGGTGTGAAACTTATCAAAGTCATTTTGTACTTTTTCAGAGCATTTATGCATATGACTAACTATATTATTTAATGTAGATTTAAACTTTTTATTAATAGGATAATTTTTATCAAAAAGCATCCTACCTTTCCACTAAACATACATTTTCCTTTGTAAGACTAGGAACTATCAGATAAAAATATTCTGCTGAAGCACTGCAAGAGCTAGACCCATTAATATTACATTTAATACCAACAAAATGATTACATTTTGATCGATTACATTTAATACCAACAAATTAATTAAATATGATGTAAATATCAATTAAACAATCAAAAATGCTGCATTAATTACATATATTGATAATTAAAAACATGAATGGAAAGAAAGGGTGTTAAAATGTATTTTAAACTCTGTTATATTTAGATTTACATCCTTCTTTGTATCCTTTCCCTCTGCTTTCCTTTAAGGATTAATTAAAATGCATTAGTCCCTCGTATCAAATTTTCCCAGTTTCCCACACATTCAAGACAGTAGCATAACCTAAAGGTTTCTGCACATCAGCAAAATGTCACAATGTTAACAGCTCATATTGCTACTTTTTTCCTTTCAGCACAAAAGCTGCTGTGTAGTCAGGGTGCTTAATAAGAAAATAAAGCCCTCTGCTTGTAAGACAGTTGTATAATTTCCCTGGCTGCAAAAGGCTTTTAAAGGAACAGAGATTTTCACAAGACTGAGCCCAAAACAGAACTGGTGAGGGTTTGCAAAGATGGTGTCTTTAAGGGATCAGAGCGGAAGTGATTTGTAGCAACCGGAAATAACGTAGGGGAGCCGAAAATGATGTTCTTCTGACATCAGTCTGTGTGCCGGAACCGGAAGTGACATCATGCTGGGTGCCGGAAGCAACACAATCAGCTCTGAATCAGACAGGTTTTCCCGTGGCTGCTCTGTAGAGATAACAGGAGAAGATTTAGTGCACCCCACCAGCCCCTGGCCTGGCATGGAATTACCTTTGCTTGGCCCATACAATGTCCTCCTACTCGCACGTGTGTGACAATATATTTATATATATATATATATATTGTGCCGGGCGGCTATGGGGCTGTGCCCAGCTGGGACGTCGAGAAGGATCGGGAGAGGGACTATGCCTCTCCCAGACCACGATAGGGCAGCCAACCTGGTTTGTGTGGGGGCCATGCGAATTGAGCAAGGAAGCTCAACCCTATAGGGGCCCGTGGCCACCGCCAGGGGGTGCCCAGAAGACTGTGAAGCCCAGGACGTCAGCACTTCCACCATACCTGTAGGTGCTGACGGAAGTATTACCAGGGACACCCGGACACCAAGAAGTGCCGCAGGAAGCTCATCGGGAGGCACCTGGAACACATCCAGGTGGGAATAAAAGGGATCACCTCCCTCCAGTCATCAGCTGGAGTCGGGTGGAAGAGGACAAAACTCAGAGGAGAGGAGTGGAGGCAGTGAAGGAGGACAGGATTTTGAGAGGCCTGGACTGAGGGTGATTGGTGGAAGGACACTGGATGTGTGCAGGACAATATTTATTTGTAAATAATTGTAAATAAATGTGTGTGGTGTTTGAACCATTGGTGTCTGCCTGTCTGTGTCGAGGCTGATCTTCCACAATATACAGTTAGGTCCATAAATATTTGGAAAGAGACAACTTTTTTCTAATTTTGGTTCTGTACATTACCATAATAAATTTTAAATGAAACATCTCAGATGCAGTTGAAATGCAGACTTTCAGCTTTAATTCAGTGGGTTGAACAAAAAGATTACATAAAAATGTGAGGGAACTAAAGTATTTTTTGTAACACAATCCCTGGACACATTAAATAACTGGAAATAAAATGTCCATTTCTAATTCTTGGTTGAAAACCCTTTGCTGGCAATGGCAGCCTAAAGTCTTGAACTCATGGACATCGCCAGATGCTGGGTTTCCTCCTTTTTAATGCTCTGCCAGGCCTTTACTGCAGCGGCTTTCACTTGCTGTTTGTTTGTGGGCCTTTCTGTCCAAAGTTTAGTCTTCAATAAGTGAAATGCCTGCTCAATTGGGTTAAGTTCAGGTGACTGACTTGGTCATTCAAGAATTTTCCACTTCTTTGCTTTAATAAACCCCTGGGTTGCTTTGGCTAAGTGTTTTGGGTCATTGTCCATCTGTTTCATCCAATCAATTTGACTGCATTTAGCTGGATTTGAGCAAACAGTATGTCTCTGAACACCTCAGAATTCATTCGGCTGCTTCTGTCCTGTGTCTCATCTATACTAATAAAAGGCAAAGCCCTCACTGACCCACTCATCACTAATTCTCCAACTTCCCGTGTAGGTAGAAGGTTGAAATTTGGCAGGCTTATTCCTTACATGTTACTTACAAAAGTTAAGCAGGTTTCATTTCAAAATTCTACACGTAACGGTCATAACTGAATCCTACTTACTTACATATATACGTCCATAGCCTGCAGCTCGGTCGCCGTGTGTGGCGGTGTTGCGTCCCCCATCACCACGCCTCCCACGTAGTTGGCTGCCTGCCTATATTGTGTCCCCCATCCCAATGCCTCCCACGTAATTGACTGCCTGCCCATATAAGGCTGTCCGTTGCTCCGGTCTCTTCATTCCCTTCTTTGCTTCGCCATGGCATTCACATAACTGCAGCCTTTTTATTTAATCCACGGCTTCTCCGCTGTTTTATTGTTCATTTATTATGATTATAGTTATTGTGTAGGTATTTTTGACTTAGTTTACTGTTCAGGTACCCATTTCCTTGCGGCGTTGCGTTCCCCAACACCACGCCTCCCACGTAGTTGGCTGCCTGCCTATATTGCACCCCTCTCCTGACCATCGGAGGAAAAAGGTAAAGTTAATCAAACACAGAAAAAAATACAAAAGATAGGTCAGTATTTTTTTTTTTTTTTTGCTGATGCATGCTGCTGGCACACTTCATTAACTCCATAATATATTATGATAAAGTAAACATTAAAGGCAATTTTTATGCAGACCTACCGCCCCATATAAAGACATGACCCTGCTCTGGTAATATTAATTAGATTGTCATGCAAGTGTAGGTTTGTTTGATGATTACCCAGCACTCAGACTTCATGGTACAATCAAGGTGTCACTCATGTGAAAAAGCAAGTACATTCCATAAAAACTACTGACATTTTCAGTATACTTGAACAGGCAAATATTAGATTTTCATGCAAACAGGACCTACAGATAAAGGTGATATACTCAAACAAATGACATAAAATTGATATTGGTGTATTCATTCTCATAATCTAACTTAACAAATATGTTGAGGTGTAACCTAGAAAAATTAAGTAAACCCTTACACTTATCACTACTTAAAATCCATAAAAATAATATTAGGTGTTCCAGGATAGGTGCCAATGATTAGAACCTCCTTAGGAACTATGAAGGTGGAACCTGTCTGTTTTAAAGCACAGATATCTAGGGTCTGGTGTTCTCTTTGCTACTGATGTATGTGCTGTCATCAGGCTAAGTTCAAAAGTGTTCTCTAAGGCCCTCAAATAAAAAGGCTGTTGATGCCTTGCGAAGGATTTAAAGAAATCGCCAAATTATTTGAAATCATCAACACGTGGCGTAAATTTCAAATGACTGCTAATTTGTTAATGCTAATTCATCCCAAGAGCTGACCTTTTGATAGTGAAGGAAGTCTTCAAGAGCCCCAGAATGTCATTGCAAGATCAGCAAGTAACTCTTGCAACAGTTGGTGTCCGAGTGTATATACCGTATTTACTCGTGTAAGACGCGCACCCAAATTTTTACAAAGAAAATTGCAAAAATCCTTTTGCCCCGTGTACGACGTGCATTGTGATTGTATAGGAAGCATTTAGAGAGAGAGAGAGCGCGAGCAAGGGAGAGAGAGAGAAAGAGTGCGAGTTTGTGAGCAAGCGAGAGAGAGAGCACGAGGGCGCGAGCGAGAGAGACAGAGAGCATGAGTGCGTGAGCAAGAGAGAGAGAGAGAGAGCACGAGTGCGTGAGCGAAAGAGACAGAGAGCACGAGTGCGCGAGCAAGCATGTGAGAGAGAGAGAGAGCGTGAGCAAGCGAGTGAGAGAGAGAGAGAGAGGGCGCGAGTGCGCGAGCAAGCAAGAGAGAGACAGTGCGAGCGATAGAGCGAGCGAGCAAAAGCAGAAGTAAACATTACAGAATTACATTTCCTTGTCTATGACACACACTTGATTTTCTAATGCTAATTTTTGGGAAAAAATGTGCGCATGTTACTTGCGTAAATACGGTATCCAAAAAGGGTATGAGAATGCACAAATTCGATCTGTGTGCAAGGTGTGCCAGGAATAAATACATTGATCACATCTTCCATCTATAATTTCATGCTGCTGTTAAAGAATTAATTGATTTTTGGGAGCCACACACACACTTTATTATTTTATTCTATCACCTGTTAACCTCAATTACTTAAACTGGACAGTTTCAACTCCTTCACTCAAAGCTCACACCTCACAGTGCTTTAATATGTCTAGTCTGTCATCCCTGGATTTTCTCTACTGCTGTTACTTTCATTTTTAATGTGGAGATCAAACCTGCATGCAGTATGGTGGAATCACAGCTGTAATTGCTGCCCTTAGCTTGTCTAGTATTCAGCACGATATGCTATACAACCCAACATCCTATTAACCTTTTTTAGTCATTTGGGTTATGTACACTATCTGGTTGAGGAAACAAATAAAATTGTTAAAACTCTCAAGTCTTTCACATAAAATAAGTTTTGTTTTACCTTTTACTTACATTGAGCATAATTTGCAACTTGGTTTCCACTTCTCCAGTTCCATCTTCTAATTGCTAAGCCTCCTAGATTAATCACTTGACAAAACTACTAGGCTCCTGTCCCACACTTATATTCTGGTTGATTGAAGAAACACATTAATATGGGCAAAAATGGCACCCCCCTTGGTTTTGGTGGATTTTGTTATCTCATCTGTGAAAATGTTAAATGTGACTCTTAGCTAAGTCCCTGTGTCCTCCAACATAAACTGCATTGCAGCATATGTGTGTCACTTGGGACAAAGATTGTCTCATTTGTCATTTCCATTTTCATGCAGTCGAGTTTTATCTCAGCTCAGTCCTTCCAGTCTGTCACAGTCAGTAGTTTTGAAGACAGTCATATTGTGCATATTACTCAAACAAGACTAGCCCTGGCAGCACCTGACACATCTAGCTTGATTTATTCAAAGCAGTGCTTTTTTTCTCGAATAAACCATTCATTTCTTTATAGAGGTGCTGCTCTGAAGGTGTATTTGGAGGATTTCCCCTGTACATCTGCTCTGGCTTTCTCTTCAGTGATGTTTATTGTTGATCTCTCAAGTTATTTTCAGTTTTCAGCAATGTTTCTGTTTCATGCAAATCTTTGGTGTACTTTCCAAGGATAAAAGGTTATAAAAATTATCATTTTATTTATACATTACATTTCAGATTATTGCTCACCAAACAACTCTCACTGGATTTTGTTAATTGCTAATCTAGAATCTATTCTATTAGCTATTTTTATACAAACCAATTATTTTGAAGATGCCACTATCATTTTTTCTTTTGGCAAACAGTTAAGTTCAGCAAAAATAGTAATGTGAATTAAAATGTGCAGAATTTTTTTTTATATCTGCACTCTGTATAAGTTGTGGTAAATTCATTTTCATTG
Organism: Polypterus senegalus; assembly: GCF_016835505.1. NCBI lineage: Eukaryota > Metazoa > Chordata > Cladistia > Polypteriformes > Polypteridae > Polypterus > Polypterus senegalus. The sequence goes on along the minus strand of NC_053163.1, from coordinate 105,266,194 downwards.
ACGGAGTTAATGAAACATACAACTTGACCCACACCTATATAAAACCCATATACATCAGACCTTTTTACCTTAACATAAACCTAACAGAAAGTCTGTTTGCTGTAATGACACCAGTAAATCTGTTTCGGACAGGTTTCTATCAACTTAACACACCTGGGGCCTCATGTATAAACAGTGCGTACACACAGAAATGTTGTGTAAGAACTTTTCCACGTTCAAATCGCGATGTATAAAACCTACACTTTGCGTAAAGCCACGCACTTTTCCATGGTACCTCATACCTTGTCGTACGCAAGTTCTCCGCTCAGTTTTGCAGACTGGCGGCACCCAGCGTCAAAGCAATGCTACTGTTCCTGTGTGGTTACACCTTATTTTCCTGACGCGGCTTTATAAATACACTGAAACTAACCGCATATTGTTTATTAGTGTAACACATCTGATTGTAATTAACTTGTAACAATATAATGGTCCAGGGAACAGCCATAGTATTCCAAATACCATAACTGCTTTAGCGTTGTTACTCTTACTGCACCTTCTTCTTCTTCTTCTTCTTTCAGCTCCTCCCTTTAGGAGTTGCCACAGCGGATCATCTTTTTTCATATTACTCTCACTGCACCACTCGGAGTATTTATATCACTGTATCTGAGTGTGAATCACAGCAGCAGCTGATCAGAAAGAGAATTATCGGTATACAGCTTCAAACACACGCTGCCTCAGCCATGGCAAAACGTTTCAAAGCCTTTCCTGTACGGACGTGTATTTACATATGATGACGATATCATTTTTAAGGTGAAATGCAGCAAAATATGTTTTTAATATTATACAGATACAACTTTAACTTCATTTAAATAATCTATATTCTTCACTGGGAGTGTCGTGAAGGATAGAATAATTAAACATGTACTGTGAATATATTTCAGTGTTCCTTAAGCCTTTTTGAAGAATCGGCGCTCTAAGCTTACAGATGGCTTAACTTCTATTACAGAGCTGATTGTGTGGTGATTGGGTATTTGGGGAAAGAAAAGCAAGGACTGCAGTGGCGGCTACGTCAATATATATTGAATATAAAACAATAAGAGAAAATAAAAACACAGCTAAAAGCGCAGCGACAAATTTCGGCAAAAGTTAAATGCTTGTGTCATGAGCACGAGGCGGCTATGCAGTGTCTGCAACGGAAGTGGCCGTCCACCGTGCATAAGCTACCTTACTGACATTGGCGGGCGAAGTAGTCACCGATTCTTCCTCTGCCCAGTGTTACCACAAGCCTAGAGCCGCCCCTGAGTACTGCTGCAATAAATTATTTCATCGAAGGTCGCTCACAATCACTGCGCCGTGAAAGCCAAGTTTAATAACGTGCTTTAAGTCCTATCATCATAAAAATAATATCACGTATACATCTCAGTATTTTAGTTATTCAGAGAGCTGTAATATCACGAATGTAATGGATTCTGTGTCCAGTTGGAGGAAGAGAGCCAGTTTAAGAAGCAAGTAGTAATTCACACACATAGAGCACATAGAAGATCAAATATAAAACAAAGCATTTAACGTGCTACTTTAATTACGATGTGATTTGAGAAACTGGTTAGTTCAACGATTTTAAGATGAAGTTTATGATGTTCTACTTTAATGACAAAATAAACTATGTGATTAAAGTGGAAATGTTGAGATTGAAGTTGACATTTCGTGCTTTTTCCCCACTGCGTGCCTTTTTTCTCTGTACCCTAATAAGCTTTCTTATGACACTCAGACAGTGGGCTACAACTCGTCTTTTCACGGCGACTTTGATATGTGACTTCTTTTTTATTTCCGGCACTGTGCGATTTTGTGAACATGAGCTTTCAAGTTTCTCCAACATGCTATGTCACTCGATCGATTTCCTTTTGCTTATTATACCACGGTTTATTTGAACAAATAGTATGTTTTTCCTTTGCCTCCACTTGGTATTCGCTGAAATTCTTATATTTTCCCCTGTGCTTTTCCCATTGTCTTTTCACAGAAGGCTGAGCTTAAGGGCGATTTATATTCATTTGCATATTCAAAGAGGCGTAATTCTGGGAGGAGTTGGGGCGTTACATAAAGCGCGTGCACGAGCATTAGTTTTCACGCTGATCGGGATTTATGTAGCGGAAGAACGTGGAAGTTGGAGTACGCACAGATTCCTGCATCTGGATTTTTCTGTGCATAAGCACATTTCGGCTTTTGTGCTTACGCCATGTTATAGTGCGAGTTCTACGCACGGCGTTATACATGAGGCTCCTGGATTTTACATTTTCATGACACTCTTCTGTGTAAAGGCTTTCAAGTACACTCAAATTGTTGGCCTGTAGGCTGTTCTAAGGGTAGATCTGTTTAGCCCACTCCACTGATTTTACACAGGTCTGGGATTTGACTGAGCCATCCCAGGACACTAGTCTCCCTTTTTTAAGTAATTCTTTGGTTAATTTGGAAATGTGCTGTTTGTCCCACTGTTAAATAAAGTCTTTAAAAACAACAAACCTGAAAAAACTTAATTAGTTTAACTACTTTATTGAAAGCAAAATGTTGACATTGTGTTTCATATTATATTTCAAGTATGCACTATTTCACAATTTAATGATTTATTTATATATATCACAGCAGTTTTTCATTTGATTATTTAAATATTTCTTTAATAATAAATGAAGCACTTTGCATAAAAACATTTTTTGAAAGCTGAAAAGTTTTCAGAGAATTATTCTAGTTTTAGTCACATTATATTAGAAGATCTTATTACAGCTGAAAAAAGCTTGGTATGATAATGTTGAGTTTGCCCATGATAACAATAAAACTGAAATATATATATATTGTGGGAGGCACAAGTTTTGCACACCATGTCTTTTATTTTATGAGAAACTCTTCCCTTAAGTGTTTACAAAGCATTAAGAAACCCAAAGCAAAACTTTGTCTGTTTGGCACTCTTTTTGCTCTCTTGCCGATGAAATAGGGTTCAGCAGTCCCTGTAGCACCTCCTGGTTGCACCCACGGAACCCAACAGGGCTGAGTTGGTAAACTCTAAGTCCCATGATGGCCTGTGGGAATCTGGGGCACTGCTGTAATGCAGGGGGGCTACCATTTAGTGATCTGGGGGAGATACTGTCCTGTGCACGCTCTCTGCCTGGGTCTCTCCAGTATGAAAGCGGCTGGTTAATGGTCCAGGCTACCCACCACTATATATATATCTATACTAATAAAAGGCAAAGCCCTCACTCACTCACTCACTCACTCACTCACTGACTCACTCACTGACTCATCACTAATTCTCCAACTTCCCGTGTGGGTGGAAGGCTGAAATTTGGCAGGTTCATTCCTTACAGCTTCCTTACAAAAGTTGGGCAGGTTTTATATCGAAATTCTACGCGTAATGGTCATAACTGGAAGCAGTTTTTCTCCATTTACTGTAATGGAGATGAGCTTCAACGCCGTGGGGGCGGAGTTTCGTGTGACATCATCACGCCTCTCACGTAATCACGCAGTACATAGAAAACCAGGAAGACCTCAAAACATGCATTATATAATTGAGAAGGCAGCGAAACAATAAGAAGCGAGCGAGTGACATATGCAACCATATTTATGAGTTCTGCTACTTCGGAAACAAAGCACGATGTAAACCTACACTTTAAATTAAGTTCATAGACAGGCTGCCGCTGGCGTTTGTAATTTAGTGCCTGCCCATATAAGGCCGTCCGTCAGCGGCAATCCAATAGCAAACTCCCACTAAATATTCACGGGTGAAGGACTGTGTTTATGGAGAGGAAGATGAGATGGTCAGGGTGGTGTTTGGCACAAACTCAGCGAAACTGCGAGAGAAAGTTTTAAGTGCCAGGACTAAGGTAACATTAAATACAGCCACGGACATAGCACGAGATGGCACCAGCACAGCTGGGAACCTTCGATGCATGTACACCGAGCGGCTCACGTGAACTGACACAGTGCACAGATAAAAGCAACAGTTCCAAAGAGCGCTGAACAAAAAACAAATTACACAATTGAAAAGGCAGCAAAAAATATGAAACGTCTAATACATACAAGCATATTCATAAACCCAGCTACTGCGGAAACCCGTGCATGCAGTGTGTCAGGTCTCAGATAAAGAAGAAGACGAGCTGTTTATTGATGCAGTAAGAAACGAATCGATGAATGAAACCTGTCATCTTTACAACGATTGACAAACACGGAATGTAACTTGAACACAACAAATCCTACAAATACGAACCTGATTGAAAGAAATAATGATAATCAAATCCTTGATGACAGCAACGCTCAGTAACACTCACAAAACAAATACTGTATATTGACAGTCATGTTACGTTATTTTTAAAATGTTCCCTTTTCTTTTTCTAGCTTTTTTAACACACTACTTCTCCGCTGCGATACGCGGGTATATATATATGTATATATATATATATATATATATATATCCTGATCTACATACTCGAATAATGGATACTTTATTCGCCATCAATGATTGTTTTGGTAAAGCCATACTCAGTGTATTCATTAGATGAACGGTAAAAAGTAAGAGTGAGGGAGGATGCAGGCTGTAGTGCGCGTCAACTCTATCTGAATTGCGCGATCACATTTGAAAAAATATATCTTTTCAAGTTCTATTTAGTCCATATGTGTCAAACTCAAGGGCAGGGCCACATCCGCCCGGCGTGTAATTATATCCGGCCCGCGAGATCATTTTATATACTGTATTATTGTTATTAAAGCCCGGGTATATGAAGCGCTGGTAACACAATAAACTACAGATCCCATAATGCAGCGCTTCAGCTGCCTTGCCGAACACTTACTGCCTTATGATGCTGCAAGTTATTGCGAAGCTAGCTCACACGATGCTGAAGAGAAAAGATGATTCTGAAAATAGAGCCTTTAAAAACCGATGGGAGGTTGAGTATATGTTTACTGAACCCGTGTGTCTCATTTGTGGAGCTAATGTGGCTGTAATTACAGAATTTAATCTAAGACGGCACTATGAGACATAACATCAGGGTAACCTGAATGCAATGCAGAAGATACAGAAATCAGCATAATTAAATAAGAATCTGACACTTCAGCGGACGTTTTTACCCATGCACAATCACAAAGTGATTTCAAGTGAAGCTGCTTTTATGGGAGACACAAATGCACCAAGTGTACCTTGCCCCACTTTCCCTGTTGCCAAGTAATGTTAAACCAAGTCGTCACTACGGTGTTCCCAAATACGCACTTTGCTGATAAACTGAGCGCACTGAGTTTGCACGGCGCTTTGGTGACTTTGAAGAACAAAAAAAGTCCGTCTACATGCGGCTCGAACCTTGCGCATGTTTGGTAGCACATATCTGTGTGAGAAGCTCTTCTCAGTGATAAAGACTAACAAAACAGCACACAGGAGTCGCCTCACTGATGAGCACCTGCAATCCATCCTGAGAATCTCCACAACACAGAACCTCACACCAAACAGAAACAAACTTGTTGCCAAAAAAAGATGCCAGGCGTCCAGCTCTAAAATGACATATGAGCAAAGACAACTGAATGATTTGATTTGTTATTGCTGAAAGGAACACATTTAATTTATATTTCCAGGTTTTGTTATGCAGTATGTTCATATTTGAATTTGTATAATTTTGACAGGATATATTTTTATGGAGAGCAAAATCTTTTGGGATATTTAAAATCTAAGTTTATTTTTTATATAAAATTACATAAGAGTAAAGAAATTTGAATGTTTGTTCTTTTAACGTTTACTTTATTTCTAACTTGTATAATTTGGACAGGATATATTTTTTATGGAGAGCAAAATATTATACGTTTTTTAAGGTTTGAGTTGATTTATTCATGAATAATATTCCTGTCTGTTTTTACCATTCCTACCAAAGATATTTCTGTCGACTAAATAGAACTTGAACAAATACGATACTTCATAATATCCACGCAGACTTGCACGTAAGAGCGGGAGTCATCCGTTTTAACAAGCAGCGTATTGCACTGATACGAAATAGCTGTGTGTGTATATATGTAGATGTGTATGTATGTATGTGCGTATGTATTTATGTGTGTATGCATATGTATGTGTATATATGTAGATATATATATATGTATGTATATATGTGTATATGTATAGATATGTATATATATATATATGTTTATGTGTGTGTGTGTAAATATATATATATATATATGACAACAACACTCATCACTCACAACAGTGACAAAACAATTACATTGACAATCATGTTACGTTATTTTCAAAATGTTTCCTTTTCTTTTTCATTGCTTCTTTAACACACTACTTCTCCGCTGCGAAGCGCGGGTATTTTGCTATATATATATATAGAGAGAGAGAGAGAGAGAGAGAGACAGATGCTCTGAACACAAGTTTAAAAGCACTAAGAAGACTTTAAATTATTTTCTTCAATAAAGTGCCTCTAAAACACCACATCCACCAAATACAGTCAATAAACACAATACATTTCCTCCTCTCCTCCCAGCAGCTCTGTCACACTCCCTCTCAACTCCGGCTCACTTGCTGGGTCTGCACCAGTCGTTTATATAGTCCTTGAACCATCTGCTTTGGTGCAAATGAAACTGACAACAAGTATACTGGAGAGGCAACCAAAAATGCCTCTCTCCTTATCCTTCCTAACTGATTCTTCTGTAGTTTTGCATTTTGCTAGTGTCCTTGTCACTACTAGTAGCATGGCAGCATGAGGTGCACCTGCAGCTGATTCAAGTTGTACATGTATTCCAGCTCCTCTAGGATGGCACATCCATATGTGCCATCGTCTGAAGGTTTGCTGTGTATCCCAGCACAATCTCAAAAGCATGGAGAAGATACAAGGAGATGAACACAAAGACAGCTGCACAGGGCCATAGAAGTGCATCAGTCCAGCAGTAGGACTGTTATCTGCTCATTCTTTCTCTCTTTCTTTCCTAAGTCACGAAGCGGAAGCGGAAGTAGAAGCAGACAATGGCCGACAGTGAGATGAATCGCATTGCCGTCGTCGTCGAAGAACTCCAGGCACTCGACAAACAGATTCAGAAACTCCTGTCCAGACGAAGGTACCTCAGAGACTTGAAGGCTCGGCTGCTGGATAAACCATCCTCGACATCTGAAGTCGACGTAACATCAACCCCACCTCGTGCTGCTCAATTCCAAGGGCAAGTAAGCTTCACCCCCGCGCCTCGTAGGAGCAACGACAACGCAGATGAAGACCTCGGCAGGTTTCAGCTATCCAGGCGGGGGTTCAAGGCTAGAACACCTCCATCGGCACAGGCGAGCATCCCAATCCAGAACCGGTTCGACCCTCTCCACGTTCCCAGTTTGCCTTCAACCACGGGTGATGTAATTGTGGTAGGTGATTCGATTGTACAAAACCTCAATATCACATGCCCTAATTGAAAACCTTTTGTTTCTTGTTTTCCCGGTGCTCAAGTCCGAGATGTGATGAGACGTGCGCCGACCATCTACGAGAAGCACAAGAGGGCAGTTGGATCCATTATTTTACACGCCGGCGTAAACGACATTAGGCACCAACAATCGGAGGTTCTCAAGGCTGACTCCGCAGCACTAGTTAAAGACATGAAGGAGAGGACCCCATTGACAAAAATTTTCATCTCGGGTCCACTACCTCTCGTCAGACGATCAAATGAATACTACAGTCGTCTGCTGGGTTTAAACAACTGGCTGAGAGGCTTCTGCGAGACTCAAGACATCGGGTTTATAGACAACTGGGATCTTTTTTGGGAAAGGCGCGCTTCTTCAAGCGGGATGGACTGCATCCAATATATTTGGCGCCCGGGTCCTCTCCGAAAACATCGCTAAGGTAATTCATCTATCTTGACTGTCTACTTCTACTTTAAACCCCTTCCGTAATGCTACTGCTTTGATAGGACATAATGGCTTAACAAAGTCTTCCGTTAAAGTGCACAACATTAATAATCTAATAACCAATCTTAATGCACGTAAAAAATCTAGGCAGTGCGGCATAAACACCAATAATTTAATTGCAATTACTACTTTAGATCAACAATGCATTAAAACTATAAAAACAGATTGTAGATTACATAAAAAATACACACAGAGCGGTGTTAACAAAAAGAACTTTTTTGTTCCAAATACCAATAACGCATAAATTCAGCTCTGCCCTCAGAAACATTAAATATGGCACTATTAAATGTTAGAGCTTTAACTAACAAGACATTTCTTATAAACGATCTTATTAGTGATAGTAACATTGATTTTATTGCACTAAATGAAACATGGCTTAACTCAGAGGCGCGCTGTTTTAATCGAATCTGCCTCCGGATTACAGTTTTACTCGTCAGACCGCCAGGGAAAAAGGGGCGGTTGGCAAACATTTACTCGAGCGATTAAAATGTAAAGATGTTAGTTTTGGTAAATTTAAGTCCTTTGAGTATCTCGCCGTTGTTATTCATGGAGATTCTCACGTTCTAGTATTATCCGTGTATAGACCTCCTAAATATAACGCGTCTTTCTTTGAGGAATTCTCTGACTTAATGTCAATTTTAATTACAAACTATGACACACTCTTAATAGTCGGCGACTTTAACTTTCATATCGACAATCAGTGTGACCAAAAGTAAAGAATTCATGAACCTCCTGGACTCCTTTGATTTGAGACAGCTCGTTAATCAGCCTACACATAAAGCAGGTCATACGTTAGACTTAGTGATTACTAAAGGACTAAAGTTGATATAAAGCAGGTCATTGATATTGGTCTATCAGACCATTTCCTTCTACTATTTAATATAGAAATAATGATAGAAAACATCATGAGAAGCATATTGTTAAAAACGCTTCTTTGACTCATCAGCAGCTTTAAAACTTACAAACATTCTAAGCAATCAGTCCGTTTATAGTGCCAACTATAATAGCGAGGATAATGTAAATAGTAAAGTGGAAAACTTTAATTCTAAAGTAAGAGCTGCTGTTGACATAGTTGCACCTGAAAAGACAGTTAAAAATCTTCTAGCATTGTTATTCCATGGAAGACCCAAAGAGTGTCTGATTTAAAAGAACATGTCGTAGAGCTGAGCGTAAATGGAGGAAAACTAAACTAACTATCCATTATGAGATATTGAAGTTAAAATAACAGAATACAATAACACAGTCCGTCTTGAGAGGCTGCTATTTCTCTAATATTATAAATAACAATGCTAGTAATCCCAGAGTCTTATTTTCTACAATTGATCTACTGTTAAACCCAGGTAACACAAAGGGAATGCCCCAGAATACTTCCAGTGAAACCTGTGAGAACATTGCTGTATTTTTCAATCAAAAAATTAATGATATTAGAGATAACATAGTATATCTCCCCAACACTGCAGAACCTCCAAAGCCCGGTACTCCATTATAAACGAATTAAATGCTTTCACCAGGATAGATTTACCTGAATTACATAGTATAATCTCTCAACTGAAACCCTCCACCTGCGTCCTTGACCCAATACCAACAAGGTTTTTCAAAGAAGTATCAGGCGTGCTAATTGACAATATTCTGACATAGTAAATTCGTCATTAGATACGGGGTCTTCCCAGACTGTCTTAAGACTGCTGTAGTTAAACCCCTGCTCAAGAAAAATAATCTTGACCCCTCTGCTTTGAAAATTTTAGACCCATCTCTAACCTGCCCTTCTTAAGTAAAATTCTAGAGAAGGCAGTCATTATGCAGTTAAATGACCACCTCAATAAACATGCTATTCTTGATAAATTTCAGTCAGGTTTCAGAACAAATCACAGCACAGAAACTGCACTTGTTAAAGTAGTAAATGACTTGCGGGTAAATGCAGACAGAGGCCATTTATCTGTTCTCATCCTCTTAGATCTGAGTGCTGCATTTGACACCATTGATCACAATATTCTTAGAAATCGCCTTAGTCAATGGGTGGGCCTCTCTGGCAGTGTCTTAAATTGGTTTGAATCCTACCTGGCAGGGAGAAAATTCTTTGTGAGTTGTGGTAATCACATCTCAAAGACACATGATATCCGATATGGTGTTCCACAAGGCTCTATCCTGGGTCCGCTGCTCTTCTCAATCTACATGCTTCCGTTAGGTCAGATTATCTCAGGTTACAACGTGAGCTACCACAGCTATGCTGATGACACACAGCTGTACTTATCAATAGCACCTGATGACTCCGACTCTCTCGATTCACTAACACAATGTCTTACTGGTATTTCTGAATGGATGAATAGTAATTTTCTCAAACTAAATAGAGAAAACTGAAATTTTAGTAATTGGCAATAATGGATTCAATGAGGTTATCAGAAATAAACTTGATGCATTAGGATTAAAAGTTAAGACGGAAGTAAAAAACTTAGGGGTAACTGTTGACTGTAATCTGAATTTTAAATCGCATATTCATCAGACCACTAGGACAGCATTTTTCACTTAAGAAACATAGCAAAAGTTAGACCTCTTATATCATTGAAAGATGCTGAGAAATTAATTCACGCTTTTGTTTTCAGTAGACTAGATTACTGTAACTCACTCCTCTCAGGACTACCCAAAAAGACATAAATCATTTGCAACGAGTGCAGAATGCAGCTGCTAGAATCCTAACTAGGAAAAGAAAATCCGAACACATTTCTCCAGTTTTGATGTCACTACACTGGTTACCTGTGTCATTCAGGATTGACTTTAAAATTCTGCTTATGGTTTATAAAGCCTTAAATAATCTCGCTCCATCTTATATATCGGAATGTCTGACACCTTATATTCCAAATCGTAACCTTAGATCCTCAAATGAGTGTCTCCTTAGAATTCCAAAAGCTAAACTTAAAAGAAGTGGTGAGGCGGCCTTCTGCTGTTATGCACCTAAAATCTGGAATAGCCTGCCAATAGGAATTCGCCAGGCAAATACAGTAGAGCACTTTAAAACACTGCTGAAAACACATTACTTTAACATGGCCTTTTATAACTTCACTTTAACTTAATACTGATACTCTGTATGTTCAATTCATCATAATAACTATTCATGGTGGCTCTAAAATCCGTACTGACCCCACTCTCTTCTGTTTCTTTTTCGGTTTCTTTGTGGTGGCGGCCTGCGCCACCACCACCTACTCAAAGCATCATGATGCTCCAACATTGATGGACTGAAAGCCAGAAGTCTACGTGACCATCATCATCAAGTCCTTCCATGAGAACCCTAAATACAAAGAGGACTGTTTCATTTATGTTAGGTAGATTGCCCAGAGGGGACTGGGCGGTCTCTTGGTCTGGAATCCCTACAGATTTTATTTTTTTTCTCCAGCCTCTGGAGTTTTTTTTTTTTTCTGTCCACCCTGGCTATCGGACCTTACTTATTCTATGTTAATTAATGTTGACTTATTTTTATTTTTTATTGTGTCTTCTATTTTTCTATTTTTCATTTTGTAAAGCACTTTGAGCTACATTTTTTTTGTATGAAAATGTGCTATATAAATAAATGTTGTTGTTGTTGTTGCTCCTTTGTGTGAGGAGGGACAGGAGGAGCACTACCAGAGCCCTACAAAATTACCTCCAGCTGGCTACTGGTGTACATGTTACTGATCAAAATGTCAGAAACAGACTCCACGAGGGTGGCATGAGGGCCCAATGTCCTCCAATGGGACTTGAGCTCACAGCCCATCACCATGCAGCTCTATTGGAATTCTCCAGAGAATTCCACAATTAGAAGCTCTTCACAGATGATAGCAGATTCACACTGAGCACATTTAACAGACATGAAAGAGTCTGGACACGCTGTGGTAAATGTTATGCAGCTTGCAACATCATCCTGTATGACCGGTTTGGTGGTGGCTCAATGATGGTCTAGAGAGACATACCAATGGAGGTTCGCACAGACCTTCACATGTTAGGCAACGGTACCTTGGCAATGGAACCCTAACTGCTTTTAGGTACTGAGATAAAATCCTCAGAGCCATTGTCAGACCTTACACTGGTGCAGTGGCCCAGGGCTCCTCCTGGTGCAAACTATGCCTGGCCTCTTGTGACCAGAGTGTGTCAGTTCCTGGATGACAAAGGCATTTATACCACTGACTGGCCCACACATTTCCTAGACCTGAATCTAATTGAGGACCTCTGGGACATTATGTATCAGTGCATCCAATGCCACCAAGTAGTACCACAAACTGTCCAGGTGCACTGAACCAGGACTGGGAGGAGATGGAAGAGGAGAAGGACAGAACTTGCCTTGGGAGGAGCTTGAAAAGAAAAAGAGAAAAGAATTAAAAAACAAAAAAACTGCGATAAGGTACTATGTTAAAAATAGTCATTTGAACTTGTGTCTGTACAGTTGTGTGTGGTGCATGGAACTCTATTAGGGTTAGGGTTAGGGTTAAAATACAGGTCTACAGGTCAAAATAGAGTACAGTATATATATATATATATATATATATATATATATATATATATATATATATATATATATATATATATATATATATAGTGGTTGTGTAAGGAATGACTACTCCACAGATTAAATTTTAAGGCACCAATGTGGCTGTTCCCATTTACTTCAAAGTCCTTTTTAAGGGTAACAAAACGGGTGTTTAATAACAGAAGTAAACAAAAGAATAGTATTAACAAAATAACAACTCCGGGGTTTGCAAAGACAATCTTTTTCACTTTCTCCATGCTCAGTTAGAGAGCTCTATCTTGTGGGTTGCTCAGTCAGCTAAAATGATACCTCCTTCTGGCCTCGTTGGGAAATTATGGGCCGGGGACTAGTAGGGGTGAGGTCAGTTGCCCTCACTGGGTATCTTCTCTTTACTGTGGAGAGAAAAGGAGAGGACATTATAAGCACCAGTGCCCCCCTCTGGTCCCACAGTGGTAGTGCATACCTCAGGCAAGCCATAAAGATAATCCTCTGATGTGCATGAATGACTATATACGAAGGACTTTCAAAAAGTTTCCACACTTTTTTTTACTCTATTTATTAAAAATGTCAAAAACAAATTACATTACTTTTCTACATAGTCATCTTTCTTTGCAATGCAATTTTCCCAGCATTGTACCAAGTTTTTAATGCCATCACCAAAAAATGTTTTTGATTTAACGTGTAGCCACTGATGCACCGCTGCTTTCACATCAGGGTTCTTTCTTCATTCCTCATGGTCGTAGTTGTAGCTGGATGTCCGGAGCACTCTGCATCCGTCACACTAGTACGGCTATTTTCGAAACTTTCAATCCACTGATAGATGACTCTAGAACAGAGAACTTTATCTCAATAATGATCACACATGTGGTGATGAATTTGTGCTCCCGGCACACCTTATGACCACAAAAAGCGTATGACAAAACGCTGTTCCCCTTTGGTGCAATTTATAAGTTTTACAGCCATCTTCACCACAGGGTGACAACTCTTATACTACACTGCAAGGACAGCCGGCTTGTCAGACAGAACTAGTCGCATTACACTCTCAGACACAACAAATTACTACTTCTCCCGCCTTCACTGTTTCCAACGAAAATATAAAAGTGTGGAAAATTTTTGAACATCCCTCCTATATATATATGGTTTGAGGGACAGAGCCAGAAGATGAGTGCCATAGATAAACAGTAGGGTAATAATGTTCCAGAAATTTCCAAAGCCAGCTGCAGTAATAAATCTTTTGTTATTATTACTTTTATTTCACAGGTTCTCATATGTTTTCTTACTCTTAGATAGCCCTTTAGTTTTTTTTGTTCAGCGCTATTTAATGTGGGTAATTCTTATGTATTCGGTCTGCACTGTCTTCCTCACACCAGTGTTTCTCAACCTTTATATCCCAGCACCAGTTTTGCCAGTTATAAATTCATTGACGACCCACTGTCAGCAATTGTAAACTGCCCCTTGGTGAAATGAGTATGATCGAGGGTCCCTCTTGGTGAAACACGCTCACTTAAAAATAATGAGACATATAGCACAGTGCTGTATATCATGTAGGCAACCCAACCCAGCCTACTTGCAAACCAGTGACAGCAACCTGTGACCCACCTGCCGCAATCTTGGTCACACCCCAGTGGTTGAGAAACATGGGCTTAGGCGACCCACTGCAACCTACTCAAGAACCAATGCTAGCAACCTATGACCCATCTATGGTATGATTCAGTGTTTAAGAAACACTGCCTTACACAGTCCTGCGCAGCGGCTGCCAAGACACAAAGTTCAGTTTGTGCTATTCTGTACCGACAGTGAAAGTGTTCATACCGGTGACCTACAGCAAACTGGAGCCTCAATTGTAGTGACCTGGACATACTGTGACCATGCAAATGTGTAAATGGCACAATATTAACTCATATACTAAAAAACATGAATTTCAGCTTTCCTTTTACTAGACCAGCTCAGTTAATATGATTTCTTTCCTAAAGGCCCAATCCTTTCTCTTACATACTTATATTCATATTGTAAATGCACTATATGTATATATTCATTATTTTTTGTTGAGGACAATTATATCTCCAGGTTAAAAATTAAACTACATGAAAAATAAGAGTAAACAGGATGTGGCTTTGCTTTTAATTGTTTAGAAGTTTTGCTTGGAGCGGTGGGGGTGCCGGTTGGTAAAATTTGGTCACTAAAATCATTGGTCTCTATCACAACTGCCACTGAAAAGCTAAGTTAATGAACTTGTAGGACTCTACTTTCCACTTGACTAATAGCAGAGCTGCTTGACGTGATGTACTGTAAATTATTCCAAGCTGCAAAGCAAGGCTGTCCAATATTCTTTACAACTATGGAAATGTCTCAACAGTCTTAATCTTAAAAGTTTTATTGTGTTACTAGCCGACGCCCGCCATAGCATATGGCAGTGAAAGAATAGGAATGAAAAGCTGTGAGAAAGGAATTCAGAAATCAAGAAGAAAGAAATACTTCTTGAAAGACGCAGTTGTGAATAGGTGTTTTGCTGGAAATGACAGATAATGAGTCAAAAGATCTAACCCTAGAAAAAGCCACGTACAACAATAGTTGATCATTTTGCCTACACATACGTTGTTATTTTCAGCCTTTGCTTGCAGTGCGTCTGATAGTCCTTTGTACTATTCCACGCGCAGATCTTGTTGATGTAATCTGAGATAGTTGAGACGCACACCCTCTGTTTTAACATACACACCTACGACTTACTGTTGGAATAGTTTGCCGCTGGAGTGCAAAATACTAAATGTATTCCTCATTGATAATCTGTACGTGTAAAATTGGCATTGAGTAAGCCTGATTCGGTTGGCAGTTCTTTCATCGGGAAACTGTTGCGCCAGCCAATGTCTCCGTAAGGGAATAAAAGTGGGTAAACCGTAGGATCGCAATTCATATTAAGCGTAGAAATCTATTTACAGGAGTTGCCTCTGGCAGGGGGTTCGCCAACTTCTCAGACGAAAATCGCTGCAACATCGGTGTGACATGTCGGGGCATTGTATCATCGTAAATCTTGCCTAGGGTTTTCCTCGAAAACCATTCATACAGATGCTGTTGGATTGGACTGAGCAATTTCATGCATGTGTTTGTATGATTTAGCAAAGAGGTTGATAAGGGGTTGATTGTTCTGAGCATGGAATCTAGCTGTAGAAGTAAATTTTCACTGCATGCAGATTTTGCTTTAATATGTAAGCATATTTCAGTAGCTTGCGCTGTGTCAAAAACATACAACTGTCCATATCCTGGAGAGGTAGAAGTGTTAGTGTATAGTGGAGAGATTAAAACAGTATGGTCCGTGGCCTGGAGGTTGAGTTATCTGTGCACCCATGGAAGCAAACGCTAGAGAAGAGTTGTATTCTCGAATGTGTTCACGATAATTTTTACCTTCTGATGTTTGTTATGTAAGAAGCTGTTCTAAAGACACAGGTGGCTCCCGCAAAGGTGGTAAAGCTACTTTACCGTCGTGGCAGCACCTCAAGTACTTGTTGGATGTACTGTATTACGCTCAGCAGGCCAGTATAGTGCATGATAGTGTTTATACTGCTAGTCTGGAGTCCCAATGTTGTTCTCTTGGACGGGAAGACAGGAATGAGGTGAAGAAGTACCTGTGGTAACGGGAAGAGGATTGTGTGTATGTCTGCTGAGACTGCGTTGGTGGACTGTGTGTTAGCTGCGTCACAGCGCGGGGAAGGGTTTGGAAGAGGACGAATAGGAACCGAGAAATGCCTTGTCAGCTGCGTGTGAGCGAGACCGCTTTTGAAGTAGAAGCAGGACGAACCAGAAGAGAAATATATATAAGAGATTGACAGATTTGCCTGTTCAGAAGCAACTGTCTGGATTAATGACTCTAAAACAGTAAAAATAATTCCACCAGAACGCTTCACAAAAAGGAACTAGCAGATTATTCATTTTAATAACATAAATAATACTTAGAAAATAGAAATACAAGATAAAAGAATTTAGAAGCAAGTTAAAGAAGAAAGCTGAATGTAAACAATTATAATGAATGAAATAGACTGAAGAAGAAAATCAAAAAGAAACAGATACTTGAAAGAAAAAAAAACATTAAACACTAAAGAGTTAAAGGGCTCAAAGAAAACTCTAAAACAAAATCCTCAGGGATACTATGATTAATTCTAAAACAATAGGCAATAAATGCAAAATCCAGTGCAAAGAACCTTAGTCTAAAATCAGAAAGCAAGACGAGGGCCGTGAGCAAGGTGCTAACACTCGTCTTTTATTATTCCTCAAGTGACTGCCACAAAGCACACCTGAAAAACTGGTGGCTATTGGAGACCCTGCCCCTTATGCTCATTTTAATTAAAAAAGAGAAAAGCGATTAACAACAAATAGAATTTTAAGTAGAGAAAAAACAAAAAAGGAAAACATTTAGAGCTGGGGTGGGCTCAAGTTCAATAATGACAGTTATCAAACATAAATGGATAAGAAACAGAAGGAGGTCATATTTGTAATTAAGGTTTTGAATATATTTTAATTTACATGCAACCTGTCTGGATCTTATCAACTCAACTATTTTGTAAATCGATAACTTCCATAATTTTTCACAGTCAACAAAAATCAACATTATTGAGAGTGCATGCCTATGGATGTGCATTACAAGGCACCTAGCCAACAGTAGGGCAGTCAAGTGTCCTTTATAGCACTTCATTTCATGCATTGAAAGTACAGTAAATGGGTAAAATAAAATAACCCATACAGCATATAGTATTTCTATTATTCAAAGTCCAGGGTGGAAATGTCTTGCACAGATTAAACTTTGTATTACTCTTATTTAGCTGAGTTGGGACAAATACCAGCTTTGCTATGCAGCTGTTGTCAAGGGAATCAATGCTTTTTTGTACTGAAAATTTTAAGAGGACCATAATCAATAATTTTCTGTTATTAAATTAAAGACTAATAAGATACCAACATGACAATAAAACACACAACAAATAAGAATAAAGCCAAGCTTTTCATTACATCTCACAATGGTGTAATCACTGTGATTGGTGTGACTACGAAATTGGCAAACTACTTTAAAGCAACTGTTTCATGCAAGGTAATCTATATATCTGTTATTTCTCTCAGTACTGCCTGTCAAAAATAGTGATTAATTCATTTGCAGTCAGTGTGATTTTTGTTTGTTTGTTTTTTCTGTGAAGGGTGCAGAATTCAGATTATACATTCTATGTAATTGACTCAGTTTGTTCTCATAGTATTGAAATAGATAAAGGTAACTTTCATGTATCCCCATTTCAAAACAAGTAATGATGTGGAAAAACTTTCCTCTGTCTTTAAAGAAAGCAGTCATGGAGCCCAGATGAGAATGCAAAATCATTCTTTATTTCTGCAGAGTTATGCACAAATGTCTCAGTTCATGGAATCATCAATCAATTAAACAATTAATCATGTTATCTAACTCTTAATATGCAGAATAGTAATACTCCTCCAATCAACTAACACCACCAGTAATTTCTGACTCATGTCAATATTCCCATTATTCTGAACAATGCTTCATATAGGGGCATTTTTTGGACTATCCTACTGATCTTAGCACCGCTTCATAGGAGGGGTGTATGGGCTTTCCCATCACTTTATCCCCATTTTTTAGAGGGGTGTTCATTATTCACTTACCTCATTCTAACCTTTGAAAATTACACTGGTAGGTTCTCTAAGATGAGGCAAAGACCTCTAAGTTACATTTAGTTAATCCTTGAGTTACATTCAGTCCTCTTCCTTGTGTTTTATAATTTATTCTGTTTTATATATACAGTAGTCTATATAGTAGAACTATGATGTTCACAGATGACATTGTGATCTGAAGTGAGAATAGACAGCAGGTTGAGGCGAACCTGGAGAGGTGGAGGTACACACTAGAGAGAAGAGGAATGAGAGTCAGTAGGAGTAAGATGAGGGAGAAGGTGGTGGAAGTGTGCAACTGCAAGGAGAAGAGATGGTGAAGGTAGACAAATTTAAATACTTGGGCTCAACAGTCCAAAGCAACAGAGAGTGTGACAGAGAGGTGAAGTGAGAGTACAGGCAGGGTGGACTGGATGGAGAAGAGTGGCAGGAGTGAATTGTGATAGAAGAGTAACTGCAAGAGTGAAAGAGAATGTCTATAAAATGGTAGTGAGAACGGCTATGTTGTATGGCTTGAAGACGGTGGCACTGACAGGAGGCAGAGCTAGAAGTGGCAGAGATGAGGATGCTATGATTTTCACTTGGAGTAACAAGGATAGACAGATTTAGAAATGAGCATATTATGGGGACAACACAGGTATGACAGTTTGGTAACCAAGTGAGAGAGTATAGATTGAGATGGCTTGGGCATGTGCAGAGGAGAGATTACCTCTGGAAAAGAATTATGAGGATGGAATCACCAGGCAAGAGATAGAGAGGAATGCGAAATAGGAGGTTTACTGATATGGTGAGGAAGGACATGTATGTCAGTGTGGCAAGACAGATGGAGATGGATGATTGGCTGTAGTGGGATAAATTGGAGCGCCTGACAGAAGGAGGCAAAGACTGGGTTGTCTGGTTCCAAATAGAACCTTTGTTTGACAAAGCACCATGTTATGCTGGGAAGGGTTCTCTGCATATAAAGTTCACTCTTTGTGCTTTGAAAAACTTCCTCATAAGCAGAAAAAATGAAATCTGTAATGTATGGTAAACTACCTAGCAGGACATTAAATTAAGAAAACTGGGACTTAGTCGGTGTTATTGTAAGCAAGAGTCCTTCTAAAATCATGACATGTTGATATTTTACAGTTTAGTTACCATCTATTTGGTTATTTACTTTATGGAGTATTTTACGGATCTAAGAAAATAAAAAGTTCTTTCTTGAACCTTCACATGGATCAGGTCTTTTGGTAACCAGAAATATTTCCCTTATGTCATCGTTCTGAAGAACTGTTGTGTCACCTTTATTTTTAAGAGTGAATACAAGCAGGAGTAATGAAGCATATCTACTTAAGTCAACAGCAATCTTAACAACAACAGTTTCCACCGCTGACCCTGTGCTGGAGACTGACCTCTAACAGCATCTTAAAGATTCTGCCAACTGTATTGTAGGAGGATTGGTACAACTTTAACCAAAGTCTTTCAGCACTCATTCACTGCAGTGTCCGCCTGCTCAGGAAGTGTTCCTACCAACCTCCCAGACAGGATACCAGACACCTATTGGTTTGTTCTACTCCTAGTTGTCCTTTACAATATATAGGGTTGTTGTTAATAAGCAGCCTAAAAGTGTACATAACATTTATACTGGTTACTTATATCCAGATCTTTTTGACTTTTTTACATTTGCTTGTAGCCAACAGAAAGAATGTTCAGCAGACACCCACTGAATGACCAGATCCCCCATAATCCTGGTTTGCTGTTAACAGAGATCAGTCAGCATTTTTCAGTTTTTTTCCAAAATCATGGCATACTAATTTTAACTTGTTTTTACTACTAAATTAAAATGCCTCCCTTGTGCCAAGGCTGTGAAATTAAGGCTTAATTGCATTTCATTGCCAACAATGAAGTAAACAATTTATTGTAGGATGTTGTCAGCAATGATATCAGTTTACAGCAATCTGAGATATTAAAGGGGAACTTCATATCCATGTGCACCAAAGCTATAAAGAAATATCAGAATTTAATTGTGCCTGGCCCCTTAACAAGATTATACAGAAGGGACCTAATGTACATCATGCTGTTTTCCTTTTATTGCTGGCTAGAGACCTGGTGTGCAAACTAATTATATAATTATAATATGACTCTCAAGGAGGTTTTAGCCCAGCTGAAAACAAAACTGTGAAAACAAATATTAATAAAGTGAGGTGTCAATAGTTCCAAGGAATTTGCCATGTAGATAGGAGATTGCTTTGTCATATATATTGCATGTTTGTCTTTAGTAGTTTCTCCATTTTTAACGGTTTTAGCAGATAGCACCTGATCTGAAGCCGATGAATCACTACTTCCAGACTTGGTACAGTTGCAACCATTTCACTCACTACACTGTCTGCATAATCTGCTTGCAACTGTTGCGACGATTCACCAGCATCAGCATTCTCAGTTACTACCGCTGGCCCTTGCTCAGTTTTGAGAAAGGTAGAAATTTTGGTAAGCTTAACACTCTTCAATTCCTGTTGAGGTGTGCCTTACATATAGCAGGATCACTCTTACAATGTTTGCCGGACCCGCTGCTACTGGCCGACATGGCGTTATATGGTGAGAGTATAAAAAGAGTCAAATTGTTCAAATATTTGGTGTTTGCTGACTAACAGGGGCCACAACTTAACATCAGAATTGCTAAGATTTACCTCTTATGAGTTCCAATTTCAAAAACCGTTGACATCAAATCAAAGTACAAAAGTAACAATTATTTATGATAATCTCTTATATATATTTCTCTTCTGGTTCGTCCTGCTTCTACTTCAAAAGCGGTCCCACCCACACACAGCCGACATGGCATTTCTCGATTCCTATTCGTCCTCTTCCAAACCCTTTCCCGCGCTGCCTGCGGCTCCTCTTCAAAACCGGTCCCGCCCACATACAGCCGACACGCAGTCCACCAACGCAGTCTCAGCAGACATACACACAATCCTCTTCCCGTTACCACAGGTACTTCTTCACCTCATTCCTGTCTTCCTGTCCAAGAGTACAACATTGGGACTCCAGACTAGTAGTGCAAGCACTGTCATGCACTATACTGGCCTGCTGAGTGTAATACATCCAACAAGTACTCGAGGTGCTGCCACAACGGTAAAGTAGCTTTACCACCTTTGCGGGAGCCACCTGTGTCTTTACAACAGCTTCTTACACAGCAAACATCAGAAGGTAAAAATTATCGTGAACACATTCAAGAATACAACTCTTCTCTAGCGTTTGCTTCCATGGGTGCACAGATAACTCAATCTCCTGGCCACGGACATTACTGTTTTAAAATACACTGGCAAATTTATCACCAAGTCTCTCCACTACACGCTAACATTTCTACCTCTCCACGATATGGACAGTTGTATGTTTTTGACACAGAGCAAGCTACTGAAATATGCTTACATAATAAAGCAAACTCTGTATACAGCGAAAATTTACTTCTCCAGCTAGATTCCATGCTCAGAACAATCAACCTCTTCACTAAATCATACAAACAAATGCATGAAATCGCTCAGTCCAATCCATCAGCATCTGTACGAGTGGTTTTCAAGGAAAACCTTGGGCAGGATTTACGATGATACAATGCCCCGACATGTCACACCGATGTTGCAGCAATTTTCTTCTGAGAAGATGGCGAACCCCCTGCCAGAGGCAACTCCTGTAAACAGATTTCCATGCTCAATATGAATTGCGATCCTATGGTTTACCCACTTTTATTCCCTTACGGAGACATTGGCTGGCACAAAGATTTACAACATTTTCCTGATAAAAGAACTGCCAACTGAATCTGGCTTACTCAATGCCAATTTTACGCATACAGATTATCAATGAGGAATACATTTAGTATTTAGTAGAGGCAAACTATTCCAACAGTACGTCGTAGATGCGTATGTTAAAATAGCGGGTGCACGTCTCAACTATCTCAGATTACATCAACCACATCTGCATTTGGACCAATACAAAGGACTATCAGATGCACTGCAAGCAAAGGCTGAAAATAACAACGTACGTGTAGGCAAAATGATCATATTACCATCCACATTTCCAGGAAGTCCAAGATACATGCAACAAAATTATTGTTGTACGTGGCTTTTTCTAGGGTTAGATCTTTCGACTCATTATCTGTCGTCTCCAGCAAAAAACCTATTAACAACTGCGTCTTTCAAGAAGTATTTCTTTCTTCTTGATTTCTGAATTCCTTTCTCACCGTTTTCCGTTCCTATTCTTACACTGTGGTATGCTACGGCGGGTATCGGCTAGTAATCTATATTTACACTATTCATGTGGCGTCCTTCAAAACTTCTTCCATTCATGTCTGCTCTGGCATGCCAAAGGTCGCCAAATTTGGGAAATTGCACTTCTCTGTAAGGCACACTAGGACATATTGTTTCTCCGATTAGGCTCCGAGCCTCCAAACTCCTGAAGTCTAAATTTGTGTAAACTGCAGGCCTGCCAAAATGTAATATTATCATGGATTGGATTGGACTTGCCCAGGGCCTCATGTATAAACAGTGCATACGCACAAAAATGTTGTGTAAGAACGTTTCCGTGTTCAAATTGCAATGTATAACACCTAAATTTGGCGTAAAGCCACGCACATTTCCACGGTCCTGGCGTACGCTAATTCTCCGCTCGGTTTTGCAGACTGGCGGCACCTAGCACCAAAGTAGTGCTACTGTTCCTATGTGGTTATCCTTTCTTTTTCAGATCCACATCCCTGACGCGGCTTTATAAATACACTGAAATTAACCACATATTGTTTATTAGTTTAATGCATCTGATTGTAATTAACCAGTAACAATATAATGGTCCGCGGAATGGTCAAACTATTCTAAATACAATAGCTGTTTTAGCGTTGTTACTCTCACTGCACCTTCTTCTTTCAGCTGCTCCTGTTAGGGGTTGCCACAGCGGATCATCTTTTTCCATATTACTCTCACTACACCACTCAGATTATTTATATCACTTTATCTGAGTGGGGAATCAAAGATCTACAGAATCTGAGAAAGAGAATTATCGGTATACAGCATCAAACACCCACTGCCTCAGCCATGCTGTCTATTGAACTGCTTTCACACGGCAAAGTTTTGAAGAATCAGCGTTCAAAGCTTACAGAGCTGATTGTGTGGCGATTGGGTATTTGGAGAAGGAAAAGTAAGGACAGGAATTGGGGGTTAGTACGTTTGAAAGAGACAGTACTGCTACAATAAACTATTTCATCGAAGGTCTCACATGGTACAGCAAGCATCTGCGTGAGACATGAACAATCACTGTGCCACCGTGTTCTCATTTTTAATAACATGATTTAAAAAATATTTTGAAAATAATATCATGTATACATCTCAGTATTTTAATTATTCAGAGAGCTGTAATATTACGAATGTAAAGGATTCTGTGTCCTGTTGGGGGAAGAGAAAGCCCGGAAGCACGTAGTGATTCACACACATAGAGCACATAGAAATACATAACAAAGCATTTAACGTGCTACTTTAGTTACAATAAGATTTGAGAAACTAGTAAATTAAACGATTTTAAGATGAAGTTTATGATGTTCTACTTTAATGACAAAATAAACTACGTGATTAAAGTGGAAATTGCAAGATTAAAGTTGACATTTCATGCTTTTTTTACCACTGTGTGCCTATTTTTTTTTGCTTGTATCCTAATAAGCTTTCATATAACCCTCAGACGGTGGGCTATGACTCGTCTTTTCATGGCGACTTTGATATGTGACTTCTATTTTATTTCGGGCACTGTCCGACTTTGTGAACTTGAGCTTTCGAGTTTCTCCGACACTCTGTCACTCGATCAACTTCCTTTTGTTGATTATAAAACTGTTTAAACCAACAAATAGTACATTTTTCCTTGCCTCTACTTGGTATTCGCTGCAATTCTTATATTTCCCCCCATGCTTTTCCCATTGTCTTTTCACAGAAGGCTGAGCTTAAGGGCTGTTTATATTGATTTACATATTCAAAGAGGTGTAATTCTGGGAGGAGTTGGGGTGGGACAGGTGGCGCGTGCACGTGCGTTATTTTTCATGCTGCCTGGGATTTATGTAGTGGAAGAACGTGGAAGTTTGTGTATGCACAGATTTATGCATCTGGATTTTTCTGTGCGTACGCACATTCCCACTTTTGTGCTTACGCCATGTTATAGTGTGAGTTCTATGCACAGCGTTATACATGAGGCCCCTGGTGATGGTGCAACATGCCACTGAAACTGTGAATTATTTACACAATGAACTGTACAAGTGATTTAAGTTATTAATTTTTTTTTAAATCTATACAGGCCAGAGGTCCAGAGGGTCCTCAAGCTTGTAGGCCCTTGAGTTTTGCACAAGCTGCACAATCCATTGCTATGGCACAGGCCTCTATGATGTTGTTCTGAAGCTGACAGACCTGGAGATGGGTACCATTGCAAAGTTTGGGTGGGCTCAGGTTTCTCAAAAGAATAATCAGTGCTCCTACTTTCAATTCTAAGTTGTGGGGTGGCATGCCAGGAGATTTAATGGAATTTAAAAATTCTGTAGGATAATGAACTGAATCATTGTATTCTAAAATAGTATTTATTAAAGTGTATGTCCAAGACAACATGTCAAATAATTTGTGCACCAATTCATTCATTTTATGTCTTCCCCTGCCCTCGGCCCACAGCCTCTCTCTTTGCTTTGCGCTCATAAATTGCTGCCGCAAGTGAACTATGATACTTTCACTGTGATACTGTCAGCGCGTTGACAAGGATCCTATTACATTTTTATTTTTTCTGAAAGTTACCTAAAGGTTCATCATCCCATTAACCAAAGTGCCACACATCAACTGTTCCACTGTTGCATTGTTGCTGCCGAAACTGTTGCCAAGCACAGGCTGTGTGTAGATGGCAAGTGGCCAAATCTCATGATAATAAGGTGTAACAATTTCCTCTTTGGGCTTGGCAAAAAGGTGCTTCCTTAGTTACAGATCCATCGAAATTCCAGATAGTTATCAAACAGCTAACCCAGATAAACCTGATAAAACAATAAAGTTAACCATTGCATTTTTCTTTTTCTTTTTTTCTTTCTTTCTTTTTTCTTTCTTTCTTTCTTTCTTTGCCTGACTCTTTTATGCCATGAATCAACATTAGCATGTTTTAAATTATGACATTTAGATTTTTTTGCCTGATTTATGTAGCAGATTTTCTTTTTGTTGTTCATAAATACTTCATGAGAATTATATCATTTTTAAGTCAGGAAATTCCCAAGTAGAGTTTCCCAGCATCCTTGAAATGACTTTGTTCAAACATGCCCTTTAACTGAAAATTTACTGGAAAATTTCTGGAATTGCCTGAACAAGTGTAAAAATTAGTAGCTGCTGGACTGATATAAGATCAGTAACTAGTAAATGAGCAAACACTGGTTTGTGTGACGGCAGAAGAATGCATAGGGACAAGTTGCATATGGTAGGTGTGATCAAGGGACTGATAGTGTTTGTGTCTAGGGGCAAAGTACTAAATTAAAGATGATATCAGTGTGTAAGCAGGCAGTAAACCAACATTTCTTCTTAAAAATAAGGTTAATATCTATGAACAAGTGCAAGAAAGAATGAATCATATATCACCCCAGATGACTGGTAGATAAACCATTTGTGCTGCATTGCTTTAATGGTGTTTTTATCCCTCTACTAGGTTTCCTATTTACATAACATAACAACACTTGTGCATTTTATTTGCTTTTTCTTTTTTACTACAAATCTCAATATGAATAGTAGCTTAGGTCAGGTCAGGTCAGGTTGGGGAGCATGTACTGGTACAGTGTGTTGCTGCACCCACTACATGATGAAAAAGCTTGGGATCCTGGTTGGCAGCACATCCCCCCTACCCACCCCCCACCCCCAGGGAGACATGTGGTCCAGTCACCCTTCCGGAAATGACCCTTTATCTGCCACAGCCAGGTGTTACATGGGTGTCCCCTTGGCCTGGTCCAGCCACTTGGGTCTTCAACGGTGAGGATCCTGTGAGACGGGTCACCCTTAGGGAATCACGCCACGTGGCTATACTGTCGTAACTGACGCTCCCTCACAAAGCAGGTAATGTGCCTCATTCGGGACTCCATAAAGAACTGTTCATTCAACAAAAAGTCATGCAGGTGGAACCCAAAAGACACAACGTACCAAAGGAGTCCAGTCTTCATCTTAGGTCACTGCATAGAGTCCATGTCTCGCAACCATATAGCAAGACAGGAAGCACCAGGACTCTAAAGACTTTGATCTTCATCCTTTTGCATAGATATCAGGAGCAACACACACCTCTTTCCAGCGACGTCCAGGAAGAGTCACCAGAGACACAAAGGTAAGTAAACCTCTCAACACTCTCTCCACAGACAGACACACTGCTGATGGCTGTGACCAAGATACCATTAAAGGCCTGGATCTTGGTTTAATCTAGGGCACTCACAAGCCCAGACACTCAGACTCCTCACTCAATCTCTCGAGACCCCCTATCAGAGCCTCCATTGACTTTGCAAAGATCACAGCATCAAAGTCAAGATCAGTGAATCTTTCTTCACCAACAGATGCCCCACAGCTGCTGGACCCCACAACCTTGCCCAAAACCAGTCCATGCAAGCAATGAAGAGAGTAGGAGCAAGAATACACCCCTGATAACCCCAGAATCAAATAGGAAAAATGCAGAGGTTCTGCCTTCACTCAGCAAAGCACTCATAGTACCAGTGTATAGGCCGGCCATGATATCCAGCAACTTTGAGGGGATCCCGCAAAGTCTCAGGACATCCCACTGAGTTGCTCGATCATCTGAGTTAAACGCTTTGCAAAAATCGACAAATGTAGCAAAGAAACTGCTGATATTTGCATTTGCGCTCCATGGGAACCCTCAGTGCCAGGATGTGGTCAATGGTAGACTTCTTAGGCATAAAACCTAAGTGCTCTAGTTGCTAGTAGGTGAGCAAGTGATCACTGATCCAATTGAGAATGACTCTATCAAGGACCTTACCCAGCACCCCCCTGTAGTTTCTGCAATCCAGGCGATTACCCTACTCTTTCCAGATAGGGATGAAAACTTGTTGTTGCTACTCTGAAGATCTAGATTATTTCCAGTAGACTATCACCTACTAGGAGAATGAGGCTGGACCTGGCCAGATTCCAAAATCAGACTGTTTCTGACGGGTGTGCATGCAGTTTGTGTGAGGAACTTACAGATCTGGGTGCGACTGCTGATCCTAATGTAATGTGGGAGAACTTCCATGACAAAATAATGGAGGTGCTTCATCTAGCAGGGCACTCTGGATATCATCAAGATGAGTCGCAGTGCATGGCTTGATAGTAGCTCCAGCTCTTATATATATATGTATTTATTGTTATTGTACAGTTTAAAAATGTTGCCGTACTTTCAGAACAATTTTTTTCTTTCTCCCTACTTGAAAGGCTGAGAATTTTTTTCGTTTTTAATATTTATTTCACTACAGCCATCTGACTGTGACATCTGACTAATTTATATTCTATAGGTGTAACAAAACAGCTTGTGAAGTGTATAATTGTAGCCTCTGGGTAGCAGCATGGTTGGCAGAGTACTTTGGTGAAAAGAGTGGAAAGCAGCAGCATGAGCTCTACTGTATACTGTGAGATAAGAAACCTGCTTTTACCAAAACCTCTGAAAGTAGTACTGGCCAAGTAAAGTTGCTG
Organism: Polypterus senegalus; assembly: GCF_016835505.1. Lineage (NCBI taxonomy): Eukaryota > Metazoa > Chordata > Cladistia > Polypteriformes > Polypteridae > Polypterus > Polypterus senegalus. The sequence goes on along the minus strand of NC_053163.1, from coordinate 105,238,479 downwards.
CTCCCTATAAAGTTCATTGACTTTTGCCGCAGCCTCCTATATTCATCTTGTATTTCTGGTGCTCACCTCATCAGAACTTCTCTAACTTGCTTTCTGAACTCCTTATTGAAAACTTCTTGACTATGATTTTTTTCTCTTTCTTTAATCCCTCTTTCCATTCTTTCTTTCTGTTTCTTTCATAGCATTATCCATGTTGACACATTACACTTAAGTATTACACTGCAGTCTCACAGCATTTAGATGCTTTAGATGATTTTTATAAAATCTTATTCATCTGGAAAAAACAATGCTGGTTATCTTAATTACTTTCTGTTTTCATATTTAGAATTGAGGACAGGGTCATCCTTGACTGAGGTAAATCTTCACCAGAACATCATGTTGTTTTTTTTTAAAACCTAAATGTCACAAACATTTTCAGTTATATTTTAAACACAGTAAATCCTGAAGAGTGGTTGCTTGATTATTTGATGGTTTCTGTTCCGTATTGTATTAATGGGATATAGTTCCATTTTTGATTATACTGTTTCAGAGTAGACTGGTATGTAATTATTTTTGTTCCACACATTGCAGGATCTGGCTTTCATGTCTAAAGCTTAGAAAGTGATGAGGTACAAAATGGTAATCTAACTGTGCAGGACTGAGAGCCTTTGTGTGAACATATAGCTCAGACCCAACCTTCAGAATCCTGATTCCTAGAAAAACTATTATTTTACAATTATTAGTTTATTGCAGTAATTTGCACCAAATATTCTAAAAAATTATCTCACTGTACCTTTAAATTCCCAAAAGGTTGTTTTAGTTCAATTTTTAATTAGTTTTTATTTCTATACAAGTTTTACCATTTTCAGTTTCATTTTAAGAACTTCGGATGATTTCTGCTTCAGTTTTTATTTTGGAGTAATTACCTTGATTAGTTTTTATACTGAGAGAAACATTTTAGCTTAGAAGACAACTATTTAAAGAAGATTAAAAAAATACATTTTCTGCCTATAGAAAAGGGGCTGTTGAGACCTTCAATAAGGGATTTTTTGCTGCAATTTATTTTCTAAACACATTATAAAGCATGCCATTTGCATTGTAGTAATGTCCATCTGTTCAAGAAGCAGACTGTTTACTTTATCACTTAATAATTTATCTTATTTGGCAGGTTTGTGCTTTTTGGGCATGTCACAGCTCTCAGCCTCTTTAGGGACGTCTTTCTGAAAACAGCTTGAGTGTTTTTAATTTGTCAGGTTCTTTCCCTTTAATCAAGTTCGACAAGCCTCACTGGTGTCTCATCAATTACACATTTGCTTTTGTTATTGTCAGTGACATACCTGAAGTAGTCTCATACAAGACCTTCCCAATTATCACCAATTTTTCACTATGTATTCATGTTCCAAAATATGTTCTCTCTCAGGCAGCTGACATCCATCCTGATCAGTAGGCTACAAAGCCGTATAGTGCAAAGTCATTGTCATGGTTCAGCCAACATATTCCTCCTGGCTCCTGTTCAAAGCTGTGTTTCATATGTTATTTTATGCCATGTATTTGTATTAAGGTTTATTTTGTTTATTATGTGCATTTTTCTTTGTGTTCATTTGTCCTTGTCCCTTGTGCTTTATGGATGAACCCACAAGTGGTGGGACCAGCTGACCATCACTGCCAGGAACAGCCACCATCCTATTTAAAAGAGAGCCTTCCCATGATTCCTGGTGGTTCATTGAACATGCTGGAGGGACAACGTTTTGGTGAGTTACTGTGCTATTGCTTTGCGTTTTCTGGATTTTCAGCCCAGTGCTTTGTTTTTGACTTTTTGCCTCTTGAATACTGTTCTGGAAACATGCTTTCTGATTTTTGGTACGATTTTTGGATACTATATAGGGACTCTGTTTTCTGTGTTTACTCTTGCCTTTCAGACAATTCTTTGTGCTCTTTCATGCTTTGTGCCTGCACAGGTTTTGTAGAAATAAACCTTTTATTTTTATCAAGCATTATCAAGTCCCTTTGGGTTTCTAGATAGGGTATTTTGACAGTGTTTTCTCACTCAGGTGGGCAATTTGGGGAGTGTTTTTGGCAGCTGTGCTTTCGGGATTCAAGCAGTTCACAACAGCCATTTGATGAAAAAGGACTGATAGAGTGACGTGAGCAACAACTTTCAGTTAGATTACCCTGTCAACACTACGTATTATTATGCTACATAATTATCTATTTATATGTAACAATCTGAGTTTTTGTATGCATTACAGAGCATACTTGAAAATGTATTTATTAAAGCAGCATGTTTACTTAAAATAAGAGTTTATTATTAGTTTATTGAATTAACAGTTTATTATTTTATTAAATTATTAGGTTATTGAAGCAGAAACCTTGACAACCTTTAAGAAAAATCTGGATCAGATATTGGGACAGCTTAGCTATTGCTAAACCAAGGGGCTTGATGGATTGTATAGTCTCTTCTCATTTGTGAAATTTCTTATGTTCTTATACTTTTATTCATGTATCAAGCTGAACAGTTACACTGTATGTTGGTCATAATTGCAGGTTACAAAAACACTGTGTGGGCAACTTAACTGCATAACTTTTTTTATAGCCTATTATATACAAATAGATTATTAAAAATCTTTCAGACCTAATTTAAAATTGCTACAAATCACAACTTTGTGTTTGCATCATAGCCAAAAAGCAGTGTCATTTTGTGGACTTGCAAAAACAACTAACTGTCAGAAACATATTCTTAACAACTCGTTTTTGACATTCATTTATTAATAATCAAATCTGCCTAATCCACCAGAGCCTAACATAACAGCATCTGATGCAAGGTATAGAGAGCAACATGTTGTCAATTATAGAAGTTTGTGGACAAAATCTAAAACCTTGTACAAATGATTTTTATTATGTTCCGTCTAGTATAACAAATTCTTGGCTAAGTTCGTTAAAAGCTTGATCTTTGTTTGCATATTAGGCTTTGTTACATTTTCCTGGCTTTGACCACAGTTACTGTGCTTTAAGATACAGATTTTATCTACCAGTCCTTTAACAACTTTGGATCTTGTTGCAGGACAATCATGGAACTAATTTATTAAGGGGAAAATTGTATGTTCAGTAATTATGTGCACTATGCTTTGATTTAAAAAAGGGGAAGAAGTTACTTTTTCAGTAAATTAGAAAGCTTATTGACTTTTATTTTCAACCAACGTTCTTTTCTCCAGTATTTTGAACTTAGGTCTGTCCTGACTGCTGGTCTTTTTATGCACCAAGCCTCACCTTGTTTCATTTTTACCATTTTGAATCAATGTTTATTTAAATATTGAATGGTTATTATAGTTACAGGCTCTGTCTTTCAAAATGTTGCAGTTCCCCAATAATTCAATAAACAGAATCTGCATTTCCCTTAGCTCTTCAGTAAGGGAAGAAAAAATATTTTCACAATACATTATAAACTATGGTGCAGTGGTTAGTGATACAGCCTTGTGTCTTCATTATTTTGTGTCTCAATCCTGTGCTTGGTCACTCAAAGACTTCAGTGCAGGCAATTTTAAATTCACCCTGCATGAGTGTGGATGTGTGTAAATGAACGGACCTTGCAATGCACTGCTAGAATGATGGTAGGATTAAAATGGCTTGAGAATAATAAATTATATTACAGAACACACAAACACACACCAACTGTACAGACAGACAGACAGACACACACGTACAAACATATATATATATTGTCACAGGCGGCTGGGTGCCATACCCAACCGGGATATATAGTGCCTCTGCCAGGAGAGGACAGTGGTTGCTACAGGGGTCATGGGAATCGAGCTGGAAAGCTCAGCCCTATAGGGGCCTGTGGCCACCACCAGGGGGCGGGTTCTGGATCCTGAAGCCCTGGAAGCCAGCACTTCCACCACACCAGGAAGTTCTGGCGGGAGGTATTCCAGGGTCATCTGGAGCATATCCGGGGCAACTTAAAAGGGGTCTCCTTTCAACAGTCGGGGAGCTGGTGTCAGGTGACAGAAGACAAGGCTTCAGAGAGTGGGAGAAGGCGGCCCGAAGAGGACCATTGAGAGGTCGAGAGAGTGCTGTGCGGGACTTGGGACTTTATTTTGTAAATAGTTTAACAAATCATGTGTGGTGGATTTAAGATGGTGTCTCTTTCTCTGTGGTGGGACTGGCTTTCACAATATATATATATATACACACATCTACTGTAAATATTTATATGTATTAAATAAACACTATAAATGATGAGTGTAAACAGGGATCATTTTGTTCTACATTGGATCATATTGTTCAGCTACAAAAATATGTGACTTTCACAGAAGAAAAGAAAACTAGCTTACCGGAACGTTCAGAATGTGCTGTCTTGGGATTTGAAGGCCTGCTAACCTTCAACGTTTGTTTTCTCCACTACATTGCATTTTGGAAGGATTTCATGCCATAATATGTCTCAAGGTACAATATAATCATAGAACCATTATACAGAATGCCAAAACATAAAAATTAGATCAGGTCTGTTCAAGATGGGAGATGCCTTTGTCATATTTGAATTTCTTTCCTCTTTAGGTTAAATCTGAATGGCAATGTGTATTTTCCTTTTTAAAAAATACTGTACATAAATTATCATTAAAAATCTAATCAATTTAAGACAGCAAACGCTTATGGTGAAGGTATAAAATAATTCCTTGAGGTTCTTTTAAAAGTCATTATATATTTTTAAATTACATGTTTTATTCAAATTTGTCATAATTTGCATTCATGTTTTTCTTAAATCCTTTCAAGATCACCAATCTTAATTTTGACTGGCTGAAGTTAAATACCTAAATGCAGGGAAAAATAATGGAATGAAAAAAGTAAGAATATTTTTTACCAAAATTAGAGATGAACCAGAATCTTAGTCAGGAAAATTATATAATCATGTTTTATTTAATTTTTCTGAACTTTTGTTGACATGTTGTACTCTTAAATTAAGGTAGTACGTTATTAAATAAGATAGCTTTAACCTTAATTTCCAATTTTGCCGGGAGTTATTGTTATGAGGCCTATTGTTGTATTGGCACTTACAACTGTAAGGGTTAAAAGGATAGATTAGAAATAGCATGCTATCTTTCTACCCCCCACACAGCCCCTCCATTTTACCTCCCCACAAGAGGCTAGACCACACTGCATGAAACGGCACAGCTCTGGCTGCCTCAGGAAAGCGGAAAACATCTTGAAAGACTCCTCACGCCCCGCTCATGACATGTTCCAACTATTGCCACCAGGCAAAAGATATAGGAGCATCAAAACAAATAAACTGAATAACACTTTCTAATCTGTTGCTATTAGGGCACTGAATGCCACCTAATCACCTCCAGTGCAGCAGTGCAATATATGACATCTTGTGCAATAGTGTTTCATGTGCAATTAAGGTCTTATGTTGAATGTTTATGTTCTGCTTTATTACTTCTTATTCTTTCTTATCCTTTTGTAAATATATTTATATATATTTTGACACCACAGGAATTGCACCTAATTACTTTGTATTTGTTACAATAAAGGTATTCTTATTCTGATTCTGAAGTCCCAGTCCTCTGACATACCAAGAGAAAGAGCACATCCAAAACAAAACAAGCCCCCCAGCAGCATTGTAGAAGGACTAAAGTAGAGATATCTATTGACAATACAGTCCAAATACTTAATCTAGAATATAATCTTAAACAGTCCCAAAAGATTAAACAGTAGACATGGATAAGCAGATAACATATGATAATACAGTCCTAATACAATAAACCAAGGGTAAGATATTAAACAGTCCCCTTGGGGAGGAAAAAAAAATTATAATTTTAATACCCGAGAAGGAAATAGAAAGCATAATTACGGCAAAAGTCTCATTGTGAATGGACCAAATAGCAGGTAAGATTTTCGTTGCCTTGCCAGGACACGATTTGACTCACGATCGTATATCAAAAAGTTTTGAGATCAGTTTTCTTAGCTCTTTTCTTGCTTCCTCCGGAGAACTAAAAATGTAGAACTTGCCTCGAATATCCACTTTCAATTTAGCAGGATACAACAGGCTATATCTGATTTTGGCTGTTTAATGCCGTAAAATGCAGCACGTTTAGCAGCTGTTGATGATGAGAAATCAGGGAAAATACGAATGCAGTTATTTTCAAATATAATTTCTTGTTTCAGTCGGAGAAGTGACATCGCATTTAATTTAGATTGTAATTTGTCGAAACGCACAATGAGGCTTCTCAGTTTTGAGGCATTCAATCCACGTATGTGGTAAGCTGCTGACATCTCCGTGTCTGATTTGAAAAAGCTCGCTCAGAAAACTATTCTACAATAATAGATAGCAATAATAAAAATCCTCGGGTACTGTTTAGAACAGTGGCTAAATTAACAAATGGAAATTCAGATCTACAGTGCAAAATACCAACAGATATTAGCAGTACAGACTATGAAGTTCTTCAATGAGAAAATTAAAAATATAAAATCCCAGATCTCAGCATCACAGTACAAATCAAATACTAGCTAAGCAGACCCCGTCTCACATTGCATTCAGCACTTTAGTAATTTTAATCCTGTAACTGAGCAGGAAGTCTTAACTTTAATTTCTAAATGAAGCCCACTACTTGTTCCCTAGATCCAGTCCAAACAAAACTAGTACAAAGTGCAATGGATGTTCTTGCAGCGCCTATTCTAAACATTATCAATAGTTCATTATTGCATGGCACAGTACATGATGCACTAAAAGTGTCAGTCATTAAACCATTACTTAAAAAGTCAGACCTAGACCCACATATGCTAAATAATTATAGTCCTATTTCAAATTTACCCTTTCTCTCCAAAATACTAGAAAAAGTAGTCGCCAATCAGCTTCAGTCACACCTTACGCATTACAATTTATTTGAGAAATTCCAGTCTGGTTTCCGCACTGGTCAAAGTACAGAAACGGCACTAACGCGGGTTGTAAATGACATTCTGATATCCTCTGATGAAGGAAACTCCACTGTAATTATGTTGTTAGACTTAATTGCAGCATTTGACACCATTGACCATTCTATTTTACTGCACAGGCTAGAAAATGATGATGGGCTTACAGGCACTGTGCTTGTTTGGTTTAGATCTTATTTATCAAATTGATTCCAATATGTACAGAGATGTGCTGACAGTACGCCATCATTATACACAGAAGTTACATATGGTGTCCTGCAGGGCTCTGTACTGGGACCTTTACTATTTTCACTTTACATGCTTCCACTGGTATCTGTCATTAGGGAACATAATGTTAATTTTCACTCGTATGCAGATGACACCCAGTTATACCTTTCATTTAGATCAAATGAAGTTTGCCCGATGTTGTCTTTAATTAGTTGTGTTAGTGAATTAAAGGAGTGGATGGATGAGAACTACTTGTCTTTAAACACAGATAAAACAGAGATGCTAATTGTTGGAGGGAATGACGCTGATCACAACAATATTCTGTCATCATTTAACTCAGTTGGAATCACCATTAATTTTACTGAATCAGCCCGCAATCCAGGAGTTATCTTTGACTGTAGCATGTCATTTAAAGCGCATCTTACAAAGTTGTCCATATCATGTTTCCTCCATCTTAAAAATGTTGGGAAATTAAGGCGCTTTCTAAATAAGCAGGATTCTGAGAAATTAATTCATGCATTTATTTCTAGTTGGATTGACTACTGCAATGCGGTGTTCACTGGATGTTCAAACTGTTCTTTATACAGCCTCCAGTTAATCCAAAATGCTGCTGCAAGAATTATTACATCCATCCATCCATTATCCAACCCGCTATATATCTTAACTACAGGGTCACGGGGGACTGCTGGAGCCAATCCCAGCCAACACAGGTCGCAAGGCAGGAAATAAACCCTGGGCAGGGTGCCAGCCCAACGCAGGGCACACACACACACTCCCACTACGGACAATTTAGAATCGGCAATGCACCTAACCTGCATGTCTTGGACTGTGGGAGGAAACCGGAGTACCCGGAGGAAACCCACACAGACACGGGGAGAACATGCAAACTCTACGCAAGAACAAGAAATTACAAACACATAACTCCAGTTCTTAAATTCTTACACTGGCTCCCGGTTAAGTTTAGGGCATATTTCAAAATTCTCCTTTTAACATATAAAGCATTAAATAGCCAAGGTCCGGCTTACTTGTCTGAACTTATCATGACTTACAAACCAGAGTGCACATTAAGATCTCAAGATGCCGGGCTGCTTATGATTCCAAGGTTTAATAAAATAACAGTGTGAGGTCGAGCTTTTATTTACAAGGCCCCAAAACTGTGGAATGGTCTGCCTGCTACTATAAGAGATGCCCCTTCAGTGTCAGCTTTTAAATCCCGGCTGAAGACTCACTACTTCAGTTTAGTATATCCTGACTAGAGCTGCTGATTAACTGTACAGACTGCATCTCTGTTGTTAGTCATTAGCACTAAAACATAAGTAACAAGATAGTTATAATTGGATAGTAACCCTCACCTATTCTGTTTCTCTTCTCGGTACTCAAATGTGGCACTTGGTGCCACGGCCCACCTGACAAGTTGTTTTGCCTGCCTAAGGTAAAGTCATCCCTGATGGAGGATCACAGGAATTGTGGGAAAGAGGGGTCCTTTCATCAGACTGGCTGGCCCAGCGCTATTTCAGCTGTGGAATGGCCAAATGGGGGAGGCAGCTTGATGGATGAGGTCTCTAGGACTCTAAGCAAATCCAAATCATATTATGTGATATCATCTACTGTTAAATTCTGCTCCGTACTTCTAAAATTTTTATTTTTATACTGTATTGAGGATTTGTTCTGTTCTGTGCATTGTATTGTATTGTAGTGACCCCCTTCTTTTTGACACCCACTGCACGCGCAACCTACCTGGAAAGGGGTCTCTCTTTGAACTGCCTTTCCCAAGGTTTCTTCCATTTTTTCCCTACAAGTTTTTTTTGGGAGTTTTTTCTTGTCTTCTTAGAGAGTCAAGGCTGGGGGCCTATCAAGAGGCAGGGCCTGTTAAAGCCCATTGCAGCACTTCTTGTGTGATTTTGGGCTATACAAAAATAAATTGTATTGTATAAATTGTATTGTAAGTCCTGACCAATTATTTTAGAGAATAGTTCAGCTATGAATTTCACTGGGTTTGGATTTTCAGGGAGACTTTCAATTTTGATATTATTCTTTCTGTTTCCATCTTCTGGTGCAGCTATTCTGTCTCCAAGCACTTTGCATTCCGAATTTGCAGTTGTTGCTTTTTCATCAGTGGTAGATGCCAGTTGTTCCACTATTTCAATATCATGTCATGAGCATTTGCTTAATGCCTTCAAGCTGAGCACCAAGTCCTCTAAACTTATTCTCAAACTTACTCGCATTTTCCTGTATTTTTTCCTTCATTTTTTTCTAGTATACCTTTAAAAGTTGCCTCCAAACGATTATTTAAATATTTATCCTGGTCTTTAATATCCTGAAGCAGCTTCTCTTTCATCTTGGTTTTGTCCTAATGTTTAATTTAATGTTTCTGGTGTTTATTTTCATTATTCTGAGACACTGTCTAAGCCAGGGGTTCCCTACTCAGGGGGTAAATTTGCTCAAAAAACCTAGTCAAGATGACAATTTAAAGTAGGCCTATTTTGTGAAATAGTATTATTATGTGCTATTATTATTGTTATTTGAACTTAAAATAGAAAATATTAAAACACTATCTTAGAATTTCCCCTTTGTTGATCACTTTATTAAAGTAGAAATATAAAATCAAACTATTGAACAAAATAGGGTGAGGGTAAACAGGGCGAAACAGTCTGGAAACCCCTGATCTAAGCTGTTTTTCTCCTTCTTAATGTCTCTCCAGGAAACCATATTGTTTATTTTATGGACATCGCCATCCTGTGTTTGGGGTGGCTGGAAGTCGCCGCCGTTTCTATTAGCTGCCTCCTCAAGATAGCATAACAGGAAAAGTAAAGTGTCAGAAGCAGATTTTTTTAGATCACGTTTCTATTGAATCCAACAAAATGCAAAAAAAAAACAAAAAAACAAAAACAATTACACAATTACACACTCTACCCAGCACTCACACACCAGTTTGGACCTGTAAGGAATAATGAGTACAAAAAAAAAAGGAAAAAATAAGGAAGGAACTAGAATGTCTGTGAGGGAAGGTGGCAGATGCACCCCAAAGCCAAAAAGAAGCATGGCATGAGGTGAGACAGGAATAGCTATAGAAAGGATGAAGGACAGAGAGTCAGAGACAAAAGACCAGTCGGAAGAGACAGGTGTGCAATGGCAAAATATGTTTACATTTATTTCCTTAGCAGATGTTTTTTATCCAAAATGACCTACAACACAATTGAGTAACAGTCTGGGGACTGTTTGGGGACTGGCGTAATAGGACAAGGGCTCAACATTGATTATCACAAACAAAGAGATCAGAACAAAAAACAAGTGAGTTACATGTCTCAGATTTACAAAACCTAACAACCTAATATATGAAGAAAAGTACCAGTAATCGTTTAATGAGCAAAAATGACAGTAAGGACCATTGGCCAAAAACATAGCATAGTGCATTCAGTATGTAAGGTAGGTACAATGCATAAACTTTTATTAGGTATGTTGTAGGATTTTTGGGGGAGGAAGAGTTTTTAAAAATATTGTTACAGGATAAAGTGGAGAAGAAGGAAGTTTACTGCTCCATGTTAAGTAATATGACAAAGCTACAACAGTTTTCAAGTTATGACGTGCAAGTCCCCATTTTGGACCCCAAAACACAAGGCTGAGTCTCAGTACTTTAGCAAAACCAGCTTTATTTAGATTGAAACAGGAACAGCACGGTTATTTATTGTAGCAGGATCTGCCACTCTCCTATACACAGACACAGCAGTCAGATAGGGTCGTGGCCAAGTAATTCTGTTCCCTGCATTTATAATGTTCCTTGCATCACCCATCAACGGCAGGCACTTATACTGCAACACCGATTTTTTTCAGATTTGCTTTCGCAGCGAGTTGCTACAGTGCTGGGATCATGCGGTTGCCCCAGCAACTGATAGGCTATCTTCCACAGATGTGGTGATCGTGCTTCAGAACGCTCTTTGGTGTGTTGTCCCATTTGGGGGAGTCCCAAAAGAGTTTAGAAACCTTACAAAGTGTAGAGATTAGAAGCAAGATAAATCAAAAACAAGGTGGGAGGAAAATGGAGAAGAAGGTGGAGCACTACATATTTTAAGGATTTATCTTAGGCAGAACCAGCACCTGTTGACAGAAGAAGAGAATAAGCCCATGGAGAGCTAATAGAAGAGTAGCAGTTCTCAAGGACAATAAAGCAGTACATGCCCTCAGACTGAGACAGCAGAGACAAAGTTTTCATTTTAAGTATACATGCAGTGAGTGACTTTTTGATTTTAAAGAATAGGAAAGAAAATTAAATAAATGTTTCTTGAACAGAGTAAGTGAGTGAGCTATCCTAGAAACATGGCTGTCTTAAGGGAATTTTGACTTAGATATGGAGAGACATAAGGGCTGCTAGAGGGAACCTTAAAATGCCATGATGTTGCACTGAATACTCTGGAAAATCTAGAAGCAGGGGCATTTAGGAAGTTGAAAAGAGAAGTGCAACCTGCCAGAAAACATGCAATAATCCCATATAACATTAGAGGGCAGCAACCCAACACATGCTGAGGATGCCTGACATCCTACTTACAAAGTAGATGTTCCTTTTCTTGCAGGTGAACGATGAATGTGCTGATCTGCAGTGCCATCTAAAGGAGATTGTGTTTCCTGTCTGTATTTTCTTCATATTTACCGGTCAGAACCCCTCTAATGTATACAGTATGTTAACAGGTGTCATTTAACATATCAAGTTAATGTTTGCAAAAAATGTAGTTTTCTTTTATTTCATTTGAGAGAGTTACAGTGGGATACAGCCTACCCTGGTATAACTGGGCATAAGTTAGTAACCAGTATTCAACAGTGTGCAATGTCTACAGCAGGTAGACAAGTTATTATTATTAGTTTGAGACTTGCAGTGGCGGCATGGTGGCGCAGTGGTAACGCTGCTGCCTCGCAGTTAGGAGACCTGGGTTCGCTTCCCGGGTCCTCCCTGCGTGGAGTTTGCATGTTCCCCCCGTTCTCTCCTCCGGGCGCTCCAGTTTCCTCCCACAATCCAAAGACATGCAGGTTAGGTGGATTGGCGATTCTAAATTGGCCTGGGTGTGTTTGTGTGTGTCCTGCGGTGGGTTGGCACCCTGCCCAGGATTGGCTCCTGCCCTGTGTTGGCTGGGATTGGCTCCGGCAGGCCCCGTGACCCTGTATTCGGATTCAGCGGGTTAGAAAATGGATGGTTGGATGGACTTGCAGTGCTGTGGGCAGTGGGAAATAAGTGTTTGTAAGACATCATCCGCAAGTGGTAAGAAAGAAAATACTGGTTTTGTCATTAAAAACATGAAGTAAATATTAAAGGTTAAGGAATCAACATGCTGGAGACACAATTAAGTGATAACCAGGCCAGAAAAAAAAGACAAGACCAGAGGTTCAACAAACAGGGTTCACTACCAAAATGAATTTTCCAATTTAGTGTCCTTACTAAACTTTCCTAACTGGGACTTATGAGATTTTACTCTTGCTCAAAACCCAGAGCAACCTTTCTAACTTCAAACTCTTTCATCCTACTTCTTCATTGCCTTCTGGCACATGCCTACCAGGTTATCCACATGGCTGCAACTTTTGTTTGTCGGGTCTCTAATCCACATTATGACCTGATAACAGAACTGATCACACTGCAATAAAAGGATAGAATGAGATCCCTCAACTTTTAATAGCCTGAAGTTACAACACATGTTCATTGTATAATATTTCAATGTTCATTTTTATCAATGTGATTTTCTAGATAGTCATAAGTACTAGGGTGTTGTACCGTGTTAGCCATTATGAATGTAGTGAGAAGTCAAGCAAAATGACACCTTTTATTGGCTAACTAAAAAGATTACAATATGCAAGCTTTCGAGGCAACTCAGGCCCCTTCTTCAGGCAAGATGTAATACAGAAACTGGAGTTCCCTGTGCTTATATAGACACCAGGACAGATAAACCTTTAAGTGAGACATCTTGAATGTAAAATATTAACAGACCTCTTCAGGCTAAGATTCATTAAGCAAGAGAGGAGAACAATTTATAGGCAAGATCTTTGGATAAGATAACTGTCCAACAAAGTCTTTTGAAGTTTCAGATGCGTTTTTCAATACAATGTGGGTCATTTAAGATGTTTCACTTAAAATTACTTTTACAATTACAATTTACACTTTGTAATTAATTGATAAATGAACGGACTTTTGAATTGCTTTACAATATTTTGGGGATTGACTCATAGGTAAAATTAAGATCACCTTGTGAGAATTGGATTAGGTGGCTACAGGGTATGCAGTGCTTCTTTTATAATGCTCTGTATTATATTTTAACCCTGACTATTTTATAACATCTACTACGTGTTCCTAAATGGGATTTAGGCAATTGTGGACACTCAACATCTATTTATTGGAATTTTCACTCACTATGCAGTGGGAATGCTTGTCCATTGAATGCAGTTTGCTTTTGAGCTTCAAACATGGTTTAGAGGGCAGCACGGTGGAGCAGTGGTAGCGCTGCTGCCTCACAGTTAGGAGACCCACGTTTGCTTTCCAAGTCCTCCCTACGTGGAGTTTGCATGTTCTTCCTGTGTTTCCTCCGGGTGCTCCGGTTTCTTCCCACAGTCCAAAGACATGCACGTTAGGTGCATTGGCGATCCTAAATTGTGTGTGTGTGTGTGCCCTACGGTGGGCTGGTGACCTGCCTGGGGTTTGTTCCTGCCTTGTGTCCTGTGCTGACTGGGATTGGCTCTAGCAGACCAACATGACCCCGTGTTAGGATATAGCGGGTTGGAGAATGACTGACTGACACGGTTTAGAAGCTCACATTTACAAACTGTATGCTGCATTTTTAACAAATTCATACCACAAAAAATTTGAAAATTGTATTTTTTTTCATCAAGGCTGTATCATGAGAGTCAGTTAATCTATTAAGCCTAACTTAATGCCATCCCTCACTTTTACGGTTTACTTTAGTTTAATGAAGTTGTTCCTTAGGTGTTTTATGGCAGAATTTACATTCTACCTCTTAGCGAGCACTGAAATCAGTGTTGCAAGGAATGGAATATCACAAAATAAAACACATAAAAAAATATCCTGGCTTTGTGTACCTTGAAGCAAAGTGCAGAGAATGGTGAAAATTACTTTCATGAACACTAATCTCAGAATATAAGCAATACAATTAGGAGAGGACATTTACTAGCAAATGGATCATAAGATAATGGTCTTGGCATAGCTATCAAAAAATGTTCTGTCTCCAACATAAACACAATAAATTCTATCAAAGAAATATTAAAAAGCTGTTATTATTATGGAATGTCAACTAAAGGTGATGTTTGCTGTGCTTACCAGTAAAACTGCTTGAGATGTGTGTTATGACAAAAGCATCAACAACACTTATCGATAAGCTTTAAAGAGTTTGGGCAGTTAGTAACCAAATGTATTAGACCACCAGAGTGATAAAAACAACTTATACTGGACATGATTGGTTGGTGGAGTATGTGAAGCAAACTAAGGGATCCTATTCAATTGAAGCTCCCCCATGAGTGACCCAAGAGGCTGGACACAGCAGTAATTATTGTAGCTGGAAAAAGACCATCTATTTCTCTGGCTTAAGAAAGCCATGGGTGCTAAGACTGTTGAGCCACTTGGGCTTCCCTTATCAACTGACAGTTTCAAAGTGCTTGTCATTCTCAGTACAGGCCTGCCTACTCTGTGTCATTTATAACACAGTGGGTGTACAGTACCTCATATGGAGTACTGTGTACAGTTTTGGTCTCCAGGCTACAAACATTACATAGCAGCACTGGAAAAATCCAGAGAAGAGCAACTAGGCAGATTCCTGGACTGTGTGGGGGAGTTATGAGGAAAGATTAAAAGAGCTGAGACGTTTCAATTTAAGCAAAAGAAGATTAAGAGGAGACATGATTGAAATGTATAAAATTATTAAGAGAATTAGTACAGTGGATTGAGAATGTTATTTTAAAATGAGCTGATCAAGAACATGGGGACCCAATTGGAAACTTGTTAAGGGTAAATTGTGCACAAACATTAGGAACTATTTATTTACACAGAGAAACATACACACATAGATTAAGCTACCAAGTAGTGTTGTAGACAGAAGGACTTCAGGGACCTTCCAAACTTGTCTTGATATTATTTTAGAAGAAGTAAGTGGGTGAGACTGGTGAGCTTTGTTGGGCTGAATGGCCAGTTCTCATCTAGATTGTTCTAATGTTATAATTGGTATCATATCCTTTTTATTGGGTTTTAGCTAGAATAGGGTGCTGGGGGAAGGATCATCTGTCACAGACATCACAGGAATAGGGCACTTTTTAGTGATCAAGTAACAGGCAGGATCTGGATATTATTTCACAGTGGCTACTGTCATTTTGAAGTTTTCATGAAGAATTTGTTGCTGAATCTTGTCCTTTTTGGATATGAGTTTTCACTTAGGGAAAACTATTTTCTTGTCTTCTTACTTTCCTTTTACATCAAAACGTTTACAAATCCAGTCATCTCTGCCACTCTCATACAGCCTTTTCAGGTATGAAACACAAAAACTAGTTGTGTTACCTCTGGAGATACCAAATATTACAAAACCCTAATATCTCTGATAAAAACAAACCTATAAACAGCAGAACATCAGTGATACCTAGATCACAATAAACATGCCAGGAAAAATAGCAATATATACAAATATCTGTAATTAGTATGGTATTGGACTCTTCAGGGGCAGCACGGTGGCGCAGTGGTAGCGCTGCTGCCTCACAGTTAGGTGACCCGGGTTCGCTTCCCGGGTCCTCCCTGCGTGGAGTTTGCATGTTCTCCCCGTGTCTGTGTGGGTTTCCTCCAGGCGCTCCGGTTTCCTCCCACAATCCAAAGACATGCAGGTTAGGTGGATTGGCAATCCTCAATTGGCCCTAGTGTGTGTTTTTTGTGTGTGGGTTGGCACCCTGCCCAGGATTGGTTCTTGCCTTGTGCCCTGTGTTGGCTGGGATTGGCTCCAGCAGACCCCCTGTGACCCTGTATTCGGATTCAGCGGGTTAGAAAATGGATGGATGGATAGACTCTTCAGTATTTCTTAACCTTCTCAATGCATCTGTTGAACAGGTGGCCAGGCTACAGCACCTCACAACAGTCAAGCTGGAATCCTCCATGTAGTTTATATTATTTGTTCATGCAGAATCTCCAACTCTGAATGGTTAGTTTGTCTTTTAGTTAGTTTAGTCTTTGGTACACTTATTCCCATCTTGTGTATAGATTTCTTTGAATATGTTAGGTTCAGAGTCACTGACATTATTGGTCTGGTAAACATGTCTGACATCATCGGAAGCCTCCATATTTTGCACAAAAAAAATCCACTGATGCCCAACATATTTGTTTTCAGTTTAAATTTAATTGGTTTAATTGCTTAGACGTATTTGCTTAAAGCACTTTCCAGTGGCAGAAATCTTTTTATCTTACAGAATTAATGGGTTCTGCCTGCTGTCTTTTAAGCCCCTGAAGGTTTGTGAATCATTTTGAAATCTGGGACAGAAGTAATCATTTCCTTTTCTGTGACAGTCATGATGAAGACATTTAAAAGTGAAGCTCCTCCAAGGTGGTGAATTGGCATCTGTACATCACAGCTGAGTCACAGTGGAAGCTGGAAGCTTTACAGAAATGTACATAATCCTAAATAAACTTTCTAATTAGATTTAGCAGAGATAACAGAAATGAGATCTCTGTCTGGTCCTCTATCAAATACACTCTTGCTCAGAGCTACCAGAGTATGGTTTGTTAAAATTTTTCTCTACTGGTTAATCTTCAATTGACTTTTTACCTAAATGTGTTGAAAATTAGAAAGTAAATCCCTCTTTGGACCATAGTCTAATACTCAGAGACAAAATGGTGAGTGTTCTCTTTGGAGCAACAATGACATAAGTATGAAACCAGACTCCCACTTTTTCACTCACTTGATTCAAACCTGTCTTTATTCTCATAAAATTAGTCCTACTAGGATATTATTACTTCTGTATGCATAACAATGCTATTTCTGGAATTTATTGAGGACCAGTCATGCTTTTTGTTCTACTTATACATTTCATCATTTTTTTAGGGATTACTTAGCTGCATCAACAAAAATGAAAAACCTTTGATCATTCATCCCTTTAATATGCACCCAGCACTGCTAACCAGTAAATCCTGACTGAGGCCATTACACCCTTCTAACTGAGCAATCCTACCTTTCTAGCTACATCAAAAAGTCAGTAGTTATCCATTGTGGCAGATGACCAGGGACCTTGCCCCACCGGGACACCTGGAACAGGGAAGGACCAGGAGAGGGGCAATATATTCCCTTAGACGCAAGAAGGCAGCCCCTCTATATTCCATCAGGGCCACAAATCTGGGAAACTTAGCCCTGTGGGGGTCCGTGGCTGCCACCAGGGGGCGCCTGAATGGTTTTCTGAGCCAAAGACAGCAGCAATTCCGCCACACTAGAAAGTGCTGCCTGAAGGCCATCACAGAGCACCTGGAGCACATCTAGAGCGGGATAAAAGGGGCCGCCTCACTCCATTCGGGGAGCCGGAGTCAGCAGTAGACAGAGCTTGCAAGAGAGGAATGGAGGTGGCTGAAGGAAGAAAAAGAAGGAATGAGTTTAGTGTGGTGATTTGTGCACTTTGTTTGTGCTGTGTGAAAATAAACGGTGCGTGTTTTGAACATTTGGAGTTTGTGTCTCTGTGTCGAAGCTGATCTTTCACTTCATTGTGGACACTAGGGGCGCTCCAGCTCCCCAAACCCAACACAAGCAAGCTCAGACACAGGTATAAAAGCACAGGGAGTCTTTATTGTGGAAGACTCTTCAATAAGTATTTCTCATGCCACAATCACAAGTACAATAAACACAGCAAATTGCAAGCACACACCAATACTTTATCTTCTTCTCTCTGTCTCTCTTGGTCTCTGCCTCCTCCTCTCCTCCTTTCAAGCTTTGTCCACCTCCCACTCGACTGTGGCTTTCATGATGCGAGGTAGGCAGTGCCTTTTATTTTAGCTGCCCTGGAAGTGCTCCTGTTCTTCTGCACACGTCGTCCATCAGCACTTCTAGGTGAGGCAGAAACCCCATGACATAAAGACTCCCCAATCCTGCAGCATCTCTTAGTGGCCCCCACACAACCCAATAGGGCTGTCCCCCGTGACTACAATACCTGGTATGCCGTGCAGTCACCATGTAGGAATTTGAGCCTGGGCTTGGTGCCATCTTGCGTCTGGGGGGGAGATAACGCCCTCTGTAAGCTGTCTCCTCTCCTAAGCATGTCCCAGCCGGGTAAGCACGCAGGCTGTCCTTCACACCATCCCTGTGTATGTGATGCCATGGGGTCATTTAATACATTTATTTGCACATGGGGCCAATATATCTCATCCTTTCATATTGTCTCATTATTGTAGATGTCATGCTTTTGTTCTAAATTAAAACTCCTTGGACACCTAAACATATAAATATCCTCAACACTTCAAGCATTTCAATTTACCATTTTGCAGTACAGAATATGAGGTCAGGTCACATATTTAACAGCATCAGGTCTGGAGTCATCTCATCATTCTACCAGTATCACTCAGTCTAGATCCAACGCGTTCAATCATTGCATTCATTTCACAGTATGATATAGACTGTAGTCTTTACATTCTGCTAACTGTGCAATCCACTGCACCCTTTTGTCTTTTTCACTACATCAATAATCATGGCACTTTGCTCTCCATTTAATAATTAATCAATGCACAAGAAGATAATTAAAATGAGGTTGTACAACAGGGTGTCAAGATTCACTTTCACTTATACTGATAAAGTGAAGAACTCAACAATGTGGGAGGACATTTGTACAACTGGTGCTTCACTACACTGAGAGGAATAACTGAGATGGTTTGAGTCTCTAGTTTTAATGTGGCCAACACCTCCCATGAGAGGAATAACAGTCGCTCTTTCACTCCCTTCAGTTTTATTTCTTTTTGCATACTTATTTTCTTGTTTTTTGTATATTGTCATGTTGCTTTTGCTAATCAGTATTGTGTATTAATTAGTTTTTTATTTGAATGTTTCATTAAGTTTCTCTTTTCTCTTAATCATTTCAGAATTGTCTTTATTGGCTTTGTAATTAATTTGTTATTTCCCTACTTATGTTCAGCTAAAAGAGTTGTGGAGCATCCCAGTTTCACAGGTGTGCAGCTAACTGGAGTCCTGATTTAAGAGATGTGCAGGTTCAATGTGAGGTTCCTCTTTTCTCTTTTTATTCTCTAAATATTATGCATTCTAATGTGAAATCCTAATGAAAAAAGAAAGATGAAGGCCAAAGCTTCCCATACTCTCACTCTCTAAAACTCTTCATGATGTATTGTGGCAGAGTGAAATACATGTCACTAATTCTTTCTTTCTCTGCATCACATATGATGTGAAAAGCAAGACGCATTCCTGCCTTATTCTACACTTCATCTCCCACAACAGAACGTGTAATGCTCTTTTCATATTATAACTGTGTCTTATTCAAAACAAAATGCAGTGGAATGAGCAAGAAATAGATTCATGCCACCCATAGTAACACTGTGCCTCACTCACTATGACCTGTAATGGAGATAAGCCAATAAAGTAAAGTATCGTACAATTTTGGGGCTTACAGCCCTCCTTCCAGTTTTGTAACTCAAGTTATAAGAACACTGAGGTGATTATATATCTTAGGTGATCTGGGAAAGCCCGGAGAGTGCTCATTAGGTGGTGAAAACTGTTTCTTGGAAAAGGGAACACTTATTTTACAGTGCCTCCAGTTACTACTCCTAGAGCATTCTACCACCCTACTACATCAACAATTCTACATCCCTATTACATCAACAATTCCTACCATATCCACTGGAATGGCCAGTGATGAGTTCAACTCTGACCATCAGTATGAGTTGTCCATAACTGAAGATCAAGTAAGGAGACAACTGCTACACATAGGAAAATCTTCAGGACCAGACAAAGTCAGTTCTTGAGTTGCTAAGGCCTGTGATGGCTAACTTTGAGGTGTCATCTGTCACCTGTTCAGTCTGTCCATAATGCTGTTACTGTGGAAAACATCCTGCAATTCACATGATGACTACAGAGCAGTGTAGTGTATTATTTCTCACATCATTAAAACCTTTGAGAGACTAGTCCTGCCACTACCTCTTGTAGTAGACCACCTGAAACCCACAGCAGTTTTCCTATCAGTGGAAGAAAACATTATTTATCTGTTGTGCAAGGTTTATTCTCACCTGGAAATAGCTGGCAGCACTGTAAGTTTTATGTTTTTTGATTTCTCCAGTGCCCTCAATACCATCTAGCCATGGTGTCTTGGGTAATTGACTGTCTGTTGGGCAACCACAGTTTGTGAGTTTATGAGGAGTACCACAAGGAATGGCCCTGTCTCTATTTCTCTTTACTCTGTACACCTCAGACTATAAATATAACACCAGGTCATGTCACCTGCAGAAATTTTCAGATTCTTCTGCACTTATACAATGTATAAGGGTCAGGTGGAGAAGTTTGCTTCTTAGTGCAAAGAGAATTGTCTGCAACTTAACATCAGAAAAACCAAGGAATAGGTTATTGACTTTCGCCACACCAAAGAGCCTTAATGTCTGGTCACTATCCAGGGAGTAGATATAGAGGTGGTCCACTCCTACAATTACTTGGGGGTCCATATCAATGACAGGTTGGACTGGACTGGTTAGGCCAGAGAAACTATATATGAAAGGGTAGAGCAGACTTTTTTTCTTTAAAGTGGGTAGTGACATCCTTTGCATCTTCTACAACTACAACTCTATTATGTCTGGTGTAAATTTCTACACTGTAGTGTGATAGGCTGGTGACCTCACTTCAAGAGAAGCTCACTGAATCAACAAGCTAATTAAAAAGGAAGGCTTAGTTATAGGACATGCTTTGGACCCCGTGGAGGTCGTAGCAAAGGACAGAATTAAAACAAAACTGAGTTCCATTATGAACAATGCTGTACATCATCTCTCTGACACACTAACAATGAGTACTTTCAGCCAATTAATTATTCAGAAGATGCAAGTCAGGAAACACTACTAGGGCTCATTTGCACCAAGAGCAATATGTCTGCATAATGCCTCACTGTGACTGTGACAGCCAGATCAGAAGATTTTTTTCTTTTTAAAATTTCTTTCTTTTTAGCCATTCTGGTTTGTGTTCAGACCATATTGTATGTGCATGTCTATTTATTTTTCCTTGTACAATATTTATTTATTTATTTAAAGAGCTTCTGTAAAAAGCCAAATGTTCCCCCTAGGGGATTAGTTCTCGCTAATATAACTCACTGAGAAAAATAAAGAAAAAAAAATGAGATGCGATGAATAATAGCCAGGCATTAGCACAGCAGTTAGCATTGCCACCTCACAACACTTGGACCATGAGTCATTCAGCTTCAGGCCATTACAAGTTTCTATTTATATCATCAAGTTCTGAGTCATGAAGCTGAAATAAGTATATCATATATGAAGTCACTTATCAAGGGTCCATTAATGGAGGTCTGTTCGTGACCATCTTGAAAAAGTGAGCTTGTTAACAGTAACAAGAATTCTAGTTTTATTACAAGTGCATGTCTAATGCACCAATGGAGAAATATAACAGGACAACAGGTAGCAGCTCTAACTCAGTTCAAGCTTTAGACTCTGGGTACGCTTCAATGACAACACATTCGTCATATTAAAAGTAACCAGCTGAATGAATTCTACAGCCACATCAACGCAGTATTCCCCGCAATCCATTTCACAATGGAAACAGAAATGAACAGACACATCAATTTCCTTGACACTTCTATTGAAAGAGGTAACCACACCAGTTTAACAACAAGTGTGTATCAGAAGGATTGTTATGCTAAAAAAATACTACACTTTTTCCAAAACCACTCTTTATTACATAAACAGAGTTATGTTAGGACTTTGTTTCAGAAGGATTAACACAAATTGTAATACAATGGACACAAACACAATGAAAGACATTATCTTTTTCGTCTACTCACATCAAAGTGTTACCCCAAGACATTTATTAAACAACGCCTATATAGGAGATGCCCCAAGACCTCAGCAAACAGTGGTTGTGTCGAGTCAAAGTACAGCACGCGTCCTGTCCAGATCTGGGATCAAGATAGTGCACAAACCGACAGACACTTTATGGACTGTAATTTTAAATGCCATCAGCAAAAGGTTGACCACAGAGACAAGAAACGCAGTTTACAACATTCCATGCAGTGCATACCCAATGTTATATATGGGACAAACATCTAAAAGACACATATACAGGAACAAAGACCCACAGTTTCTAATTTACACACATACAAGTTCCACAAGATACACGTTTAACTGGGACACTGTGCAAATAAAATTCAGGGCCAATACTAAGAGTGTCAGAGTGCTGGCTGAATCATGGCTTTCTAATGAAAACGCCATTAACAGACACTTGGACGTGAACCCAGCATATGCAGCCGCTTAAAAAGAAGAACATCCAAATAATAAAAAAAACTTTATGACCAATGCCTTCCAAACCCCACCTTACTAATCCCCCATTACAACCACCCCTCCATTCCCACCCTTCACCAGCTGTACATTGCCTTTGATTCCTGTATGTGTAATAATTTTCCTCTGATGATGACACTTGGTAGGTTGTGGAAAGCTAAAGGAATTTAAAAGTATTTTAAGATACATGACTCATTGTAGATTCTAATTCTGACTGTTAAAAAGCCAGTCTCTGGCTTTTCTTTATGAATTTTACCTCATGGAGACTTGTTCCACTCCCTGTCTCCGATTCCCTCTGTCTCTCTGATGTGCTCTTTGAGAATTTCCTCTCAGGACATCCCCTGAACTAATCAAGTTCAACACCTGGCCTTGATAATGAAGTCTAAAGATGGCCAATGTGGGTTTTTCACTCTAAATTTATCTTCACCTGAGCTGTGGCAACCTGCTGCAGAAGAATTAATACAGAAGCACAATGCATGCTTAACAAAGCATCTATGGGCTATAAGGTGATCTAGCATGTAGTGTTAACCACCACAAAGCTCTTGGCCCAAGTTCAGTTCCCTTACTTCCGGTGATTCAAGATATCTCCAAAAATCTAAAGATATACTGTCAGGTTGATTGGTGACTCTTAATTTAGCAATGTGTGACAAATTGCATCCTATAATGCAATGAATTTAGAGTTTGTTCTCATCATGAATGTGTGGCAGTCCAAATGGGAAAATGGGGCTTCAGAAAACAATAAACACACTTGTAAATTATCTTGCTAATTAGATAGATAGATAGATACTTTATTAATCCCAAGGGTGAAATTCACACATGATATTTGATAATTTGGACTCTATAATATGACAAGACAAAGAAGTCACTTAACAATGGAGACTTTTTAAAAATACTGATTTGTCACAGAATAAGAACAAAAATGGAGTTCTCAGGATCTGCTCGGATCAACATTGGGAATTAGAGGTTCTCTATCTCTACGATTTTATACCCTCCCACCTAAACTCTTTTAAACTGTAAGACTAAAGTGGTTAATACTTACTGCACTTCACCAAAGTCCAAGGACATCCCCACCTCCAGTATCAAATCAATGGCACTCTGTATCATTGTATCTTATGGTATTGACAGTTCTCTGCTGTACAAGAGTCAACAGAGAGAGGAACTGAAGAAACCTTTGAATGTACCCAATATAGAAGGAGTGATAAACTTTGTATCCACTAGATGGCAATATGTTACAGTATTTAGATGATCTCTGGTGAAGCATGAGCTATGTGTGAACCTATATCTAAACTTTAAACTCATTTGTTTAAGACCGTTTTTTCTCTTTGACTACAATTGCTCAGTCTGATTATAGATTTTGTATTTTAGTTTTGTTTATAATGTGTGTTTCATCTATTGTTTGGTGTCCTTGAGTGTTTAGAAAGGTGCCGACGAATAAATAAAATGTATTATTATTAGTATTGTTATAATTTACAGCATATAATTGGCACTGTAAGATAATGACTTGAAACTAGGATTCCCCAAATGAAATCTGGAAACATTTGTTAAATCTGGACAGGAGCTTTTCTAAGATTTGCTTAGATAATTTCTTTCTAATCCTTTTTTATTTTTCTTTTAATATAAAGTGTGGAATATACATATCTTGAAAAAAAACTGGACATGCAACTTCTTATTAATTAATTTTACACATATGTTTATTTTGATACAGAGTCAGTGAATAAAATATAACAAAAATATATTAGACTGGATAACGTCTATCACAATGCACTTTCATTCACACATTGTCATAAAACCAATTTAGAGTCTCCAGTGAACTCAATGTCTACTTTTGGGAGGCAACATGAAGAAAAACCATATGGGCAGAAAGAGAGAGCAAGCAAGCTTTAAGGACTCTGGAACTGTGAAGCAACATGTAGAACATAGTAAACACTGTGCCATGATGTCTCTCTTCTGTATACCTCCCTTCTGTACACTAAAATTAGCAAAAGTACATTAGCTGACCCACAACACTTTATCACCATTAAAGGAATTACCTGAGGTGTACAAGGCCGGTCTGGAAAAAGTCCAGCCATTGTTAATAATAACGAGAATGGTTTGTGTGGCATTGATATAACCTGGCAGCCAAGGAGAGTGGACTGGAATGTGCATACGAGAACAAGGATGACTTCACTGAACTAGTCAGTGGGGGCGCTAGATGTTGTTGAGTGAGCAAATGTAATGTGTGGCCATCGCATTCAAAATGACTGACTGAGCGAGTAGAACAGCGAATCTGCATCAAATTTTGTGTTAAGCTAGAACATTCGTCCATGGAAGCTATTCAGATGATTCAGAAGGCTTTCAGGAATGATGCAATGAGTGCAGCTTAAATAAAAGTGTGGCACAAATGCTTCAAACTCAGCTCCCCTACAGCCCAGATTTGGTGCCCTGCGACTTCTGGCAAAACTAAAATCACCTTTGAAAGGGAAGAGATTTCAGACTGTCGATGAGATTTAGGAAAATATGACAAAGTAGTTGATGGTGATTCCAACAAAGGATTTTGCAGACTGTTTTGTACAGTGGAAGAGAGGCTGGGAGAACTGTGTGAAGTCCAAAGGTGTCCACTTTGAAGGGGACTGAGGCATCGTTGTCCAATGTATATATTTTTCATATTACGTGGCTGAATACTTTCCGGATAGACCTTGTATATTATACACTAAACATTTATTGGACTAACTTGTATGAACACCATTTAAATAAGCTGATAAATATGCAGCTAATACAGAGTGCTGGTGCTGCTGTCACTATGGTTTATCATCTGCCTGCTGCCATATAGAATCAAGAAGACATTTAATGATTGGACCTTTTCTTTAAAAACAGTGTAAATAAGACAAGGACAAGTAGACATTAAAAAGTTGGGACTCCATTCAGGAGAATACAATATAATGGTCGTCAATGTATAAGGCAACAATTAGTCTGTAACTTTAGATTCTATATTCGATAGTGTCTGATGGTCAAATGATGTGATGCCCAGGACTGTACAAGTTTAATTCTTTCTGGATGGAAGGGGCAGAGTCAGAGATAGAGAGGAAGTGAGGCTTCTTTCCTGATGCTCTTCCTCAATTCTTGAGAGGTTAAATGGATACTTCATAAATACTGCTTCACCTTCACCAACTGTCCTTGTGCATCTTTTTATCGGCCTCTGTAATAGACTTGCCATATGATAAGGGTGAAATAATAATGAAGCCGAATATTATTGTGAGAATGGAAAAAAATGACTGGGGTGGTAATAACAAAAAGCCTGGCCATATAATAGTCAAAAGTAGTCAAACCTAAAAGAAGCATCAGAAATCAAAGTGTCCACGTTAATATAGAGAAAAAAATAAACCCATAGGTCGAAGACAGAAGAAGGGTCAAAACTGAAGTAATACAGGACACTACCATATTTGAAACTGACCAAGGCTAAGGAGTATTTCATACAGAGGACTTTATTTTCTAAGGCATAATGAACGTAACCCTTACAGCCATATTTATACTTAAAAAACAGAGAGGTAAGTGACAACAAAATCCACTATGACTGCAAGTTATGTGACAAGTTTTGATGAAACAAGTTAAATAAATTCACAGACAAACAGAAACTGCAACTCAAATAGAATACTGGAATCTCCATTTCTCAAAGAATTGAAAAAAAAATATTCACTCATCAGAAAAATGTATTAAACTGAAACATATATATGTATATTGTGAACAGAGAATGTGGACCAGGGTTCAAAGGCTGGGTCACCTCCTCAGCATACCTATCTATTTCAGAACAGAAACTCAAAGAAAGAGTACAAAACAAACATTTCGGCTATTGTCCTATCACGCCTATCATGTTCAAAGTTGACTCGCAATACTAAAGAGTTTTGCCCTCTTTGTTTAATGGTCCTCAAGTGACAGCCACTTCCTCTGTGTGGCCCTAATATATAGGCAGGGCTACTGGAGCAGAACGGAAGTCATTTTTGGTACCATCTGCATTGGATCCTTTGGGATTGTAGGAACAAAGAAGAGGAGGTTTTTGATAGTGCCCCTCTCCCATGGGGTGGCATTACTCATCATGACACAGCCCCAAAGGAGTCACCTAAGAGTATATATAAATGCAGAATCATAACCCCATGATTCCGTGCTCAATAACCAGGTTACCTGGAAAGTGTTAGGTTGGGAGCATGCGCTGGTAGTGCATTGCCTCACCCACCACACAACGAACCACCTGGATTGGGACCATAGTAAAGCAGGTAACACCTCAGCACCACACTGGAACAGTGTGAGGTTTTTTATGGAGTGCCAATCCTGCCACCAACCCCCAAGTTTTCCTTGTAAGGTGGAGGGGCCTTCTTGCAGGGCTGGATGCAGGTTAACGTCATACTCGGAATGGAGCAACTACATGTTAAGGGCCTTGCTCAAGGGCCAAATAGAGAAGAGTAACTTCTGTCGTTTACAGAATTCAAAACGGCAACCTTCCAATTGCCAACGCAGATCCCTAGCTTCAGAGCCACCATTCTGCACAATAAAAGTTTTAAATAGCCAAGAAATCAAAAATGCAGTATACAAAACATTCATCAATGTTTTTTCACCATTGTAAATGATTACTATTTGCAACTAGGAACTTGTACATGCAAAGTTAAACCAGCATTAAAAATTATATTTTGTAATGTGCTAGTTAGCTCATCTCTAGAGTACTGTCTGCAGTTTTGGTTACCATACTATAAATAAGACAGAGCAGCTCTATAAGCTTTGCAGAAGCAGGCAACAAAGTGCATCCTGGGATTAAAGGTCATGTTTATAGTGAATGCCTTAGAAAAAAATAATTGAGAGAAAACATATGGAGGGCAGGCAAGGGTCTTATGCCAGACAAAACTAGAAATCCAATAAAAAATCCTAAATGAGGTACTAAGTGCAGAGGTCAGAGAAAGGCAAAATCTGTGTCTGTTATGTGCATACATAGGTACACAAGAAATGTTGTGAAAGCAAAAGGGACAGGAAGATTATAAGAAAAAACAACAATAACAACATTTAATTATATAGCACATTTTCATACAAAAAAATGTAACTCAAAGTGTTTTACAAAATGAAGAATAGAAAAATAGAAGACACAATAAAAAATAAACATAAGTCAACATTAATTAATATAGAATAAGTAAGGTCCAATGGCAGGATGGACAGAAAAAAAAAAAAAACTCCAGAGGCTGGAGAAAAAAAAATAAAATCTGTAGGGATTCCAGACCAAGAGACCGCCCAGTCCCCTCTGGGCAATCTACCTAACATAAAACAAACAGTCCTCTTTGTATTTAGGGTTTTCATGGAAGGACCTGATGATGATGGTCACGTAGACTTCTGGCTTTCAGTCCATCAATGTTGGAGCATCATGATGCTTTGAGTAGGTGGTGGTGGCGCAGGCCGCCACCACAAAGAAACCGGAAAAAGAAACAGAAGAGAGAGTTGGGGTCAGTACGGATTTTAGAGCCACTATGAATAGTTATAATGATGAATTGAACATACAGAGTATCAGTATTAAGTTAAAGTGAAGTTATGAGAAGGCCATGTTAAAGTAATGTGTTTTCAGCAGTGTTTTAAAGTGCTCTACTGTATTTGCCTGGCGAATTCCTATTGGCAGGCTATTCCAGATTTTAGGTGCATAACAGCAGAAGGCCGCCTCACCACTTCTTTTAAGTTTAGCGTTTGGAATTATGAGGAGACACTCATTTGAAGATCTAAGGTTACGATCTGGAATATAACGTGTCAGACATTCCGATATATAAGATGGAGCGAGATTATTTAAGGCTTTATAAACCATAAGCAGTATTTTAAAGTCAATCCTGAATGACACAGGCAACCAGTGTAGTGACATCAAAACTGGAGAAATGTGTTCGGATTTTCTTTTCCTAGTTAGGATTCTAGCAGCTGCATTCTGCACTCGTTGCAAGTGATTTATGTCTTTTTTGGGTAGTCCTGAGAGGAGTGCGTTACAGTAACAGAAAACAAAAGTGTGAATTAATTTCTCAGCATCTTTCAATGATATAAGAGGTCTAACTTTTGCTATGTTTCTTAAGTGAAAAAATGCTGTCCTAGTGGTCTGATGAATATGCGATTTAAAATTCAGATTACAGTCAACAGTTACCCCTAAGCTTTTTACTTCTGTCTTAACTTTTAATCCTAATGCATCAAGTTTATTTCTGATAACCTCATTGTATCCATTATTGCCAATTACTAAAATTTCAGTTTTCTCTTTATTTAGTTTGAGAAAATTACTATTCATCCATTCAGAAATACCAGTAAGACATTGTGTTAGTAAATCGAGAGAGTCAGTGTCATCAGGTGCTATTGATAAGTACAGCTGTGTGTCATCAGCATAGCTGTGGTAGCTCACGTTGCAACCTGAGATAATCTGACCTAATGGAAGCATATAGATTGAGAAGAGCAGAGGACCCAGGATAGAGCCTTGTGGAACACCATATCGGATATCATGTGTCTTTGAGATTTGATTACCACAACTAACAAAGAATTTTCTACCTGCCAGGTAGGATTCAAACCAATTTAAGACACTGCCAGAGAGGCCCACCCATTGACTAAGGCGATTTCTAAGAATATTGTGATCAATGGTGTCAAATGCGCACTCAGATCTAAGAGGATGAGAACAGATAAATGGCCTCTGTCTGCATTTACCCGCAAGTCATTTACTACTTTAACGAGTGCAGTTTCTGTGCTGTGATTTGTTCTGAAACCTGACTGAAATTTATCAAGAATAGCATGTTTATTGAGGTGGTCATTTAACTGCATAATGACTGCCTTCTCTAGAATTTTACTTAAGAAGGGCAGGTTAGAAATGGGTCTAAAATTTTCAAAGGCAGAGGGGTCAAGATTATTTTTCTTGAGCAGGGGTTTAACTACAGCAGTCTTAAGACAGTCTGGGAAGACCCCCGTATCTAATGATTAACTATGTCAAGAATATTGCCAATTAGCACGCCTGATACTTCTTTGAAAAACCTTGTTGGTATTGGGTCAAGGACGCAGGTGGAGGGTTTCAGTTGAGAGATTATACTATGTAATTCAGGTAAATCTATCCTGGTGAAAGAATTTAATTTGTTTATAATGGAGTACCGGGGCTTTGGAGGTTCTGCAGTGTTGGGGAGATATACTATGTTATCTCTAATATCATTAATTTTTTGATTGAAAAATACAGCAATGTTCTCACAGGTTTCACTGGAAGTATTCTGGGGGCATTCCTTTGTGTTACTTGGGTTTAACAGACGATCAATTGTAGAAAAAAAGGACCCCAAATATAGTTGGACTGGCAAGGATCATATATGTGATGGCAGAATTTAATCAAACACCAAGTTAAAAGGGAGATCCAAATGAGAGTGTCTCTAAAAACAAAGCTAAAGTTCAGAAAATGGAAACAACCCTGTCTAATTGTCTTGAAAGCTAAAGGATGCTTGTCTTTATCCTCTAAGGCAGGGGTCCTCAATCACGGTCCTGGAGAGCCGCAGTGGCTGCAGGTTTTTGCTCCAACCTAATTGCTTAATAAGAAGCACTTATTGCTCAAGTAACACTTCCGCTTCACTTTAGTTGTCTCGCTCGTTAAGATTTTGAACCCTTATTGCTTATTTTAGTCTTAAACAGCTGTATTCTCTGTTTTTAATTGCTTCTAATTAGCAATAAAATGCAAATGCCAAAAGAGACCAGCATTTCTCCATTTAACTTGTTTCCATTTACACCGGTGTGTATTTATCATGCACTATTGGGTTTAATTAAATGCTTGGAAGGAAAGTGAAGAGAAAAAAGTGAAGGACTGCGAATTACTCCTCCATTTTACCCTTCAAATCATTTGGATGATATCCTTAGAAAGGGGAAGAAAATCTAGGATATGAGAATGACCTGCCATAGCAGAGTTAAAGCACTAACAAGTCATGAAATTAAATTATTGGCAAAAATTGCTTTCTAATTAAGCAACCGGGTTAGAACAAAAACCTGCAGTCACTGCGGCCCTCTAGGACTGTGACTGAGGACCCCTGCTCTAAGGGATAACTCTTATTACTAATGGCACTGAATTTATACATAGCTGACATTATGTGGTTAGCGCAGCAAAGTGTGTCATGTGACAACTAGGTGGTATTGCATAAATGCAAAATAACAATGTTAGAAATTTAAAAAAATTTTAAAACAATATGGACAGCAGAATAAATAACAGAATCAAATTATCCAAAAAAATATAATATTAGGCTAAATAAAATATGTACATTATTCACCAAATAAAAAAGCCACAATTACAACAAAGTTAAAATCTAAAGCTTAAAAGAAAGGTGACTAATCAGATTAATAATTAACTATTAAAAATATGCTTATAATTCTATAGCAAAAAAAATAACACTAGGGGATGAAAAACAAATTATGACACATTTATTGTAATTATTTTTATCATAATTAAATGTTCTGTTTTGCATTTTTCTTATTGGCGCTGTTTTAGTTTCATTGCAGAGCCCATATTGTTTATGATGCATGGCCGTGGCAGGTAAAGTTACATGGCCATAGCTTGACATCATCATGAGGCATCCAAGCTTTTAGATCAAAAGTAAACAAATTGCTCACTTTTATTGTGGTCTGTGATCTTAGGGTGCCTTAAAATCTTTGTGAAATGTTTTTCTGCTAGGTTTTTAACCATAATTTTTTTATTCTCATTTTGAATCGTAATTAATCGAGTTACTTGTTTAAACAAATGACTGTTGCTCTGGACACCTTTTTGTATGCTCCCAGCGAAACTCTTCCTATCAATCAGTCAAAATGTCTAATTGGGCCCTACTGGGCACACAGTTTACTGATGTGTGTGCAATAATAAGGTTTCTTGCTGCATATGTGGTCTATAAGTTCTGAGTGCTTTTCATAGCCTGGACTCTGCTTAAGAGAAACATGTACCCAACTTCCCTGAGCTTTCTCTTTTATCATCTTCAGAGTTTATTTTTTAGAAAGATATAAAATAAAGTAAGTTTCTAAACATAAAAAATGAAATTGAACTAAAAATATGTCAAAAAAAAGAAAGGGCACAATACTTTAAATTTAGGTGCGCAATGGAGAGCCTGGCCATCAGAAATATGGCAGAAGTGGGCACAAGGTCAGACATATTTTAGTCAGAAAGTCTTGAGTGGCTTTCACAATCAGAAAGGTGTAGAACATACTTTTGTTCCCTTTATGGCATCATTCTACATCCAGCACCAATCATTTTATTTCTGTAAACCTTGTTTGCCTGCAACTACAAAACAACAGGGTTCATGTTAGTCCACCTGTGCTTTTATATCTCAGCAGTTCTTTAGCCTTGAAACTTCAGAGAAAAGTCTATGCACTGCAGCACAAAATGAACAAATATGTTGTTTTGTACTGCAATGTTTTGAAAAATGGTTCTATATTTTAAAAATGTGTTTTTTTCTTGAGGAAGAAAAAATAAAAAAGGATTCACTTTTGTCCTTTAAGAGGCAAAGATAATACAAAAACGTTTTCAGAACAATTGTGTGCTTTTTGGAGGCATGTCCTCGGCATCCTGCCAGATATTTTCTAGTGTATATCCTGTTGTTCCCTGAATACAAGAGAACCTTTATTTTCATTTGCCATGTGAAGGTGACCATGGATAGATACTAAAGAAGTGCTGTAAAGATGACTTCTGCACCAGCATTGCATTGTCTTATGCCTGTTGATCAGATGTGTCTTAAACTGAAGTGTACGTACAAAGTAATAAGAATAAGCTGAAAGCATGCAGGTGCTCATAGGAATTAATGCTATGCCAAGAACAACAAACTGAAACATAAAACTGATAAAACCCTATGTAACAAAGATAGGAAACTGCTAGGAAATAATGAAGATGAGCTACCAGCCTCCAAAAGAGTAGAGACCACAGACACCTTGGAGGCTAATAACAATGAACAAGGCCAGAGAGGGAATTTACTTCAAGTGATGCCATCTAAACTTCAGGAGAGCCCATCTGGAAGGCTGCAGGTGTAGCAAACTACTGTCTGAGAGTGATATGCCTGGAATTTGCAACAGAAAGTTCACAAATCGTGTTATGGGAGGTGCAAGAATAAAGAAGTATCTGCTGAAAACCTAAGAGTGTAAGTAAAGCTCTGGCATAAGAGATTCAAAGATTAAGTGCCAAGAATAACTTCACAGCTTTTATTATGTGACCCTTGTGATGCCCTAACCCCGACACAGATCAAAGTCAAAGTGAACTTCATTGTCATCTCAACTATACAAGTATACAGATAGACAAAATTGCGAAGCTCGGGGTCCACATTGTAACAACATGACGTGCAAATAATAAAAATAGAATTTAAATTTAAAGTTAAAACACAAACAAGACATTGTGCAAAGTCAAGACAAAGATGTAGCTGCAATATTGACATGTAGTTAGATAGGCAGGACACAGGTTTAGCACACAGTTTTATTTACAGTTGGGGAGCACTCTACTCTGCTCACCAAAGCACAACACAGTACATACAGCACCAACACTGTCCCTTCTCTCAGCCAGTCCTCCACACACGCTTTGTCCTTCCTTCTTCCGACTCTGGCCATTGACTCCTGGCGACTGGCCCCTTTTTATAGGGTACCCAGAAGGACTCCAGGGGCTTCATGTATAACGCCGTGTGATGAACTCGCACTATAACATGGCGTAAGCACAAAAGCCGAAATGTGCTTACACACAGAAAAATCCAGATGCAGGAATCTGTGCTTACTCCAACTTCCACGTTCTTCTGCTACATAAATCCCGATCAGCATGAAAACTAACGCTCGTGCACGCGCTTTATGTAACGCCCCAACTCCTCCCAGAATTACGCCTCTTTGAATATGCACATCAATATAAATCGCCCTTAAGCTCAGCCTTCTATGAAAAGACAATGGGAAAAGCACGGGGGAAAATATAAGAATTTCAGCGAATACCAAGTGGAGGCAAAGGAAAAACATACTATTTGTTCAAATGAGATGTATATGTTATATCATTTTCATGATGATAGGAGTTAAAGCACGTCATTAAACGTGTTTAACTTCGATGAAATAATTTATTGCAGCAGTACTCAGGGGCGGCTCTAGGCTTGTGGTGGCACTGGGCAGAGTAAGAATCGGTGGCTCCTTCGCCCACCAATGTCAGTAAGGTAGCTTATGCACGGTGGATGGCCACGTCTGTTGCAGACATTGCATAGCCGCCTCGTGCTCATGACACAAGCATGTGTCGCTGCGTTTTTAGCTGTGTTGTTATTTTCTCTTTCTGATTTATATTCAATATATATTGGCGTAAATTTCGTGGCTTTACGCCAAGTGTAGGTTTCATACATCGCGATTTGAACGTGGAAAAGTTCTCACGCAACATTTCTGTGCGTACGCACCGTTTATACATGAGGCCCCAGGTGCCTAACGAGCTCCTTCTGGTAGCACTTCTGGGTGTGGCTGAACTGCTGCCAAATAGGGCCCCGAAAGTGTTCATGTGCCCCCTGGCAGGGCCATGGGCCCCAACAGAGTGTTTAGGGTGACCAGATTTTCAAAATCCTAAACTTGGACATTTGTGTAGCAGGTATGTGTGTTAACCCATACTCATGCATACTGTCCATCCTCATTTGTTTAATGTTCGCTTTATCTCATCATCATCAGAGAGGAATCGGGGCCGGGCAAAAACATATCCACAAATAAAGACAATATGCTTCTACATCAAATCAATACACATGTCTTGAAATCAAATTTTATATTTTGTAAATATTTGTGATGTTCCATTAAACATCTCAAAGCATTTAATACATTAGATTCATGGACAAACTCAACAAATTAGTGCATAAATATACTGTGGACTATTGCTTTTTGGAGAAACGCACTGCATAAACATATAGTGCATAAACATTCATGTATAAACTCAGTGCATTTAATAGTGCATAAACACAGAGCATTTAGTTTATTTTCAAAGGTCCATACTGAATGCTAATGCGCTATCACATGCTTTTAGTTTTATCCTTCTGCAAAAATCAGGATCATCTGTTAGCTGAATTTACTGACTTACTATGGTATAATATTTGACTGAAGAATGGATGCTCTTCACTAGCTGTTTGTGACTGAGAAGTGGATAGGTGGAACTCAATGTCTGACTTTCCTTCGTGCGAGACTGAAAAACTCCTTTTGCAATGAGCTTAACTTTAGTTGAGACATTTGGGTAATGGATTGAAAAA
Organism: Polypterus senegalus; assembly: GCF_016835505.1. Taxonomy (NCBI): domain Eukaryota; kingdom Metazoa; phylum Chordata; class Cladistia; order Polypteriformes; family Polypteridae; genus Polypterus; species Polypterus senegalus. Next base: position 105,203,673 of record NC_053163.1, on the reverse strand, counting down.
AAATGATTGCGGCAGCCCCTGATCTGAAACGCATTTTCTTTTCGGCAAGCTTGATTTGTGAATTTCCCAGCATGTACTGACATCTTTATATCCGTATTTTTCTCCTGAAAGATGAAAACGCCTGGGAGTATAAACGACCAATTGTGGTTGCATTGCCGGGGCTGTCCAGTTGACTTTGTGTTTAACACCTTTGCAGTATGCCCTAGATATGCGGACTAGTAGTGGACAAAACTAAGACAAAGTGCTGCTGCGGAGCGAGAGTCGGAAAAGGGGAAACAACTTCATTTATATAGCACCTTATCATACATTTACATGTAACTCAAGGTGCTTTCCACAGATGAATCAACAAAAACAAAGATATACCACATTTACTTGGATTAATTAATACTATGATGATTTCTATTACATCTGAGTATACTGAATACATCATCAACCAGGTATTGTTAAGGAAAATGGAATCACTAAATTGCGAAGCGAACTTTCACTCTTCCCAAAAAAAGGTTTTCTAATTAAAATATTTATGCATAAAGGTTGACAATACGAACAACCAAATCTAATATGTATAAAAATAAATGTATAAAGTTTATACATACATTTTACCTAGCCATATGTACATGGCAACCCATTAAGTAGAAACTGACTGATGTAATTAAAGTCAATGAAAAGATCAAAAGCAAATAAAACAGTCGGGTTGGTTGATTGATGAGATGGAGTTTTTTACGGACTTGAAGAATACTTATAGGCCATCAAAAAGTTTAGCGTGATATTAAATCAACTATATTTAACTGAATGCGAAAGGCAACTGATGCATGAAAATATTTATATAATGGGGAAATTCGGATCATCATACATCACAGTCAATGGTACAGTCAAGAGAATCTGCTAAATTTGAGACCATCTGCACCAGCTGCGCCTAAACTGGTACCAGATCTTTTTGTATAGCCGGTGACTGATATCATGTAATGCCTTTCTGGCTGCTACTTATAATTAGTTCCATATTTTTTAGGTTAGCAACGCTCGATCGCATGTTTGGAAAGTGACCATTGAAAGATGCTGCCAGTTTCTTCAGTGCTGTATTCCTTCGCAGACTCGTGGATGACCTCCAGATCAGATATGAGATCTCTCAAAAATTGTGTCATGTACAGCTTGAGCACGAACACCAACATCTCTATGAAGTTTGCGCTGCAGTGAGACATTCTTTGCGAATATTGTCCCGCCTCTGCCTAAGTATTTTATACGCTTTGGTGACTGTTGGGTTAATTCGGATATGATGAATTAGCATTGCTAAATTGGTCCTAGTGTGTGCGTGTGTGTGTTCATCCTGAGATGGATAGGTGGGATAGGCTCCAGCTTCTTTGCGACCCTGCTCTATTTAAGGTTTGAAAATGGGTGGATAAATGGAAAAGCTGGGCAATAATGAATAACAAGTATCAACTATTCAGTATTATCTACAGAATGGGGAAATGAATTGCAGTGAGATAAATATGTTTCAAATATGATCCCACTAATGTTTACTTCTCATCGTCACTACTTTACGCCGGGGGATTTTGGGTCTTTTCATAGGCTAGAAATTAAAAGCGTTTATTATAAAGACATAACACTCATTTCGAGCATATTACAACTGCATTTTTTATTAAGTTTACACGAGGAAGTACTTTTCCAATGATTCCCGTCCTTAAAATAGAGATGAACGTGTAGCGGAACACCTCTGATAGAGAAGCTGCGAAACGTTAATTTCCGATGAGCTGCAGTTAACGGGCATTTGGACTACCTGCCGAGATTGACTACATTTAGGACTGATCTTGGTACACTGCTGACCAACTTCGATGACTGGTCACAATAAAGTTTGTATACTAAAAATAAATTAACTACCTAAAGAAAGCAAGTGGCCACTGGATAAAGAACACGAACTGCTCAGTATTTAATTTAAATTTAGGGTGGTCTACGATCCGCGTCTTGTTGTGCGCTCAGTTCTAGGTTTGTTCGTGCGCGATGGATAATTTAAAAAACCGTTGGGAAAAATAAAACTGCGCGAAAAGCTGTCATGTAGCATGTGTTCAATGGAATACTGAATTTAGCGTAGCAGATGTTTTACCAACCCTTTCTTTGATTCATCAGCAATTCTGAACCCACAGATTTCACTTCGGGTTCCTCTGCACCGACATATTAGCCACGGATTTTTTTTTTTTTTACGGAGGGCGAAATTGTGCCAGTTACAGCATTTACTAACACGCATGCTGCGTAGCCCACGTGATAAGGTTTATCATGTGACCTCCACGCGTCTTATCCATTGTCATGTGATACTACAGCGCCGTCGTGTGCATCTTTGAGCTGTGTGTAGTTGGTATTGTGATCTGTTGTAATTTCTGATACGTAAAAAGATGTTGGACAAGACGTCGTTAAACGCGGCTCCAGTGCCCGATTTTAGAGGGTAAGTTTCTTCCTTGCTGATTACAAATATAAGAATGAGTGGTTAGGTATCACGCCGACAGAAAGAACATTTAAGACGGGCCTGTGCAATAGGGGGATGTACTTGCGGACTGAAGCTCAGTTTCAAATTGAAATGCCATTTCATTATGAATGAACTGAGTCGATTATAATGCACGAGTTCGCAGATTAGCGTCACATATACATTGGGCCTATTTGTAACTGCAGGTTTTCATTTGTGATGCTTTGATAAGCATATGTGAATTGTGCCAATGTAAATACAGCGCGGAAACGGTTAAAATACCTTAAATTGCCCGTCTTGACGTTGTGTTTAAAGACATACTGGTCCCATGTCTTGCTGGTTTGCTGCTTTGCTGCTTACTCATCTGTTCCTCTTCTCTACCATGTGTCGTGGCAGTCAGTCGGACTTCACGCCATTTCCCAATCGTAACTGTCTCTGGCTGCACGTTTTTTTATAATGCGTCTATGACCTTTCTTATCTTATAACTGTTCTTATTTTTAAAATGTTGCCAATGTTTATTTTTGGGCAGCCGTCGTATTACATTTGTATTGATTAGCAGTATAAATTGTTACAAATGTACATTCGCTTAGACGTGAATTTTGACAACATTGACTATTGAAAGACGTATATTAAGCGGCCAGTGCCTTTTAAAAATAGTGCCCTGGTAAAGTTAAGGTAAATACATCTCAACACATATAATTTGGTTTTGCTGAAAGGCAGTGGGGTTCCATAGTAACCAATTATTTATGAAAAAGTCACATATTTTCATTGTCATATTTATTAATTGCCCACCACTCTGAATGAGATTAAGAAGGTATGAAACTGGACGTGTATTTATTCTTGATTAATAGCATTGTCTTCTGATGTAAGTGCACTTTTTGTTTTTCAGTATTCACTGTCACTCAGCGGTCAAAATTATAAACAGTAGTCTCTTTTGCAGTGAAAACTGGAGGAAACTGGACTTCTCAGGTTAAATCTAGGTTGAAATGAGTTTTTGCTGGTCATGGACCTGAAACAAGATCAACCTGCATGAACTGGCTTATTTATAGTAAACACCATCTCATACTGTGAGAGGCTTGCATTCATTTTGCAAAAGTACTTCATATTGAATGAGCATCTTCCATTGTACCTAATCCAGAATGGAAGTTACTCAGCAAAACATATAGAATGATGTGTGCGATAATAGGCAGTGTGGTGTAATTGTTAAGGCTTTGTTCTTCAAGCCCTGAAGTTGTGGTTTCAAATCCTGCTACTGATACAGTGTTACCATTAATTAGCAAGTCACTTTACAGTACATGCATGATGGCCAAACTGGGGACAAAACAAGGAAACATAACCAAAAGTGTCAGCCAAATAAGTAAATGTAGTCTAAATGAATTATGTCATGCTGCATTGCAAAAACCTGAATGCATTTCAAAAAGTCTTAAACAGAGGGAATTCCTTTATGGTTGTGGAAAGAAACTCTGGTTCATAGTGTAATTTTGATACAAAGACTGCTCAGATCATGTGTTGGAGTTCAGCAGTGCCTGCATGATTTTGCTCCAACCAGATGTCCATCCATCCATCCATTCTCTTCTGCTTATCTGAGATTGGGTTGCGGGGGCAGCAGCTTGAGCAGAGATACCCAGACTTCCCTCTCCCCGCCCACTTCTTCTAGCTCTTCCGGGGGAATCCGGAGGCGTTCCCAGGCCAGCCGAGAGACATAGGCCCTCCAGCATGTCCTGGATCTTCCCCGGGGCCTCCTCCCGGTTAGACGTGCCCAGAACACCTCACCTTGTTACCTTGTTATTTGAATGGCATGTTTAATCCAGCAAGTTCATAACGTCTCCTGTCATGGAATTAGTAGTAATTTGAATTTTGCCCTTTAGGTATAATTTGAAATGACTTTCACTGTGCAAGGAGCATCTTTATTTTAATTTCAGTTCTCTTTATTGTCATAAATGTATGTCAAGAAAGAAGAAGGTTCTAGAAAAGTAAACTGATTCCTTTCTTCAAATGTATTTTTATTTTTCATTAAGCACCTATTTTCAATTAGACACATATTTGGGGAATTTGTTTCTGGGATTCCCTAGTCTATATTATTGATCATACCTGCAAAATTAAAATACATAAATGAAATGAAAACTTGACAAAATGGTCAAACCAAAAGAATTTGTTTCTAATTAAGACTTTGCTTGATGCAAAAAACTGTCACCACAGCAGCCCTCCAGGATAGAAATTTAGCAAACTTCATGCAAATTGAAAATTCCAACTTAAATTGTAAGTTCTAAGCATAAAAACTAGGAATTCAAAGTATTGCTGGGCAATATGGAATAAAAATAAAAGCTAATTTTTTTAAATTTGCAGATTTTATTTATTTCAATATTTTGACATAGAACTAATTTTCAGCAACTCTTGTAGGGAAAAAAAAACAATGAGGAAGTTGTCCATATTTTTCCTAGAGTTGTTACAAGAAAGGCTGTTTTGGTTCCTTCTATTACCAACCATTGCTCTTTTTGTTTATTTTTGCTTTTAAGAAAGACATTAAAATAATACTGGCTAAATATAATGTCTACAGCAATCATAAAGAGTTTTTTATACTACTATAAGCTATTAGAATTCAGTCCCATCTCTTTGACTTCACAAATTATTTTTGGTTTCTTTGTTTACTTTCTTGTGTATGTAAATAAAATTGCATAATTGTTTGAATGATAAAAGCATTTCATAATTGTATTTATTAAGATTTTTGAAGGTGTTTTCTGCATTCATAAATTCAGCCTTTCAGTATGAACTCCACAATATCTAGCAAGAATTTTTCCACATAAAATAACAGGTTACCTTCATCGTTGGATGCCTGCTTGATAGACACAGTTACTGATAATTACCATTGGTGAACAATTGTATAAATATATCCATCCATCCATCCATTTTCTAACCCGCTGAATCCGAATAGGGTCACGGGGGTCTGCTGGAGCCAATCCCAGCCAACACAGGGCACAAGGCAGGAACCAATCCTGGGCAGGGTGCCAACCCACCGCAGGACACACACAAACACACCCACACACCAAGCACACACTAGGGCCAATTTTAGAATCGTCAATCCACCTAACCTGCATGTCTTTGGATTGTGGGAGGAAACCGGAGCGCCCGGAGGAAACCCACGCAGACACCGGGAGAACATGCAAACTCCACGCAGGGAGGACCCGGGAAGCGAACCCGGGTCTCCTAACTGCGAGGCAGCAGTGCTACCACTGCGCCACCGTGCCGCCCTATATAAATATATATAAAAATATAAATAAAAAACATCTGGTCTGCTGTCAACAGGTGAGCACTTGGCATACTTGAGAATGTCGTATGCATTTATCCAAGGTACCAATTTCTAACTTTATATACACAAAACCCATGTGATTAGTGTAGCAATGAAGTATGTTCTGTGTCGTTATTACGCACTCTCCAAAAGAACATCTAGTTAAAGGAGTCTTTTATTGCTGGTTTAGAACAAGTATGCTGGATAAACAGTGAATCTTCAAAAAATAACAGTGTTAAGGCAAGAAGTGTGACAGAACAGAGTTAGGCATTGCAGTCAAGATTTGCACACGCATAAGTTAACCTATCAGGGTGGATACATTTCCAGTTTGGCTACTTTGGCCACCAACAAGGAATCTTTGAAACTGCTGCTTTCAAGTTAAATATAAAGTTCTACAGTATCTAAAATATGGCAAGATTAGCTGTAGCAGCTGTCTACTGATTGTTGTAATTTAGGCATTTTCTAGTGGAGGGTAACCTTTTGAGATGTACTGAAACTGCCCTTTTCATACTAGAGATCCAGTAAGCATTTAGGATATTCCTTGCAAAACAGAATTGCTGCTGAAAATAAGAGTAGTTCTGTTTTAATTCAACAAAGGTTTAAAATGTAATTTAGGCTATTTTTTTTTTAAATATTAAACTAAATTTACGGTATTTTAATGAAAATTACTCAACAGTAATAGACGATTCAGCTTGTAAGGTCAACTTTGATCTTGGTGATCACAGATGAAGTTTCACCAAAATCAAAAATGGTGCTGCAAAGGCCGTCTGTTGAATTAAAATAGAACGAGACCCAAAGCTCGCTGCAGAACTTGTTCAGTGCCATAATGACCAATGGATCAGTGAGTTTCATGTTGGGTGATTAAGGAGGCTATGAAAGTACATGTATCACATCTTGAGCCAGGATTGATTAAGACTATTGCCTATAAGCACTGTTGTTGCTCCCTTTACTTGTATGCTAACAGTCTTACAATTTGTAATTACTGTATTTTAAAAGCAGTCACTAAAAGTAACATTTTGCACCAGTTTGTGTCACATACTACAATTTAGTAAACAAGTATTTTAAATGCTGTCCGTTTTGTTTTCTCAAAAATACCAGAATAAACTATGTATAAAGTGGAGAATAAAAAGTTTTAGTACTTTACTTTTCACTTGGCCAGGAATGCATTATCACTGTAACAGAAAATGTAAATATGTTTGATTTGTAAATTGGAAGTCTCTTTCCATTTTGCACATATGAGTTACACAAATAAAATACTTTATTTAGATGCATTTTTAAATATAAATATAACCACATCTTACTTAAAATATCTAGGACACTTAATACAGTATATTTACGCATTCTAGTTACATTAATGAGTAACTACTACTCAGATGTTTTTGCTCATCATATTGATTTTATTTAAATTAATGTCTGACATAAAGTCTAACCGTGATCCTAAATCAATCCTGGGAACTTTTATGTGTTAAGATATTGAATCAATATACTTGAACAACTTGTGTGTCTTAAGTTTCATTTGTCAGATTATCCAGTTAATGTCGTATGTGATCAGTCACAAATTCAATTTGTATCTCTATTATGGGAGTTGTCTCATCTCGTCTTCCAAAACAGCTTTTAGTGGTGAAGGTCACAGAGTATGGGAGTTGTGGTTTTACTAAGCTTCTAATACAGACCAACATTTTTTGTTTTGTTTCCATGTTTAAGTTCAATTCTTTATAATCTACATTTGAAATTGAAGATTTAATGCTAAATTTACACTATAACTGATTTAAAGCAAACAATGAAAGTAGTCCATAAATAGGGTGCCATTTACACTGTTTTAAGCGTCTGAACTGAAGACAACCCCCCTTTCCATTCATGGGTGAAGAATTCTGTTTTCAGTTCAGAAACACAATCCTCTGTGAAGGGCTTCTTGTTTGTGGACTACTTCAATTACCTGAAGGTATTTTTTACTAGTATTTTAGATTGGTTGAACTAACATGTAGACTATGCAAAACAAGTAAAAGATTTTTTTATGAATGTTCCTGATATTGCTTGCTATTGTCAAGTGCTGGTTACCATAGGCCCCTGTTGTATTAGCATTAACTCAATTCTCCACAAAAACATGAGGTTATTTTTTTCTTGGTCATCACTACAAATTACATGGAATAAGAAAATTATAAACAATATTACTCTTTTAAGTTGACAGGCTGAACAGGAGTCAAAAGAAGCAAAACAAGTCTTCATACCAGTGGCCTTGTCTCTAGTAGTCCCAGCAATGTTTTCTTATAAAATGAGGAATTCCATATGTGTAGACCGAAGTGCAGATACAGCATGGCAGCCTATATAAATCCTAGTTGAGTCTGTAATATTCTGAGATATCTTAAGGTAGTGAAAAACATCTCTGTGTAGTTGGCACTCAACTTTAGTCTCCTGTTAATGCAATATAGGTTAATGTGAAATATGGTTTGCATTGTGCAATGTCAAAAATTGTTATGGGCAAAGAAATTTGATAAATCTACAAGGGTCATTTTGGTGATTCAGACCAGGACTGGTACATTTTTACATGATAAAATTCAGTACTTTAAGCAATGATAAATCTTTGCACATTTTTGAAATTTACCATATAATGCATGATCATTCCCCATCAAAGTATTTCCAGTTAATAGCTTAACATTGTCAGAAGAAGCCATAATTGGAACTTCGTCCAAAGAGTAGATCGCATTACATGGAATACATGCAACAATCAGAGCGGTGAATGCTCTGAAGCCTATGGTTGTGTTGTCTCTAATTTGGGATTGTCATTATTCATTAGCATGTTTAAACAGCTTGAGGTTTGAAAATGATTATAATGCATATGTCTGGTCTGCGAACATGTTCTTGTTCACTCGGGGTAGCCATTAGGAATGATAGGGGTTTTTCTTAACATAAATTAATCATAAAGTGACTAGCCTTCGATAGAAAGGTCTAATATACAGTACTTTTATTTAAAAATATACTATGAAAATTGCAACTGGAATGGTTTTTATGTTAGTAGCGATAGTGCTGGCTGTTTAACGATTAACACATTTTAATCAAAAGCTTTCTCATACCTACATAATCTGCAATGGGACTAAAAAGTTGTTCTGAATGCATGTTTGTTGCACATACTGAAAAAATATTTTCAAGTGACCTTGGCCATTAATGGACTGTGGCCTTTGTTGTTACAGGAGCATCCTCTTTTCCATCTGTCACTCCCTCCTGAAAATAATTTCAGCAGCTGTCAAATGTGCTTATGGATGTGTTGTTCTTCTGCAGATGCTTAATAAAAATCAGAAAAGTTCCTTCTCCTCCAGGTTACAGCTGACTTCATACTCAAGTTGTTGCAGGATTCAACTTTTCATGTCTTGTGCAAGTCCCACTATGGGTGATTTTGAAGATGGCAGTTAGCCTTTGGGTTGAGGTGACTGACTCTGATGCACTGATGACTTGGCGTATGAGGATTGGATGAGCTTTTATCATGCACTAGAACTTGTCTAATGGCTGAGGCTGCTCACGTATTTGCTCAGCTATCCTTTGTTTAAACACTCAATGAGGAGCACAATATAGTTTATATGGGAAAAAAAATGTTAAAAATTACTTTAGTATTATTCTTTATTTTAAAATTGCTCAAATATGCAAAATACTTTTCCAGAATTAAAAAATGCAGTATAAACTTCGATGAATAAATAGTCTCTCATTTGACCAAAAGAATTCATCTATGGCTAATTCAAAATTCTGACAGCATGTGTAATATTTTCTGTGTTGTGCATTGTAAAGGCAAGTCATTTTTGTGCTATTTAGTTGACAGTCTGATAGCACTTTATTCAGCACTTGTGGTATATTTTCCACTGATGACTCTCTGGCAAGATGCTGACTGGAACACACTTCTTTTCCATCTTCCACTGTAGGGTAATAATAGGATGTCCTACACTTGTATGACAATGCATTTCAGCACTCTGCCACATATTTTATATGCTCCAACGACAATGTGCTTATAATGAATGCTTTCAATATTGCATTCAAAAATCTCAGATACAGAGCTTTATTTTCTACCAGCCATATTGATCTCTGATTCCATCTCAGGCACAAACAATTTTAGACAAAATTTTGCTACCCGTAGGACTGAAAAGATCAAATATCAGAGAACAGAATCTGCTGTCTTCTGACAGGTGTGATCACAAGGGCTTAGGAAGAACATGGCTCTTAGGCTTGAAAATGACAGAGACAGCATCTTAGATTAAGAACAATATATATACATTATATAAACCAGTTTATCCAGAGAAGGATCACAGGAAACTTGGAGCCTACCCCAGCAGGTTCGGATGCAAGGCAGGAAAAATCCCTGGTATGCAATATGTATGATATGGCTGATGGTAAGAACAAAAAGAATATGATATTTCAACTATTTTGAGAGACATTGAAAAAATGGGGACAGATATTTTAAAACATAATTCTGCTGTTGGATTATTTTCACAGTATCTGGTATTAAGAATGATGAATATTAACTAAAAAAGATAAATTAATAAATATAGCAAATACAAAAGCACATTAGTATGTTTAGCTTTTTATCTCATGGCAGACTCTCTTGACCTACCTACCTATAGTGCAGTAGAGACGTTGCCAACTCAGGAATTTTACAAAGTTTGTATCTCTTCGTTGTTAAAAGGCATATTTAAAGCAAAAGTGATTGGTCAGCAACAATATGCTGATCTTGTATGATGACCTTGTCAGTCTCTCGATCAGTGCCGTTTTATTTTCAAAAATCGGGAGTGGTCTCCCCTCGACTTTCTTGTGTACTCGGATATGGAGATGGATATTTAAAGAATAAACCACAAGACAATGATTTTTCTGTCCCTATTGTAAAGTTTTTGTTGACCACCACATTCCAGTTTCTGGCGTTTTAACTACATCTTGATTTACAACAAGTGCAAAGAAAGGCAGCACGTAAATCGCTTTCTATTCCACACACTTTACGCGTATATTCAGCTCGCTCTGTCATCGCAAATGCTGTGTGGTGGATGACTTTCAGTTTTAGAGTTAAAAGTTATAAGGTTTAAAAACTAACAGCAAGAATATTCATTCAAAAATTAAAACTAAAATTATTTTAGTATATTATTTTATTTCAGTTAGTCTTTTCAGCTACTTTAATACTTTCATTTAGTTTTAGTTTTTCATTTTGGTTTTGTTAATTTTATTTCAATTTACGAAAATGTTTTTTTAATAATAGTTTCAGTTTTGATTTGAGTTTTCGTTAACTATAATAACCTTGTTGAGTACTGAGTAAAGGATCTGAATACTTGTATCAATTTCAGTTTTTTTTTTTTAATAAATACACAAACATTTTGAACATCTTGTTTTTGATTTGTAATTCTAGGGTATTGAGAATTGCTTGATGAGAAAAAACATTAACGGATTTTAGCATAAGGCTGCAACATAAAATGTGTCATGTGAAGGGGTCTGAATATTTACTGAAGGCACAGTGACATGGTGGTAAAGCAAAATAAACTTGAAAATAAGATTTTAATTTGTTTCTTTAATGAAATGCATTAATGGTTTTTGAGGTAACCAACATCTACTCTGTTTAATTGTGTTCATATGCCTGTTTCTGTAAAAAAAAAAAATCTATAAGAACATTAGTTCCTTTAATAAATGTTGGTTCACAGACATGCATTAGCGTTTATATATGTGACATGGGCTCCTTGTATATTAGTTGCATCTTAAATGGCTGAATGACAATTTATGAGAATAAACAGATCAGGAAAAACATGCCTCTACTATAACAATAATACAATAAAATCATCTTTTTGTTACATTTAGCATTTTCTTTATGGAAAGACTGAACATCATATTAGAAGTTGGTTTTCTTTGTATCTTTCTCCTTCTCCACCTTATATTCATTATCTGTTTTCTCCCTCTCCCTTTACAGAAACGATGGCTCTCTAATATCAGCATTGAAAACACTCTTATTCTTCACAGTTTTAATGATCACGCTACCAATAGGACTGTACTTTGCATCAAAAGCTTATTTATTTGAAGGTATTTTTTGTTTCAATTCATGTGCCAGAAACAAGTGTAAATGTTATGAAAAATGTTTTTTTTTATTCAACAATTATGCTTGAACATTAAACATTAACTAACTGTAAGTGTTACATTTTTATTTTAATCCTCTGCAATTTTAGAGATTAAAAATTAGAGCAGGGCTCTCTGACAATTTTGAATAGCTTGTTCTAAATGTCTGTCTAGCTACTGTACTTTGAAGTGCAAATGTTTCATTTTTTTGAAGCTTACGAGAATATTTTTAATGATGACTTGGGTATTTGCATGTAAATATATGCATTTGGTTCTTATGCTGACACATTGCTTCAGGAAGAAAACAGCGTTTATTAAAAGAACAAGAAATAAATTTTTTTTTTTACTCTCATTCTAGGTACATTGGGGATGTCCAGTAGCGACAGTTACTTCTATGCTGCGATTGTAGCAGTAGTTGCTGTTCATATGGTCCTGGCAATGTTTGTATATGTGGCTTGGAATGAAGGGTCTCGTCAATGGAGAGAAGGCAAACAGGACTAAGGTCTCAGATTTTGTTTGTTCTGCTTTTTACATTTGTCCCACTCCCAGCCCCACCTCAAGTTGTTTCTTTTTGCCTTCATACTGAAGTTTCATCAAGAAATGGTAAATCCTGCAGAGATCTTCTGAAAAAATGAGACCTGAGTTTTGTAACCAGACAATCATGAGATATGAGAAGGTTCCCAGTGTAATGCAAGTAATTGAATGGAAATTGTCCATCATTGGCTTATTTAGTGTTGGCTCATCTAATACATCAGAGTTGCCACCATAGCTGTGTAATTTAAATGAGGAGGAGGTTGGACTCATTGTGATAATTGAAACATAATACAACAGTAGTTGTTTGATATTTATTATTATTTTTTTTGTTTTTGTACACCACTCTTTTTGCTTAACATTTAAATATCAAATTGGAAAGATAACTATTTTTATGTACTTCAGGGTCAGAAGAGTTAACTGAGCTGCTCATCATTGCTCTGCTCATTTATTGATCAGATATATATGATGTAATTTGCAATAAAACATTTTTATTTACTGAGGAGTTTTTTTTTGTTATTGTTGTAGGGGGCAGTGTGAGTAAAAAATACACTACTTTGGCTTTCATTTTTGTGAATGTAATAAGCCATCTTAATACATTAGTGGTGTTGTAAGATGGTGATGTGCAAATTAACATGTATTTTAATTCTAAAAAATCCTAAAATTAATTTTACATCCTTATGTGCTGAAGTCCAGATAACATGCAATACTGTCTCCCAACAGTAGGTGGAGGTGGTTCCAATGTTAAGCAAGATCTTAGTATTAAATAAATTAAAGGCACAGATTTAGCTCAAACTGCATGGATATTTTACATAGCTGGAATATACACAGGTCATCCAGGTTTTTGCAATATACAGCCTAAAAAACGAATTCCTCCCAAGTAGCATATCAAATAAGTCTTTTTACTGGTACCTGTTATCTCCGACACTTCCATTTCATACAAGTCGAAGTGTGGTTGTTTATACAGCTTAGGCATTGTATTACATACGTGGTGACATCAGAAGTTTTTAAAACGTTTGTGTAGTTGCAAATAAAAAAACAAACTCTTGTGGTTTAGCTAAGTTATTGACTAGTGTGTTTTATTAATCCAGTTGCTGTATTGTGCATTTTTTAAGACATATTTTGGACAATTGTGTAAATATTATTTTAATAATTGTACCAATCAGACATGAGCTGTGTTTCTTGTTTATATCAACTGTCTTAACCAACCAACTAGAGCCACATAAATAGATTTTTTTCATTATTATTTTGCGGTAATTACCATATAAAATGTAATTTGCTATCTCATTTTCCTTCTTATATTTGCCTCCTGTGAATTGTTTAATATTTGTTTTATTTGCAATTTGTAAACACTACATTGAAGTCCTTGTTTATGCTTATACTTTCTGTAAAAAAAATAAAGAATTGCAGTAACTCATTATACAAAACTGTATAGAACTGGGGAGAGAGCTGACATACAGTAGTATTAATAGATGTCTGTCAGTCAAACAGTTCTTAACTTGACGTGGGTCTTACAGCTAAGGACGGTCTGGTGAACAACATTTTCTTCATTGTAGCTGCATTTGTTGAGAGTTTCCAAAATACTACAAAATGCAGCTACCAGAAAGGTTTAAGCAATTAGTGTGGCTCATGTACAAAAAAAAGTCTACAGTCTGAGTGACTTTGTTTTAAAAGATTTAATGGAATTCAAAGCAAACGGGGCATACAGAAAAATAAAGAAGAAAGTTGGCAATACACACAAAGAAGAAAAAACTTGTCTATGGTGTTTCATTTTAGGCTTAGTGTCCTTTCCTAAAGCTGCTGTATGCTATTACATGCGAGAAGACCTAGGTTTAACATATGTACATAACATATGCATGTAACGGTCAGAAAGCTACATGCCTTTATACATTTCTGTCTAACAGTTTGTTTCTGTCTAGCTGTCTACCTACAATCTTGAGATCATTCTTTTGTCACACCAGTGATATAGCTTAACATTCCATAAACACGTTAGCTTATAGAAGGCAGAGTGGCTTATTATCTGTGCAGTTATGTGAAATTTGCATTCTTTTGAAATTAAGCAAAAACTTGTGTAAATTTACCATTAACTTGGTAGGTTTTCTATTACACTCTCACACACCAAACCTAAGCTATACTCTACATATCTGCTGCACTGTAATATATACTGTATATTTTTATATTCTACTGTATCAAATGTAGCCAAAAGTATTTTTTTTACAACTGTGATGGCTATAGAGGGAAAACAGCCGTAATGTTAATGAAAATCATAACTGGATATGCATCTCCACCACTATCTTTAACTTGGTTTTTATATGTGTGGCTTGAGGTAACCTGAGGTTGCTGCTGGAAACTGGGTAGATCTGGTCAAGTTCTGTGATACAGATTATCACTCAGAATTCAACTTAAGGTTAAAGTGTGTATTACTGATGACTGTTGCCATAATTCTGATAACATGTATTAATGTGTGATACTTCAAAGTAAATTGGTGTGTAGTCTAGGGGAATACAGTGCATCCGGAAAGTATTCACAGCGTATCACTTTTTCCACATTTTGTTATGTTACAGCCTTATTCCAAAATAGATTAAATTCATTTTTTCCTCAGAATTCTACACACAACACCCCATAATGACAACGTGAAAAAAGTTTACTTGAGGTTTTTGCAAATTAATTAAAATAAAAAAACTGAGAAATCACATGTACATAAGTATTCACAGCCTTTGCTCAATATTTTGTCGATGCACCTTTGGCAGCAATTATAGTCTCAAGTCTTTTTGAATATGATGCCACAAGCTTGGCATGCCTATCCTTGGCCAGTTTCTCCCATTCCTCTATGCAGCGCCTCTCAAGCTCCATCAGGTTGGATGTTAAGCGTCGGTGCACAGCCATTTTAAGATCTCTCCAGAGATGTTCAATCAGATTCAAATCTGGGCTCTGGCTGGGCCACTCAAGGACATTCACAGAGTTGTCCTGAAGCCACTCCTTTGGTATCTTGGCTGTGTGCTTAGGGTCGTTGTCCTGCTGAAAGATGAACCGTCGCTCCAGTCTGAGGTCAAGAGTGCTCTGGAGCAGGTTTTCATCCAGGATGTCTCTGTACATTGCTGCAGTCATCTTTCCCTTTATCCTGACTAGTCTCCCAGTTCCTGCCGCAGAAAAACTTCCCCACAGCATGATGCTGCCACCACCATGCTTCACTGTAGGGATAGTATTGGCCTGGTGATGAGCGGTGCCTGGTTTCCTCCAAACGTGACTTGTGGCATTCACACCAAAGAGTTCAATCTTTGTCTCATCAGACCAGAGAATTTTGTTTCTCATGGTCTGAGAATCCTTCAGGTGCCTTTTGGCAAACTCCAGGTGGGCTTCCATGTGCCTTTTACTAAGGAGTGGCTTCCGTCTGGCCACTCTACCATACAGGCCTGATAGATGGATTGCTGCAGAGATGGTTGTCCTTCTGGAAGGTTCTCCTCTCTCCACAGAGGACCTCTGGAGCTCTGACAGAGTGACCATCGGGTTCTTGGTTACCTCCCTGACTAAGGCCCTTCTCCCCCGATAGCTCAGTTTAGATGGCCGGCCAGCTCTAGGAAGAGTCCTGGTGGTTTCGAATTTCTTCCACTTATGGATGATGAAGGCCACTGTGCTCATTGGGACCTTCAAAGCAGCAGAACTTTTTCTGTAACCTTCCCCAGATTTCTGCCTCCAGACAATCCTGTCTCGGAGGTCTACTGACAATTCCTTTGACTTCATGCTTGGTTTGTGCTCTGACATGAACTGTCAACTGTGGGACCGTATATAGACAGATGTGTGCCTTTTCAAATCATGTCCAATAAACTGAATTTACCACTGGTGGACTCCAATTAAGCCAAACATCTCAGGGATGATCAGGGGATACAGGATGCACCTGAGCTCAATTTTGAGCTTCATAGCAAAGGCTGTGAATACTTATGTACATGTGCTTTCTCAATTTTTTTATTTTTAATAAATTTGCAAAAATCTCAAGTAATAAAAAATAATTTAATCCATTTTGGAATAAGGCTGTAACATAAAATGTGGAAAAAGTGATGTGCTGTGAATACTTTCCAGATGCACTGTATATACATGCAGAATCATACTGTGTTAATGTAAAAAACAAAAGGGACATTTTTCACTATAACTTGTCCTCTGTTTTTTCTATAAATGGCTACTGAATGCAGTAAAAATTGTTGGGAGAAATGTTAGATGAAAGAGGCTATTGCAATAAAAATTAGACAAGGACGTAAGAACTTGCAAAAAGGAATCGTATCTACAGTTCTCTTCTAGAAAAACAGTCACATAAAGGACTCGCATTGCCTGTTTTTGCTTAATTTGTTGCCAGTCTCCACCTTTTGCTTCTTGCAGAAGTGGTGGCACTTTTGTGTCAAAAGCTTTTGTTTTCTGTCTCTCACAGAGATCTACTGTACCTTCAACATTATTCAGGCTCCATCATTTTTTTTACATTTTATTATGTTGCAGCCTTGTGCTAAAATCATAAAAAAATTTCTCTCATTCAGCCACACTTACTACCCTAGAGTGATAAAGAAAAAATTGAAATTTTGCAAATTTCTTAAAAACAAAAACCTGAACCATCTTATTGGCACACGTATACAGACTTTTCTTTGAAGCACCTTTGGCAGCAATCATAGCCTGTAGTTTCCTTGGTTATGACATGACAGATATTGCACACTTGGATTTAGGGATTTTTTTGCAATTTTTTTCTCTGTAGATCTTTTCAAGCTCTGGCAGGCTGGATGGAGATGGCTCAGCTGAGTCGAACGCTTTATGAAAATCAACAAAGACTGCAAAGAAACTCTGTCGATATTTGCGTTTGCACTCCATGAGAACCCTAAGTGCCAGAATGCGGTCGATTGTAGACTTCATAGGTGTAAAAACAGATTGCTCTGGTCGAGGGTAAGTGAACAAGTGATCACGGATCCTATTGAGGACGACCCTAGCAAGTACCTTACCCAGCACAGACAGCAGTGTTAACCCCCTGTAGTTTTACCGCAATCCAGGCTATCACACTTCCCTTTCCAGATAGGGATGACAAGACCTGTTTTCCAGTCATTGTCCCAAATGGAAGCAAAGGTTGCTTGCAATGCCAGTAGGACAGCCTTACCTCCAGCCTGGAGAAGTTCACCCTGGATCTCTGTAGCCTTCCCTACCCACAGTTGGTTCCCACCTGTACAATCTCAGCGAGATTGGGAGGGTCACAGCTAATTGGAGGATGTGCCTCAAGAACTGTTATGTTATCTGGTATGATTTTGCTCTAGGAGATAACTTGCCTTACTTTAATTAAAAGGGGAGAAAATAAATTGGTGAGGAAAAAAGTACAACTGTATATACGGTGTCTTCAAAAAGTATTCAGACCCATTCACTATTTACAGATACTTTACGGGATCCCCTCAAGGTTGCTGGATATCATGGCCGGCCTGTACACTGGTACTATGAGTGCAGTACAGAGTGGAGGCAGAACCTCTATATTTTTCCCAGTGTGTGCTTGGTGTGTGGGTGTGTTTGTGTGTCCTGCGGTGGGTTGGCACCCTACCCAGGATTGGTTCCTGCCTTGTGCCCTGTGTTGGCTGGGATTGGCTCCAGCAGACCCTCGTGACCCTGTGTTCGGATTCAGCGGGTTAGACAATGGATGGATGGATTCTAGGGTTCGTCAGAGGTGTGTTTTTGCTCCTAATGTGTTCAGTGCTTGCATGGACTGGGTGTGCAAGGTCGTGGGGTTCAGCAGCTATGGGGCAGCTGTTAGTGAAGAAAGATTCAGTGATCTTGACTTTGCTGATGAGGCTGTGATCTTCACAGAGACAATGGAGGCTCTGATCAGGGCTATTTGAGAGACTGAGCAAGGAGTCTGAGTGTCTGGGCTTGTGAGTGTCCTGGATAAAAACCAAGATCCAGGCCATTAATTACCACTTAGGCACAGCCATCAGCAGTGTGTCTGTTTGCGGAGAGTGTCTACCTTGTTGAGAGGTTTACTTACCTCGACAGCAACATTCAGGTCTCTGGTGACTTATCCTATGCATCAGTAAATGGGTTGGGAGAGCATGTGAGGTCATGAGGTCGCTGGAAAGGGGTGTGTGACGCTCCTGATATCTATGCTAAAGGACAAAGGTCCAGGTCATTAGAGTCCTGGTGCTTCCCGTCTTGCTATATGGTTGTGAGACATGGATGTTATCCAGTGACCTGAGATGTAGACTGGACTCCTGTTGTACTCTATCTCTTCTGAGAATTCTTAGGTACTGCTGGTTTGACTTTGTGTCGAATGAGCAGTTGCTCATGGAGTCCCGAATGAGGCACGTTACCTGTGTTGTGAGGGAGTATCAGTTATGGCATTATGGCCATGTGGCACGATACCCTGAAAGTGATCCAGCTAACAAGATCCTCATTGTTGAGGACCCGAGTGGCTGGACCAGGCCATGGGGACACCCACATTAACACCTGGCTGTGGCAGATAGAGGATTATTTCCAGTGGGTGGGACTGGACCACGTGTCTGCCTGGGGAGTTGCCAACTGGGATCCCGAGTGGTTTTGTTGTGTGGTAGGTGTGGCAACGTGCTGTACCAGTGCATGCTCCTCAACCTGACCTGATTAACTGTAACCATGTTATATATTTTCAAACATTTTTAACATGTTTAAATTCAGAATACATGAATATCAAGTAAAACTTTAGGGGAATCAGCAGGTAGTGCTGTGTCTTCTTTCATGTGAGCCACTTTGGCTTGGAATGTGAAAGAGAAATAAAACGCAGTGTCCTTTAAAAGTAATGATACAGTGAAGTTAAATCTGTTGATTTACTTTATTCTCATGTAATTCAGATCTAAGGTGAATATGATGAAGAGGTACAGAATGTTACTTTCCTCACTATTTGTGTGCTTTTTGAGCTATAAAAGAAAGCAAGTAATTTGGATTCTGGGGAAAAAAGGTCATGGATAAATTTATCAGAAGTTTTAGTTTGCAGATAATTTCAAAGGCTGCAAAATGTAAACCTTTAAGCTATATTCTAATTTATGTTAGATAGATTGAAAGTTATTTGTTCCCAATGAGAAATTTGGCTTTTTACAGAAGATCTTTAAATGAATACATAATAAACAAATAAATAAATATACACACACCAGAATGACTACAAAGCAAGAAATTTTAAAAGAAAGAAAAATTTGAACTTGTCTGTCACAGTCACAGTGATGCATTATGCTAAATTATTACTGTTGGTATAAAGAAGCCCCCATAGAAAGACAAACTAAAAGAATTCTTAAGTAAAATGTTAATGACTGATGAGACAAAAGTAAACTATCTACATGATAAATACCTACATATTCAAACAACCCTGAAACTCACTGATAATAGAGCCATGTGCGTTTTAAAAACAAAAAAAAAAACTCTACATTCCAGTTTTCTGTAAACGAGTTACAGTGTTACATGGCTAAACCCTTTGATTTTTAAAACGGAGAAGTCTGAAACTAATGTACAGTAAGTATCTCAAATGTGGCAGTGAAATAACATTAAAGCTTAAAGCAAATGGTTATCTTCAGAATTCCATACCTTCATAACTATTGCTCTAAAACTCCCTACTTTTTCACATACTTAGTATGTAGATTTCTGTTATATTCTCGGCTGGTGCTTTATTCAGTAAGTTTAGAGTAGCTCTCCTCATGCTTGTTTTTTCAATTTTCAGAGTTCTAGATAACAAAAAGAAAACTTAAATCTCTTAATGAATGCTCAAAGTAGTCTTCATCCATGCCAGTTTTGAGTGTCAGCGCCAGCTCAAGCTCTCACATTATTTTTAGCTCCTAAACACGCGTTCAGTTACGTTTGAACTGAAGCTCTTAACAAGTGGCCGATAATCCTTTTACCACAAATAGAAGCAGGATAAAGGAGTTTCACAATCATCTGTTACCAAACAAACAGTCTTGCTGTGTTTTACCAGGTATAATTATATCTTTATTTCAGTGTGAATTTATTTTAAAATATGAAGGTATCACCCAGGCAAAAAAAAAAACATTCCGAGTTAAGAGCACTTCAGGTACAGAAAGTGCACATTTTTTCATCTGCTAAAGTCACCTTAGTCTAACTAGATTTAGCAGTTAACGTACTGAGGTTTAGGTTCTATTTCTCTATTTTTCTATTCAAGAATCATAGCTGAGGCGAAAATGTCCGTGTTACAGAACACTTCAAAAAAAAGACAGATTAATTGTCAGTAATGATTTTATTATTAGCACTTTCATTGATATTGTTATGACATAATAATAAAACAAATGTGTTTTAGCTTTCTGTAGCTTTATATCCCAGTTATATAATAAGGTGTCCTTGTGAAACATTCAGAATGAAGATAATGGTGACACTACATTGGCCTTGTGTGAGCTTGGCCTGCATTGAACTGCCATGTCACCAGAGCTGGTTCATGTCTTCATGTGTAGATGGTCTTCAAAATGTTTAATAGATCTTATATTTTAAGTGTTCATTATTGAGACATTTCAAAAATGATTGACGTTGTTGTTTTATACTTTATAAAAGTTGTGTTTCCAATGGATAAACTCATTGTTGGTGCTTTTTCAAAATGATCCTGACACCAACTTTTAGTGACAAGTTTCATGTTTATTAAGCTAGGAATGCAGAATTGATGATATTTTTTAAACATGTTTTATTAGATCAACTCCATAGGTGAATTCATTGTGCTCAATGGGTTGTACTGATGTACTGCCTTTGCCTTGAATGCATTGTTGTTTAACGTATATTACATACACTTGTTTCATTTTCAAACACAGTTTCTAGAGGGCTGCAGTGGCTGCTGGTTTTCATTCTAGCAACTTTCTCCATTCGGAATCCACTTGTCAATGCTGATGGAGCATGCTGTGTTGTCTTGATTCTAAGTGACTTGCATGTTATTTGCTTCATTTTCTTCTTTAACCAGCAATCTATCAATAGTGAGATGCAAAGAGAGCCAACAGATGACCAGGCTAACCAAAATCACATTTGTCTTTCATACAATATTGGTCTCAGTAAAATACTTGAAAAGAAAAATGTCCGGGTCAGAGAAATATTGGTCTGCAAAGCATATGGATGGTGATCTCAGGCCTCAGGAAAAAAAAAGTTTTAGAAATGATTGATGTGGAAGCATAACAACACCTACAAGCCATAGAATTAAAGTGTTTCATTAACAGCTACACAGGAGCTTGGTTGGAGTGAAAATGGTGGCCCTCCAGGACTGCTTAAAACCCTGTGTCAGTTTGTCATCTTTATTGTTTGCCTGCCATTTAAAAAGTAAAAAAAAAAAAAAAAGTAAGTCAATTATAATTAAGGCAAAGAAGTTTGTTAATTAGCACCACTTACTGGTTACTCATTGAGAAAGTAGCTGGAACAAAAACCTGCAGCCACTGCAGTCATCTAGGATTAGAGTTTGATGCCCCTGCTGTGGAGAGACCTAATGATAACCTCTGTTTAAAAAAAATGTGTTGGTATGAAAAAAAGGGTTTGGGAAACCTTGGTATTTGCTTGTCTCCTTTCCTGATTTGTATTTGCTTTATTTCACTTCATGCTATGTGTCTATGTGTGTGTAGATCTTCTGTGACCTTTTCAGTGATAAGTGATCACTGTGCTAAAGACTCCTGCAGCCTCCAACATGGCTGCTGCAGATGTGCCACATCACCAAAAAATGAAATGCTTGAAACTACATTTGTGAACAGTGGCAACATTAAATATTTCAGTTGGGGGCACTGCCGTTTTTATGAAAAATAAGGTTAATGTTGGGTGACCTAGTGGCTTTGTCACAGATTCACAGCCTAGATTCAAACCTTCTAACGCTGGCTTTGTGGAGTTTACTCCCTTTTCCTGATATCTAGTTGGAGTTTCAGTAGGTACTCAGGTTTTCTTCTGTATGGATAGCTTGGTTGACCCTGTGTGGGTTATATTACGCTGCAATGAGCTGGTGTCACTTTGATTCCTCATTTGTGCTAGAAGCTGCTGAGATAAGATATGTTTGTCAATCCTTGGTACACAATAAACTAAGCTGTTCAAAGGCTGGGGCTATTTTAATTGAGACTTCTTCAACTAAACACAAGTTGACTATTTTAGTCTTTCAGTTGGTATTACTCTGATATCACCCACTACCTACTGTATTCATCGAACTCTATATAAACTGACAACTAAGGCATTATAAAAATGTCCTTCTATCTCCTTTACAATATTGGTAGAATTGGTTCGTTTCTCTTACAGTTTCTTGCTAAAGGACCTATTCAGCACCTTCATTACTTCCAGATTAGATCATTGAAATTCTCTCTCTTTTTTTTTGGAATACCTGAGAAATCTCAAAATAAACTCCGCTATGATATTTGTGCCGCTCGGTGTCATAACTAAACCTCATTGTATTGTCTTATCACCCCTGTGCTGACACAACTGCACAGGCTCCTTGTTCTTTCATAAATTACTTATAGATCTCTTATCTTCATGTACAAAGCCGTCCATGGCTCAGTCCCTCACTATATCTGTGATCTGGTCAAGCTCAACATTACCTCCTTCAGTCCTGCTGGATTCTTTACCCTCCAGCAGCCCCATCATAAATAAACAGAACTGTGGCCGAGTGTACATTTTTGTACATTGATTCTCAGCTGTGGAATAGCCTATCAATATCCATTCAAAATGAATCTATTTATTGTATAACTCATCTTTTCAGAGCAGTTTTTACATATTCTATCATCTTTTGATGTCTGTTTCTCCCTTTTATATTTTATCTGCATGATTTCATGTTATATGTTACACCTCTTGGTTTTTGTTTGATACCAATAGCCGTAAATTGTTTTTATTGTGACATTTGGGCTGTTCAGTTTTATACCAGTTTATATTCTACTTTTGCTGATGCTATGTTGCAGTTTGTGTTATGATGAATGTTTATTCATTATTTTTTTTGCGGATTTTCTGTATATTGTTTGGATAAAATATACCTTTTTTTACCTGACGGAATCCATTTTTGACACTAATTTTTTGTTAGCAGCATTTTTTCTAAAGTTTTGAAATTTTTTTTGCATTATCTCAAGATACTATAGCATACTTGTTGCTGCTGTGATTTTTACCATGGGACATCTGGAGTGTGTGCAGAAAGGTCAACTTGTGCAATCCTACATCGTCCAAGATCTTAAAAGACTTAGCTTTCATTTCAGGGTCTTGATTTATGGTTCAGCATTTAGAGTTTTGTGAAAGATTGATTTGCCTTCTGAGTAACAAACTTTGTGTTTTTCTGACCATGTCTCTCATCTGGTCTATTCTCATTAAAAGAACCCTCTTTCTCAAAACATCATTTTATAAATACAATTATTTTTATTAAAGTCAAAGTCAAAATGAACTTTATTGTCATCTCAACCATATACATGTATACAGATAGATTAAATTGCGAAGCTCAGGGTCCACAGTGTAACAACATGAAGTGCAAATAAAAAAATTCAAATTAAATTAAAATAGAATTAAAATTTAAATTAAAACACAAACAAGACAAGACATTGTGCAAAGACAAGACAGCAGCAATATTGACGTGTAGTAAGCAATATGAACATTGAAGCAGTATATGGTATTATGCAATCTAGATACATAAATATAGTCAATTAATATAGTACTAGGGTGTTGTACCGCGTTAGCCATTATTAATGAAGAGAAAAGCCAAGCAAAATTGGCTAAATAAAAGGTGTCATTTTTCTTGGCTTTTCTCTCCATCAATAAATATGTAATATAATAAATAAATAATAGATATAGATAATACAGGAATTATCAGTGTATGATAATAATTGTTTAAGACATGTGTAAACAATGGCAGGTCAGAATGTTTCACAGCAGAAGGATATCAAAAATGTCAAAGTGCAGTGTGCAAAATACCTAAAGGTCAGTATGAGGTTTTCAGTTCTTTTCTACATGCACATTAGTCTTTGCAGGAAAGTGTTTTTAGATGTGGTTGAGGCAGTGTGGAAGATCCCATGGGGCAGCATGGTGTTAAGGAGTCTGACAGTTTGGGGGTAAAAACTATCTTGCAGCCTTGCAGATCTGGCTCTGATGCTGCAGTATCTTCTCTTGGATGACAGAAGTATGAAAAGTCAATGTGAGAGGTGTAAGGGGTCCTGCAAAAGGCTGCAGGCCTTGTGGATACTGCGTTTGTAAAATATGTCCTGTTGTGAAGGGAGAGGCCCCAAAATAATGTTCTCTGCTGTCTTCGCTATCCTTTACAGGTGCTTGCGGTCAGATATGTTGCAGTTGCCATACCAGACAGTGATGCAGCTGGTCAGAACACTCTCAACAGTGCCTCTGTAGAACATGGTGAGGATGGAAGGGAGAAGACTTGCTTGCTTCAGCTGCCTCCAGAAATGTAGTCTCTGCTGGGCTTTCTTGATTAGTGATGAGGTGTTATGAGTCCACGTTAGTTCCTCAGTTATGTGCACATCGAGGAACTTGGTACACCTAACAGTCTCCACATCTAAACCATTGATGCTGAGTGGGATGTGGGCAGGATGTTATTTTCTGAAGTCCACAATTATCTCTTTTGTCTTGTCAATATTGAGAGATAGATTGTTGTCTTCACACCATGTGGACAGCCATTCCTCTTCATCTCTGTATGCTGTTTCATCATCCCTGCTTATCAGTCCCAGCACCGTCGTATCATCCGCAAACTTGATGATGTGGTTGGCGTTGTGTATGGATGTGCAGTCGTGAGTCAGCAGGGTGAAGAGCAGTGGACTAAGCATGACTAAGTTTATGACTAAACTGATTCAGAAGATGTTACATTTTGAATTACTCTCCTATATCACTCCCATAATGTTTGTGATTAATGATCACATGACTTGCAGCATGCGTATGTGGCTAAACTATAAGCATGTCCACCCAAAGTGATATTTTTTTATATGTTGCTTACCCCATGCAGTCTGTAGTGATGGCCAAAATAATTTTTAATCTCATGCTTTCATGTAAAAGGTAAGGGGGTAGTGCTGAACTGCTGTACCTGAAAGAGTGGTAAGAGAAATGAATTTGAGGCATGCCATTAATGTCTACATAATAATGAGTATAAAGAGGAAGATAGGGTCAACCTAGGACCCTAACACAACAGAACAAGTGGGTCACTGCCTGTGCCTGAACACATCATTGTTGTGTATCTCATGCCTTCATTGTGCAGTGGACATTCTGAAATATACATAATGCAGTCTGCCCTGGCAGCAGTTGGTGCAAGGCTGTCACAGGTCCTAATCGGTCACACACACAGCCATGCTCACCTTCAGGGTATATTCTGTGACTATAAACAAGGAAATAAATGTTAATGTGAAGTTAATAGCCTCTAAAGGGCAGAGCTGTTTTGAATCTAGCACTGCCTAATTTATCTTAGAATAATGTGTAACACTGTACATATATAATGTTTCATCCTGCTTTCATTATGTTGTAGATTACTAGTACTTTATTGTTATAGTCTAATGCCCTCTTTTGTGATAGGTTCAATGGAGAAAAAAGTGCCATGTAAATGTTAACTGGTATGGTTCATTAAAAGCTCAGCAGCTGGATGAATCTCAAAGATCTGTTCATCCATAAGTTAATGACCAGACATGTTTGTGTTATGTTATTTAAATCCTGCACCTTGCTGCCTGCTATTTAATGAAGCCTGATTACGCTGGGTGAGCATTTTCAGATGTTTTCTTAGAATCTTCATTCATTTATCATAAAACATAACTTTGTCAAACTCTGTTTGACTAAAACAAACACCAGAAGTAAGTGATCCTCTTGGCCTGAGCCCCTCTAAATGCTAGGTTTATTTTGTCCTCGTTAAAGTCCCTTTATTTGTTGATGCAATCATCTGTGCATGGCGGCTCAGAGTTTTACTAGTGCCGAATGGTGGAGTTTATGGGACAGGCAGTAACTGTGTTATCTAGTTAATTGAAATACTGACAGAAATTGTCCATGTTATTGCCTAGAGAGATAAGTCACATCATCCTAATTTATGTTTATTAACTGAAATGATTCATTCTGCACTAATATTGTAATGAATAAATTATTCTAAACCTAGAATGTAGTTGGCCTAACCAGGGAACATTAGAACTAACAAACTTCAATTAGCTTGTTGAGTTTGTGGATACAATAACCTGGACTTGCTCTGTTCGAATGTCTATGCCTTTAAATGTAAAGCTGCAGAATAACTTAACAGATCTGACCACCCACACTTGAAAGTCATTAACTGGTGACTTGGTTGTTTGCCAGCTTACAGTATCAGGGAGGGCACTGCGTGTCTGTAGATTCTGTAGTAGTTGATTCTGTAGTAGTCACATCGTCTACTGGTCTTTCGACTGTGTTATTTGTATTAGATTCCCAGAATATTCCCCATGGAAGTGAGAGTCTTCCTTTAAGAATCATTATCAGCATTTTTAGTGTCATAGTCATATCAATAGCTTTTGCAGTTACATGTTTGGCTGACCATCAAGAATCACACAGATCATAAACTGATCAACAATGGTGTCTCATTAATTTTTTCATGTGAGTAACAATATACATTGTTCAGGCATTTTGGATGTTGTGGATTCTCACCCCACTCTATAACATAAAAAAAAAATAGTAACTAATTTAGCTAATAATGGCATTTTATAGCCATCTTGTGTTTGGAATGATGCAGTACACGTGCTTAATTTGTTTGTTAGATGTGCTAAATTAAAAATTAAAGTATTGCCTAATTACTAATAAACAGCAACTTCACATTTCTCTCAAAATCATGACCATGACAGGATGAGATATCATAAGAAATATCTCCCAAAGGTCCTGTTGTACACAAATGTAGCAATATATGGCAATACATTGGTCGCACCAGGTTTTTTTTTTTAATATGAATCTAGTGAGGTACAGGTAAGTTTCGATTCGCATACAGTTTTGGAAACTAACACAAAAAATGTTGTTTTTTGGGCAGTTTCCTATTTCTCAACTGTTAAAGTCACTAAATAGAGTTTTGTAGCAATTGTAACGTGGTGGAAAAGCAGAGGTTTGGGTCACCAGATGGGCCACCCCATCTTATCTCTCTATTATAATAAAAAAATCCTGGGATGAGATAAGACTTTTTCAGAGAGATACTTTTATGTCCCATGAGACAAGACTTTATACCAAGAGATATAACCATACCCGGGGCTGGAAATAAAAGACAAAGAGTAGATGACAAAGTAGAACGTCGTAAAGAATTCAAAAACGTTGGCACGATACACATACAGAGCAGGTTAGAGATAATGAAAGTACTAAAATTCAAAAATCTCAAAAAAATGAAAGAAAGATCGCATTAGTGCAAACAAACGGAAATTATTACTCGGTGAAATAACAACAGTGAAAAGAGATTGAATATATTGTTTGAATTTAAACTTTAATTCGGAGTCTTGTAGATCGTCTAATTCGTGTTGCCATCAGTGAAAAGTAGTGTTTCTTCAGAATGATGAGGCCCATCCACGAAAATTAAAAGATTTACTGTTTGGTGAAAGTGAAATTCACATAATCGAATAGCAGAGACGCGAAGTGGCTGGCGCATGGCGCAGGTTAAGGGTTCTGGGTTGGCAAGCAAGGCCCCCAGGTTACAACAAAAAAATAAAGCCATACAGTGGTGAAAATGAAAATAAATAATCTCTTAATTACCTCGTCTTATACCTATAGTTGTCTACAGAGTGACGCCACTTTCCCTGGTTGTCTCCTTTTTCAATCATTGTCTTCCGAAGGGGTGCAGTTCCCTCTGAACCTTGTGGGCATAGCTGGGTGTCATCTTTGGGTGCCATTTTGATGCTATGGGGGGATATAGAAGATATTGTTAGTTATCTTGGAGTAGAACTGGTTACCTCACGAGATCAAGGATGGTGGTCCCAAAGGCACACCTGCATAAAAACAGCAGTAAAGGTTTTATGGTTTAGAAAACAAGAAATATCACTCCCTTGAGCTTCATTCATTCTTCTGTTGTACCTGTGTTCTTTTCTAAAGTAGCACAACACATGTAATCCATCACACTGCAGTAAAATCAATTTTGTTTATGCTTAACGTTAACATGACCACAGTGTAGCATAGTGTTCTTTTTAAAAATGACATGGTTCATGTTTCCCATACAAAGACACCTCAAGATGCAATTTACAGTTGATAAACTCGCTACACTGAAAGTCACCCCCCACACCCTTGTTACCACCTTATCCTGGTTGAGGTTAGGAGTACGTCAGGCAAAGTTTCTTTTCTGTTTCAAATGCATCTTTAGAATTGCAGTGATCAAGATAGCCCTCATAATTGGCAAAGTGGGCACTATAAGCCATACTGCCTGAACAACCCCAACACATGGCTGATGGTGCAACAAAAAAAGTCTGGTGATTTAAAAAAAATTTTTTTTTTTCAAGGAACTGTTTTATTTAAATACTAAATGAAGTGCAGATGCATGTGATATTAATGCATGAAAGCACTTCTAGTCAGGAACTAAATATCTTTTTTTTCTAGTATTAAAGACATAAATTTAACTGGAAGCAAAATGCCCTTAGTTTCACAACCATTTTGTGGAAAGCTAGTGTTTTGCTGCATATTCAATTTTGAAAAACTGTGTTGCTCATCACTATGTATGACCTTCCAAAACTAGATGGGAATAAAAACCTAATCATTTAGTTTCTTTGTCATGTAAATCTTCATAGCACATTTTTTATGCAAATTCATCCTATAGAATTAACAATTCTTGTCAGAAAACAGGAAATATAAAATTTGCACTGTTCGTATCTGTGTGGCACTGGATATGTAAAGTATTTATTAACTAAGCTCTCCTAGCAATTCAGAAGTGTAGAAATATGTGTAAATGTCAGAAGCTCCTTCAGATGAGAACTCTGCTCTGGCATTTATTCATTTTTCTCATAATCTTAATGGAATCATGTGAGATTTGACCAGGCTATGTATAGGTTGATGTTTTAGTTTATTTTTCTGCCAAAAGAGTAATCTCACAAATCTCTTTCAAAACATACTGTACATCAGGATTTCTCTGCCCCTGTTTTGAATTTTGTTCTTACATATCTTTCAACCTCTGATCAAGATTAGCATTCAAAAGAGTGTTTTTTTTTTTTGCCACAACCAACCGACAGTGACTGGAACTTAATTTGAAACCAGTACCCTAGAGCTATGTACTCAAAGAAATCAGTTAATTACTACTGAGCCACTCGTGTCCCTTTCAGATGTTTCATTATTATGTAGCATCTTTCATAATAAGCAGTTGTGCCTGAGAGTTTACAAAGTATTCAGCATTGCAACACAATGTGGATAAAGCAGTAAGTTAACTTTCCATTTAAGCTATAACAAAAGATGTCCACAAAACTTTATAATATTTACAGATAAAGTATGCAGAGACGACATGTGAAATAACTGTGTCAATTAACAGCCAATCTCCACATCCCCACCCAGCCGCAACACACACAAACCGCAGGCCCGTCTTAACAGCATCATAGGTCCCTGGGGAGAGGAGTTTATAATAGCAAAACAGAAACATACATACTGTAGGCATAAAAAAAACATCTTGGGCCCCCCCGGCCAGTGCCCTTCAAAACCCGAGGTATCTCCTTATTAGGAATCAGATGATACTTTTAATTCACAAACATGTATGTTACCTATTGATAGACATTCTTCTCTGAATAATAAAAATAAATACATATTTTACTTAGATTTTTAAAAAATACATCTCAAAATTGACTTTTAAAACAATTCAGATGTTTAATGTAAAACATTTAATTATTTCAAACTCTGTCCTGGTAGCTATAATTCAGTGTGAACACTTAGAAAACATTTAACAGACATCAGTTGTGACTGATACTTTAAACAAAATCACATAGTCAGAATATATACAATGTGATATGCATGTGCACCAACTTGTCATAAACATTGGGCCGAAGGCCAAAACTGAAAGACTACAGCATGTAGATAATAATCAGCAATAATAATAAAAATTATAACCCTCAAACTGGTGTAGAATAGGAGACACACATGGCAAAGTACAATTAAACAACTGCATTTTTAAATGCACCCCCACTTCCAAGTATAAGCAAATGGTCTTACAGTAAGCCTCGCGTTAAAACTCTGCAAGTCCTAAGGTGTGGGCAGGAGGAGGAGTACAGAAAGTTAATCAAAGACTTTGTTAAATGGTGCGACTCAAACCACTTACACCTTAACACCAGCAAGACCAAGGAGCTGGTGGTGGATTTTAGGAGGACCAGGCCCCTCATGGACCCTGTGATCATCAGAGGTGACTGTGTGCAGAGGGTACAGACCTTTAAATACCTGGGAGTGCAGCTGGATGACAAATTGGACTGGATTGCCAATACTAATGCTCTATGTAAGAAAGGTCAGAGCCGACTATACTTTCTTAGAAGGTTGGCATCTTTCAACATCTGCAATAAGATTCTGCAGATGTTCTACCAGACGGTTGTGGTGAGTGCCCTCTTCTACGCGGTGGTGTGCTGGGGTGGCAGCATAAAGATGAAAGACGCCTCACGCCTGGACAAACTTGTTAAGAAGGCAGGCTCTATTGTAGGATTAAAGCTGGACAGTTTAACATCTGTGGCAGAGCGACGGGCATTAAGCAAACTCCTGTCAATCATGGAGAATTCACTGCATCCACTGAACAGAGTCATTTCCAGGCAGAGGAGTAGCTCCACTGACAGACTGAGGAGATCGTTCCTCCCCCACACTATGCGACTCTTCAATTCCACCCGGGGGAGTAAATGCTAACATTAATTTTATTTTAATTTTTTTCATTTTTATTACTATTTAATTTAATATTGTTTCTTTGTATCAGTATACTGCTGCTGGATTATGTGAATTTTCCCTTGGGATTAATAAAGTATCTATCTATCTATCTATCTATCTATCTATCTATCTATCTATCTATCTATCTATCTATCTATCTATCTATCTATCTATCTATCTATCTATCTATCTATCTATCTATCTATCTATCTATCTATCTATCTATCTATCTATCTATCTATCTATCTATCTGTTTTTCAGCACCATCAGTGACTTGATGATTCTACTCTTCACATGCGCTCCTTCTCCTGCCACACTAAAAAGTTCTCCATAGTTAGAAAACCTGATGCCATTCATTCATTGGAAAATACTTTTGTATTATTTCCATATATTAGTAATGACAGGGTAAGGAGGAATCATGGGTAAATGTAAGAGGTAAGCATTATTCTTTGATTGTATTGATATTAGGCTAGTCTGTTTAGTTGAAAGGTCTAAATATAATTTAAATGGTTGCAGTTTGAGTTTGTAATAAAAAAAAAGATAATTGTACTATTTTCATTATTGCAAGCCACCTTGCGAACTTGCGGGTTAAATACCGAGCTGTCCAGCAACATGACAGTGCTCACCATTTAACTTGGACGTCATTTTTCCATTTTGATCTAAATTTGCTCCTCTTCACAGAAATGTGGAATGCTAAAAACAACTTGTTTTCCTGTGTGTTTTCTGAAATGTTACCCCTCAAACATATAATTTGCTGGTGGACGCATTCTGCAGTGATGATTTCTTTGAAACCATCTTTAAGCAATGGTCATCGTGTGCTCAACAATTTGCAGACCTCTTAGACTGTAAAGAATTTGAGGCTAGCATGTAAGTGCTATTCATGTTTGTAAGGTTGCATCTGTCAGATGAATTCATTTTTTATTAATTTTGCAAATGGCAATACCTTGGACTGGAATATGACATCAAAATGTGAAATATGCATGTACCGTTTTTTTTTCTTGTACGTTCATGGAGTGCCAAGGTGGTGCAAACTACGTCATACCAAATTTCTAAAAGTATAATATTTCTCAGCTTTTTGAAAGGAATTAAATAAATAAGGCACAGAATGTGTGTTTTTATATTGTTAATACCATCCATTCATTCATTATCCAACCCACTATATCCTAACTACAGGGTCACGGGGGTCTGCTGGAGCCAATCCCAACCAACACAGGGCGCAAGGCAGGAAACAAGCCCTGGGCAGGGCGCCAGCCCACCGCAGTATATTGTTAATTCATAATGTTAAATAAAAGGTTTCTTGAAAATGCCTTCCTGTCTAAAGTGCCACTGATTGCTTCACCAAGCCTACATACACACAGTACCTGTATGTTCTCAAACCCACTTATTCCAACTAAGGCTCATGGGGAGCTGAGACAGATCCTAGGTGCTCTGGCAGAAGGCCATCATAGAGCACACAAACGCACTCGCTGACACAGTGGGAAAAAGTAAGTACACCCCATGAAATGTTTTCTCTTTCTTAACATATGTGGATATATTAATATTTGATCTTTATTTAAACAGTATCTATAGATAAAGGTGAAAAATAAAGATAAAGGTGATAAAATTACTACTCCATTTATATTTTGCATTTCATTGTATAAATCAAATAAACAAATGCAAATTTCAGATTTGAATGAATTAAGTATAACCCTACATTGTCTGAACCTGTCTTATTTAACCTCCGACATTATGTTTAATTTGCTCCTTGTTGTGGACGTTTGCGTTATTGTCGCGCCTGGATCAAAAGACTGTCTGAGGCCATTGAGTCTGGGAAGCGGTTTAGAGAAAGATCTCAAAATAAATGGATTTCAACCATTCTACTGTCTGGTGGATTACCTACAAGTAGAGAAAATTTCAAACAAGTGCCAATTTGTCCAGGCTAGGCCACCCAATAAGGTTAGTCAGAAGAGCAGAATGCAAATGCAAAAAGAAGTCTCTAACATCTCCCTAATTTCACCATGGGACCTACAGGTAGCTCTTTACACTGTTGTTGTCGAAATGATGAGGCTGCATAAGTTAAATCTGCATGATAGATGTGACACAAGGAACATTTTTGCTGTCCAGAAAGAACATCAGGGCAAGACTAAAGTTTGCCCATGAACACATAGGCAAAGAACCGGATTTCTCAAACAATGTGTAATGGACAGACAAGGCAGAGTTATTTGGCCACACTGCCAGAAGATAGGTTTGTCAAAAATGAAAGGCAGGTGTATCTGATACAGAGTGTGAGACATGCCAGTGGAAATGTTACAGTTTGGGGCTGTTTCAGAGCTTGGGCTGCTCACCATCATAGAATCCACAATGAATACTTCAGTGTACCAAAGGGTGCTTGAGGGTAATGTGATGTTATCTGTCAGAAGATCAAAGCTCCACTGTAAGTTGACAATAACTTAAACAAAAGTCCATTAAGGAATTGCTGAAAAGAACATATATTGTGCAGTATGAATACATTCCAGAGCAGAGTTGTCATCTCTTTCACATTTACACATGTTCCTAAACTACTGAATTGCTAGGAGAACTTAGTTAATAAATGGCTCACATGGTCAGTGCCACACGACCACGGTCGTTGGAGAGCATATGTTTATGTGTCCTGAAAAAATGGTTAATTCCATTGGATGAATTTGTATAAAAAATAGGCAATGGAGTACATGACAAGGATTGTAAATGATTACATTTGTAAGTCCGTCTTAACCCCATCAAGATGCTGTTGGAGGGATGTGCACAGCAGACAAGAACCAAACATCACATAGTTGAATGAATTCTGCATGGAGGAGTGGGCAAAATCTTTCTCCTATTCAATTTCATAAATTGGTAGAAACCTAATAATAAATGCCTACCTGAGAAGCCAATACCAGCTATTAGAACCAAGGGTGCATTCACTTTTTCCACAATTGGAAATCACCAGGAAATTTATAGAAATTCAGGAACTTTTGGAAGGAACTTGGGCCATATTGTAGTTTGTAGTAGGTTGTTCTGGTATATTTTAGCTCATACTCCAGGGTATGTACTTTTCGTTCAACCAGCAACTGTTGTGGGTGGGGCTTGGGTGATCAATTGTGCTGATTGGTGGACCAGAGAAGATGGAGCACTACACTTCTCACCGCACCACTTCATGACCACCTCCCTGGTTTGCCATGCCATTCACCACATCACATCATTAATCTCCCCCAAAAAGTTGTGATCACTTAGAAGCAAAAATGTGGCGTTTGCACACGGGAGGTCCCATCACCTTCTGGACACGCCTCACTTCACATTGCATCACTCAGCTTTATACGTCTCATATTTTGCTTAAAGGGTAGAGTTCGTTTTGTGTGGTGAAAATGCAACACATGAAAGTGGTCAGGGACTACAAGTAGCCGAGAGCCTACATCGTACAGGTACACGTTGGTTCCTCACAACAAAGTTCCTGCAGTGGGAAAATGACTTATGTTACTAAAACAAATCTCGAATAAACAATTTTTTCTTTATTTTTTTAAAGGTCATGGGTAATGTAAATATGTTAATCATTGACTTAGGCACATGGCGACACAGTGGTAAGACTGCTTTCTCATATTAAAGCGTCTGAGGGTCATACCCCGGGTGCTCCCTGCGTGGAGTTTGCACATGGGTTTGCTCCAGTTTCCTCCCTTAGTTCAAACAAATGCAGGTTGGTGAATTGATAATGCTAAATCGTCTCCTGTTGTGTGTGTGTGTGTGTGTGTGTGTTCACACTGTGATGGGCTGGCAGTCTGTCCAGGGGTTCTTCCTGGCTGTGTATGTTGCTTTCTGGCATAGCTTCACCTGCCTTGGATAAATGGGTTTATAAGATGGATGGATGGATTAATGAATATTATATATATTTCGTCCTGTCCCAAGAAGCTGTCACTTGCACTATGCTTAAAACAGAGAGAGCAACACTCTGTTCAAATTCAGATTTAGTTTGAGCGAGCTTATTTTAACTTGAATATGTTGTATACAGTTTTTACGTCTTTTACGCTCCTGATAGACGCTTCTGTTAGCAAACAAATCTAGTGCCCCAGTTCCTGAGTGTCTTTACAAACAGCAACATGGTAGTCTGAGCCAGTCTCTGTCACACAGGCCCCTGTGACAAACTATATATATATATATATATATATATAGTGACAGATAAGGGGCGCTATCACTCCCTTGAACCCTTGCATAGTACGCCAGACACCAGGTAAAAGTCCAATAAGTTGACTTTATTATTAATAACAGTGCACAAAGCACCCTCCTCTCCACAGTACTCATAAATAATAACCAATACAATACAATAAACCAATCCACCACTCCCAGACGCGTTGCCACCCTTCCATCCAGCTCAGCTCGCCGTCTGGGAGATCCTACAGTCCTTTTATAGTCCATGACCTGGAAGTGCTTCCGAACCCGCAGTCCATGTGACTTCCTAGCACTTCCAGGTCAGATCAAAACTCCATCATCTCCATGTTGCAGGGAGGGCTCCATCTGGCGGCTTGGGGGTCTTGGCCGGGATAAGCTGCTGGCCATAGTCCACTATATATACTGTAGTATATATATATATATATATATATATATATACAGTAATCCCTCCTCAATCGTGGGGGTTGCGTTCCAGAACCTCCCGCGATAGGTGAAAATCCGTGAAGTAGAAACCATATGTTTGTATGGTTATTTTTATATATTTTAAGCCCTTATAAACTCTCCCATACTGTTAACATTATTAGATCCCTCTAGACATGAAATAACACCATTTAGTCAAAAGTTTAAACTGTGCTCCATAACAAGACAGAGATGACAGTTCTTTCTCACAATTAAAAGAATGCAAACATATCTTCCTCTTCAAAGAATGCGTGTCAGGAGCAGAGAATGTCAGAGAGAGAGAGAGAGAGAGAGCAGCGCGAGTGAAAAGCAAACAATCAAAAAATCAGTACGTGCTTTTGGGCTTTTAAGTATGCCGAAGCACCGCGATAAAGCGCCATTTTTTAGAGTAGCATCCATATCCTCTAGGCAAACAGCCTCTATGCAAACAGCCCCTCTGCTCACACCCCACCCGTCAGGATCAGAGAGAGTGAGAGAGACAGAGAAAAGCAAACAATCAAGCACCGCGGGGGAAGCATATCGTATATCACTGAGGAGTTTTATTTAATATGTAATACATGCTTTGATTGGGTAGCTTCTAAGCCATCCACCAATAGCGTCCCTTGTATGAAATCAACTGGACAAACAAACTGAGGAAGCATGTACCATAAATTAAAAGACACATTGTCCTCAGAAATCCGCGAACCAGCGAAAAATCCGTGATATATATTTAGATATGCTTACATTTAAAATCCGAGAAAGTCGAAGCGCGATATAGCGAGGGATCACTGTACATATATATATATATATATATACAGTATATATATATATATATATGTACAGTATGTATATGTATAGGGTGGTCCAAATCTAATTATGCAATTTTCATTATGCTATAACTTATTAAGTTTATTACATAGAAAATCACCTGATCACCATCGAGAAGTGGTGAACTGACGACATGAAGAATCATTTTCATGCTGAACTGGAATCGTCCCCACATAAATGAAAGTCATCCAGACAATCTGAATCTGCATAATTAGATCTGGACCACCCTGTGGTCCATATATATAGAAATGTGATACCTGTCTCTTTGAATAATCAAATAAATAATGGAAAATGTTTCAATTTTCAAATCAGTTAAATACATGGCACTCAGATGTTACACTATGCATACATTTTACAACTTCTTAAAACAAGAAAGTGATTATTTTACCACATATATGTGAACAAACAAATATAAAACAGAACATTTTCTGTCATTCAAATATTGTTAATGGTATTTGTGCCGTCTTTCGATGATGATGACCAAGACTTTTAAGCCGATTTAGACAGTCCTCCTCTTGAAGTTGTGTACTCAATTGGAGGCTGTAGTTCAGAGACCATCACACAGAAATCATGCGATTCCTGTTTCATTACAGGTATAGAACAACCTTGTTTAGAAAATGAATGGATGGATATCACAATGTGACTGATGCATTGTTGAAATGTGCAGTCAATATGAGATTTTCTGTTCACTCTATTTGTCCTGCTACCTGGAGTCCCTAAAATACCAACACCAAGAATGTCTACATAGGGATTAAAGAAGGTTGAATCGTTCTGTAACTTTAACCCATTTTCAATGCCAAGTTTTTATTTTAAATCCTGACTTTTGCATAAGAAATTGCTTACCCATGTTTACGAGCACAAGTAAGTTTTATACATTAGGCCACAGGCATTGGATTAGAACCCAGGGCACTGGATTTGTTAGGCAGAAGAAAATGAAAATGAGAACATTAAAAAATGTGAAATGCAAAAATTGGATTTTCTTTTTTTACAATTGTAAATGAGGAGTGTTTACTCGCCCACAGAGTTGCTGATTTGACTTTGTTAGTTATCACTAAAATACAGTTGCTTATTTTTGTCTCTTGCAATAGAGTTTAATATCACTGAGTATGGGATTATGAATTTCTCTTCCAATAATCAGTTCAGACAAAACCAAAAAAGGATTACCCTTCAACCTAGGGTTTGATAATTTGGAGGATAATGCTGGATTTTACTAAAGTGGTGTTTTTAAGTGATGCTATTTCAGTGGCCAGAGCACAGTTTATATTTCCGATGCTCTTTGCTGTGGGCATTTGAGCCTGACAGGCTATGATTATAGTATATGGAAAAAGTGCAGACTGGTGCTACAATAAAGTAACAGGTTGATAGCTTATGGCAGAAGCCTAATACAGTTTTCATAATTTAATTCCTTGTGAGGAATTTTTATGAGGAAGCAACAAAAAAATATGATCAAAGTGGAACATATGATATTATTTATCTCGACCTTCAGAAAGAATTTGATAAGGTGCCACATGAGAGGTTGGGTGTCAAACTAAAAGAAGTGGGAGTTCAGGGTGATGATTTTAGATGGGTGTAGAATTGATTCAGACACGGGATGCAAATGGTTATAGTGCAAGGAGCCTTATTAGAATTAGTTATGTTAGTTGTGATGTTCCACAGGGGTCAGTGCTGGAGCCACTGCTATTTTTAATATATACAAATTATTTAGATAGGAATATAAGTAACAAGCTGGTTAAGTTTGCAGATGAAACCAGAATAGGTGGATTGGCAGATTATCTAGAATCCATTATATCATTGCAGAGGGACTTGGACAACACAGACTTGGATAGATTTCTGGCAGATGAAACTGAAAGTAAGTAAATGTAAAGTATTACAGATAGGAAGTAAAAATGTCAGGTTTGAATACACAATGGGTGGTTGGAAAATCAATAGCACAAGTTATGAGAAGGAGTTGTTGTGGACTTGACATTATTAACTACCAGACAGTGTTCAAAAGCCATTAAGAAGGCTAACAGAATGTTAGGTTATATACTGTAGCACGAAGTGTGGAGTACAAGTCCAAGGAGGTTCTGCTTAAGCTTTATAATACAATGGTGAGGCCTCATCTTAAATACTGTGTGCAGTTTTGGTCTCCAGGCTACAAAAGACAAAGAAGCACTGGAAAAAGTCCAGAGAAGAGTGACTAGGCTGATTCCAGGGCTACAGGGGATGAATTATGAGGAAAGATTAAAAGAGCTTAGCCTATACAGTTTAAACAAAAGAAGTGTTTAAAAATCTGAAAGGAAATAGGGGATCAAGACTGTTATTTTAAATTTGGAACAAACATGTGGAAGTTTTTCTTTACTCAGAAAACCATAGACACATGGAATAAAGGTCCAAGTACTGTGGTAGACAGTAAGATTTTAGGGACTTTCAAAACTAGACCTGATGTTATTTTAGAAGCCTTGCTGGACTGAATGGCCTGTTCTTGTCAAGATTGTTGTAATGTCTCATCTTGATGTCTAATTGTGCCAGACACCAAGGTTGTTGGTGTTCACTCCTATTTTTGGCCCTCTAGATCTGAGAAACCTTAATTTTGAGGTCATTTTTGAACAGTATATTATGCAAGAAGTTACACCCTTATGATGAAGAGTAAACCAATAGGTGTCATCAGCAAAAATGGTCAGAACTTGAAGTTGTGCATGCCACTAGCAGCAGTGGTTCACCCTCTAATGGGCTATGAGGAGTCAAAGTTAGTCCTTTCCAAAACTTTGAACAAATTGGGATTGGTAATATAGGAATGTGGAATGTTGATTTATACTATTTCATGGTTGGTAATGATGTTAATAGGCAACATTTCAATTTCCCTTTGGAGACAAATACATTTCTATCTATCTATCTATCTATCTATCTATCTATCTATCTATCTATCTATCTATCTATCTATCTATCTATCTATCTATCTATCTCTCTTTTTGATATTTCATTCTTTACTGTTGTAATAGCTACTTCCAGAAGGGTGGTTAAAAATTACAAATTTAAAACATGAGCATCTGGGGTATCATTTTAGACTACTTCAGAGTCAGTGATTGTGAATATGATATAATTTTAGATTTTTGATCCTTTACTAGGGATCTAGCCATCAGAGGGTGAAAATGACACATTTCTTTAATAATCCATCCATTATCCAACCTGCTGTATCCTAACTACAGGGTCATGGGGGTCTGCTGGAGCCAATCCCAGCCAACACTGGGCTCAAGGCAGGAAACAAACCCTGGGCAGAGCGCCAGCCCACTGCATGGGGCACACACACACAAACACACAACAAGTACACACTAGGGACAATTTAAAATCGCCAATGCACCTAACCTGCATGTCTTTGGACAGTGGGAGGAAACCCACACAGACACGGGGAGAACATGCAAACTCCACGCATGGTCTGCTTACTGCGAGGCAGCAGTGCTACCACTGCACCACCATGCCGTATCTTTAATAATCGACAATACTTAAAACTTTAAACATTTTAATTAAAGCCCACATTTTAATATTTCAGATAACTTAGGGATTAATACAGTGTGACAAATCTGATGCAACTGTTCTTGTTTATTATCTACTCCTCATGAAGTAAATTATTATATTTCTTATGTACATCATGAATTAGGGTGTCTTTTTTCTCCAATTGAGTTACAATTTAAGCCATCTTCAAACCACTGAGAAATGATCATTACATGTTGGTTTGTATTTTATTTGAGAAGGTGATATTTTTAAAATGTAGCTGGGCACATGCTGCTTGAGAGCATGACCCAGAAACATTTTTCTTCCCATTCATGTAAATTCACCTTTGAGTTGAAACACTTCCAGATGTCTCCCTCTTTGTATTCATTTGTTTTGCCGCTCTCGTACTGCCAGAGGTCACAGACAGTGAGCACTACCATGCACCAGCCGCTCAGCTTCCAGGAAGCTTGCATAAGCATGTTTCCACGTTAATCACAAATCGAAACAAATTAAGAGAGAAAAGAGCAGACCGGCCTTTGACAAAGCGCTTGACGTAAGAGCTGTTTAAAGCGTGGGCAGCATTGTATCAGCCGTCATGAATGCATGCACCCAAAAAATGCCTGTTTATTAGCACAGCTAGCTTTTTTTTTTCTTTTTGCATACTTTACTTGAGATCCTGTACTTTAGTGAGATGTAAAGATTAACCCAAATTGTGATGCACAGCTTGAATATGGATCTCCTTTTCCTTTAGTTCTTGCCATCAGTTGCAGGGACAACTAATCCTGTAATTCTGTACTACTGCATCCTTCAGACGCACTTCATTTCTTTCCTGGGATTTTGCAAAGTCCTGCTTTTGACACAACATAGCGCCAGTAAGTGTGTGAGAAGCAGGGTGCCTCAGGGGAAGTGCCCCTGCTGTAATTTGCAGGAGACCTCTATGTTAGAGGACTGCTAACATTACATTTACAAGTACTGGTGTCAGTTATGTTTTACCCTAAACACAATCACATTGAAGATCCACTACCAGAAAACTTCACTTTTCCATTTTTCCATTATTAGAAGTATCATAAGCACTTAACCTAGAAATATTTGGCTACCTGAAAACAACATAGGCATGTTCTTCAGGGAGTTGCCATCTTATATGCTTTAAGAAGCATTCTTTACACAAAACTACTTTAGATCACTGGAAAAAACTCTGAGAGGAAAAAAAAAAACAAAAAACAAATAAACATTAGTCAATTTGTAAATTAAATTTTTTTTTCACAACAAAGAAAGAAAGAACTGTGCCAAAATCTTTGTTAATATACAGAAAAGAGGGAGACATGCTAGTATGGTGTGAATCCTTAGTAAAACCACATGGCCTTCCAATGTTTTTCCTGGGGGAAAAAAGAGAAAACATCACCAAACTGGTGTAATTCTTATGTAAAGCAATGTTACATACCGTGGATTCAGAAAGTATTCAGACCCCTTCACTTCCTGTACAATTTATTGTGTTGTAGATTTACTTTTAAATGGGTAAATTTGACACATTTGCCTATCGACCTACACTCAATAATCAATAAGGACAAAGGGAAAACGTCTTCAGAAAGGTTTTCAAATTTATTAACAGTCAGAAACTGTAATCTCTCTTTTAATGTAAGTATTTAGACCCTCGATTCAGTACTTTTTAGAAGCCCCTGTGGTAGCAATTACAGCTTTGAGTCTCCTTAGATAAGCCTCTACAAGCTTTCCACACTTGGATTTGCATTCATTCTAGCAGATCCTCACAAGTTCCGTTAGTTTGGATTGGAATAGTCTATAAGCTGCCATCTTCAGGTTTCCCCACAGATGTTTTATGGGGTGCAAATCTGGGTTTTAGCTGGACCACTCAAGGGTTGTCAAGAGACTTCTCCTGAAGCTACTCCAGCATTGTTTTGGCTCTATGCCTTTGGCTCATGGTTCATCGTCATGTTGAAGGGAGAACCGCCATCCCAGTCTGAGGTCATGTGCGCTTCAAGGACTTCTCTGTATTTGGCTGCATGCTCCCTTCCTCAGTTCTGACCAGTCTCTTCTTCCTTGCTACTGTACCATAGGGATTCTATTAGGAAGGGGATGAGCAGTGTTTGGTCATTGACAGACAAAAGTGTTTGGAGTTCTGTTCAAAATCTTTAGTTTTTGTCTCATCAAACCAAAGAAAGTCAGAGACCTTTAAATGACTTTTAGCAAACTCTAAGTGGTCTGTCATATGCCTTTTACTTTAGAGTGCCTTTCATCTAGCCATTCAACAACAACACCATTTATTTATATAGCATGTTTTCATACAAATGATGTAGCTCAAAGTGCTTTACAAGATGACAAAAATAAAAAAGAAAAATCTAAAAATAAAATTAGGCAATACTAAGTAACAAAGAATAAGTAAGGTCCGTGAGCCATTCGGACAGAAAAAAACAAACAAAAAAAAAAACACTAGAGGGCTGGAGAAAAAAAAAATCTGCAGGGGTTCCGAGGCCACGAGACCACAGAAGAGTTTGTTCATTGAGTGTAGATGTAAATATTAACTAAACTAAGAGACTCGCAAGCAACCACTGCCAGAAAAATATACTGGCAATGAACTTTCAACACCTGAAGTTTAGAATCAAACGACTTGGGAGTGAAGAAGCACAAGCCACAATACCAAGGGAAAAACATGCAGGCTACACACACTGCATGAATCGAGCACAAGTCTCTAGGGCTGTTTAGTTGCAGTATTAAGCACTGTTTGGCTAAGGACTTTTGTGGATAATGTGAGGACTTTAAACAACTGAAAAAGCTGTTTCCGAAATCCCTGTTATTTTCACACCAGGGGCCTCATGTATAACGCTGTGCATAGAATTCTCACTATAACATGGCGTAAGCACAAAAGCTGAAATGTGCTTACGCACAGAAAAATCCAGATGTAACTTCCACGTACTTCCGCTACATAAATCCCGGTCAGCGTGAAAAGTAACCCTCGTGCACGCACTTTATGTAACGCCCCAACTCCTCCCAGAATTATGCCTCTTTGAATATGCAAATCAATATAAATCACCCTGAAGCTCAGCCTTCTGTGAAAAGACAATGAAAAAAGCACGGGGGAAAATATTAAAATAAAAGAGGAGGCAAAGGAAAAACATACTATTTGTTTAATTAAACCGTGGTATAATCAACAAAAGGAAGTTGATCGAGTGATATAACGTGTTGGAGAAACTTGAAATCTCACGTTCATAAAGTCGCATGGTGCCAGAAATAAAAAAGAAGTTACATATCAAAGTCGCCGTGAAAAGGAGAGTTGTAGCCCTCTGTCTGAGTGTCATATGAAAGTTTATTAGG
The DNA here is from genome assembly GCF_016835505.1 of Polypterus senegalus. NCBI lineage: Eukaryota > Metazoa > Chordata > Cladistia > Polypteriformes > Polypteridae > Polypterus > Polypterus senegalus. Next base: position 105,160,372 of record NC_053163.1, on the reverse strand, counting down.
GTACAGAGAAAAAAAAGGGACACGAAATGTCAACTTCAATCTCGAAATTTCCACTTTAATCACGTAGTTTATTTTGTCATTAAAATAGAACATCATAAACTTCATCTTAAAATTGTTTAATTAACCAGTTTCTCAAATCACATCGTAATTAAAGTATAGCACGTTAAACGCTTTGTTTTGTATGTGATCTTCTATGTGCTCTATGTGTGTGAATCACTACTTGCATCTTAAACCGGCTCTCTTCCTCCGACAGGACACAGAATCCATTACATTCATGATATTACAGCTCTCTGAATAACTAAAATACTGAGATGTATACGTGATATCATTTTCATGATGATAGTTAAAGCACGTTATTAAACATGGGTTTCACGGCGCAGTGATTGTGTGTGACCTTCGATGAAATTATTTATTGCAGCAGTACTCATGGGCGGCTCTATGTCCAATAGAGAAAGTCCAATGTCAATATGTTATCTTATGTATGGTGGATCGCCACACAATCAGCTCTGTAATAGACGTTAAGCCATCTGTAAGCTTACAGTGCCAATTCTTAAAAACGTTTAAGGAACATTGAAATATCTTCGTAGTACATGTTTAATTATTCTATCCTTCACGCCAGTACCAGTGAAGAATATAGATTATTTAAATGAAGTTAAAGTTTTATCTGTATAATATAATAAACATATTTTGCTGCATTTCATCTTAAAAAAGGGAACGTCATCATATGTAAATACGCGCTTTATAAAATGCCGCAGGTTGCGTAATATTATAACTGTAGTGCAAGTTTACAGTGGGGTGATTGTACTTATAAGTACAAACAGTTCTACAAGGTACAATTGATTGAGTGCTTTTAAAGTTCTTGGGATGAAACTATTTCTGAACCGCGAGGTCCGTACAGGAAAGGCTTTGGAACGTTTTGCTGTTGCTGAGACAGCGTGTGCTTAAAGCTGTATACCGATAATTCTCTTTCCGATCAGCTGCTGCTGTGATTCACACTCAGATACAGTGATATAAATACTCCGAATGGTGCAGTGAGAGTAATATGGAAAAAGATGATCCGCTGTGGCAACTCCTAATGGGAGCAGCTGAAACAAGAAGAAGAAGAAGAAGAAGGTGCAGTGAGAGTAATAACGCTAAAGCAGTTATGGTATTTGGAATACTATGGCTATTCCCTGGACCATTATATTGTTACAAGTTAATTACAATCAGATGCATTACACTAATAAACAATATACGGTTAGTTTCAGTGTATTTATAAAGCCACGTCAGGAAAATAAGGAGTAACCACACAGGAAGAGTAGCATTGTTTTGACGCTGGGTACCGTCAGTTTGCAAAACCGAGCGGAGAACTTGCGTACGACAAGGTATGAGGTACCGTGGAAAAGTGTGTGGCTTTACGCCAAGTGTAGGTTTTATACATCGCGATTTGAACCTGGAAAAGTTCTTACGCAACATTTCTGTGCGTACACACCGTTTATACAGGAGGCCCCAGGACTCTGTGCTTCTTTGAAGCGTGGGGGTCATACTGCTGGCTTCTCTTCCACATAGTGGAAGGACCCCTCCAAGATTTCCTTGCTGACATTTTCATATTAGCATCATCAGGTGGTTCTCCTCACTGGACTACCAGAAATATCACTCATCTTCTACTTCTTTACCTTCATCTTCTACCTTGAATGCAGAAAGCTCCAAGCAGAAGTGCAAATGCAGCATTAAAGCAAAGGACTGTCCTAATTTTATTGCTGAGAATAAGGGGCTGAACCTTTCATGCTCGGCTTTTTCACTGGAAAGTTCAAGATGCACATGTGCATACACCCAAGGGAAAACCAAGAACACTGGAGGAGCAATTGGAACCGGCCCATCAGCTGGAAACTGGCTTGCAGCTCCAAGCTCAAAGACAATTTCACATACTATAAAATGAAATATTTTTTTAAATAAGTAATTACGTTGCCTCGAGCATATGATGAAAAATGGCAAAAAATTGAATAAGACAAAGTTAAACATTGTTATAAAATTTTAAATAAAAAGTTAAATTATAAAGGGACGCTTACTTATTAGTACAAGATTTAGTGAGACTGTGCGTGTGCTCAGAAGCGCCACTGCCCATTATTACTGCAAGCGAGATGTTAGACATTCAAGTCAACATGGTGTAACACAACATGCTGTTTTGCATTTTTTCAGTATAGACAATTTTCAGTGATTTCACTTATGCAGTATCCACTTTCAATGGATTCAGAATGGTTGCCAGCATGGATATGAAGCAATTAATTGAGTGAAGCACAATCCAGCTTGACTATTGCCCTTTAAAAGAAGTGGTGAGGCGGCCTTCTGCTGTTATGCCCCTAAAATCTGGACTAGCCTGCCAATAGGAATTCGCCAGGCTAATACAGTGGAGCACTTTTAAAAACTGCTAAAAACACATTACTTTAACATGGCTTTCCCATAACTTCATTTTAGTTTAATCCTGATGCTCAGTATATTCAATTAATTATCATAACTATTTATGGTGGCTCCAAAATCCATACTAACCCCTACTTTCTCTTCTGTTCTCTTCCCGGTTTTCTGTGGTGGCGACCTGCGCCACCACCACCTAATCAAAGCACCAGGGTGTTCCTACATTGATGGATTAAAGGCCAGAAGTCCACATGACCATCATCATCAAGTCCTTCCATGAGAACCCTAAAAACAATGAGGACGGATCATTTATGTTAGGTAGAATGCCCAGAGGGGACTGGACGGTCTCGTGGTCTGGAATCCCTGCAGATTTTATTTTTTCTCCAGCCGTCTGGAGTTTTTTTTGTTTTTTCTGTCCTCCCTGGCCATCAGATCTTACTTTTATTCTATGTTAATTAGTGTTCTCTTATTTTAATTCTTACTTTGTCTCTTTTCTCTTTCTTCATCATGTAAAGCACTTTGAGCTACATTATCTGTATGAAAATGTGCTATAGAAATAAATGTTGTTGTTGGTTTTCAAATAAATTACACACACCTGCAGCTTTAATAATGTGAACAAAGTAATTCAAATCTTTGAAAAAGTCACATTTTCATTCATCAACATGTCAAGCTATCCCAAGGCTGCATTTTCCTTGTGCTCAGCATCATTATGCTCTGTCATAAGGATTGTCCTTCAAATAGCTGTGAGTATTGGGTAGCTACTGCAGTATCTGATCTGAAATACTGTATGGATGGAGCTGACATAATTGCAAATGGGAGGTGATTATAGCCAAACAAACCTTTTGGCATGTAAGTAGGAACTGAGGAGCTTTTATGCACCACCTTGCGTCTGAAGGTAGGCATGGAACATGTCCAGTTTGCTAAAGCGCCACACACTACAAATCGCACAGATCTTTCAGTGCAAAGATATCTCTTTTAAATTTTCACATTGCAGTTTTGAACAGTTCCTAAATGGTGTTTTCTGGTGCGGAACTTGAGTTGATATGTCATTGGTGCATTCAGGCAGACTCCCTGCCAATTTTGTTATATCTTGAGTATCAATGACATTTAAGAAGAAACTGTTACGGTAACGGCATCTGCTTTCAATAATATAGCCAACCACAGGGGATACAAAGTAGGTCCTTCTTCTTGACTGGACCACCTTACCCTGTTAACCAGTGTGCCCATCTTCGTACTACATGGTAACAAAATAAATCACGCATGCAATATTTAAAATTAAACTTGCCTCATATAATACAATGCAGAGTTTATACACAAAGTTTCCCTATTATTCTAACATGAAAACACCTTTATGTTTTGTAAACCTCAGTTTAATAATTACCATGCCGTTTGGCTGTCCCTATTCTGAACTGCTTTAAATATAAATAGAATAAAAATCCATCCATCCATTTTCTAACCCGCTGAATCCAAATACAGGATCACGGGGGTCTGCTGGAGCCAATCCCAGCCAACACAGGGCAGGAACCAATCCTGGGCAGGGTGCCAACCCACCACAGGACACACACAAACACACCCACACACCAAGCACACACTAGGTCCAATTTAGAATCGCCAGTCCACCTAACCTGCATGTCTTTGGATTGTGGGAGGAAACCGGAGCGCCCGGAGGAAACCCACGCAGACACGGGGAGAACATGCAAACTCCACGCAAGGAGGACCCGAGAAGCGAACCCAGGTCACCTAACTGCGAGGCAGCAGCGCTACCACTGCGCCACCGTGCCGCCCAATAAAAATCCTATTTTTATATTTTTTGCCACATCCCATTAAATCATTTAAACCTTCCTTTTATGTCTTTTCTTTTTCAGTTCTTTATGTTAAATTCTTGTGATTTCTCAATGTATCACAGCACTGACATCCCATTCAAGGTTGATCTATGAGTTGTACCCATTGCAGCCAAGACTGAGGAAAAGGATTTAATAGAACATTAAAATAAAAAAACATAACGCAGGCATTAATAGCAGTGCCCTTTCTAAAAATCTGAACGTTTTGGAGTTTTAGTTTACTAATAAAATAATAATAATATGACTTTTCCTGCTGTTTGAATTGAATTGTTTAACTGAGCTTCACGCTTCAGATATAATTTTGTGAATGCTGAATTTATTCTGTCTTTTCCATAAATGTAGGAAATATCCATCATAGCAAGAATTTTTATTTCATTTTATTTTTAACAAAAGTTAAAAGGAGAAGGAAAACAATCAATGTTTCTAAAAATGACTAACATGTAAACCTCCCCAAATGCTTTCTGAGGTTCAAATCATTATGCTGGAATCATAGAACATCCTTATTAAGAGGATTAACTGTAACGCGCCATGATTTTCTTATAGCATTAAGCTGCAGAAAGTGCTAGCACTTGTCTCACCTCATCAGAACGGAGAGACTTGCTAGTGCAGATCTGGGGCACGGTGCTTATGGGACAATAAGCACGTAATTCTAGGCTTTCCAAATCAGTGGATTTCAAGATCCCCAAGGATCATTCTAACTTTTTACTTTTCTCATTGTATAGTTATCTGGACTACACGTAATTCTAAGAAATTCAAAAATATTTTTATTCTTTGCCATAGCTTTAAATGGTAATGTTTCTTTTTGTTGTTTTATGTAACATTTTCTCCATTAACTGTCCAAATACTGATGACTACATTTACATTATATTTACTTATATTTGGATGATGCCTTTATCCAAGGTGACTTACAACATTTGAGATACAATTGGAACATAAGCAGGTGAAGGGACTTGCCCAGGATCAGACAGTGTCAGTAGCAGGATTTAAACCCACAACCTCAGGGTTTGAATTCCAAAGCTTTCACCTGTCCACCACACTGCCTGCCAAAAAAGAAACAGCAGTGGACAGTGCAGACACATGTGTAAATAACATTGAATCCTAAATGGGAGCAACTATTTCACTGCAATTTTCACTTGTCTTCTCATTACGAAAGATTTCCTACAAATGAGGAGACAAGCGACGATGGTGCTGAAGTAACTGTTCCCTCTCAGTAGTCTGTGGTTGTCAGCATTTGGGTGCAATTTAGGAGGCAAGAAAAGAATGGCTTGAAAATGAAAATGAGAAAGGAAACTTAAAGTTTTGGCAAAAATAAAATATTTCAGAATTTATTAGAAAAAAAAAATAAAACATGACATCTCATTAAGCGATGAGATCAAAAGTAAGAATGTGAAACTGGTTGGAATGAAACCTGCAGGCACAGGGTTCACCCAGGACTGAACTTGGGAGCCAAATGATGTTGCATCTGAACTGTCTTTGAAAAAAATTAAACTTCATGGACTATTGAACAACTTTTGGTTTACAGTTGTGAGTAGAGCTATTTCTTTATAATACCTTCTGTTCATTTTCTGAATCTTCATTGCCTGTTTGATGATTGTATGGAGCTAAAGGCGAATCTCGAGGCTTGTGCAGAGACAAAAACTACACACATACATGCCGACGCTGGACTAATGCAGGCTTACTCCACACTAACCTTAATAAATATGAAAACACCATTTTCATTTAGGTTTTCTATCCACACTAGCCTTTTCAGATAATTTTATCAAAGTTTGTTATCCACATAGAAATGGCAAAAATGCATAAATCTTACCCATTGGATATGTGTGGTTTATGATCCAAGTGCACCATTTGGTTACAGAGCAAACCTAAGGTTTGCCAAATGAATGAAGAAAAACAAAACAGACACCTTTGTCCGGGCCATGGGCAAAGTTGGACATTTAGGCTAGGTGAGCTGGAACAAATCATAAAAAATAACTGCATTTTTTTAGGGCCACAACTGTCATATCTTGAAAATGGCAGCATTTTCATTTTGTTGTTTTCTTCACAAGAAATCATTTTTGTTACACATAAATAAATTTTGTTATTTAAACATTTTCTAACATGGGTGTGTGTGCCATGTGATAGAGACTTGTTCAGATCTCTGCGTCGCTGTTTGTACAGGTGACATATTTAGGCATTTCAATTGGTGGTACTGACTACTCAGTGATCTGTTTGCTGACAGGATTAGCTCTCGGAAAAGACAAAAACACTGTATATAAAACATACAAGATGAAATAATATCTCTCAGCCAAAATGTGAAACAATAAACTATTTCAGAAGCATTGCCCAAATCAAACCTTAAAATGGGTATTTGTATTTCTGTGACAGTCTTTTGTCATTATGAATTTCCTATATAAAGTCAAATTAATTCTTAATTAATCCCAGGTTATGTGCACTATTTTAGTAAAACATTGATGTCAAAAGAATTTAAATTAAACAAACAGTAATGATGCTGACACAGTAATCAATCTAAGCACTAGACTGAAGAGATGGTTTGTAACAAGAAGTTAGTACCTCTAAGAGAAGACATCTTATACTTGGAAGCCACAGTGGAGTTAACTGAACAGCTGCACTCGAACCCAAACAGACAAAGCACATTGCAGAGGTGATCGAGGTCAGGGCCTGTATCAACAGGCACAGGAACACCTCCCAGACAGAAGGCCAAACATAACCCCAGCACAGATACCAGATGGAGATGCAGGATGTCAATATAATGGAAGAACAGCAGGGAGAGCACAATAAAAGAGTGCACATTCTTAAGCCCTGTAGCTACTGGCAGCAGGAGGCTTCTATTAAGGTCCCTGCACCCTTGTTTTGGCCTTTAGTTCCAAACGAGCCAGCATTCTAGCAGGATAACCTGGGGCTATCAGAGGGAATACTGGGCAGATAACCCAAGGGGTTTTGTAGGGTTATGCCTGACCCAGAGGCACTTTAGAAGAGCCCGGGAGTGGTCTAGGGATTGGGTATTAAAAAGGCAAGGGGCCACTACTTTGAAGAACTTGGAATCAGGTGGAGTGTTATTGAGAGTTCACTTGGCAGGAGGATGGAGAACAACAACAACAACATTTATTTATATAGCACATTTTCATACAAAAAATTAGCTCAAAGTGCTTTACATAATGAAAAATAGAAAAATAAAAGACATAGTAAGAAAAGAAAATAAGTCAACATTAGTTAACATAGAAAAGGAGTAAGGTCCGATGGCCAGGGAGGACAGAAAAAACAAAAAAAAACTCTGGACGGCTGGAGAAAAAAATAAAATCTGCAGGGGTTCCAGACCATTAGACCGCCCAGTCCCCTCTGGGCATTCTACCTAACATAAATGAAATAGTCCTCTTTGGATTTAGGGTTCTCACAGACAGACTTGATGATGATGGTCATGCAGACCTCCGGCTTTTAATCCATCACTGTTAGAACATCACGGTGCTTTGAGTAGATGGTGGAGCCAAAAGGACACCGGAAAAAGAAACAGAAGAGAGAGTAGGGGTTAGTACAGATTTTAGGGTCACCATGAATAGTTATTATAATGAACTGGATATACAGAGCTTAAATTACAGTGAAGTTATGAGAAGGGCATGTTAAAATAATGTGTTTTTAGCAGTTTTTTGAAGTGCCCCACTGTATTAGTCTGGTGAATTCCTATTGGCAGGCTATTCCAGATTTTAGGTGCATAACAGCAGAAGGCCGCCTCACCACTTCTTTTAAGTTTAGCGTTTGGAATTATAAGGAGACACTCATTTGAAGATCTAAGGTTACGATTTGGAATATAACGTGTCAGACATTCCGATATATAAGATGGGGCGAGATTATTTAAGGCTTTATAAACCATAAGCAGAATTTTAAAGTCAATCCTGAATAACACAGGTAACCAATGTAGTGACATTAAAACTGGAGAAATGTGCTCGGATTTTCTTTTCCTGGTTAGGATTCTAGCAGCTGCATTCTGCACTAGTTGCAAATGATTTATGTCTTTTTTGGGTATTCCTGAGAGGATTGCGTTACAGTAATCTAGTTGACTGAAAACAAACGCGTGAACTAATTTCTCAGCATGTTTCAGTGATATAAGAGGTCTAACTTTACTTATGTTTCTTAAGTAAAAAAAAATGCTGTCCTAGTGATCTGATTAATATGCGATTTAAAATTCAGATTACAGTCAACAGTTACCCCTAAGCTTTTTACCTCCGTCTTGACTTTTAATCCTAATGTATCCAGTTTATTTCTAATAGCCTCATTGTATCTGTTATTGCCAATCACTAAGATTTCAGTTTTCTCTTTATTTAGCTTGAGAAGACAAGAGGAGCAAGACAGGAGAAAAGTAGAGCGTGTTGAAGGGGAGGGGTTTTTTTATTTTTGCTTTGCTACATCATTTGTTGTGTTTCACCTTGTATCCAGCAGGGGGAGTTAGCTCCCTTGTTGGAATGAGTTCTTTTGTAATTGTGGTGTGTTACATTATCAAAAACTATATAGATATACTATAAAGAGGCGATACCCCTCCCTTAGTGATACAGCGGTAAGAAATCACATAGGAGAAATAACTTAGCTTTCTTTAATGACTGCTTACGCTGCATAACAGAAAAAGAAAGCCAATGGCAAGAACCCAGTTCGGGAGTGGGGGCCCAATGTGTAGAGTCTGCCATTTTCACCGCTTGCAGTGGAAGGATTTTCAGGATCGGATGACGTTATCTCCCATCCATCCGTCGGCTTCAAAGATGTGCCGGGCAATGTTCCAAGGCTTTATACTCTTTCTTGATGTGCAGGCCCCCACTTAGGTGAATCATGCCATTCCAAACAAGGCAAAAGAGAATACAGTTTTATGCTGACTTTGACATGCAAAAATTGTATATAATGGTCCTCAGTCTTATTGCCCATTTCGCAGTTGTCCCTAACGGTCTTGTCCTCTAATGCTTACTAATGCTTACTTAGCAGTTCTTATATGGTGAACCCCTGTGCTAAATCTGGCTCTGTGTCAACTGTGCATGTGAGAAGAAAAAGGCAGATTTATAAAATGTATTTGCATAGAGCACAGTGACATATTAAACTTATGCACTTATTACACACCTCCAAAGTCCTGTAACCTTCTTTATTTTGTCGTAATTAAACATTCCTTCCCCTATATTTTTAGTTTCTTTGGCATTTTGGGGTTGCAGATTGCAAAGCTCCCCCCACAGGCCACCGTTAAATGTTTTGAAAACCTCAGCAGATGGCGTGGGCATAATATAAAAATAATAATTACCCACTTAAAATCAGAATAGGGTTTCTTTAGGCCGACAAAATATATTGGTACAGTAAAAGCAGTACAAACACCTCAGTGGTTGCAGGCTGTGCTCACATGCAGCAGTGCAGAGACAGACGTACCTGACATTTCACCTCATGTTGTGCTCCTCAGTATGTGAATAATATACCTTGTTGAGGATTGTCTGTACTTGAAGGATTGTCTGTGCCCACATCATCCATCCATAGTGAGCAAACATGGTACTTGTGATTTAGTCTGACTCTGCTTGGCATCTCCTTCGTGGCTAATGCTAGTGCATGTCCTGTTCTTCTGCTGTAATAATGGATTGGGATGTAAGGTCTTTTCTTATCTTGTCTGTAGTAACAGTTATGGGAATAATTCCATGTTGTTTCTGATATTCATATTGTAATTTTTGAAAAACGATGTTCTATGTGTAATTATCAATGATCTACATTAACAACTTTGCTTGTATGCTCAATCTGCAACCCTGAGTTACCTTCAGCACCAAATAACCAATCTGGCCAAAAAACAAAATTATGCTTGTTGGAAAAGTATCTTTCAGCCAAAAGAAGACACCTGTTTAGTTATATATAAACATTATTTTTTAAATACAGAAGAGTACATTTTCATATAAAAACTCACTAATAGACAAGAGTAGTAGTCAGACACACACACTCAGTCACATGGGCCAAATTAGAATCATTATTTACCTAACAAACACACGCTAATACAGGAGTAGAAATAGTACATCGATTCTGCATCTCAATGAATAAACAATTAAACATATTTGGCAAATCAACTCTGTTCCTTTATTGTTTAATCATTTAAAAAAGCATATTTATTTACAAAATTCGATACTTCTTTTTATTTACACCTTTCCCTATATTGTGTTTTCAGATGTGCCTGGGTTATTCTGCTTGTTTTTGCTATTATGAGTATAAATAGAAAATGCATTAAATAATTGCAACATACAATGATGACAATAAGCTTACAAAGTCATTTTGATCGCCAGAAAAACAACGGTTTGCTGTTTCTTAACTTCGTTTCCTGATTGCACCTTCTCCAAGGTATGACTTTCCCCAGTAGATTTAAAAATAGACCACCTAATTCCCTTTCCTAATGCTAGTGCTCATTTTTCTTGATTCCCTGGTGTTGCTAATTTTGTAATTTGCTTTAACACCTTATTATCAGTTGTGTAGTGAGTCTAGTAAAGAGTTCCTCACTACGATATTAGATATTAGATGTTAATCTTTGCAGTGGCAGTGTCTTTATCAGTTGAACATTTCATTGTATTCTCAAATGTGCTATTTTGTTGAAATAAAATTAATACATTTTTGTATAATGATTCATCTCACATTTATACCCTAGGGAAGCAATGATTAATTATCTAAAAATCAATTATTCATGTGTGACAGTGTCCAGATCAATAAGTGAGAGCCCATTATTGCCTCATTTTATAAAACAGGCTGTATTTTTCAGGTATACTTTTAACAGATTTTATTTAGCTTTTTATTTTTTTTAGGAATTAGAACTAAAACCTGATTTAGTGAGTACCTTAACATATGCTTTCTCCTCTTTACCATTTTTCAGTGTTTTTATGTAAACGTAAGGCTGAGTAGTCTAGTTTTTTCACCTTTGCCTTCATGAAGTTTGATACTGGCACATTTAGCATCTGACTCCAACAAAAACCACTCAGAGAGTCTTTTTGACTATTATGCTTCAGCACTGGTAAAACTCAGACTATTTAAAGAGAAACATTTGTATTTCTTCATAAAGATGGCTAATGAACTGATGATGGATGAAAGAATTAAAACATAAAATGAGTGAGTATGTAAAGTAGATGGAAAGGTGTCTGACTGAGAGAAAGAATGTGGCATGGATAGAAAACAAATGGGATAGCTTTCTAAAACAGGTGAGTTCTGCAGAACAGAGGAGACTTCATTTATTTATATTATGATACATAGCCGGGGACCTTATCCCACCTGGAGGCCTGGAGAAGCAAGAGAACCGGGAGAGGGGCAATTCCTGCCCCAGGAGATGAGAGGGCAGGCCTCCGGGATTGCATGGGAACCACGGAGCTAGGAAGCCCAACCTTGTGGGGACCCATGACCACTGCCAGGGGACGTCTGGATGGTTCAGAAGCCATGGTATGCAGCACTTCCACCACACCATTAAGTGGTGCAGGAAGGTCATCAGGGAGCACCTGGAATACATTCGGGTGAGCAATAAAAGGGGCTGTCTCACTCCATTCAGGGAGCCAGAGTTGGGAGGCAGAGGATGGAGCTTGAGAGGAAAGGAGGTGGCAGAAAAAAAAAAGAAAGTAAAGGGAAGTAAAAGGACTGAGTTATTGTTGTGACTGTTTTAGGCATTGTGTTGTGTGCAAGAAAGAACATTAAAATAGATAGAGTGTGCATTTGAACATTGTGTGTCCTTGGTGTCTGTCTGTAGCTGCGCTTCTTTCACAATATGTTAAAGACCAAAAAGAAAATATTATAAAAGAAAAAGGAAGTTTAGGCTTCCACTGTTTTTCATCTCCACATGGGAGTGTACACCAATATCAGCTTGGAATGTCTTTTCTCTCCATTTCTTACTCTTACAAATAATCTGCAGAGAAGGTGATTGATTAAATGATGACAAAAAGCTATGGGCTTCCTAGTTCATGACGTCATTACTGCTACCTGTCTCCATTGTCTGATTCAATGAAACCCTGGCAATTCAGTGTGTTCAAGGCTTTTCATCCTGGTGATAGGTTTATTTCTGCATTTGTTTATTTTCAGTTGAAAACTGCCTTTGAGATCCTAAGTGCTTACATATTTTGGCAGCTGTGAGCTGGCAAGTGAAGTGACTCACTCAGGGTTATAAAATGAGTCAGTAGCTGATGACCATTTTGGCAACCTTGTGATTTACAATCCAATACTTAGCCATCAGGTCAATTGAAAATGTGTTGTTCAGGCAAATAATAATAAAAATTTTTGCATTTATATAGCGCTTTTCTTCCTACTCAAAGCACTCAGCAATTGCTTGTTAAAACAGACTTAAACACCAAATGGCTGTTCCTCCAGTCAAAATGCAGGCTCAGATTTTGAGGACCCCGAATGATGAGTGTAGCTCTGGTTGCATGTTAGTTATGGAACTTGATTTTGTTTAATGTGACTAAGAAAACCTAATCACAAAGTGTTAGAAGATGATTCAAACATTTAGCATTTAAAATGCTTAGCATGGCATCACAAATTAGAGAGGAAAATAAGGTTCATGGCTTAAGTAGCCAGTCATTTTCAAAACATACTTTGTCTGTTACAGTGTTCTGGGGAGCCAGAACAACGCAGAAATAAACAGTAGACTGTTGCAGAAAAAAATGATTGAAACTCATCAAAACTGCCTGTTAAATTTGGGATGAACCAGAAAAACCAAGAAACACACAACCTCCAGAGAAAATGACTTGGATCAGCTGGGAATGGAACTTGTGTTCCTAGAGCTGTGAGATAACATTACTAGCAAATCTGCTGTCATTCTCAGTGTTGACTGAAGATCAATCCATCCATTTGCAGGGGGACAAATACATGCATACATTAGGATATTTTAGAGTCTCCTTTACAACCTAAATTGCATGTCTCTAGGATGTTGTAAGAAAGCTGAAGCACTCAGTGAAACCAACATGGAGGGGACAAGCAAATGTGGTTGGGCTTTAAGGGGTTGTAGTGTTAAACCATACCACCTCTGCTTCATTATACATAAGGATGTCAATTTAATAAAGTAATAAAAAGAGGAACATCTTAAATATGGATATCAAATCTGAGGTTCTAATGTTTGTCATGGACAGATATCGAAAGGGCTCTGCAGTATGCAAGACTTATAACTGAATTAACTTTCACACAAGGGTACTGAAGCAAAATACTAGAATGTTAACATGTCTGCCTTATATTATGCCATATGTGTCACACATTTACCCAGGAACTGATCATAAAAAATAGTTACTGTGGAACTTAGCTGGGAAGTGGTGGGTGAAGGAAGCACCAAACCATACTTTTTCTTCACAGAAAATTAAAAATTAATGACATAGGCAATAAGCAAGAAATGAGGGCCAGAAGACACTAGTCGAAATTAGGAGACAATGAAGCCTAGGCAGTATGAGTGGGAACTGATTTTCTATTTTTTTTACCTCTGTCTTTACCATACCATACCATTGTCAAACCTGCTTAATTCAGTTCATGGTCATGGGGGTTGAAGCCTATCCTGACAGCACTGGACTCAAGGCAGAAGACCATCCTGGATAAGGTGCCAATCCATTACAGGCCCATCCATACAACACTCATACACTTACCAAGGGCCAATTTGAAACCACCAAAATGTCTGAATTGGTGTAAGCCACCCTTATTCAGGTGCTTGTAAGAAATGTAATGATTTACATCATGAGGTATGAGAACGTAATAAACAAGAATAGTTATGTCGTAGATTTGAAATATTAAAATGCGTGCTCCAATTAAAGTGTTTAAAGTCTAAATATTCTCAGTTGTACAAGGGGCGTTCAAATATAAGCAGGAATTTATGAGCAACTGTATGCTTTATTTATTGAATACAATTAAGCGACTTACACACTATTTTTCTACTGTTTATAGACTCCTGCCACTACAGGGGGATAAAATCGATGAGCCACAGCATGAAGTTATGGGAAAGAGTAGTGGAAGCTAGGTTAAGAAGTGAAGTGATGATTAGTGAGCAGTAGTATGGTTTCATGCCAAGAAAGAGCACCACAGATGTGATGTTTGCTTTGAGGATGTTGATGGAGAAGTATAGAGAAGGCCAGAAGGAGTTGCATTGCGTCTTTGTAGACAAGGAGAAAGCATTTGACAGGGTGCCTCGAGAGGATCTGTGGTATTGTATGAAGAAGTCAGGAGTGGCAGAGAAATATGTAAGAGTCGTACCGGATATGTATGAGGGAAGTGTGACAGTTGTAAGGTCTGCGGTAGGAGTGACAGATACTGTACATTCAAGGTGGAGGTGGGATTATATCAGGGATCAGCTCTGAGCCCTTTCTTAATTGCAATGGTGATGGACAGGTTGACAGAAGAGATTAGACAGGAGTCCCCATGGACTATGATGTTTGTTGATGACATTGTGATCTGTAGCAATAGTAGTGAGCAGGTTGAGGAGACCCTGGAGAGGTGGAGATATGCTGTAGAGAGGAGAGGAATGAAGGTCAGTAGGAACAAGACAGAATACATGTGTGTGAATGAGTAGGAGGTCAGTGAAATGGTGAGGATGCAAGGAGTAGAGTTGGCGAAGGTGGATGAGTTTAAATACTTGGGATTAACAGTACAGAGAAATGGGGATTGTGGAAAAGAGGTGAAAAAGAGAGTGCAGGCAGGGTGGAGTGGGTGGAGAAGAATGCCAGGAGTAATTTGTGACAGACGGATATCAGCAAGAGTGAAAGGGAAGGTCTACAGGACGGTAGTAAGACCAGCTATGTTATATGGGTTGGAGACGGTGGCACTGACCAGAAAGCAGGAGACAGAGCTGGAGGTGGCAGAGTTAAAGATGCTAAGATTTGCACTGGGTGTGACGAGGATGGATAGGATTAGAAACAAGTACATTAGAGGGTCAGCTCAAGTTGGATGGTTGGGAGACAAAATCAGAGAGGCGAGATTGCATTGGTTTGGACATGTGCAGAAGAGAGATGCTGAATATATTGGGAGAAGGATATTAAGGATAGAGCTGCCGGGGAAGAGAAAAAGAGGAAGGCCTAAGAGAAGGTTTATGGATGTGGTTAGAGCGGACATGCAGGTGATGGATATAACAGAACAAGATGCAGAGGACAGAAAGATATGGAAGAAGATTATCAGCTGTGGCAACCCGTAATGGGAGCAGCTGAAAGAAGATTAAATATAGTCTCCTGCCACTGCAATCAACTTGTTCCAGTGCTCAGGAAGCTTCTTAATCCCAGAAGAGCAAAGGTCTTTTGACTGCATGTTGACCCATTCTTGCACAGCGTCAATAACCTTCTCATTTGACTTGAAATCATCCCTCCTAAAAATTCCTTAAGTGGACCGAAGAGATGATAGCCCCTCTCTCAATGACTTGCACCAATCATACACTCTAAACTGAGAGAGAGAGACACTCATCCCCAAAATGTATTTTAAGTCTCAAATAAATCTGAGATAGAATGACTCCTTCAGTTGTCAAAAATTGAATAATAATGCGCTGCGCAATACTACTGTGTATCTCCTGCTCCGACATGTTGATTACAACTGACAGAAAGGGGGGAAAGAGCAGCTAGCACTACTAATGACAACTTCATATATGTGTGCATTTGTCCAATGAATCAGGTCTACCTTGCACTCTTTATAAGAGCAGAGCATGAAAATACCTGTTTATAATTGGACACCCCTCGTAATGGACAGTTGTCAGTTTTCACTCGCTGGTAGAGGTCCATAGGTGGCTAGATCCACAGTAATAGAACAAAAGTCAAAAATAACATCATATTCATTATCACTGACCTTAAGGTAGTCTAAAATGATACCCTACATGCTTATGTTTGAAATTTGTTATTTCTAACCTTCTGGGAGTGGCTCTTAATGGGGTACAATGAAATATGAAAAATATCATCATTGTGATCAGCAACCTTGAAATAGCACTCCATCTATATATATAATTCACTAAGGCAAGACAACCATGGAAAGCACACCGGAAGGGGCGTGGATTCACTAAGCCACCGACAAGTGAGACATCTATGATGCATGCAGGAAGGAGCCACGCCCACCAACTCGGACGCAACAACACAAAAAATGGCGTCATTTATATTCGTCTGTCGTAGAGGCCACATGCAGTGCAGGTCAGGTTAATGTCATGTGCATGTCATGCACCTCCGAGCTACGTTGAATGTTCATAGAGGCATGTTTCTCGTGGAGGTGAATCGCCATATGCAGCGTGTGAAACGGTTTGCGAGGGGTATGCCATGGGATCCCTAAAACAATCCTTTACAACTGAGGTTAAAGCACAATGAAGTAAATAGTCTTTAAAAAACGAGTTTTCGATTACGACGCATGACCGTGTGCACCATAGCAAACTGTTTTACACGCTACATACAGCTATTTGCATCCGCGACAAACATGCATCTTCTTAGATGCTCCTGCAGGAACACGGAAGATGTTTCCCTGCCCACCAACACTCCTTTTTCACTGGCCGGCGTCTACCTCGCTCTCTAGGCATTCACACTGCCTGCCCATTTGCCCGGACTCAAAAACTCACCAACCACCCAGTTAGTCCCTTTGGTCTGTGGTAAGAGTCCACATGCACGTCTGAGCCACACGGCGTTTGTTATGCCACGGGTTCACTATTGTGTTGTATTTTGCTCTCTCCAGAGTTCCATCTTTTCATTCACTTACTGTTGTATTCTCACACCAACCCGTTTTAGACAACCGTGTCTTTCCAGAAGTGTTTAGCATTCAATAAATAATTATGCATGACATTGACCGTGTGTCTACCCAGCGCAGAGAGGCATGGGTAAGCCGTTGAACCTCATTCGGGCTGCAATTCGTGGAATTCCCACTAAGTTTGACTCATACGCTCCCACTCATTACGTCCCTACCCTTTGTTCACACCCCCCTCCCACATCGCTACTACCGTGGTCGGGTGTCTTGGTGGATTATATATAGAAAAGCAGCCAAAACCGAGGGGTGTCCCATGGGATCCTTAATATATTCCTTTACAACTGAGGTTAAAACACAATGAAGTAAGCAGTCTTTAAAAAACGACTTTTTGGTTACGACGCACAACCGCGTGCAACATAGCAAACTGTTTTACATGCTACATACAGCAATTCGCTTCCGCGACAAACATGTGTCTTCTTAGATGCTCCTGCACTTTGTTCACACCCCCCTCCCACATCGCTACTACCGTGGTCGGGTTGCTTGGTGGATTATATATAGAAAGGCAGCCAAAACCGCACAGAGCAATGAAAAGTGTAGAGATCCATCTTTTCATTCATTTTCTGTTGTATCCTCAAACCCTCCCTTTTTAGACAACTGTGTCTTTCCTGAAGTGTTCAACCATCAATAAATAATTATGCGGCGTTTGTTCTGCCGCGGGTTCACTATTGTGTTGTATTTTGCTCTCTCCAGAGTTCCATCTTTTCATTCGCTTACTGTTGTATTCTCACACCAACCCGTTTTAGACAACCGTGTCTTTCCAGAAGTGTTTAGGATTCAATAAATAATTATGCATGAGATTGAGCGTGTGTCTACCTGGCGCAGAGAGGCGTGGGTAAGCCGTTGCTCCCCATTCGGGCTGCAAACCGTGAATATCCATTAAGTGCGACTCATACGCTCCCACTGGTTGCGTCCCTACCCTTTGTACACACCCCCCTCCCACCTCGCTACTACCGTGGTCGGGTGTCTTGGTGGATTATATATAGAAAAGCAACCAAAACCGCACAGAGCAACGAAACGTCTACATCAGTCACAGGTACATTTAGACTGTGTAAAGACGACAACGACTCAAGTGACGAGTTGGAGGTGGGCACATGAGCGGGCAGTGCATACTGAACAAGAAATCAGCAGACTAGCATGATGGACGGAGCTGAATGGACGTTCCACACTCCCGTTCCACACTCCGCACCTTGCACTCCCATCCCTCCGTCTGGCAGGAGAAGGCGCGAGGGCGGTCCGCCAGTTTTCAGTCACGGACGATTGTGTGTTGGTTCGTTCCGTGCATTGTTACAATGTTGCTTTTCTTGCTGATTTATAACATTACCGATTTTTCAATGTTAATTTTCTCCCTGTGCTTAAAAATCATTAAAAAACTGGCCTGATTATGCGGTGTATGTTACGCCGCGGGTTGGCTAGTATGTCTATATTACCAATCCCCATTTTTTTGAAGTTTTGTGAAAAGATGTAACTTGTATCCTTTTACAGGGTGAACCCCTGGGATCAGTTGATGTGGCATTCATAACTTTAAGTCCTTCTAACCGTTTTAGCTGATAACACCTATTGGTTTACTTTTTATCATAAGGGAGTCATTTCCTATACAAAATGTGGTTCAAAATGGTCTACAATTAGGGTTTTTTTTGGGGTCTAGAGGGTCATAAGTTGGACAAAAGCTCAATGTCTTACATAACTAGACATAAAGATGAGTCAAACGATATATCATAAGGGACTTTTCTCATACCAGTGAGTCAAGAGGTGCCCGAAAAAAGAAAAAACTGAAGTGTTTTCAAAGTGTTCATATAAGTAATTCCTATAAACGTAGCTAATCTCACTTTCATGTCTTTCTCATGTGGAATAACGCTCAGAATATCTCAAGGAATGCACACATACAGACAAGGGGCACAGGATTTGAGCTCAGACGGCTGAATCTGTGAAGCAGCAGTGCTAAGCCCCACACAACATGCCTCCCCTCCTATCTTTAGACACTTTTACCTTCTTACTGTGGGCCGTAAGAGCTACATCACAAGCTGGATTTGTCCAGTGGCTTTTGCAGACATAACCACCATGTCATGCAGTCAGTGTAGTAAACAAAGAGCGCTGACTCCTGTGATCTCAAGTCACTTTGAACTTGAAAGCACTTTTAATGTAGACTTCTCAAGCATCTACAGTGCTGGAGTGCTTGTTGATGTCACGTTGTTACTAAAAAAACAGGAAAAGGTTTTTATTTAACACTCTTCACTTGCTCAGCTACCATTTCATCTTGTTTATAATGTCCTTGTGCTGTTCAACCACCCCCATGCCTTCATGGATGACGCAGTGCTTCACAAATCAATACAGTAGCAACATGATCCTTTACCTCAGGGGAGCACAAATTACTTTAATTAGATTTCCAACTCCTAACTCCACCAGTGAATTTCTTCCCTCAATTACTACAGCTTGAAGTTGTTATTATAATGTTACCATGGGCTGAAAATAAGAGACGGTGGATGTAGGTGTGGACACATTGCCATACAATTTACACACATGGCATCATGAGAGAGACCATTATCTGTTAACACTGGCAGCTGCACATTTACACACACTCATTAAAGTAACACAGACACTGGCTGCTACACATCTCACATGCGCCATCAGTACAAAGACCAACCACTTCAGTCTTCTTACTTGTATTCCATAAGCATGTTGATTGTCAGTTACACATGTATGACATCAACACTGAGACAAGCAGTTACACATCTATATGCAGTGCCTGTAAAAAAAGTATTCAACCTCCCGGAAGTTTTCACATTTATTGTTATAAAGTAGGGCGGCACGGTGGCGCAGTGGCGCAGTAGTAGTGCTGCTGCCTCGCAGTAAGGAGACCTGGGTTCGCTTCCCAGGTCCTCCCTGCATGGAGTTTGCATGTTCTCCCTGTGTCTGCGTGGGTTTCCTCCGGGCACTCCGGTTTCCTCCCACAGTCCAAAGACATGCAGGGTAGGTGGATTGGCGATTCTAAATTGGCCCTAGTGTGTGTTTGTGTGTGTCCTGCGGTGGGTTGGCACCCTGCCCAGGATTGGTTCCTGCCTTGTGCCCTGTGTTGGCTGAGATTGGCTCCAGCAGACCCCCGTGACCCTGTGTTCGGATTCAGCGGGTTGTAAAATGGATGGATGGATGGATGTTATACAGTGTTGAATTCCAGTAGAGTTTGTTTGCCTTTTTTTAACGACGGTCAATAGAATAAAAAGCGCTTTCAGTTTAAAGTTAAAACAGATCTCTGCAAAGTGGTCCAAATTACTTATAAATATAAAGCACAGAATAAATGATTAAATAAGTATTCACCCTCCTCAAGTCAGTAGTTAGTAGGTACGTTTTTGGCAGCCATGACAGCCTTGAGTCTGTGTGCACAGATTTCTCTCTTTATACATCTGTACACTTTACGTTTCCCCATTCTTCCTTGTAAAACTGCTCAAGCTCTGCCATGTTTCATGGAGACTGTGAGTGATCGGCCTTTGTTGAAGTCCCGCCACAAATTCACATTTTGATTGAGATTCAGACTTTAACTAAGCTATTCCAGGTCATTAACGTTGTTGTTTATAAGCCATTCCTGTGTAACTTTGATTTTTTTGCTTGTCGTTGTCTTGCTAGAAAATAAATCTTCTGCCAAAGTGCAGGATTCTTGCAGATTGCATCAGGTTTTCCTCCAGGATTTCCTTGTGTTTTGCTGTCTTCATTTTACCCTCTATCCTTTCGAGCTTTCTAGGACCTGCTGCAGAGACTCATCCCTGTGGCATAATGCTGCCACCGCCATGCTTCATAGAGGGGATGGTGTATTTTTGACATTAGGTAGTGTTCAAACATTTCTCTGAGAAAAACCTTAAAATGTTCTTCCAGTTGACTTCAGAGTTTCCCATGTGCCTTCTGGCAAACTCTAGCCAAGTTTTTTTTGTTTTTAAACAGTGGCTTTCTCTTGGCTACTTTCCAATAAAGCTGCTACTGATAGCATTTGTCTGCACTGTCTCTTCAGTCTCAGCCAGAGTGGCTTCAAACTCCTTTCGAGTTCTAAGAGATCTCTTGGTGGTCTCCCTCTTCTTCTAACATGATCGCTCAGTTTTACTGGATGGCCTGATCTTGGCAGATTTACAGCTGTGCCATACTCTTTCCATTTCTTAGCAGTTAGTTTAACTGGACTCCAATTACTCAGCAACTTGGATATTTTCTTGTCTCTATCCCCCAACTTGTGCTTTTCAATCACCTTTTCACAGTGTTACCTGGATTGTTCTTTGGTCTTCATTGTTTAGTCCACCATACTGACTCACCACTAGATGGGCCTTCCACATAAGGTGCATTTATACAACAATCAATTAAAACCCCAGAGAGGTTATCTCTACTGAAGAAATTATGGGACTTCTAAAGCAAAATGGCTGCACCAGTAATGATTTAGAGGAGGAATATTACAGGGGCTCAATACTTATGTAATCAATTATTTCATGTTTTAGATTTGTAATTAACTTAAACCACTTAGCAGAGATCTGTTTTCAATTTGCCAATAAAGAGTCTTTTTCTGTTGATCAGTGTAAAGAAAATTAAATCCACAGTGATTGTAAGTTTTATAACATTAGAATGTGAAAAACTGGTGATTACTTTTTATAGGCACTGTATGTTTATCATATAGGCTCAGTGACCAGCATTAGTACATGCTCTTAAAAGTGCCATGGGTACAATGATCAGCTTACATGGTCTGCTTACATGAATTACATGACTACATAGACCACCCCACTTGCTGAATTTAGCAACTGCACAACTCCATACTCATAATTTCAATAAAAGACTATTGACCCCACTTCTTGTGTGTGGAATCAGCACAGGAGCTAGCAGTTACACATATATACACATAACAAAAAAATTGACAAGAACAGGCCATTTAGTGCAATAAACTTCATAATTTCCCTTTCAGGTAATATTTCCTAAATGTCTTTAAACCATTCCACTGGAAGGATGTGGCATGATGATGTTGCCTCTGTAGCTGTTGGCCTCTATAATGATCTGGCATATGACTACCATTCTGTAGCCACTATAGAACATGGATAAAATTGTGTATCTATCATCAGAATATAGCAGTCACATATCTATACTGTTCACACACATGTCATATGAGTGCCCTGATATACACCTTTATACATCTACATGTCTTAACAATATTGAGATCAAAACAGAAAGCCCAGAAACTGCTTATCAATAGCCATGGAGGAGATTAAACATCTATGCATGTCACCTGGGACCTTCAACTATATCTACATACCTGTGTACATCACATTAATTGTTGCCTGGAAGATTAACAACTCCACGCATGTGGCATCAATTTATTTCCAGCATGTTACACATTTTTGTAACTGTTGGTGACAAAACATTGCAAATATAAAGTCGAAAAGTGAAATTTCCTCTTGCATGCCCAATCAAGTGTCATGATGTTACCAATCCAGTTGCACACGTGTACTTCTCATCTACATGTAAATGTATATACATTTATATAACTGTAAAGTGTCACACTTCTTTAAATACAAAAGCCAGCAGTTACATACGGTATGTACAGACATCACCGTGTACTCACCAACACACAATCCTGTGTGGGCAGTGGCGTTCACACACTACACCCTCCTCTCAGTGTTGCTGCACTTTTCATCTTGTTAGCATTTTACTTTCCTCACAATGGGCTCTTTTCGACTGAGTGGACCTTTCTAAGATGATGCAAGCTAAGCTGACAAGAACATCTAAACAGCGAAGGACTTTAATTACCAGACTTTCTCAAACACTACAAAAAAAATGAAGCAAAACTGTCAGTCAGCAACTAAGAGTGTTGGGTATAATTTGTCTGACGATTAGCTGGTGGTGGAAAAAGCCAATAATGTACCACTGAGTCATGTGTTCTTTGTCTAATGTGTGAAAAGGCAAAACCAAGGCAGGCCTGAGGAGGACTGACAAGGTGCCCGGTCTTTCTTGATGGACTCTTCACACATTGACACACAGTATTGCTCAATAAAGAACACACGTGCAGGTAACTCATGTGGAAATAAAGATGTCTTGCTTTTTTATACCTATCAAAGCTGTATGTGATGCCTGAATTTTATACTAGAAATAAAAGAAAGTGTAACTGTGAATGAAGATAAGTGATCATTATTTTCTCCAGAAATATATTACAAATGTGAAGCCTGTGTAATCCCACCGGCCGGACCTGAAATGGCAGCAGAGAACAGGCTCACTGTATGGCTCTCATGAACTATTTGAACACTTTATGTATTTTACAGTTTTATTGGATGTTAATGTAAAGCATTATTTTTAGAAGTGGTTTAATAGTATTAATTACAAATGCTTGAAGTTTAATATGAAGATTAATTGGTCAATTTGCAAGCTTTTAGAAGCTACAGTGTCAGATCCTACTCACCACACTCTATTGCAGCAACTTCAACATTGTCCATTTTCAGACACATATTGTCAAAGTCAAAGTGAACTTTATTGTCATCTCAACCATATACAAGTATACAGATAGACGAAATTGCGAAGCTCAGGGTCCACAGTGTAACAACATGATGTGCAAATAGTAAATTAAAAATAGAATACAAATTAAAAAATTTAAAATTAAAACACAAACAAGGCAAGACATTGTGCAAAGATAGGACAAACAAGTAGCAGCAATATTGATGTGTAAGATATGTAATATAATAAATAAATAAATAATAAATAATAGATATAGATAATACAGAAATTATCAGTGTATGATAATAGTTGTTTAAGACGTGTGTAAACAATGACAGGTCAGAATGTTTCATAGCATAAGGATATCAAGAGTTTCAAAATCCTTAGAGGTCAGTATGAGATTTTCAGTTCTTTTCTACATGCACACTCATCTTAGCAGGATAGTGGTTTTCATGTATAAAAGTTCTGTTTTTAGTGGTGGATGAGGCCGTGTGGAAGGTCCCAGGGGGCAGCCTGGTGTTAAGGAGTCTAACAGCTTGGGGGTAAAAACTCTCCTGCAGCCTCACAGATTTGGCTTTGATGCTGCTGTATCTTCTCTTGGATGGCAGAAGTGTGAAAAGTCCATGTGAGGGGTGTAAGGGGTCCTGCACAATGCTGCAGGCCTTGCGGACACTGCATTTGTAAAATATGTCCTGTAGTGAAGGGAGAAGCACCCCAATAATGTTCTCTGCTGTCTTCACTATCCTTTGCAGGCACTTGCGGTCGGATATGTGTGTCCAACCCAATTTTTCCAGTTTCGGGATGTGGGAAGCCAGTATTCATTATGACAGCACTTGGCACAAGGTGAGAGTCTATCCTGAATGGGGTCCCAGTCCAAAACAGAGCACACTTACTCACTTTGACACTCAGTCGTGCTGCACCACTTTTGAATTGCCAGTTACCCTCATCTGAAACAAATACTGCTTAATAAAAACAGTAAGTAAAGGAGGTAGAAATGAGTGGTTTATGCTTTTTTTGTAAATAGAATAAAAATTGGCAAACCATATATTATTATTTATTTTCTGAATTCACTTATTCTATTCCAAGGTTATGCAAACCTAGAGCTTATCTCAGCTACATCCTGACAGGTATCTACTCTGGACAGTCCATTACTGGGCACACTCACACACACTCACAAACACACACACACTTTAAATCCATACAAACAGTAACCAGGCTTGAGTTCAAGTGCAGGTGAGACAGCAGTGCTAACCACTAGCCCACCATTTTGCTGAGTATTTGTTGCTCTATTTCAAGGTCACTGTGGACCAGGGATTACAGTATATTGGTAGCATTACATAAAAGGCAAAACCCAAAACTGGAAGAAACAACATTTCATTATTCACACACCCTTGCTCATTCATACCAAGTCAGTTTTGGGTTATCATTCAGTCCAATCTGAAAGCTGTTGGGATGTGGGAGGAAAGTTGAAGTACAGTACATGGGGGCAACTAACAAATACAGGAGAACATGCAGAGTCCACTTAAACGGTACTTCAGATTTGGTTTTAAAGCCAAATCTCTGGAATTATTTGGCAGCAGTGCTGCCCACTGTGCTTCACAAAACTATGACATTATGTCTTCAGTTTGCAAAGTTTATTATTTAATTAATTTGTTTACATTACCTCCATTAAATGCACTCAATGGCTTCTTTCTTACATGTTTAAGCATATTTATTGGACCTACTTAAACTAGGGTCACAAGTAGCTTATCTCAGCATAAGTGGATACAGTGTGTTGTAGTGGTTAAGGCTTTGAATCTCAAACCCTGAGGTTGTCTGTTCAAATCCCGCTACTGACACTGTGTGGCCCAGAGAAAGTCACTTCTCCTGCCTGTGCTCCAATTGGAAAAACAAGAAATGTAACCAATTGTATCTCAAATGTTATAAGTCGCCTTAGATAAAGACATCAGCCAAATATGTAATTGTAAATGTGAACAAGGTTGGGATGCAAATCCATGAGCATGTTCAGTCAATCATAGTCACCACTTATGTCAGAGATGTCAGAGGAAGTCAGAATATTTGGAGAAATCTAACATGGACATGAGGACCTCACATTCATAGAAATAGAAGGCAGATCCATATAACTATCAGGCAGAAATTCTGGCCACTGTGGCATCACGTTATCCTTAAAAATACCTTGTCTTCCACAATTAATTTTACAAACCCACTGGGGGGGTGAGAGATTACTGTAGATTAGTATCAGGAGTTACCTCTGGTTGGGGTGGAAGAGCCAGGGACAGTGGCAGAACACATTTAGCAGGGGAAACATTGGATTCTCATAGGGGCAGTGTGTGTGTGTTGTGATGCATAACTATGTTTTATACACAACAAGCACGAGAGTGCAAATGCAACAAACTAAAGTAAACGGAACGTCTCCATACAAATCTCAATGCCAGCTCAAAAACCAATCAGAGGTAATATTTATCAAACATGCATAAGGTGGTACCCATAAGTGCATAGGCACATACAAACATAAAACACACGGCACTCATCAACAAAACTATGGAGAGAAAACCACGCAGTAGCAAATGTGCTTAATTATGTTTAAATAAACAGTGTTAAGGTAAAGCCTGTCAGTAATAATTTCTCCATTCCATATACTGTATAGTACACATACAAATATAACTTCAGTTATTATTTATATATAAGTCTCACATGAGTTGTGGTTTCACTACTGAATAAAGTAATGGATAAACGCTATTTTGTAAAAAATAATATAAATGAAAAAAGAAACTGTGGCAGAATAAAATTTACTAAACAAAGCTACAACAAGAAACATGACAAACAATGGAAAAGAATCACAAAACCTTGTGAATAAAAAGTTAACTGTACTGTGCCATTTATTCCACTATATTGCGTGTAATCTTTTCCCAAAAGTCTAAAAGCGGCACCTGTCCATATGTCGGTATTAACTGATGAAGCTGGATGTATCTTGATTTGGATGCCTGTAGCTCGGGATTGGAAATTTTCACAAGCAATTCAAGAGCACCAGACACTTCTGTTCTGCCTGATGAATAAGTGGCAGTAAACTAAAAGACGTGGAAATTCAGGGCACAGTGGGTAGGTGGGTACAAATTGGCTCAGATTCAGCAAAGCAAAGGGTAATGATGAAGGAACCTTTTCAGAATTAGATTCTGTTAAAAGTGCTGTCCCTCAGGGATCAGTAGTGGGGCTGATGGCCTTTTCAATTTACATAAGCAATCTGGATAAAAATGTAACCAATAAGCTTGGGTGTGTTTGCAGATGATACCACACTAAGTGAGAGAGCAGATAATGTAGATTCAGCTGAACTGTTACAGATGGACTTGGACAGCATATAAGCTTGGGTAGATGTAAGGAAGAGGAAAATTAATGTAAGTAAATATAAAATATTACACATAGGAAATAAAAATGCTACCTTTAAATACTCAATGGGAGGTCTGAAAATCAAAAGTACACTTATTTATCAAATCAATTCCAATGTGTACAGAAATGTGCTAAAAGTACTCCATCATTATACACAGAAGTGAGATATGGTGTCCCGCAGGGCTCAGTACTGGGACCTTTACTGTTTTCACTTGACATGCTTCCACTGGAATCTATCATTAGAAAACATCAAATTAATTTTTACTCATATGCAGATGATACTTAGTTATACCTTTCATTTAGATCAAATGAAGTTTCTCCGATGTTGTCTTTAATTAGTTGTGTTAGTGAATTAAAGGAGTGGATGAATGAGAACTATCTGTCTTTAAACACAGCTAAAACAGAGATGTTAATTGGTGGAGGGAATGACGCTGATCTCAACAATATTTTGTCATCATTTAACTCAGTTGGAATCACCATTAATTTTACTGAATTAGCCCACAATCTCAGAGTTATCTTTGACTCTAGCATGTCATTTAAAAAGCATATTACAAAGTTATCCAAATCATGTTTCTTCCATCTTAAAAATGGTGGAAAATTAAGGTGTTTTCTGAATAAACAGGACTGTGAGAAATTAATTCATGCATTTATTTCTAGCAGTGCGGTGTTCACTGGATGTTCACACTGTATTTTATACAGCCTCCAGTTAATCCAAAATGCTGCTGCAAGAATTATTACAAGAACAAGAAAATACAAACACATAACTCCAGTTCTTAAATCCTTACACTGGCTCCTAGTTAAGTTTAGGGCAGATTTCAAAATCCTCCTTTTAAAATATAAAGCCTTAAATGGCCAAGGTCTGGCTTACTTGTCTGAACTTATCATGACTTACAAACCAGATCGCACATTAAGATCTCAAGATGCTGGTCTGCTTATGATTACCAAGATTAATAAAATAACAGTGGGAGGTCGACCTTTTAGTTACAGGGCCCCTAAATTGTGGTATGGTTTGCCTGCTACTATAAGAGATGCCTCTTCAATCACAGCTTTTAAATCCCGGCTGAAGACTCACTACTTCATTTTAGCATATCCTGACTAGAGCTGCTGATTAACTGTACAGACTGCATCTCTGTTGTTAGCCATTAGCACTAAAACATAAGTAACATGATAATTCTAATTTGTTACTAACCCTCACCTATTTTGTTTCTCTTCTCAGTACTCAAATGTGGCACTTGGTGCCACGTGCCCACCTGCCAAGTTGTTTTGCCTGCCTAAGGTAAAGTCATCCCAGATGGAGGATCGCAGGAATCGTGGGCTAGAGGGGTCCTTTCATCGGATTGGCTGGCCAAGCGTTAACTCAGCTGTGGAATGGCCAAATGGGGGAGGCAGCTTGATGGCTGAGGTCTCCAGACAAACCTGTACAAAGATACACAAAAATGCCTTTATGCTGATGACATCACAACCTCTAAAGCCACATTCCATGATATCAAGACACTGTGCAATGGCACCATACACTCAAAATGTCAAGATAGAGCTGTGTTAAAAAAACAAAACTAAAATAAAATAAAAACAAAAGTAAAATAAAGTTCTACACTGTTCAAAAACCACATAAAAAATAAATGATCCAAAGAAACATGTCAGGGAAAAGGTAAAGTTGCTGACATTATGTCAACATCATCAAAAGGCACACAATTTAAGGCTAGTGATATTTCATTTTTGAATGTGTCATCTAAATGAAATTCCTGCTGTTTTCTACGAGGGACATTCAAAAAGTTTCCACAATTTGTTTAACTTTTATTAAGAATTTCAAAAACAAATTACATCACTTTCATCATAATTTACGATGCAATGTTCCCAGTGTCGTATCTACTTTGTAATGCCTAATTACTACTCCACCCGCCTTCACTGTTTCCAACGAAAATATAAAAGTTTGGAAACTAGTTGAACGTCCCTCATACACTGTATCCACTGCATCTGCCCAAAGTGGAAAAAAGCAACCCACAAGCTGTACTACTGGAAAGACAGCTTTGTGTGCATTCTGGCAGAAAATGTGAGGTGATACCTTCGACGTGAGGACATCTGTCACTGCACACTTTGGTCATGGCCACCCAAAATCACTGTGCATTGCTCTCCAGGAAAAAATGTCACCTTTCTGCCTTTTACAATTTTTATTCAGTTAATTTTTGTTGTGTAAATATATACATACATAAAAATCTTTGTTAATAATTTGTGTTGGAAGATAGATGTGTCTGCATGGAAAGGTCTCATTCCCATAGGCCCCTCATAGCACTGATCTAGCCAGGTTTCTAAAACTGCTATAAAATTATATTAATTTGCAAATACATATACAGACTGTCCAAAATATGTCTTTTGTTTTTAATACTTCTAGCACCAAGGCAAACAATCACTGATATTATTTTTGTTACCAAATTTTTTATTGAAGAAAATAAATAAAATGCATAAAGAAATAGATTTAAGAAATTTAAAAGATAAAAATGCTCCCTCCCAGTGCCTACCCTCCTACCCCTACCCTGTGAAGAAAAGTAATATACAAAACATATGAAAAAAATAGAATCTATCTGACAAATCAAGGACGCTAGTGGTCCATAGCAGACTGGAAAAGAAAACACAACAAGGAGGATGAGCTCCTCACCTCACCAACTACCAGAGATCCAATCACTCACAAGATTAAGAAGCCATTTTCAAATGTTGGTAATCAGATGCACTGTTGATCTTCATCATGGAGAACTCAAGAAGTATCTGGTCATGAAAGATGATTTCCATGAATCAACCGCAAAACAAAGAGTTGCTTTCCAATGCCAGCTTTGTGGTGATGGTACTGTATTGCTGATGTTATTTTTTTACTTGGAATTGACAGCCCACTGAGTGCTGGTTCCTATGGTTCCTACACTGTGCTCAGAGCTTCTGGATCCAGGCACCAGTTCCCTGCAGTGCTAAATCGAATCAAAATGGAAAATGAATATATTTAACATGTCATTGAGGAAATTTCCTGTAAGAAACTGTTTCTCTTTCGTAATGAATTTAGAAGGGATTTTTGTTTTATTCTGAGAAATGGGTTTCCTTTCCTTGGGATGCATGTTGATATTTTTCTGTCTTATTTTTTCATCATGGTGTACATTGTTAAAGCAGAGTGCACAAGGGTCAATGGAAGTTCCCTTTTACGACACACTGTCATTTTACCTGCTGCCTGATGTCTGATCACTGTTACTTTTAAAAGAAATATTGAGTAATGGAAGAAACCTCCATTAGCATGTACATGATTTTTTTTTTAATAATTGCAAATTTGTACATAATGATGCATTTAGGATAAAAGCAATGATAACAGTAAATTTACCTCTACATTTTCTCGGCTGTATGTCAATCCATTGTTCCATTGATTTACAGAATCCATTTGGTAAAAACTTGGGCAACATGGTGATCAAAGCCAGAGACCAATCAGGATGAGATTGAAATCAATTGCAAAGCGTACGTACAGCATGTGCACAGCCATACTGTGTTAATTTTAGAGTTTCAGATGGACACAGACACATCTTTAAGATGTAGAAAGAAGTCAGAGAACTTCACATGAACCTAGGGTGGATGTGCAATCTATCTATCTATCACACAGGGAGTTACCAGGCATTCAAACCAATGTTTCCCTGTAGTCCTCTGCTGCTCCCTGCTACTGAACAGTATCTCATAATTACAGATAGTTAATAAGTGAGTAAAATATTATTTGTGCAAATATTTTTTGTGCCCTGATCTGGTTTCTTTTCTGTTTGCACTTAGCATTGCTCAGATTGACTGCAGTCCCCTGTGGCCCTCACTTGAATTAAGCAGATTAGAGAATCTTAAGTGTTTTTATTTATATTTTATTTCTTATTTGAAAATGATTTACACGAATTTCTCCTAACACTCACATATGAGTATTATATGCACCATACCCTGTGAAATCTTGCATTTTACTCATGCTTTCAAGTAATTCTGTCTATGCCCTGATTTTGATACTTAAATAACACGACTGCTTAATTAATAAACAGAGAGACTGATTCAATAAACTAGCTTGTTTGACTATGAAATGCATTATTGTATATACAATATAATAAATTTGTAGGGAATAAAAGACCATGCATTTTATTATAAGGTTAAGTACCAGACAGAACTGAATCACAATGTTGCCTGCTCTGCTTGTTTATATGTGAAAGAAAGGAATTCTGTACGCACAAATGAACAAACTCTCTGTGGGGCCTGGCTGAATTGTGCTGAGCTAAGGTTAATTAAGAAGACTGAAAACATGAAAGGTTGGTCACTCTACAGGCCAGCGACTATTACCTCGCAGAGCTCATTCTTACGCAATGAGACACAGTGTCCCAGTTACACAAATACTATCGTGATCCCTTATCACCGGGCAGCTTTTTGGACGATTTACAGAGTGTGCAGTTATGGAACTGCAGCAGAGACGAGATGGCTCATTACATTATATAAATGAATGCTAGTGAGCAGTAAACAACTCCTGCCATGAATGATGATGGGCAAGTGTGTTTGTTTGCTTGTTTGTTTTTTGTTTGTTTGTTTCTACTGCATGAGAAGAGGGTCCCCTCCATTCATGTTTAAATCTGCATATCCATTTTAGTATCATGAGGAGCTGGTACTTCTCCCAGCATCATAAAGTGCAAGTTAAGAACCAGCCATTTACAGAGTGCCAGTCTTTTGGGTGGCACACTCAGGCATGCAGTCAACTGCACTAACAGTAGGTTCTTCCTATTAATCTAAAAAGGTATCGCCAGGATGTTGGAGAAAACCTGAGCATCCTAAAAAAAACACAGTCAACAACAACAACATTTATTTATATAGCACATTTTAATACAAAAAGTAGCTCAAAGTGCTTTACATAATGAAGAATAGAAAAATAAAAGACAGTAAGAAAAAATAAAATAAGTCAACATTAATTAACATAGAATAAGAGTAAGGTCCGATGGCCAGGGTGGACAGAAAAAACAAAAAAAACTCCAGACGGCTGGAGAAAAAAATAAAATCTGTAGGGATTCCAGACCACGAGACCGCCCAGTCCCCTCTGGGCACCACAAAAATGTGCAAATTCCACACAGAAGGCGCTTGATCTAGGATTCAACTCCATGATTCAGGTTGCAAGGTAGAAACAATAACCAGTATGCTCCTCCATAGGGCTTAGTAATTAGAGTTGGTTAGAGAGCTCCAGTGGGTTGAGAACCTCTCACTTAGATGGGAATGCTGCACTTAACAGGACATACAGTACATGTGTTGAGATTATGAGATTGTTTCATAGTTTCTTTTATTTTGAATCACAATGCTGAATAATCATAGCATTTGAAAGGGGACATGCATCATGTGTCACTTAGGACGTGTAAGTAAGAGTTTCGCTGTACTCACAATGTCACAATAATGACCAATGACCCTATAATATCTTCTTGGTTACTCAAGAGGGCGGCACGGTGGCGCAGTGGTAGTGCTGCTGCCTTGCAGTTAGGAGACCCGGGTTTGCTTCCCGGGTCCTCCCTGCGTGGATTTTGCATGTTCTCCCCGTGTCTGCGTGGGTTTCCTCCCACAATCCAAAGACATGCAGGTTAAGTGGATTGGCGATTCTAAATTGGCCCTAGTGTGTGCTTGGTGTGTGGGTGTGTTTGTGTGTGTCCTGCGGTGGGTTGGCACCCTGCCCAGGATTGGTTCCTGCCTTGTGCCCTGTGTTGGCTGGGATTGGCTCCTGTGACCCTGTGTTTGGATTCAGCGGGTTGGAAAATGGAGGACGGTTACTCAAGAGGAAAGAGGACAAGAAGCAAAATTTATTTTATAAATTTTATAAATAAACTTTTCTATGTGAATGTGATGCTAGAGCCAATTTTCAACTGCAGAGCTATAGGAGAGTAGTTTTGATGATGGCTGGTGAGTATATAAGGTGCAGGCACTTTTAAAGAATTAAGAGCAGAACACAGAGGAAAAACTGAGTGTTGTGGGTTTACTGGATCATCATGATCATTACAATTGCTGTATTTCATTTGGGGAGTGAAGAAAGACAAAAATGGAGACACAGAGGTTATGGCTGCTGACCCATGGATTTAACTAACATCATGGAGCAACTCACTGTCTGTGTGGAGTTTGTATGTTATCCTCGTGTCTGTATGGGATTTTCTTTTGGTACACTGCTTTTCCTCTCACATTTACAAAACTGTACATGTTAGGATTTTTGTCAACTGGCCCTATGTGAGTGTGTGTGTGAGTGTGCCCTGCCATGAACTGGCACTCCATCTGTTATTGGTTATCTGCTTGCATCCAAAGTGCTGCCAGCATGCTCAGCAGTCTCCCACAATCCAAAATTGGAAAGGGTGGATGGATGGTCAATCAGTGTAAACAATTAACAACTCTGTACATACGATAATAAACTGAACCTGAACTTGTTCAAAAGCAGGCTTCGTTCATTTCTTTATTTATTAAAAACTAGCTGAAGTACCTGATGTTGCCCAAGTGTAAATAAACGGGGAAAACAGTCTCCTGGAATTCAGCATGGGTAAACACAACCTATGATGCAACTGTTAAATTCAGTGAAACAATAAAATTGCTATTCAATGATTAGAAAACACTGGATCTGCAGTTCCAGATGAGCTCCCACTTTGTCTGGTAGCAGGTTCTTTTGGCTGGTTTTGTGTGAGCTGATGTAATTGTCCTCCCATCAACCCTAGCACACTGCTGCTGCCTGGTGGGAATGGTAGTCCTTATGTCGGCACTGGTTTTTGCATTGTATTGTTCCTTTTAAAACCCTCACCCTGTTATGACACATAGCTTCTATTTCAAGTGGGACCAATGACAACGCATTTGCAAAATCTTGTTAAAATCCCTGATTGGTGAACCGTATATACTCATGTATAAGTCAGGTCTTGAAACCCTAAAAATCGATCATAAAATCAGACCCGGACTTATACGCCCGTTCAAAAATGCGACAGTTACATCGGAATAGTTTGGGTATTACCGTGTGGTCACATAGGCACAATACATAGAAAAAAAAGGCAGTGTGATCTGTGGTTACTCTCTCAGGTGGGCATTAGCATATCATAATGTCTTGGATCAATAGCGTGAGTTTTCCGCATTTGACTTATACGTCCAACATTATAAAATACTGGAAATTATACGGTAAAATCCAGTGCCGACTTATCTGTGAGAGAAGTTATCCGTGAGTATATTCAGTCACTAAATATGATTTTATTTATGTTGATAATATAAAGAAAGATTTTATTCATCATCACAACCATTTATTGAAACTAAGAAAATGTATGGATAAATATTGCTGATGACCCAGACTGTGTCAGATAGTTGTGAAGTAGTGGAGATCTGGAATTACTGTATGTAGCAGCAGTTGGTATAACAGTTGCAGTGGTATGTCATGTGTGTACAGTGCAGTGTTATTCTTATTGGTATATGTGACCGATATGCAACACGTGTGCTTTGTTCAAATGTTTTAATTGTGACTTTAAATAAAAGAGATTCATGGCACCTCCAGGAGAAAGGCCTAAGAATAGTAAGGGAGTAATCCAGGTCTTTGTCTTGAATATTATGCATGGCCGTTAAGGAGGCCATGCATAAATAAGATATTCTAATCTTTCTCACGTCTTTTGTATTATTTTAAGTTGCACGACAAATCAAAAGATTTTAAATTATTAATTTCCTTTGTAATTACGTTATTTCTCTGACTTCATCCTGTTTTTCTCTTTTTAATATAAATAGACTTGCTATTCAAGGCTTTTATAGTATGACTCCAGTGAAAATTTACAAAAAATACTGACTCATCCTCATGAAAATGATTGTATAAAGTGACTAAATCCTTTAAATAACCACTTGTTTTTGCATAAAGGTTACAGAAAATTAGACAAGACAAATATATTTCATTAATGCTTTAGCCTGACCACAGAGAAAAACAGTGAAAACTGAATTGATGGAAAAGTGAGCCTTTACCAATAAATGTTGTACTAAATGGAAAATTGTCAAAATAAAATTACATTTAAAGCAGGGATGAGCAAATTTAATGCTGGACTTGCAGTGCGGCTGCAGATTTTCATGACTCCTAAACTTCTCAAACATGTAAGTAGCCCAAATGCCTAATTAACTTCTCTTTTTGCAGAGACGTTGACAGTTTAAATGTAGTTTTTTTTGGGGGGACATACAAGTTCTTAATAGTGTTTTTGTATTTTAAGGTGGTGCAGTGCTTAGCGCTGCTTCCTCACAGCTTCTGAGGACTAGCTCTAAATCTCTGACCGGTTGCTGTCTGTGTGAAATTTGCATGTTCTCCCTATGTCTTGTGGATGTTCGTCTGTTTTGGTTTTGTTTTGTTTCTCACATCCCTCACTGTTCAGGGTTTGTTCCTGCCTTGCACCCTATACAGTACTAGCTGGGATAGTCTTCTGCACTCCCCCAACCCTGGTCTAGATTAAGCATGTTAGAAAAAGACATGATTCATGACATCCCAAATATAAGTATGTTAGATTAAATTGCTCATTCCATCTGTGTGAGTGAGTGTGGTTTATGCACACATGTGCCCTGGTATCCCATTCAGCATAGGCCCTGATCCCCATAACTATGAACTGTATAAAGCAGGTTAGAAAATACAGTAAATGGATGGATGAGTGAAAGCATTTTTCTAATTGTTAACCTTTTTTTTCTAGATGAGCCCTTTGTTTTTTCTGCTACACCCCAAAGATGTGCAGAGCAGGTTTATTGGCAACTGTAAACCGACCCTGTAGGAGTATGAATGTGAATGTAGGTTTGTGCAAAATGGGCTCAAAGATCCTATCTTATGTTTGATGTAAATGGATTAATCTCAAGTCCCCTGCAATCGTGATTTAGATTAAGCCGATCTACGAATTATATGGTATGTTATTGTATGGTGTGGTTCTTTATAGGGCATAATGGTGGCTGTATTATCATGGGTTGAGTCAAATGCACCAAGTTTTATTTTTGCATTGGTCTTCTTTAGCACCCTAAGTTTATTACACACACTTCCAGACCCTATCCATTATAAGTACTAATTTTAAGTGATGCCTGCACAGAATATCACTCCTCTGTGCTCTATATAGGGACTCACTAGCTTCAGCATCAGCAACACATTGGTGTTCCCTAGACACACGTATGCTGAAACATTTTGGTTAATGCCACTTACCAGCCATCAATGCATTACATACTATGTGCTGCTCTCTTTTGGGAATCTCTTCAATTTCTTGCTAACCCTGTCAGAATGTAAGTAGCAATCTCCCCACACCAGGTGCCCTGAATCTACTTTATTTTTTCAGTTACTAAAGATACTCCAGACATTTAACATCAAAGTTGTATTTATTAAGAACAGTGTAACGGCAGCAAAAAAAATATAATAGAAAATACAATTGGATAGCATAGTCTGGATGTATAGTCTGAAATAAAAATGCAACCTTTCTCTAAAGTCAGAAAGCTTACTGAAGATCAGCAGTAAAGTAAATATCATTCGACAAAACAGGATGTCACCCCGGGTGGCTTGTTTCATTTCAGCAGTCGTACTGATGTATGGATGGTGTCTTCGACATCCAGGTAAATGAAGTCCTTGTGATGAAATTGAAGTTTCTCTGACATCTCTCCTTTTCTCTCAAGTTCTATGAATGGGTCGTGCTTCATGTCCAAAAGCAGCATGAGATTACACACAATCAATCAATCAACATTTATTTATATAGCACATTTTCGTACAAAAAAATGTAGCTCAAAGTGCTTTACAAAATGAAGAATAGAAAAATAGAAGACACAATAAAAAATAAACATAAGTCAACATTAATTAACATAGAAAAAGTAAGGTCCGATGGCCAGGGTGGACAGAAAAAACAAAACAAAAAAAAAACTCCAAAAGCTGGAGAAAAAAAATAAAATCTGTAGGGGTTCCAGACCACGAGACCACACAGACACACAGATGATTGGCTAATTACTCAGGTAATGGACAGCTCTGCCTGAAAGCTTTAATCCTGGTTACTCATGCTGTCTGCAGCTCCATTTTCTGTTAGGCTGTAAACTAACTGATCTTTCTAAAGTTAAGGTTATACAGTTCCAAAATTATGATTTTATTCCTCCAGGACATGGGCAAAGAAATCACTGTGACTCTGCTGCTTCACACCTCTAGAGTGCTGTGCACCACCCTGGTCACCATCTGTGTGAATGCAGCAAATGTTCCTTCTGTCTAAATGAATTGTTATTTTTCCTAACAAATTCCAGACTCTCATGCCCTATGAGATATTTGAAGCCATTAAACTTGTGTTTTAACCTCTTTCCCTTAACTTTATCTCAAGAGTTCTTCTGGTACCTTTTAGGCATGCTTTAGCCTTTGCTTCAACTTCAGTACAGTAAGCACTTAATTCTTCATCCAAGCTTATTGAATCATTTTATGTCCTTCAACTGGATAGAGTCAGAATCTCTTTAAATACTATGTGCCTCTTAAAGGCAAGCAAGGCATTTTGTTAAAATTCCTGCAATGGATGCTAGCTGCAACAGGTCATGGATGGGACACAGCCAATACTATGGGCACAGTTAAGGGATCCCATTAGCTTAACAAATGAAAGTACATCAGAGTTCTGCAAAGAGAAATTGTCATAGATAAAGGCAGAAAGCATGAATTTTAAACCACCACCGAGGTGGAAATCAAACCTGCTCCTTGGAGTAGTGAAGAGGCAACACTTGGCCACTGTGCTGTGCCACTTGGGTTAATCCATTCATTTTCTTAACCCATTTTAATTTAAAGGGAAGCCATGTCTAACCTTAACAGCATCAAGAAACAAGACAATTAGCAAAACTGAAGGGGATACCGGTACATTGTATCACGCATGCACGCACACACGCTGGGCCAGTTTAGAGGAGCCAGTTTAACTATCCTACAATCTTTGGGATTGGGAAAATACACAAACTCACAATCAATCACTGAGATGAATTGACCACAGTCTGCAAAAGCTTTGAGTCAGCTATGATCACCACTACACAACTGTGCTGGCCCACTTAGTGCTGGTATCCATAATTAATAATTGTTCTGTAGCTACTACTGTAACAAAATGTTTACCATGTAACTGAAGTAACAGCATAAATTAGATTAGATTATTTATTTATAAAAGCACATTTAAAACAACAGAGGTTGTGCCAAAGTGCTATACAAAGAAGCATTAAAATAAACACAATGCAAACAATCATGCAGAAGCAAATTAATAAAACGATAAATTATAACATCCACCACAATCCCATTATACATAGTTAAAGGCAGAAGAAAACAAGTGGTCTTAAAACGACTTTTAAAAACCTTGATAGAGGATGAAGACCTGATGTGGAAGGAAAGTCATTCCAAAGCCTAGGAGCAATAATAACTGAGAAAGCTCTGTGTCCCCTTAACTTCAGCTGAGATCTTGGGACTACAAGGAGTAGTTGTCCAGGTGACCTCAATGCTCTCTGTGCCACATAGGAGTGAAGGAGGTCACAGATGTATTTTGGAGTGAGATCCTTTTTCTTGGCCCAATTCAGAATCTAGCTGCAGCGTTTTGAACTGCTGAAGGAGCGACAGAGCAGATGTGGGCAGTCCCACATATAAGGAATTACAATAATCTAGCCGAAATGTAATATAGGCATGAATGACTGTTTCCAAGTCCTTCTGTGAGAGAAAGGATTTTAATTTAGAAATTTGCCCCAGTTGGTAAAAACCAGATTTTACTACCATGGAGATTTGTTTTTTCAAAACTTAGTGACGACCCAAAGATGATACTGAGGTTTCTGACATCATTATGAATCATTGCTGCCAAGGAGCCTAACTGAGAGCTGATTTCAACTGCAGATCTGGTAGGACTAGAAGTAATGACTTCTGGTTTATTTTCATTTTTTCTATCCAATATTAAATATCCTCAAAGCATTTCAACAGCTTTTTTACAGATGAAATGATGTCAGGACTAACTTTGAGGTACAGCTGATTATCATCAGCATGACAATGATACGTGACATCATGTTTGTAAAAGTTGGCCCTCAAGGGGAGCAGATAAAAGGGAAAATAGAAGGGGAGCCAGGACAGAATCTTGTGGGATGCCTTGCGTGAGATGAGCTGGCTGAGAGAAGTTCCCATCTATGTTAACTGACATAGATCTACTTTTAAAGTAGGACTCAAACCATTTCAATGCACATCCTTGAATGTCTACTTCATCCTCAAGCCATTTTAACAGAGTCCCATGGTCCACTGTGTCAAATACCGCAATAATATCCAATAAGACTAAGATTGCAGAAGAGCCCAAGTCCAAAGTTAATAGAATATCATTTGTCACCTTCAGCAAAGATGATTCAGTACTATGACGTTTTTTAAAACCTGACTGAAACACATCACATACATTGTTATCTTCCAGATATGAAAGCAACTGCAAAGAAACCACTTTCTCCATAATTTTGGACAGAAATGGAAGCTTAGAAATAGGCCTATCATTTGAAAGAGTTGTTTAATCAAGTGTGGGCTTCTTCAGCAAAGGCTGAACAATTGTATGTTTAAAGTTGTCTGGCATTATACCAGATTTTAGACAGTTGTTAATAATAGCCAAAACAATTGGACTAAAAGCTTTGAAAGTATTTTTAAATAGGTGTGAGGGTAAGATAACTAGTGAATATTTGGAAAGTTTCATATACTGTACAGGATTATATCAGCTAGTTGAGAAGTAGAAATTGGTTGAATGGAAGTAAACTGGCTGTGCACTGGCCTTAGAGGGGCTGGTGTCTTCCCACAGTGATCAACACCTGGAACTGTAATTCTGGAACGAATGACTTGCATTTTATTTTTAAAATAGTTGAGAAAAAGCTCACAGGTCTCAGGTATACTCTCAGGGAAGCCATTGACAGGTAGGTTTAAGAGAGCACCCTAGGTCTCGAGGCAGCATTTGCAATTAGACAAGATAAAAAATTCGATTTTGCTGCTCTCACAGCCTCTTGATAGGACTTCCAGCGAGTTCTGAGAATTTCATAAGAAACCTGCAGTTAGGATGCAATTCACTTCTTTATTCTGTGTTTTTAGTGTATTCACAGCCACAATGGTCTAGGTTTACAGGACTTGCATGGTACTAAAATATGATGACACTTAATACTCATGAGCAGATGCCTGGAATAATGGATACCCTGACTAAAGGGAGGCTGGACACTGTGCAAAGTGTTTTTGTATTGTTTAATGGTGTGCTTCTGTAATCAATTTTTTTCACTTACTTGTTACTCTCTACCCTCTGTTCCAAGTGAGGGTTGCAGAAGTAAGACAGAGAGTTGTTGAGGATGGACTATACTATCTCTACCAACACTTGTGTGCTCTTCCTGGGAGATCCTCAGAGACTCCTTCGCCAGGCAAATGATTTCCCTATAACGTGACCAGAGTCAGTATTTTAATCTCTCCCCGGTGGGATTGTGAGCTTGTAAAAAACCTTATGTGCCTGCATCCAGCAGGGGATGTTAGTTCCATGAATGAAGAAGGTTCAATGTTGAGAAATGCACTGTGGAAAGATGGTTCTGCTCACAATACACTACAAAACCCACAATTGGAACAAAATAAAGAAACAACAAAAGGAAGAAATTACAGTCTTTTAGCATGTGGGCCACATCAGGTTCTGCTGAGAGAACCCCATTGGATAATGGTAGATTGGACGCTCTCCCTTTCTTTCCTATTAATGGAGATGCACTCTCTCCTTAAGAAAAGAAAAGTTGAAGCGCAGATGGTGGTTGGCTTTGCAAAAAAGTATGTAAATGGTGGTGGTGAATGCATGTTTTAAAAAGAAGGAAGAACACAGAG
The DNA here is from genome assembly GCF_016835505.1 of Polypterus senegalus. Classification (NCBI taxonomy): domain Eukaryota; kingdom Metazoa; phylum Chordata; class Cladistia; order Polypteriformes; family Polypteridae; genus Polypterus; species Polypterus senegalus. The sequence continues at coordinate 105,119,800 of NC_053163.1, read as the reverse complement.
TGACATATAAGAGTGGAGAAAGGTGCACACAAGCGGACTATTTCCTATGTAGGAGATGAAATGTGAAAGAGGTTAGAGATTATAACGTGGTGGCAGGGGATAGTGTACCTAGACAGCATCAATTGGTGGTATGCAGGATGAATTTTGAGGTGAAAAAGAGGAAGAGACTAAAAATTGGACCAAAGATCTGGAGGAGGAAGACTATTGTTTGAAATTCAGAGAGGAAGTGAGACAGGCTCTGGGTGGTGGTAAAAACATGATAGATGCTTGGAATACCAGAGCTGAAGAGGTAAGGGAGAGGGCTAGAAAGATGCTTGACCTCTGGCAGAGGAAAGAAGACAAAGAGAGTTGGTGATGAAATGAGGAAGTGCAGAAAAGAATAAAGAGGAAGAGGTTAGCGATTAAGAATTGGAATAACCAGAGAGATGACGAAGGCGAACAGATGTACAAAGAGATGTGGTGAAAGGTGAAAACAGTGGTGGTGAAAGCAATGGAAAACGTATATACCAAGTTATATGAGAGGCTGGACACAAAGAAAAGAGAAAAGCACTTCAACCAATTGGCAAAAGAGAGGGGTCGAGTGGGGAACGATGTGCTGCAGGTCAGGGTGATAAAGGATGCAAATGGAAATTTGCTGGCAAGCAGGATGAGCTTGTTGAAAAGGCGGAAGGAGTATTTTGAAGGACTTATGCATATTTAAAATAAGAGAGTGTGGGTTGGATGAAGTGGAGACACTAAATCATGATGTACCAAGGATCAGCAAGGCTGAAGTGAGGGAGGCTAAGAAGAGGATGAAAATTGGAAAAGCAGTTGGCCTGGACGATATACCAGTGGAGGCACGGAGATCTTTAGGTGAGAAGGCAATAGAGTTTCTAACTAGAATGTTTAAAAAAAAATCGTGAAAAGTGAAAAGACGTTTGAGGAGTGGAGAAGTATATTAGTACCAATTTTCAAGAATGAGGGAGATGAACAGAGCTGCAGTAATTACAGGGTTACAGGAATAGAAAGTTGATCAGCCACACCAAAAAGATATAGGAAAAATTGATGGATTCTAGGCTGAGAGAGGAGGTAGCAATCTGTGAGAAGCAATATGGTTTCATGCCAGATGCAATTTTTACTTTAAGAGTGTCGATGGAAAAGTGCAGAGAAGGTCAGATGGAATTGCATTGTGTGTTTGCATATGACAGGGTCCCAAGAGAGGAATTATGGTACTGTATGAGGAAGTTGGGATTGGCAAAGAAGTAAGTAAGGGTGGTACAGTATATGTATGAGGACAATATGACCACTGTGAAATGTACAGTTGGAATGACAGCCTTGTTAGAGTGAGCTCACATCAAGGATCAGCTCTGAGCCCTTTCCTGTTTAGTGTGGTGATGGACAAATTGACAGATGAGGTCATACTGTATAGAGTCTCCATGGACTATGATGTTTCCGGATGATCTGTAGTGAGAGTAGACAGCAGGATGAGGTGAACCTGGAGAGGTGGGTGTACGCAATGCAGAGAAGGGGAATGAGAGTCAGAGCAGATGTGCATAAATGAAAGGAAAGGTGATGGAACAGTGTGACTGCGATGTGCAGAGGTAGTGAAGGCAGACATATTTAAATACTTGGGTTCAACATTCCAAAGAAATGGAGAGTGCAGCAGAGAGGTGAAGAAGAGAGTGCAGATAGGGTGGACTTGGTGGAGAAGAGTGACTGCAAGAGTGAAAGGGAAGGTCTGTAAAACAGAAGTGAGGCCACCTTTGTTATATAGTTTGGAGACAGTGGCACTGACAAAAACACGGGAGGCAGAGCTGGAATGGCGGAGTGGAAGATCCTATGATTTTCGCTTAGTGTAACGAGGGTAGACAGGATTAGAAATTAATATATTAGAGGAACAACACAGGTACGACAGAAATGAGGATTATTTGCATCTTTCAGTCTGTCCCAGACAACCTGACTACAGATCCACATTCTATTGAAAAACTCATCAGAAACTTCAAAAGACTTTTTTGGACAGTTATCTTATCAAAAGATCTTGACTATACATTGTTCTCCTCTCTTGCTAAATGAATCTTAGCCTGGAGAGGTCTGTTAATTTTTTACATTTAAGATGTCTCACTTAAAGGTTTTCCAATGCTATATCTGTCCTATTGTCCATATAAACACAGGGAATTCCAGTTTCTGTATTACATCTTGCCTGAAGAAGGGGCCTGAGCTGCCTCAAATGCTTAAATATTATAATCTTTTTAGTTAGCCAATAAAACTTGTCATTTTTCTTGACTTCTCACCAAAATTCTGAAAGAGATTAATGCAGTGAATGCAGAACATAGGGATACAGTTGGAAACTTGATAAAGATACATTTTACACAAATATTTGAAAGTTTTTCTTCACACAGAGGATTACAGACGTGTGGGATAAATACCAATTAGAGTGGTAAAGCATAGGTCTCGAGAGAAAAATAAATTGCGTGGATAGTAATTGTAGGGCTAAATGGCCTGTTTTCATCAATTTCTTCTAATATTCAATGGCATAAGAGCGTGGGGTAAACAAAGAACAATCCAAGAATATGATTCTAAATAAATCTTGTTAAATCTCACTAAGAACTGAGATAGCAGAATCCAGTCTTGTATAAACAGTGTGTATGCACAGAAATGTTGCGTAAGAACATTTCCACGTTCAAATCGCTATTTATAAAACCTACACTTGGCGTAAAGCCACGCACTTTTCCATGGTACCTCATACCTTGTCGTACGCAAGTTCCCCTCTCGGTTTTGGAGGCTGGCGGCACCCAGCGTCAAAACAGTGCTACTGTTCCTGTGTAGTTACCCTTTATTTCTTAGAGCCACATTTCTGACGCAACTTTATAAATACACTGAAACTAACCGCATATTGTTTATTATTGTAATGCATCTGATTGTAGATTACCTGTAACAATATAATGGCCCAGGGAATAGCCATAGTATTCCAAATACCATAACTGCTTTAGCATTGTTACTCTCACTGCACCTTCTTTTTCTTCTTTCAGCTGCTCCCTTGAAGGGTTGCCACAGTGGATCATCTTTTTCCATATTACTCTCACTGCACCACTCAGAGTATTTATCACTGTATCTGAGTGGGGAATCACAGCAGCAGCTGATTGGAAAGAGAATTATTGGTATACAGCATCAAGCACACGCTGCCAAAGCCACGGCAAAACGTTTGAAAGCCTTTTCCGAACGGACCTGTTCAGAAACAGTTTCATCCCAAGAACTATAAACGCACACTATCAATTGCTGCTTGTAGAACTGTTTCTACTTAAAAGTACAATTACCCCACTGTAAACTTGCACTACAGTTATATTATACAACCTGCGGCACTTTATAAAGCGCATATTTACATATGATGACGATATCATTTTTAAGATGAAATACAGCAAAATATGTTGATTATATTATACAGATAAAACTTTAACTTCATTTAAATAATCTGTATTGTTAATAATTAAACATGTGAGGACACGGTGCCACAGCGCTAGCAAGTTCATGTATTGTTCCTGCCTCACGCTGTATATTTACTGAGGCTGGCGGGACACTGGAAGGATAGATGGATAGAATAATTAAACACGTACTATGAAGATATTTCAATGTTCCTTAAAAGTTTTGAAGAATCGTCGTTGTAAGCTTACAGATGGCTTAACGTCTATTACAGAGCTGATTGTGCGGCTATTGGGTATTTTGGGAAAGAAAAGTAAGGACAGGAATTGCAGTTTAGTACGTTTGAAAGAGACAGTACTGCTCTCTCTTAGGGGTGGGGATCGATTTGTTCTTAACTCAAATTTTCTTTATGTAAAACTTGATTGATTTGTATAGAATGCAAAAAAATTTATAAAAATAAAAAAAAGAAAGAGACAGTACTGCTACAGTAAATTATTTCATCGAAGGTCGTGCATGAAGCAGCAGCATCTTGTGTGAGACATGAACAATCACTGCTCCATCGTGTTCCCATGTTTAATAACATGCTTTCATTCCAATCATCATGAAAATGATATCACGTATACATCTCAGTATTTTAATTATTCAGAGAGCTGTAATATCACGAATGTAATGGATTCTGTGTCCTGTCGGAGAAAGAGAAAGCGGAAGCAGGTAGTGATTCACACACATAGAGCACATTGAAGATCAAATACAAAACAAAGCATTTAACATGCTACTCTATTTACAATGGGATTTGAGAAACTAGTAAATTCCATCCATCCATCCATTTTCCAACCCGCTGAATCCGAACACAGGGTCACGGGGGTCTGCTGGAGCCAATCGCAGCCAACACAGGGCACAAGGCAGGAACCAATCCTGGGCAGGGTGCCAACCCACCACAGGACACACACAAACACACCAAGCACACACTAGGGTGCATGTCTTTGGACTGCAGGAGGAAACCGGAGCACCCGGAGGAAACCCACGCAGACACGGGGAGAACATGCAAACTCCACGCATGAGGACCCAGGAAGCGAACCCGGGTCTCCTAACTGTGAGGCAGCAGTGCTACCACTGCGCCACCATGCTGCCCAACTAGTAAATTAAATGATTTTAAGATGAAGTTTATGATGTTTTACTTTAAAGACAAAATAAACTATGTGATTAAAGTGGAAATTTCGAGATTAAAGTTGACATTTTGTGCATTTTTCCCACTGTGTGCCTATTTTTTTTTGTCTGTACCCTAATAAGCTCAGACAGTGGGCTACAACTCACCTTTTCACAGCAACTTTGATATGTGACTTCTTTTTTATTTTGGCACTGTGTGACTTTGTGAACTTGAGCTTTTGAGTTTCTCTGACATTCTATGTCACTCGATCAACTTCCTTTTGTTGATTATACCACTGTTTAAATCAACAAATAGTATGTTTTTCCTTTGCCTCCACTTGGTATTCGCTGAAATTCTTATATTTTCCCCCGTGTTTTTACCATTGTCTTTTCACAGAACGCTGAGCTTAAGGGCTATTTATATTGATTTGCATATTCAAAGAGGCGTAATTCTGGGAGGTGTTGGGAGGGACAGAAGGTGCGTGCACATGCATTAGTTTTCACGCTGACCAGGATTTATGGAGCGGAAGAATGTGAAAGTTGGAGTACGCACAGATTCCTGCATCTGGATTTTTCTGTGCGTAAGCACATTTCGGCTTATGTGCTTATGTCATGTTATAGTGCAAATTCTATGCACGGTGTTATGCATGAGGCCCCTGGTGGTGATGTTTATTGGTTATCTCCTGATATTTAGTTGGGCTTTATTCCTAGTTTTGTTCAGTGTGAAAAAGTAGCATGTAGCAGTGTGGTACAGTGATTAAAGACTATAAACCATCCAAATTTCACTACTGACACAGTGTGACCATGAGCCTGCCTAAGATCCAATTGGAAGAACTAAATGTTGTAAGTAAGTCTCCTAGGATAAATGAATCATACAAATAATAATAATAATAATAATAATAATAATAATAATTAATAATAATAATAATATGTGGTGGACTGGCCCTGCCCGGGGTTTGTTTCCTGCCTTGCACCCTGTGTTGGCTGGGATTGGCTCCAGCAGACCCCGTGACCTTGTAGTTAAGATATAGCGGGTTGGATAATGGATGCATGGATAATAATAATAATAATAATAATAATAATAATAATAATAATAATAATAATAATGTGGGCCTTAATGGTAATAAAAGACGGGAGTCATGTCCAGTGCCATCCTGGAGACAGATACACAATAAATGGGTCTGACTCAGACATACTAGACCTATAGGCAATAGATGAGATTATATGGAGGCTTAACTAAAGGTGTACTTTAACAAGTATAACAGAGGGTCTATGATCTACACATACTGTGGCTCCTATATTCTCCTGAACTCTTTCAATAACTCAGGTTGAGTGTAACATTTCAGCATTTCTCTTTCACATTTTAAAAATGTTTTTTTTTTTAACTTTTTGTTTTTTCTCAGATGCTGATTCTGAATTAAGCATGTGAAAGGCGCTATATAAATAAATTATTATTATTATTGTGTTGGTGCTGTGGCATAATGAGTAAGACTGTATGGACGTGGCTGTTCAGTTTACCTGAGATTTAATATGCGAGTTGGATTAAGTCACTTAACCTTCTTGTTTTTCACTGTAATATATCTGTGTGATCAGTGATATTAAAGTTATGTATTATAATGCATTTAAGATTAATTTGGTCTGCAAGGCTCTGTAACGAATTACGTTTTTTTATCGTTACATCATTTCATGCTTCAAATAATTTTGCTGTCTTTAAAGTACATTTTTCTCGCTTCTGCATTTCAGATTTTTTTCTGCTAAGGTCTGCAAAAGTCGCACCGTGCTAAAGTTATTTAAATAATATAGCCATAATCTCTGAAAAGTGTTTCGTGATGTATGGAGTCTGCTATTCAAAGCGCTATTCCAAAGAAAATACCGAACGTTTGATTGGCGATTAATCGAGTTGCAGATTCAATACTCTTTTTAAGGTCATGTAATTTTACTGTCAACGCCTTGACTTTGGGGTATTTGCTGTGGATGGCAACTCTTTGCATGCGTTCATCCCAGTGGCGACACAAAGCCCCTTTTAATTTTTATACACGACCCCCGCTTCGCTTTCTAATTCCCCCTCACGCCACTCGCTGCCCGCTTTCTCTTCTTATCAAGAGCTTAGATCCTTCCTGATGTAAATGTATTGTGTGTGGGATGGGGAATGAACATCATCATCATCACCATCATCGTCGTCGTCGTCTGTGAATGGAATAGCAATTTGAAAGCGCTCGTTGCCCGCAGAAATTGTGCCGCTTACATAATGCGCTTTCATGAGTAACGCGGCAAAAATCCCTCCTTGCGCTTGTCTCTGTGACAGGCTGCCAGTGTGCTGGCCGTCAGGGCGCTGCGGGAGCTGCGGGTTTACGGGCTGCTTCGGTGAGTGGTGACCGGGGGCGTTCCTGGGGTGAGCGGATATTTTTTGGTTATTAGGTGTATAGTCATCGGTTCGTTTTAAATATTGTCCCAGCCTTTCTCGCAGGGCAGTTCTCTTAATTATTTTCTAAATCACAGAAACACTGTGTCTCGTGGTGTGTTTTGCCTGACTAATCATTAAACGATCACTTATTTCCACGTTTACAGTGTAAATGGATCTCATTAGATTTGTTTACCTTGGGTGCAGAATATAGTCCTCGACAGTCAGGACATAGTATAGGTGCAGAATATAAGTAAGAGTAGCTCAAAAATGTCGCACAATGGTAGGGATCTGAGTTCGACTCCCCGCTTAGTCGAAGTGTTTGTGAAGTTGCCACGTTCAGCCCATTTGAATCTTTCTCCAGTACTAAAAGTTGCCACACAGGCGTGCGCGTTGGCTCGTTATGCCCGACGGTGGACGTGAGCGTGAATGCTGTTTGCAGTGGGCTGCTGTCCCGTCTAGATCTGGATGCACCTTCGCTGCGAAGACTCCAATAAGCTTTGCCGATGTGCGACTGTGTATGGGGATGTAGCGTATACACATATTCACGCGGAATTAGTAATGTGATGAAAGTTTGGGATTTGAAGGAGCTCATAGTTATAAACACACCACGAACAGAATCAATATGAGTAGCTTAAAGATAATAATAATAATAATAATAATAATAATAATAATAATAATAATAATAATAATAATAATACATTTTGTTTGTATAGCGCCTTTCCCGTGATTATCGTATTGTGTTTTATGTGTATTTGAATTCAATCTGTTGGGGAGTTACGTTTTTTTTTTTTTATTTTGTTTTGTTTTTTTGTTCCACATTCTCAGCACGTAAACATTAAGTTAACGTAGCGATCCAGAGCTGGCTCCTGCTTTCGTGATGGAATAATATCCTGCTCCCGGTGGCACAGTATTGGGCTAAACAGGTTCAGCAGGTGCACGTTATATAGCCTGTCAGACTCTCCGAGATAGATACGGTTGGACGTTGAATTGGTCTGAGCAGAGGGTGAATACGGATGTTCTCGATTAGTACCCCCGAGTCGTAAATATTAGATAACCACTCGGTCAAAATGAGTGTTACTTTAGTTCAACTTTAGTTCAACTGTATTATCTGTTTTCGTCTGCCGGTATATTGTACTGACTGATGTCCTTGTTCGAATCCCATCGACCGCGATTACGTCAGAGCTTCTAAAAGTAAAATTCTTCCGACTTCTTTTATCTTTGAATAGTTGCGCACGCGATCCCTAATAACGAATATCTGAACCTTACTTTGCGATCACGTTAAATGCGTGCTGATCGTTTAATGTGAGTAAGACTTTCCCGCACTGGCTGCTTTTTTCTCTCTTTCTCAGACGAGGTCATAAAGGCAATTAACTGGATTGCCTTGTGTAATAAATAAGAAAGAGAAACTCTAGGGATTTGCAGAACAGGTGAATCAGAGTCGATTCTTCTTTTTTTTACTTTTGCTGACAACTTTTTGTTGAGTGGTTCCAGTTATCCTTTCGTTACGTCTGGGTTCTGTTAAGTCAATGAAATGCGACAGCGGTCTTTAATATCGAGGAAACCGCAATGCACTCACAGGCGGCAACATAAGGCTCAGATATGGTGTGCGTTTGTATTATTAAGGGTTAGATAACAGTCTTTATGAAGAGACGGCATGATAGCGGACCGCCTATTAATGATTTACTAGCGGTGGAAGGCGCGCCTACTCTCCTGACAATGCATTCTGCATATTCAACACATTCTATTTTCTGCTTTAATTTAAACACTTTACCCGCTGAACTTTACTTCTGATTTGAAAAGAAAGAAAAAAGTATAGATGATTATAAAAGACAGTGAAGAGAACCGAGAGAATTATGAATCCTGCATACTGTATGAAAAAAATATACGATAAGCTTTTGCTTTCTGGTAGATTGCTATTTCCTTTATTATGTCTTGTTGTGATTTCTATTCTCATTCAGTAAAGTATTACTTACTCTTGTTGTTAGTCATTGTTTATTGCATTATTTATCAATAATTACTGAAAGTTTACTTTGGAATCCTCTGGCCAATGTCCTTGAAGTTACAATTTTATACACTGATCCATCTATTCCAAGATATTCAAAAACATTAAAACCCTATCTTATAAAATCTTGTTCCTATTTATTTTAAGCCAGTTTTAAAAATTAAACAAATAAAGCGTTAAAACCCTAAAATCTTGGTCCTATTTATTTTAAACCAGCATTTTGCTCCGATCATCATCCCTAATAGTAAAATACTGTACTCAGTATGCAATATTTACAGCATATAGATACAGTATCATGTCTGGTTGTTGCAAGTCTGGAATTTGCACATTCTTCCAAAGTCCTTGTGGGTTTTACTCCGGTTACTCCCAATTTTCACCCTGCATCCCTAAAGGCATTGGCTATTCTATTATGACAAACTGAGAATGAGTTTGGTGTGCTTGAGTGGGCCCAGTGATGATCTGGTTCCTGGTGTCTAGTGCTGTCAAGATAGGCATCAGTGTCCTGTGTGACACAGAATTAAATAAACAGGGTCTGAGAATATTATATTAGGTTACAAACAGGTTACACTTAGGCTAGTTTAGTAACTTCTTGAGTTGAAGTAGGAGTCTCACAGAAAGTTAGTGGTTGTGCCTCTTTGGCCACTGCATCATACTGTTTTGTTATATATTAAACATTTTTTTTAACATGTATAATTATCCTTCCCTACATCTTCCTAATCTTCTTATCCAGAGCACGGTCATGGGGCAGCTGGAGTTTATCTCAGCAATCCTTGGATCCAAGGCTGGAACAACCCTTAGACAGGGTGCCAGTCCATCGCATGGCAGATACACTCACACACAGCATGGGCCAATGTGGCATTGCCAACACACCTGACCTGCATGTCTTTAGACTGTGGGAAGAAACCAGAGCACCCAGTTTAAATCAGTGTGGACCCGGGGAGAACATGCAGTCTTCCTGAAGGGAACACCCAGAAAATGAACTCTAGTCTCCATTCTGCTAGGCAGCAGCGCTATCATTGCACCACTGGGTTGCCTATTTGTGTAATCATATTTGATGTATTTTTTACTAAGACATTAAGACACATTTATTAATTTAATTTATTATATTTGCCATTAAGCCAAATTAAAATTGCTGAGTTCAGTATATATGTATATATGTATTTGCACTAGAGAAATTTGCAGATCGATGGTAAAGTGCCCACTAGGTTGCTACTTTCTCACATTTTTGCAATACCAGCATGTATCAGATTTTAAGCTAATGATTCAAACCAAGATCAAGGTTCTAACCATGCATGAGAGATTGACAGCTATAAAAATTATATATATATTGTGACAGACGGCTGGGGTTTTGACCCGGCCGGGACGCCTAAAAGGACCGGAAGGTGGCATGAATAGCTTCTGGGCCACGAGGGGACAACCGCCCTGTAGCAAGAGAGGACCATGGGAAAAGAGAAAAAAGAGTATAACTCGTTGGGACCAATGGCCACCGCCATAGGGCACCTTAAACCTCGTGGGACCCGGAATTAGTTACTTCCGCCACACTCGGCAAGATGGCAGAGGAACCTGCCAGGGATGCCCGGAGTGCTTCCAGTGCAAAGGGCAGCACTTCCACCACACCAGGAAATGCTGCCGGAAGTTCGTCATCAGCCACCTGGAGCACATCTGGGTGGGAAGTAAAAGGCGCCGCCTTCTAACAGTCGGGGAGCTTGAGTCGGGAGTGGGAGCAGGACGGAGCTCCCAGGAGAAGAATAGAGGCAGCTAAAAACTAGCAAAGAGAAAATTTATTTGGGAGATTTATTTGCTGTGTGCATTGTGTGGTATTTTGAACTGTAACCCTGTGGTTATTTGGGAGAAATAAACGTGTGACTTTTATAAAGATGTGGTTTCCGACTGGTGGTTTCCGGGCAAGTCTCACAATATATATATATATATATATATATATATATATTCTTCCATCCATCCATTATCCAACCCGCTATATCCTAACTACAGGGCCACGGGGGTCTGCTGGAGCTATTCCCAGCCAACACAGGGTGCAAGGCATATATATATATATACAGTGTATACACTGTATATTCAGGGGGAGCAGCCCTGGACTGTGTGATACCTCCCCCTGGACACTAGATGGCTGCCCACCCTGGGTTGGAGCAGTGCCTCGGTTTCCCATAGGGCTCCATGGGAATTGGAGTTAGGTTTAGCCCTGTTAGGTCTCACAGGCACCGCCAGGGGGTGCTGCAGCTGGGACTCCTGAGCCAGTATGGGTAACTTATTTGATACACCCGGAAGTGCAGCCAGAACTCAGCAATCAACCCTCTGGAGCACTTCTGAGTGGGCTATAAAAGGGGCCAGCAGCCACCACTCAAGTGCCAGAGTCGGGAGGAGGAGGATGAAGCTTTAAGGAGGAGTGGTGGTGTCATTGAAAAGTGTGTTTTGGTGTACTGGGGACTGTGTTGTGCATGCGAGAGTCACGGGGAAGATGTGCCTCACAGGTGAAGAAAAATAAAAAGTTCTTTTGTTTTTATACATGCCTCCAGTGTGAGCCTGTGTCGGGTCAGGCGCCCATATAGCGCCTTTTACAATATATACGTATATATATATATTTCTAAATCTCTTTATTATAATAAAAAAATCTTGGGAGGAGAGACTTTTTATCCTGTGATTAGACATGACTTTTTCAGAGAGATACTTTCACGTCCCGTGAGATGAGAATTTGTGCCAAGAGACTGAAACACACCTGGGGCCGGAAATAAAAAACAAAGAGTAGATGACAAAGTAGACCATCGTAAAGAATTAAAAAACGTTAGCACAATACGCATGCAGAGCAGGTTAGAGATAATGGAAGTACGAAAATTTGAAAGTCTCAAAAAATGATAGTAAAGATCGCATTAGTGCAAACAAACGGAAATTATTACTCAGTGAAATAACTGAACAGCGAAAAGAGATTGTATATATTGCTTGGAGACTTGTAGATCGTCTAATTCATGTTGCCATCAGGGAAAATTAGTGTTTCTTCCCAATGAAGAGGCGTATCCATGAGAATTAAAAGATTGGTTGTTTGGTGAAAATGAAATCCTGCAAGAGAAAATTTCAAGCCCCGCAAGACAAGACTTTATGCAAAGAGATTTGGAAAAGTCCTGCCCACATCTAAAACATTTACAACCACGCACACGGCTCAAGGTAAAACACAAACAGAAAAGGTTTGGGGATCCATCCTGTATATTGTGAAACAGTAACACAGATTGAAATCACGAGAGTAGTCACAAACCAATGAGTCCCAAACAGAAGTAAACTAGAAAAGTGAGGTAATTGGCTTTTATAAGCGGTGGGCAAAAAGAGGCAAGTTTATGAGGGAATTGGCAGAAGTGACGTCAGTAGGAGGATGTGGTTCGGACAGGGATACAGAAGTTGCTCTTCGTTTAACTGGGTTTCCATTCTGATGATCTGTAGAAGAGGGAGAAGAGACATTAATGCACTTCATCAACTCCTGACTTGGCATCTTACCCTCAGTTAAACTCTTTGACTGCCTTCTGTTCGCACTTGTGTGACATGATATACAGTATATACATATACCAGAGATGGGGACAAGTCGCATATGATCAAGTCCAAGCAAGTTTCAAGTGTTAACCATCAAGTCTCGAGTCAAGTCTCAAGCAGAATATAAATATAATGTATGTTAATATAGCCCAGTGATGAAGTTATGAAGCTTAATCGTCATCTCTGCGGTGGACGCGGAATATACACGTTTCATACAGTATATCTCATATATTTGTTTTCTATTTGAACTGGTTTCATTGTTATACAGCACACAACATTTTGTTGTTATTGTGAGTGTACACAAAAAAATGACACTTAACGTAACCGATTCGAACGATGAAATTATTCTTGTCTGTATGACCAAAAAGTTTTGAACGAGTTATTGAAGGAGAAGTGATTGCACCGACGCTTTCATCTTAGATTTTCATGCAGTATAACGTTACACAAGCTGCCATTCAACTAACCACATGCAGTCAGTCCATACAAGCGCTTGAAAATGCGCACATTTAATATAGACATTATAGTTTACATGTAATATCAAGAAGCCCTTTCATTTCAAGTTGCACTCAACATTAAAATGTGGCTACGCCACTGGTAACGTTATAGCGTTTTATTTATGAGATGATCATCACATTTCTGATAAAAAAATCATGCAACCAAGGCCAAATTATGACAAACAGAAAAGATTAATTTAATTAATTAGTAATCGTTTTATTAAATTGACTATAAAGAATTCGACTTTCTTACCTTTCCTTGTGGTTTTTGAAGTCATGGATGAAATTTGATGTTGTGGTTGTCGTGTCTGATACTCTCGCGTTGCATTCTCTGCATCTGGCAAATCTTTTTTTGTTAGTACGGTCTAGTTCAAAGTCCTTATAGCCAAACGTGACTATATGAGGAGCTCGACTATTGTCTGCCATGTTTGGCGCGGTTTGAGTTGTGCAGCCTTCTTCTTCTTCTTCTTCTTCTTGGTAACGTTAAGAGTTGTGCAGCGTTAAGGGCGCAGGCGCCAATTATGGTGCTGCTGAGTCATAATTATTTTATTTAATTATTTTATTTTATTAAACAAATTATATTTAAAAGTTCAAGTCATTGTCGAGTCTTCCACTTTAAGTCAAGTCTCAAGTCAAAGTCAAGTCAAGTCAAGTCATTTTCCTCTCAAGTCAAAGTCAAGTCAAGTCATTTTCTTACTTCAATCAAGCAAGTCTCAAGTCCTGAAAATTGTGACTCGAGTCTGACTCGAGTCAAGTCATGTGACTCGAGTCCCCCATCTCTGACATATACATATACTGTATATATATATATATATATTTATTTACATTTGTTTGAATAGTACAACATTTTATCTGAATCAAGAAGTGACACTTGGGTTGGTTTGGGAATTTACTCAGAATTCCCTCAGGTTTCCTTCCAAGGGTGAATTACAAGGTACAGCCCACAGGGTAAAGATTCAGACCAGATCCCCGTCACACTCTCTGTTGGCCTGAACATGTTTTGGAAATTTCCCAAGAGGTGCATTAAGAATTTACTAGGGATAAGATGGTATGGTCAACCCATCTAAGTTTGTTGTTTCTACAATCTTCATCCTGATAAGTAGAATGACAATACTATGATAAAAAGAAAAGTACAGACAACTGTTAATAATGTATTACCTTGCTTAAACAAAGAGGCAGACTGGGTTGATTTGGCCCCAGTTCAACTGTGGTTTGCATTAGCTTGTCCCACTGTGGTTTGTACCCATACTAGGGTTAGACTCCTGCCTTGCAGCTAATGTTGTTGAATTAGGCTACAACCCCCCCGTAACCCTCCAGTAAAATAAAGAGGCCTGGACAATAAACTGATCTTATTTAACTAACATTTAAGAACTGAATTTATAAGTGTAATTCTTTTCGTAGGAATAAGAAGTGATTAATTATCACTTCTTAAGTATGTGTGACTATGGTGATATGCCGCATTAAAGAAAATGCTTTTTTAAAGTGTGAAGTAGAGTATTTAATTAATATTTAAGAGAGCAGACAAAACATTTTAATGAAAATTGTTACACATTTTACATTACTATTTGCAAGTGCATATTCTGTTAGCACAGTATTTCTTGTCTTCATGAGTTACCTATTAAAAAAAATGCTAACCTGATTTTTTACCTATTCACTAAATATCAGGATTTGGCCTAATAAAATGTGAATACTGTATTTAATAATTCATTTTGAATCCTGCAATCTTCATAACAGAAAGAGTTTTGTTTATTTGAACATTTTTCACTTTTGAGAGTTTACACTTCTGTTGGCATGACTGCTGGTTTGTTCCCACCACATTGTGTCTGGCCCAGTGTAGGTGCTGAAATGTGCATGTCATATGACACAAATTGATTTCCATTATGAACCGGAACAGACGCCTCCTAAAACATATCACAGTTTGGTACTGTACGTCATGTGACATTCCCCAGCTAGCAATCAGCTGACAGTAGCCTAGCTGGGATTTGCATTTTATTTTTAAAACATGAACCATCCCATTCATTTTCCTAATTTCCTGTTCTTAAGGTCTGAATGTGCCAGAAAAGTTCAAGATGCACAAACTGACCTTTTTGGAATTTAGAGCTGTGATAAATATAAAAACATTTCAAATTAAAAACAACAGCATCATAATAGCACATAATACAACAGTAATGTGCAGAATGGCTAAAATACTTTAAATGAAAGCATTTATTTCTTCTGGCTTACCAGGTGTGTAATACCAGAGTATTAACTGATTTGATTATTTAAAAATCTAGCTAATTAAAAATTCTCTCCCTCCCTGTCTTTCTCCCCCACTCCACAAGGCTCATTCATTTCTTTGAACTCCTGTTTTATTAAGGTTCCTTTTCATTATGTTAGCTAGTAACTCTTATAGTGTGTACTATGTTAAAATGCCTTACAAAGATATTAACAATCCACTCATTATGGGAGTTTCATTTTCATTTCATCTCTGTGTGCTCACAATGGAGTCATTGCATTAGCTTAGCTCCCTTCAGATAAGAGCACAAGTTTGAGAGTAATGCCCCAGTGTGTATGGTTATGCACTGTAGATTGTAGGCAGTGTGACCTAGCATGTAAAGAACTGGATTTTAAAACAAATACGTCCACATTTCATCATCAAATCAACTGCATGCAGAAAAGGGTGTAATTAAACCAACCCACTCTTCATAACATTCTCAAGGCATTTTAATGTTATTCTAGGTTGCCTATCCTGGCAGCATTGGGCACAAGAAAGGGCAGTATGTTGGTCAATTGTAGGACCCACTCTCACAATCTCCCACACATGCCAATATGGAATCTCCATTTACCTTAACCAGTAAGAAAAACAGAATGTCCTGAAGAAAACTCATGAAGACACATTGATAATGTGAAGACTCCACATAGACAATGATCATCCATACGATTCAAAACCAGAACGCTGGATCCATGATGCTGCAACCCTAGGTACCACTGCAGCAAAAATAAATTAACCAGTTAAGAAAATACAAGGGAAAATTACTGTACGTTCTACTTTAACACACCATACTTGTGTCTATAACCTTAAGGCCAACTCCTTGGCTACTAGCCAGGACATAGAGTTTGGGAGCCTAAAGAGTTTTAGCAATAGTTACACCATCTATAATGGCAGAGTTGTATGCAAGCTAGCATTGTGCCAGCCTAGTCATTACACAGCAGATTGTAGGACAGTTTAAATGTAAGGACAGACAATTTGTCCTAAGTATTTTGTAACAATAATTATATCTACTCTCTCTCTCTCTCTCTCTCTCTCTCTCTCTCTCTCTCTCTTTATATATATATATATATATATATATATATATATATATATATATAAAGCCCTATGCCTAAAAGTGCAACGATTTTGTGCAATGATTTTATGCGACTTTTTATGTCACTTTTTTGTCACGCTTTAACTCAGGCTTATTTTAAAACCTACATGTACATGTTTGGTATCATTCTTTTCAGAATTTATCAAACTTTAATGTGATTTTGTTAGATTTTCAGATTCTTATTCTGTTTTTAAATAATAAACTAAAAAATATCAAGAACTCACGTCCCACGACACAAGACTTTGTACCAAGAGATTTAACCACGCCTGGGGCCAGAAATAAAAGACAAAGAGTAGGACAGCTGCTGTACAGGCTTTTAAATGTACAAAGCACCATGCGACATACAGATCACACAGCACGGCAGGAAGCTGATCGAGCAAAGAGGAGGTAAAAAGAAAATTTTTGTTTCCTATTGTATCACCATTTAAGAAGGGGTTTCACACCCCTCTTCACAACGCGAAAGGCAGATACGTGAAGTGACTGGTGTGTAGTGCAGGCCGGGGTTGGCCAGTGAAGCGAGCAGGGGGTGAACCCCCTAGTATTTCCATAAAATAACACTGCCTCTTAATTTATCTATCCATGATTTCTGGTATGTACAAAAAACAGAGAAGATTAAGTGCAAGAATTGGGAGGCTGTTCCTAAAGAAACAAGCAGGTCGTCAGTGGGTTGAAAAACTGCTGAGCTTAATTATCATAGGCTGCAGTGTGTAGTGCGTAAGTCTTTGGACTTCATACCTGAGGTTGTGGGTTCAAATCCTGCTACTGACGCTGTATGACCCTTACAAAGTCACATGACCTGCCTGTCCTCCAATTGGAAAACCAAAAGAAATGGAACCAATTGTATCATAAATGTTGTAAGTATATGTAACTGCTGTGTATTATTAAAGTGCAGTGCCATATGTAAATGCAGTGGGGCCAAAATATCGTGCTAAAATTTGGTGACACTGCCCTGAATGCATTTACAGAAGAAGGTGGATGTGAATGGAAAGTCACTATCATCATCATCATGTTCAACATCATCACCACAGTTTTATAACTTTATATGTGTCTTCAAAGAATTTCAAATAAATAAGTAATGCCAATATAAATATGAGACTATTTTTTTTTTAACAATACACTTATACCATGGGTTGCCACATTAATAGATACTGCAATCTCTCAACAAGCTGGTCTAACATCCACTCTGAGATTAGTCAGAATCTATAAAGAAGCTAATTGACCAAAGTGTAAAAATTACACTTAACAGAGGTTGGCATAAGTCATCACCAATGTGGCACATGATTGCTCACTGCTTATTCCTTGGAAAAAGAAGCATTAGCTTTAATGAGCTCATTCCATCAAAGGACTGAACTCTAATAAGAGTGCAGTTGACTGGATGTGTCTGGTTGGTGGCCCTTTATTGATCTAAGCCATTCCTGACATTGCACTCAGAGGGTTTACTGTTTGAGATGTTTGTGCTGGCATGTATGGCCTACTTGACTCTTGTCCATCCTACTGCTGGACTGCAAACACTTGTGATTCTTTAGTGTGTGCGTATCTACTTTAAGTTGCATTGCATGTGCAATAATATGTGGCATAATTTTAATTTCAATAATTTCTTTGGCTGGTTGTACCTAACATTGAGAATAATCCATTCCCAAATTAATAAACAGCATAATTTCTTTTCTGCTTATCTGAACACTTTCATTATCACTCTTTGACTGTATAAATTTCTGCAAACCTTTTGTGTAATGAGTAAAATGCCTAGGTGCTGCAGGTAGTTCGTTTTCAAATGTACAGAGCAATTTCCTGGGCTGCTTTAATTGACATCTAACATCTACAGATTGCTGTCTTTTAACATCCATATTTGCTACTGTAAATGAAGCCTTATCTACTGTATATTCATCAGAGTATAAGCACTTTCACATTGGCTGTACAAACTGTAATAAGCTCTTATAATCTTTAGACATAGTATTCTCAGTCTTGCTTAATCCATATTAGCAGATTACTATGTTCTGGTAAAGCCTTTTTATTTACTGTGTTTATTGGTGAATTTATTTCATGTACTCATGTACTATCCGTATAGCTTTATGCTCATTTGAAGATATAAAGAGCGGCAGGTTACAGTATTTAGAATTGCAAGGATTACAGAAGTACTGCATACTGATGAACCAATACATCAAGAGCACCTACCCAATATGACTAATATTGAACGTTAACACACTGAGGCATGGACTCTACAAGACCTCTGAAAGTTTCTTGTGGCATTTGACACCAGGACATTGTCATCAGGACTTCTAACTCCTAGAAGTTGCAAAGTGTTGCTACTGCTGCAGATTATATTTTGTTGCTCTAAAACATCTTGCAGATGCTTGACTCGATTCATTTCTGGAGAATATGTGGACCAGAGCAACATCTTGAGCTCTTCATCATGTTCCTCTAACTATTCCAAAAGAGGTGTGGAGTGTGGCAGGGTAAATTATCCTGCTGAAAGATGCCAGTTCTATTGGGGAATGCTGTTGCCATTAAGGGTTGTTCTTGGTCTACAATGATGTCTACATGTAGATAGGTGGTATGTGTCAAATTAACATCCACATGAATATCCAGACCCTGATCACTACCTAAAGCATCACACTGCATCCACTGGCTTGTCTTCTTATCACACTGAATCCTGGTAAAATATCTACCCCATGTAATCAACTCACACATACCTGTCTGTCCTTGATATGTAACAGGAATTTTGATAAATCCAAGGTCTGGTTCTGATGCTTGTGTGCCAATTGTAGGCACTTTTGACAGTATACAGAGGTTAGCATAGGTACCGTGACTGGTCTGAATATATGCAGTCCCATACACAGCAGGGTTCGATGCATTGTGTTCCATGACACAGTATATTGCAGTAGCTATCATTAAATTATCATTGGTTTATGGCTAAATAGTATTTCTTTTGGATCAGGCCAGACAGGATAGCTTTCATTGTCCTCTCACGCTGATGAGTCTTGTCCTCCCAACCCCCTGTTGGGAGGTGCCTTTCAGTGCTGGGAATGAGGACACCACAAGTCCTGTGTTGGAAATGCTGAGCCAGTTGTCTGCCATAATGATTATGCCCTCATCAAAGTCACTCATGTCTTTCTACCTGCCCATATCTTCTGCAATCCACATATTGACTTTGAGTATCTAATTTTAGCTTACCATCTAATATATCTCTTACCTTGACATGTGCCTTTGTTGTGAGACAGTCAATGTCTTTCGATTCATATGGGAGTGCTCATAATGTTTTGGCTTATCAGTATATACTTTGTATGTATATTCATCAATTTATATATACTGTATATGAATAAACAAGAGACAAACAAAAACAGTGTTATTTCTGATGTATCATGTTCTCATTCTCAGTCTCTGTTTATATTACTGTCTTTCTCTCTTTCTCTCTTAGAAAAATAAGTAACTTCATTATCTCCCTTATTCATAGTCTCACTATTAGATCACTTTTATAACATCTTAAAATTTTATTGTCTGGTATTAATTGAAACCTTTAATCTCAGAAAGATTTCTCCAGTTTCCAGCATCCCAGAGATGACAGGACAGATATATATTATTGTTGGCCTTTGTTTTCAATGACCTCAGGCATTCACTCTGAACACACACATGTCCAGATAACTTTAAAGGGGTGCTCTGTGAAGCCTATATGAGGAGAACAAGTAGAGAATCCCAGTGGACAGTTTGAAATAGCAATGAATGTCAAACCTCCAAAATGTTAGCACCCACAAAACTGTTCAGACAACATGACATCACCTCTGAAAAAAGCAGTTTGGCAAATTCACAATGCTATGACCATGCCAAGCACCAAAATAAAGAGAGACGTTAGAATAAATTAGTACAATGACCCTGAAACATAGTTATTTTCTACATTAAATTTGAAAGACAAGAATATAATTACATAGATACACTGCCTTATGTTCATCCAACCATTAATTTTCCTAACCCACTTGTCCAAGGCAGGGTTGCGGGTAGACTGCATTATGTTTACATCACAATTTATAAACAATAGCCCATTTTGAATACATTTGTAGGCAGACATTCAATACAATATGTTAGCTCGTCTTGAAATGCAAGGTTCCAGAGTTGGTCTCGTCTGTTCTGAGATGGACATCTAGAACTGAGCTCCAATGGTAAAGGTATTACTTTAATTTTTTTTACTATCATTCCAAGGTATCCTGTATTTAGTCAACCCATGACGATTTAATTACAAGTAAGCATGAGCAGCCGACCAAGGATTCAGAAAGAGACGGAAAAAGCAGATAAGGCTTCATTAATGTCTAAACCAGGCTCAAGTTCAATGTTCACGATACGGCCTGCCAAAGACTGACATAGAAAGGACAGGCAAAGGAAATGATCTACTGGGCCATCACATTGCAGTTTCGACTCCAGCTGAGAGCGAAAGTGGGAACAAAACTGAGAGTGCGAGAGGCGGGCAGTAAGAATTTAGTCAATCTTGGGTGGATTATCAGAAAGGAGCATGGCCTCTCTATCCCTGCTGTCAACTGCTACCAACACCCTGAGTGAGTCAACAGCATCAGCTCCAACCATACTCGTAACTTCGCCATTGGAGTGTGGAGAAAGTGTAAACAAACTGTCTGAGCTGAAGGTAAAGATTACAGCACTCGAGGGGAATATAAATGATATAAAGAGTAACATAATGAAAGATATTCACAAGAAAAATGTGTGATTTGTTTCAGGATTTAAAAGACTGGGAGGGATATTTATGTAATTACTTTGCTGAAACCTTTAAAGTAATTAAAGTAAGAATTGATGAAAAAATACAGGAAAATATGAGAACATTTAAGAATAAAATTAGTGTACTTAGTGCAGTTGAACAATTGACTTCCACCGCTGACAAAAAAGCAACTACTGTAGAATCTGAATGCAAAGTGCTCGGTGATAAACTAGCTGCGTTGGAAGATAGGTATAGAAGGAACAACATCAGAATCAAATGTCTCTCTGAAAACCGTGAAAGTCCAATCCTAGTGAAATTCATAGCTTAACTTTTCTGTAAAATAATTGGAGAGCACTTTACATTGGGCACTGAGATTTCAGTAGCTTACCTCACGGAATGCCTCAAAACCGAGAAGCCGTATTGTCCGTCTCAATAAACCACGTGTTAAAGAAAATGTGATGCTGATACTCAGACACAAATAGGAGATCATATCTGAAAATAACCACATTCGTATTTTCCCAGATTTCTTCCCTTCAACAGCTGCCACATGAGTCGCATTCTACAGCATTAAACAGTACTTACGCAAAGCCAAAATCAGATAGAGCCTCTTATTTCCTTATAAATTGAAAGTGACTTTTGATAACCAATTCTACATCTTCAATTCTCCTAAAGAAGCAGAAAAAGAGCTAAAAAGACTGATCCCAATATTATTTAAACTATGACCATGAGTCATATCATGCCCTGGTAATGCAAAGAAGGTTCTGCTTGCAACTTGGACTATTTTTAATGCGATATTTGCTGTAACTATACATTCTATTTCCTTTCCAGACAAGTTTTTTCTTTTAAATCGCAATATTGAAATTTCTTCTTTTAAATATATACTAGCAAATCGTGCTTGCCGAAATTTTGCAAGAATAAAAGCATTCATGAAATGATGATGAGGGAGAGAAGACCATCACACGTTACAGTAAGAAAGGAGATTATTGTGGAGATATAGTGACTTGTGAGAGGACACAATATTAGAATAGTCACATTATTAGTATGGGATGTTATTGTAGTCACTTACAACAGCATGAATATTTACAATACAAAGTGTAACAACAGGTTAACAGAACATATTGGATAAGACGGGAAAAGCAGAGCACATGAAAGTCAGTATGTGTGAAGTGTGGCTGTCAGGTAATGTAGTATACCAACGTCTATAATAATTATCGAAAAAACGCAATTTGTTTTATAAACGTTATTGTAACCCACAAGTACCTGTACATTTAACCTGGGTTTCGATGTAACTGTAGAAAAATGTAGTACAACTGACCATGGGTAAAAACAGTGCCTGGCAAATAAACTCCGACGTTATTAAACATTTGTCATTGTGATTTGGTCATAGTCATACAACATGCTAAATGAATGGGGAATTGCCTACACCATAATATAAAGGGAATATTTTATTTTGAGTTCTCAGTGTTATGGAATCCATGTAGTTTTTCTGTCATAATATTTCTTGTTGTCTGGCTGTTTTTCAGAAAGGTTGTGTATGTAATTCATTTTTTGTTCACTGTCTAGGTGAAAGACTTGCTGCTGCTGATCTTCAGTTAATGTCACTCTTTGCATTATGTTGTCTTTGTTGTTCTAAGGCATCTTGCCTGTGCTGGTTGGTCTGGCATGATGTAGATGTTTCTGCTTCTGTGTGTTGGTGTGAGAATGTAGGCTGGGGAGACCGTTTCTGTTGGTCACAGCTAGGCTGTATGTGCCTTTTCATTTTATTGGGAGGTTTACCTTGAAGTGAAGGAAAGAGGAGGTGTAAAATGGTAGTATCATAATGCAGTTTTGGTCAGTAACAAAGTATGCACCAAATAAAAAGTCAAATACCACTGTCGATAATTGGTCACATTGAAAAACTGAAGACTTGAAGATAAGCCTAGGACCAAAACTCTGGCAGAAGCACGGATTGTTGTGAAGGAATATAGTAGTTGTGGCAACCATTGTTTATATCGAGCCCAGACGGACACAACCGAAATAATTTAAGGATATACTGTATGTATGTGTGTGTATATATATATATACAGTAATCCCTCCTCGATCGCGGGTTGCGTTCCAGATCCCCCCGCGATAGGTGAAAATCCGCGAAGTAGAAACCATATGTTTCTATGGTTATTTTTATATATTTTAAGCCCTTATAAACTCTCCCACACTGTTTATAAATATTCCCCGCAGAGTTATACAGCATAATCCCTTTGTATTCTCTTAGATATTAGGTAAGATTCATTGAAATTATGTATATAAACACACTGTTTATATACAGTAAAACCTAAATATTATTTTAAAGATATTGAGTGTCTCCGATATCACATATGTTACAGCCATTACGATAGACAGGCCACCAGCAATAAATACGTACAATGCAAGAAAAATAGTATACAGTAAATGTGTGTACAGTGACACTAAACGTACGCACATGTACTAAGTACTGTAAGTAGAAAATTAATTATGGTTACTCACCAACAATGACACGATGACTTGTCCGATAACAATGAGTTTTATTTTACTGCACAACAATGGAGAGCGTTACAGCCCTTCTAAAGGAGCCACTTCAGGCGATTGTGTAGCACTGCCGTTGTTCTTCTTCTGGCAGTCTTCAATCCAAATCCCTAAAGCAGATTCCATCCAGACTACTGCCTTATTACATCCACTTACAACTTGTTTTGCACCCTGGTTAAAAGGACACTGCAGCCGTAGATCTTATATTCCTTTCCTACTTTTAAATAAAAGAATCGTAGCCTTCAACAAATCCAAAACGCTTTACCTTTTCGCAATCGTTAACATCTTCCGCTTTGCTTGGGCACGGCCCCTGAAGCAGTAGCAGATCGTTTTGGAGCCATAATGAAGGGCTTGACTATGCACAAAGATAAACACAAAAGAGCACAACTCTTTACACAGCAAAACACATTGATGCTGAATGAGCGAGACGAGACTTCCTGGTTAACACTGCATTCAGCAAGCAGGAACTTAACTGCGTGCTCTGATTGGTTAGCTTCTCAGTTAGGAGAACTTAACTGCGTTCTCTGATTGGTTAGCTTCTCAGTCATCCACCAATAGCGTCCCTTGTATGAAATCAACTGGGCAAACCAACTGAGGAAGCATGTACAGGAAGTAAAAAGACACATTGTCCGCAGAACCCGTGAAGCAGCGAAAAATCTGCGTTATATATTTAGTTATGCTTTCATATAAAATCCGCGATAGAGCGAAACCGCAAAAGTCAAAGCGCAATATAGCGAGGGATTACTGTATCCATATATACTGTATATATATATATATAAATATACTGTATATATATATATATATATATATATATATATATATACTGTATATATATGTATGTGTGTTTTGTAGTAACCACTAAGCAACTAGTTATTTACAAGTGTTATTAGACTTCTTTTTTTTTTTCTTTTCGTCCAAGGGGACTGGTTAACATCATAACCAAGATTTATTGTATCTGGACTACACTATCGTAAGATATCTCAATTTTAATCTTTACTACACTGCTGCCAGGGATTTGTTTGGTTTTGGATGTTCTCTATCTCGGAATGTCAGAGCATTGAGACTCTGTGAAGTGTGGTCTAGCCTCACTTGGGAGGGCAAAATGATGGCAGGTTGGGTAGGGAGTGAGCAAGTTACTTCTTATTTATCCTTTTCACCCCAACAACTATAAGTGCCAACATGATAATAGGGTCCATAGCCACAATACTTAGTAAAAATATGAAATCAAATTTAAAGTTATTGTAAGAAACGATGTACTACTTTTGCTTAAGTTTACAAAATGTCCTGAAAGGTTCAGAAGCAGTGTCCCTCTGACCAAACAGTGTACTTTGTGAGCTGGAATGTCAAAGGTCTCAATCACGATCTAAAGGGAAAAAAAGTACTTTCTCACCTAACAGATCTAAATGCCAGGATAGTATTTTTACATGAGACTCACTTAATACATAAGGACCAATTTTGGTTGCAAAGAGGTTGGATTGGCCAAATCTTTCACTCCAGCTACACAAATAAAACTAGAGGTGTGGGAATCTTAATACACAAAACAATCCCATTTACAGTATCAGACATAGTATCTGAAGGGCATGGGTAATATATTTTAATCTTAAGTAATTTTGATAAATATTTATTCGCCTAATGTAGATGACTGAGATTTCATCCAAAGTGTATTTGCATCTATTCTTAATGTGAACAGTCTTAAAATTATAATGGCTGAAGACTAATTGTGTTTTACATCCTAACATGGATAAGTCTTTATTACAGAGGCAATAACATCTAACACTACAAAAATAATCAATACAGTTTATAATGAATTATAACATCAGACCCATGGAGATTTTTAAATCCAAACTCAAGAGCATGTTCATTCTTCTCAACAGTACATCACAGTTACTCAAGAATTGATTATTTCTTTATTGATAATAATTTATTGCCCACCATCAAATCTTGCAAGTATTATGCTATTGTTATCTCTACTCACTCATCTTGCCCTACACACTCATCTTGTAGCTGGCATCTTAATCCCCATCATTAGCTGATGAGAACTGTACATAATACATCTCTGAACAAACTTATTAGCTTTTACAGGCAAATGCATCCTCAGAGGTCTCTGGAACATCTGAAGGCTTTTATAAGTGGACAGATTATTTCATGTTTTCCACAAAAATAAATTGGAAACCAAGACGGTATAAGAGCTGATCAGAATAGATCAAGAATATGCCAGGTCTTCAAATGAGGCACTTTATACTAAAGAAATGGAACAGCTCATCTTTAAATTGCGACTTCAATAATAAGAACATGGAGAGTAGGCTAATGAGATCTTAGCTCAACAAATCCACAAGCAGGAAGTTTGCAATATAAAAACGGAAATTACCAACACAGAGATAAAATTATTGACCATAAAAAATGATGCACACATTTAGAGAGTACTATAAGTCCTAACACACCAGAGATCATATTATCTTTGGACACAGAAAAATAATTTAATATGGTTGAATGGGACTACCTGTTCACCACATTGCACAAATTTGGGTTTGACCCATATATATATGCAATGATTAAAGCACTCTATACAAACCCAGAAGCTTCTGTTTGCATTAATAACATTTTTCAAACTGCTTTAAAGTAGAATGTGGTACACGACAAGGATGCCCCCTATCACCATTGCTCTTGGCAATCACCATTGAGCTATTGGCTATTTACTTTCAAAATGGAATTACCAAAGAAGGAATTGAGCAGAAAATATCATTATATGCAGATGATATGGCACTGTATGTATCGAACCCACAATCTTCCTTACCAGCCGTCCCCAATGCACTAGCAGAATTTTGAAAGATATCGGGACTCAAAATTAATTTGAATAAAAGTGTGCTTTTTCCACTGAACTCTCTAGCACACAATAATATGGAACCAAGGCCAGAAGCATTTTAAGGCAAAGAAGCTCTTTTATCTGTTGCATGTTTACATATGTGGTCCCCGGCCGGGGCTGGAACCCGGCTGGGACGCCCAGGGGGACCGGAGGAGGGCTTGTGCCTCCTCCAGACCGCGAGGGGGCGTCCGTCCTGATTATGTTGGGGGCCTCGGGTAAAGGGCTTTGACTTTGTTTTTTATTTTCTGTTTCGGTTAGATGCTTGGTAATTTTGATCTTATGATTTTGAACTTTTTTTTTTTATTTTTGATTATTCTTTGCCTAATCTCTTTATCTCCTAATCTGACTACATATAGTCCTTTTATGGACAAAGCTGCCATTTTCTATTTTTTTATAACACAGACAGAGTAACATAAAATGGGTCACAGACTGTTTGTGTGCGACTGAATCCTGTGATAGACTCACTCATTTCAGATTTGTTTCCTGCCTTGAGCCTTAATACACACCAGGAAGTGCTGGGGGGAAGACGACAGGGGACACCCGGACGGCTTCCGGGTACGCAGCCGGCACTTCCGCCACACAGGGGCGTGGCTACAGGGGAATGCTGGGAAGCAGCTGGAGCCTATCCGGGTTTCTATTTAAGGGGCCGCCTCCCTCCAGTCATCGGCAGAAGTCAGGTGGAAGAGGACGGAGCTGGAGGGAGGACTAGAGGCGGCCAGGAGAAAGGCATGGGAACTGTGTGGCCTGGACATTGGGGGAATCAGTGCTGGAGGCACTGGGGTTCGTGAGTGCACAAAAACTTGTACATAGTTGTAAATAAACAGTGTGTTGGGAGTAACAACGATGTCCGTCTGTGTGTGTCTGGGCCAGCATCCACACATGATAATCACTCTTTTCTACCCTGTTAAACCTACACAATATTTAATGTTTGGATTAAAATACTTAGAGATTTGTATATAATGTTTTGGCATCTTATGAACAATTATGCTTCAAATGTAACTTCCTATCAATGCAATCTTTCAATTACTTTACTGAGTTTTGGTAAAGGAAGAACAGTGTTTTCTTGGAGGGATAAGGATCTCCTAAAATGAATACCATGCTGTATGACTTACATTTATTTGCATTCAGAAAAAATATGTCCCTCCCCTAAAAGATTTGAACCTTTGTTTTTCACTTAAGTTAAACTCAAAATCTGTCTCCAGGACGAAAGGAAATATTTTGCCAGGGAAAAGTTAAAGGGATGACCTTTCTGATAATCTGATTCTTCTTGTCGATCGCCTGTCTTGTTTTTCTAGACCAATAACCTCTTAAGGGAATGTGATGCCTTCTCTTTGTTAGATAATCTTCCACTTTCTGTGGGTTAATCTGTTGTTATTTGTCCTTCAGGGCTGCCAAAAGTTGACCTTGTGGTCACTCTTGGACATCAGTTTATGGTTGGTTTAAGCCTGTGTCTAAGTGAGACATCCATGTGTCTTTTTTCAATTAGGCAAAACACTAGATATCTTAATAAATAATTCTTTTAACTCTTAGTTTGTCTGCCATAGGTTTATTTATATAGTGTTGGGTAGTAACCAATAAAGTTCTATCTATGGTTATTCCTTATTAGCAATTATTCAATAAATCCTTTTCACACTGATAATTGCAGCCTAGATGGGAGGTCAATCTATTGTAAAAAGCAAGTATCCATGACAGATTGTTCACGAGCCCCTCTTTATATTCTTTAACCATGTGCAACTGTCATATTAATTACTTTTTAGAACATCCACCATTTATGTTTCTTTATATTCCACATCTCCAAACACAAGATCCTAAACATTTATCATGATTTGTTTTATTTGATTATGATCTATGTTGTTATTTGTCAATTTCTCAGTGGCATTTTGATTTTCTCTCATTTTTTGCCATCATTTTGTACATTTTTTTATTCGAGTGTGACCTAATAATTTTTCAGTTATTTAGAGATGTTGCCAGTCTCCTGACTTGGGGTATTCCATTACCTTCTTGCACCTATAAAAGATGGTGGCACAGTAGTACCTGCATTCTGGTATTGTTCAGTGTTTTTTTACCTGTGTTTTATTCCTTTTGACTTTGTTTTTTATTTTCTGTTTCGGTTAGATGCTTGGTAATTTTGATCTTATGATTTTGAACTTTTTTTTTTCTATTTTTGATTATTCTTTGCCTAATCGCTTTATCTCCTAATCTGACTACATATAGTCCTTTTATGGACAAAGCTGACATTTTTCTATTTTTTTATAACACAGACAGAGTAACATAAAATGGGTCACAGACTGTTTGTGTGCGACTGAATCCTGTGATAGACTCACTCATTTCAGATTTGTTTCCTGCCTTGAGCCTCTCATTGTTGGGAGCTCCTCTAGCTCCTTGTAACCCTGAATTAAATTAAGATGGTTTGAGGATCTTTGTCATTATTAGCTGTTGTATTCCTAAAACACATCCACCTTTTTAAATTGCTAAGAGGTAACATGGGAAAGCTAACGGATGACCAGAGCATTCCTAACACACTGGAGGATATAAGGGTAATGCATAAAATTATAGATCTGCTTGTAAATAAAAAAGGACAGCACTGCTGCTTCACAGTTACAGTCTTGATTCAAATCCTGACTCCACCACTGTCTTGTAAGGCTTACATGTTCTTCAAGTGTCTGAATGAGCTTTACTTCAAATGCTCTGTTCTTCCTCCCCATCTCAAAGACATTAGTGCTGGATAACTGCACCGGTGTTTGATTGTGCTTTATGATTGACTGATATCCCATCTAGAGTTAGATTTTGCGCCTGATGCTGATAGGCTCTGGCTTCCTATAACCTTAAAGTGGAAAAGGTATGGATATATGGATAAAAAAAAGGCTATTCTATTGCTAAAAATAAATCTTAGTCATAAATATGCATAGTGAAATGTATTTTGTATGTCAGCATTTGATGTTCCGCTTTTCCTTATACTCACCCCTTCTTTCATCAAATAATTAGAAGATGAAGAAGGGATCAATATTATACACCAGAGCCGGCTTTTGGGTCTCCCCAGCTGCAGAGGCAAATTAAACAAAGCAAGTCCTTTCAGCATATGGGCAGCTATAAGCAGACTTCTGGATTGGCTGTGTTTTTAAATGAGCTTTCATGCTGAAAAGCAAAAATATCTTGTTATGCCAAATTACCCGGATATGTTCCATTATTACAACATTTATGAATTTATATGATGGTAGATTTTTTTTTCTGCCAAAAGCAACTTAAAATAGAATTTCCTTATGTTAAATAGTGTAGCTTTAAAATGAAGCATTCTTTTTTTATGCTACCTTTGACCTACAGGCAGCCGAGTGAGTTATCATAAGGCATTCATAATCTCAAGGTCTTTCCACAAAGCTTAATATGGTCCTTGCTTTAAAGGAATAGCAGAGGTTTTTTTTTTTCTATATCCCTTTGAAAATAGGCCAATGAGGTTTCAGTTAAGTAACTAATGATGGGTGGCCTGTTAAGTGTTACGTATCTCAGAGCATGACGTCCTGAAAATGGGTTACTGGGTCATGTGCTGAAAGCCTGAAGCAAAAAAAAAATGAGAGTATTTCTTGGACTGAATTTCCAGAGTGTGCTTATCAGCATAAAGCCTCCTACACATTTTATGATTATATTATCTAGTATCCTCAAGGCCATCTTCCAGCTTTGCCATTACAACAATTTTCTCAAATTGGCATTATTTTTACTATAGACATTTTTCAGTCTTGGACTTGTTTTCTGTCCCTGGGTCTTTAATCACATTCCACCCATTTCAAAATGCATCACAATTTCAGCATTTGTTTTGCATAGCACCTTTCATTATGAATAGTACTTCAAACCATTAGTAAAACTTTTTTTTAATGAATTCATTTTCTGAATAGATCCATGGTGATGTCTGGTGTAGCATGTATTTATAGTTTTGCTTATAATCTATAAATGGACTTCACTGGTCAGGAAGTTAATGTTGAGACCCACTGTTGGAGCTTCGACTGGGGAGATGCTCACTTGTAAACATCTGGTGGCTATGTGACTCTAGTAGTTAGCTTGGAATTAATCAGACCGTATCAAGTTATTGTCAGGTGATGGCAATGAGTGGGTCAGAACTTGGTAGTAGAAGCTAACACACTTGTAGTGCAATGGCTCTAGTTCAAGTGTAAATCTGAAAAGTACTCACTAAATATAGTCAGCCTCGTATCTACACATTACATCAGCCTCTGAAATTAGGCTTGGTGATGGGAGTAAAGGCTCTGTCCTTCTCTTGATGATCTCCTTTGCAAAAAGCAAGTATCCATGCCAGGTTTTTCACAAGCCCCTCTTTTTACTCTCTAGCCATATTCTGCTGTCCCATGAGAGAGACTTGAGTTGGTGTGGCAACACTCTCAAGTTACTAGTTGGCTATCATGGGATTCAAATTTATATGGGGCAACTTTGAGCCACAGAATATAAAACTTCATCTTTTATGTGTGTCTATGTACTTAATTACAATTAAAGTTTTCGGACCAGTCTACACTAACCCAATAACATTGAAAAACATGTCTTTTTTTTATTCGTTTTGGTCTTCTGTCCATGGCAAAACAGTATTTTCAGTCACTAAAAACGTATTATTTCAAAAGCAGTCTTCCAAGTACTGTATATAACTTTGAAAATGCCATATCTTCTGCAGCAGTCTAGATAGGGAAAACAAAGCTTTTTTGAAAACACTGACATGTAATTGCCATTTGATCCAGCACTGATTTCAGTTTGTCCAGATAATTCCCTTTGTGATCTCATCTTTAATGTGGGGATTGCCAATCCTAACCTCCTTGCATCGGCCAACTGATACTACACCTTGAAACACTTGAATCCAGTTCTTTCAGAAAGTACTCTGACTCCTTCACTTTTTTCACATTTTGTTATGTTGCAGCCTAATGCTAAAATTGTATAAATTAATTTTCAAGTCATGTTTTTCCTATCTCCAGCAGCACTGAATACCCAAATTTGAAGATTTATTTAAAAAAAAAACCCTGAAATATCACATTAACAAGTGTATTTAGACTTTTCACTCCGTACTTAAGTAAAGCATCTTTGGCAGCCATTATGGTCTGGAGCCTTCTTGAGTATGACGTAACAAGCCTCACACACCTGGATGTGGTGTTTTTCTGCCATTCTTCTCTTCTGATGCTCACAAACTATGTCTACTTTAATGAAGACCCTTTGGTGCTCAGCTATTTTCAATTCTCTCCAGAAATGTTTGATTGGCTTTAAGTCTGGGCTGTGGCTGAGCAACTTAAGGACACTTCCAGAGTTGTCTGTAAGTCACTCCTGTGTTGTCTTTAGTTTGTTGTAATGTAAAACTTTGGCCAAATCTGACGTCAAATTCACTCTGGAGCAGTTTTTCAATAAGGATATCTCTGTACCTTGCTCCATTCAGCTCTCCTTTGACTCTAGACTTCTAATTCCTGCTGCTGAAACACCCCACAGCTTGATGCTTCACTATTGTAACAGTATTGCACAGGAGATGAGAGGTTCCTGGTTCCCTTCAGACATTATGCTTAGAAGTGAGGCCAAACATTTCAATCTTAATTTATCACACTTGTTTCTTGCCGTATTAGAGTCATTTAGGTGCCTTTTTGCAAACTCCAAGTGGCCTTTCATGTGTCTTTTCATGAAGAGAGCCTTCCATCTGGCCACTCTGCCATAAATATCAAGTTGGTGGAGTGATGCTCTAATGGTTGTCCTTCTGGAAGTTTTTCTCTTCACCAATCAGGTAACCATTGGGTTTTTGGTAACCTTGTATCAAGGCATTCTTCACTGCCAAGGCACTGTTTGCTCAGTTTGGCTGGGCGGCCAGCTATTTGAATAGATTTCGTTGTTCCAGGCTTCTTCCATTCAGACCCTTTTCTATGACTCTTGAATTTTGGCTTAGGTGCATCCCAATTTATTCATCATTGAGATGTTTCTATGCCTTGTTTGGAATCTAGATATGGTACATTCAGTTGATTGCACAAGATTAGGAAAGGCACACACCCTTTTTCTATAGAAGATCATACGGTTGAGCAAAAACTAAGACCTGAGGGCGGAGGAATTGCTTGCAGAAGAGACAGGACTGTGTCCTGGATGTGAACTTGTGCCACTAGATTCAGAGTGCAGAAGAACAGCTGTCTTAGCCAGTCGATCCAAAGGAGAACTGTACTTTCTCTAGTGACCAGTTGGGGTTCTGACTGTTAGGGCATCTTCTTTTTGGTGTGGACTCCCTTCATTTCTCCCATGCTATAGTCAGGAGTCAGGAGTCAGTATGGACTCTCAATTTGCCGTTTTCCAAATGGCCGAATGAGGGACGTTTTTAAGGTAAAGAAAGACAACTTCTGTGCAACATTAGCACAGCAGAGAAACCACCTGATTTTACTGATTAAATTCAATTAACATTTCTGTTACCTTTAAATGATGATAATTTGGTTTGACAGAGATAGCAGCACATTAAAAAGACATCATGCACCAATTCAATTATAAAACTAAACTTTGTACAAAGCAATAACATAGGCTAGTGACCATGATACTTAACAGTATGATATGGTGACCAAGACAAAGGATTATGTACAGTATGTTTGAGGAGTTTGGTGAAGACATAAAAAAAGAACTTTGAAGCAGCCTCAGAATAGTTCTGATAAAATAGTTTACAACTCAGAAAAGGTATTTGAGACATCATCCTGGCATTTCTCAGTAAGGTTGGCGGTTTCTAACGTTTTATTCCTAATGTTTCTTACCTATCCCTTAAGTGAAGACAGAAATGGGTCCTTTATGTGTGGCTTTGATCATTTAAATCAGTGAGAATTTCCACATTGTTAAGCCTGTAAAGATGAATGAGATTTAAAATCCAAAACAGTCTAAGCACTTAATAACGGAGGAATTTCTTGATTCATGTTTTTCAACGGTATCTTAAGATTGGTAGCCTGAGATGGTCAGGGGATTAGAGGATATGTTTCAATGACAAGAGGAGGACACTTCTCAATCTCATCAGGATTGTTTAAAGTAAAATTATTTGAACAGAGACTCCAGCCAATAGGCAATTCATTGATCTTGGTTGAAGGTGTAATGCAGAAGCCATCATATTCACAAATCAGTTTGACTCCTTGACTTTAGACACCTGAGTGGTCATAAGAGTTAATCGATCTTGTCCTCACATGTTTTCAGATGTATAGATAAAAGAGACTAATTTGTGAAGAAATAATACATTTGTAATTATAAATATCACAGAATATCATTTTTTGAAGAAAATTCTGATAGTATACAGGGCACTCATGACATGTCAGTTGTAATGTGCTTTAGTGGAATCAATTTGGTTTCCTATTCCCACAACTTAATAATGAAATGTGGAAATCTATGTACCCTGCCATCTAACATCCCCAGCAAACCCATGACTGAGGCAAGAATGCATGCTATTCATGTAACCCCTGTTAACCCTGGCATTGTGACAGATGATATGCTGCTACCGCCAGGCTTACATAACCCTGTCCCACGTCATCAGCTGGCTGAAGAGTTCATGCTGTTCCATGGGACAAAGCTTTTGCAGTTCCTGGCTCTGGGCCGTAATCTTCTGGGTCATGCAGTTAATTGCTTTTTTGTCCTTTTTGCTGTTTTTCACAGTCCTGTGAGGAGGCAGGTGTATTTTATTTCATCCTTTATTGTGACTTCTTAAACACCTCACCCATTGTGAGAAAATAAACAGGAATGCCCCACAAATTATAAATCTAAACAACTAAACTTTCTCAACACATAAGCTGGTCACATTTAATCAACTTATGTAAACAGTGGATGCATCTCATACAAGTAGAAAATGAATAGAAAAGAATAGACGTGGTTAAAAAAGGAAATGTAGTATTTCAGTGCACAGTTGACAAGCTAAAATGTTCCAAGAGCTGATGTGTTGACAGATATTCTCCTGTACAAAATCTACATACGCATTATCAGTCATTTTGTATAAATCAGAAATGTATCGTCCTCAGACAATTACATGAAATGTCTCATTCAGTACACATTTTATATATCACAAACAGCATGTGAAAAGTATTTTGTGTTTAATACATTATTATTTTATATTGTCACAATAAAATATTGGCCTGTGAATAACTTGTTTAATGTCCTAATGAGGCTGTGCAATTGCACTGAGTTCTGAAACCGTATAGCTTCAAACTGAGCTTTATAGAATAGAAGCAGCCTACTCCCAGTTCAAATCCCAGCTCAGACGCCAGCTCCCTGTGAATCTCTAGGACAACTAATTTCACCTCTTGCTGACCTTCATTTTCCTCTGTGAAGAAAGAGTTGAGAAACTCTGCGTCTGCCAGTTCAGAAACAAATTTTTTCTTCTTTTTTTTATCTGCTTGACTCTCTCTGTCTATTCAGAGGATGTAGAGTGGCAAAGCAGTTACTAATTTTGGCTCAAAAATTGTATGCAGACCATTACTGTGTTTTTCTAATTAGGTGAGCTATTTTCTCCTCAACTTTGTCTACTGATGTTATTAAAGTGTTTGCAAGATGGCTAATCCTCTGGTTGTTAACTCTTTACCGAGGTGATTCTAGGCTAAAGGTCTCAGCATGATCTCTATAGCAAGGACAGAAAAGTTTAAGCAGCACAAAAAGATATTTAAATTTTAATATATTCAACTTTGATAACAGAGGAGTTTTAAAAATGTGGAAGAGGGTATGCAGCCTTGACACCTCAACATCCTTTGACTGATTTTTTGATTAATTTCACTGCCTCATGGTGGCTTTAGTTTGTCTCCAATAATAACCTGCCATCTAATGCCCAATGCAAGCAAGTGAATTGCTCCTGCCTGGACTCTCTACAGTTTCTACATACTTGCATGGCTTTCCTTCAGCTACTCCAGTTTTCAATAAGAGGGATAAGACATGCTGATGTAAGTTGGCGCAATGTGAAAATGTGTTTGAGTGTCCCCATTGAAATGTTGCTACCATATCCAGGGCTTGTCCCTGCCTGTGGGTCAATTTTGCCGGAGCAGTCTTCAACCCAGATGACCATGGATTAAGCTGACTTGTGACAGACATGAAAGGGTGTGGAGAAGCAGTGGAGAACGTTATGTTGCCTGTAATATTGTTTAGCATGACCGGCTTGGTGGTGGGTTAGTGATGGTCTGGGGAGGCATATTCATGGAGGGACACACAGACCTATCCAGGCTAAACAACGACACCTTGATTTCCATTAGGTATCAGGATGAAATCCTTGGACCCATTGTCAGACTTTATGCTGGTACAGTGGATCCTGAATTCCACCTTGTACATAACAATGCCCGGCCTCATGTGGCGAGAGTATGGAGGCAGTTCTTGGAGGATGAAGGAATTGATACCGTTGACTGGCCTCCATGCTCACCTTAACCTAAATCCAATAGAACACCTCTGGGACATTATGTTCTGTCCATCCAACGCTGCCAGGCTGCACATCAGACTGTCCAGGTGCTCAGTGATGCCCTGGTCCAGATCTGGGAGGAGATTCCCCAGGACACCATCTGCCGTCTCATTAAGAACATGCCCTGAGATTTTCAGGCATGCATATAAGCATGTGGGGGCCATACAAATTACTGGGTACGATTTTCAGTTGCTGCAGTGAAATTTCGGCAACATGGACTAGCCTGCCACATTATTTTTTCACTTTGATTTTCGGGGATGCCTTTGAATTCAGCCCTCTGTAGGTTGATAATTTTCATTTCCATCAAATGATGTAGCATCCTTTCATTCCTAACACATTACCCAGTCCATATCAGTATAAATATCCAGCAGGATTTTTGTTCCTGTTGAGATCTGATGTGTTTTCAAAGTGTTCCTTTAAATTTTTGAGCAGTATATTAACTAGGAAAGTTTGCAAAAATTCCTAACTCTCAAAAATGATTATGGACTGACTAAGTGCACCAAAAGCTTTTCCTAACACACTAGCATGTCATTCAAAATAGTCATATGGCTATGGTCATCTGAAAATGTATGAAATGGTGGTTCCAATGATCAAAACATAACATGAAGATATAGTAATTACACCAATATAATGATAACAATTTTGACATGAGCATCAATAGGCTTTGTGCCCTACGAACCAAGTTATCCAAACCATTCTATAACATTTCAGCAATTATTTACCGCTGTGATAATGATCTTTCTAATCATAAAATAGATCATTACAATAGCAATTGATGAGAAGAATTCATAATTAATTGCAGAATTATGGTATTTGAGGGTTCCTCAAATGCCTCTTTCTCTTGCATGATTTGGCTCAAAAACTAATCAGCACATCGTCATCTCATAACAGTCTTAAGTGTCAAGTCTGTTATTTTTCTGTCCAGCCATTTTAGCTCTAGACCATCTTCAGGAAACTGTGACACACAGACAGACACACACCTATCATCAAGATATCAATGTTTTTGGTATCGGAGACCCTGAAATGTTGAGATCTGTTGAAAACTTGAGATCAAAATCTTTGACGAATCTAAAACTTTCGCTCCTCCCCCATAGACAATAGGTTATGGTGGGTGAGTGTGCAAAGCAAAAAACAGTCAAAATGAAGATAAAAGTACAAATATTTGCAGAAATAGAATCTAAATCATAAGTCATTTTATTATTTTGGGTGACTAGGTATACAATGATTGTGTAATCAGGAAATTCAAAGATGGAGGTGGAGCTGTGTTTGTAAACACAACTCATAACTGAACAAGGATTAAAGAAGGGAGCTTGGCACACTTACCTGTGGACTGTCCGTATTAAGGATCAGCTTGGAAGATGTGCTGCTAATCCAAACATACTGGTGTCTGCCAAGAACGAAGTTCTAAGTCCAGCCCCTTTACTAAGAGCTTGGTAATGAACTTACCAAGCTGGTTTGCCATCTTTTATTGTCCAGACATGCCAGGATGGTATGAAGTTCAATGGATGTGGCATTCTCTGTGCATAGAGAAACGTCCAAATGATCTGCAACATTCAGTTTAATGTTTCCTAGCACTCTGAAAGCATTTAATCACACTGGTTTGAATGGCGCTGGTTGATAATCATTAAGGCAGCCCATTTTTATTTTCTTTCACACAGAAATAACTGTTGGCTTTTTGAAGCAGGCAGAAGCAAAAATCCTCTCAGTAAGGCAGCCAAAATTTAAGTCAAAAGAACCAATAATTGATAAATGCAGGTTTTTTAAATATTTATTTTGTTTTGTACTGTACTTGTTTTTACTGCTTAGAATTTTAGTTCCGAGGCAGAGGCTGTCAGAGTGCATTTTGTCAACTGAAGGAATGAAGCCCTTGTGAAAACATCACAGGGCTACTGATTTAGCCTCCTTCATCGGGTTAACATGAGAGATTCTATTCACCTTGTGGTACCTTTTTTAGCATTCCCATGTCCCAATTTAAACCTTACACTGGCATATTTTAAGCCACTGAGTATTTCTGCACTTGTAATTTTATGTGCCTTCTGAACATTAAGTCCTTGACCATCATTGCTAAAATTAATTGGTGATTTTAGATTCTCTCATACTTCTAAATCATCAGTCAATGATCAGCTTCATATTTCCCAGAGTCAAATAAATGGGATTTGACTCACTGATTGAAGTATTTTGTAAGTGTATAGATAGATAGATAGATAGATAGATAGATGATAAACACTTTGGTCTGAACACACACTGGAATGACTATAAAGCAAGAACATTCAAAAGAAAGAAACATTCTGCCTTAGTGTCACAGTCACAGTGAGCATTATGTCAGCATTTTACTGTTAGTATAAAGGAGTCGCAGTGGCATTTCCTGACACTGCTGAATAATTTGTTGCCTGAAAGTCCTCAGCGTTAATGTGTGAGAGAGGGGATGTGCAGCATTGTTCATAATGGCAACCAGTTTTGTTTTAATTCTGTCCTTTGCTACAACCTCCAAGGGGACCAGAGTACATTCCACAGGTGAGCTTGTCCTTTTAATTAGTTTGTTGATTTGGTGGTCCTCTCTTGAAGTGATGTTACCAACCCAACACACTGCAACATAGAAAATCACACTGAGCATCTCAGTTATAGAGGATGGAACACAGTCTCCTACGAAAAAGAACCTGCACTGCCCTT
Source organism: Polypterus senegalus (assembly GCF_016835505.1). Taxonomy (NCBI): domain Eukaryota; kingdom Metazoa; phylum Chordata; class Cladistia; order Polypteriformes; family Polypteridae; genus Polypterus; species Polypterus senegalus. Next base: position 105,081,307 of record NC_053163.1, on the reverse strand, counting down.
CCTTATTTAGTTCCTCTGTGTTCCGAGACTAGTTCAACTTGTCATTAATGTAGACCCCTAAGTACTTGTAGGAGTGGACCACATCTACATCTACCACTTGAATAATGAGCAGACATAGAGGCTGTTTGGTGCAGTGAACATCAATAACTAGTTCATTGTCTTTGCTGATAAAATTTAGACAATTCTCTTTACATCAAGAATCAAAGTTTTCCACATGAATCCTATACACTATCTCATCTCCTTTATCAATCCATCCCATAAGTGCAGAATCATCTGAAAATTTCTGCAAGTGACATGACCTGAAGTTATTTTTATAGTCTGTTCGTCGGAGAGTAATGAGAAAAGGAGACAGGACTGTTCCTTGTGGTGCTCCATAATTGCTCACATCCACATCAGAGACACAGCTCTTGAGTCTCACAAACTGAGGTCTGCCTGACACATAATCAATTATGTTTAAATTTACCCCTTAACAGGGATGGCTGGATGGTATTGAAGCCACTGGAGAAATCAAAAAACATAATCCTCACAGTGCTGCCAGCTTTGTCCAGGTGAAAATAAGCCTTATGGAGCAGACAGATTATTGCATCCTCCACTCCAATCTTTTTCCACTAGGCAAACTGCAGTGGGTCCAGGTGGTCTACCACAAGAGTCCAGGATTTGTCCCTCAAAGGTCTTCATGATGATGACTTGTCTGTAGTCATTAAATGAAGAGACGCCTGCCTTCTTTGGAACAGGAACAATGCAGGATGTTTTCCACAGCAGTGACACTTTCTGAAGCCTTCAGGGACAGACTGAACAGGTGAAAGAGTTTGTCACAAATTTTTTCAGCACAGGCCCTAAGATCTTGAGAATGGACTCCTTCTGGTCCTGCAGCTTTACTGTGTTTAGCCTCCGTAGTTGTCTCCTTGCTTGGATTTGTTGATGTAGTAGGCATGGCGTGGGGAGTCTGATCATTTGAAGAAGGTGGTGGCGGGGGAGGGAAATCTATTAAAAAATTGGTTCAGGGTATTAGCTTTGTCCACATCCCCTTCTAGCACCTGAGCCCTGGATTGTTGAGACCAGTAGTTATACCCAGTCTATTCCAGACATCTTTCATGTTATTCTGAGTAAGCCTGTTTTCTATTTTAGCTTTGTTAGCATCCTTTGCTTCACTCAGCTTTTTTCTTTAGCACACGCTGTACGTCCTTCGGAGCCTCTTTGTCACTGGATTTGAATGCTCTCTTTTTCTTATTCAGGAGACTTTTTAGATCCTTAGGGAAAAGAGTAATTTTCTAAAACAAATAGGCAATTATTTTATCAATAAGTCACTTTTTGTCTTGGATGACTTTGTTTTTGAAATAAATTAAATAAATGAAAGTACTCTTTCCCAACACTTATGATGTAGTCAATGATTAAGCACAAACAGAAGGAGTAAGAAAAAGTATAAATAATAGAGAAAATATCTGTAACCTTGTGGTCCCACCTACACATGTATATACTATAATGTATGTATCTATACAGTGTATTCAGAAAGCATTCAGGCCCGTTCACTTTCTGCACAAATTATTGAGTTGTACATTTAATTCTGAATGTATGAATTTGTCATGTACTCAATAACCCATTATGATAAACTGCATTTTATCTTCAAAAAGGCTTGCAAAACTATTAAGAGACACCCCTATAACATGATGCTACCGCCACTGTGCTTCACTGTAAGGAAGATATCTGGTATGTGATGAGCAGTTTCTGGCTCGCTTGACATACTGCTTGGAGTTTTGACCAAAGACTTCAATTTTTGTCTCATCAGACCAGAGAGTCTTTCTCCGCGTGGTCTGTGGTATGCTTTTATTGAAGAATGGCTTCCTTCTAGCCACTATACCATAAACACCTGATTGAGTGTTGCTGAGATATTTGTCCTTCTGACAGGTTCTTCCATTTCAGTAGGAGACTTCTGAAGCTCTGCCCAAAGCACTTCTGGCTTGGCTATTTAGTTTGGCCTGATGGAAAAGTGCTGGTGGATCCAGCCTTCTTCCATTTCACAGTTATGACATTTACTGCACTCCTGGGAACTCAAACCTGTAACTCAAAGCTTTCCAAAAGGTTTTATACCCTTGGCCTGATGTATGCCTAATCACTATTTGATCACGGTGGTCTAACAGAGAGTTCCTTGGACTTCATAGCATTGTATTTGTCCTGATACACAATGTGAATTATGGGACCTTGTATACACAGGTGTGTGTGTCTTTCTAAATGAGATTCAGTCGATTCAGTTTGCCACCAGTGGATTCCAGTCAAGTTCTAAACACATTTCTGAGAGAATTAAAGCAAACAGGAGGCACCTGAGCACAATTTGGGGTGCCACAGCAAATGGTTTGTATACTTATAGAAAAGAGAAATATCAGTTTTTGATTTTTAGTGAATATGCAAACCTTTATAAAAACCTATTTACACTTTGTCATTGGTGAGTTATTGAGTGTAGATTGTTGGGCAAAAAAAGGCAGATTGATCAATTTAAAATTTAATCTATAACACAATAAAATGTACAGAAAGTGAAGGGGTCTGAATATTTTCTGAAGCCCATATATGTACTAGATAGATAGATAGATAGATTACATAGTGACCAGCGAAGATTCACAGTAAAAGCATTAGATCTGTCTGTCTGTCTCAAAGTGGATCCACTTTTCTCAGACTCTCTGTAATGTGCCTTTATGGAAGAGGCACACCTGTGATTAGGTTCACTGCTGGCTAGCTACCTGGCCTTGCCTTAACAGTGTGTTAACAAGAAACAAAGACGGTTAGAAGAAAAGACTCATTTTCTCTCCACTGCTCTGACCTACATAGCTGACAACGGCTAATCTTTGTGTGGGAGTGGATTGTGAATAATGCAGGAAATATGTAGGAGTCATTTATGAATCATGAAACATATTCTAGACAAGCATTCCTCTAAAAACTCTAGTATACCTTGTTAGACGTGCACTGCCCAGCACACTATTTGTTCTTGTCTATGTGTTTATATTATTCATACTCATATACTGTACAGTGTAAGCCCAGCTCGGTCTGTCACTAACACTTCTGGTCTACTAGTAACCACTAGAGGGCATGTTTGAGGTTAAATGCAACATGCATGCAATGAGAAAAATGACACTGCAGCCCTCAGCATATCTTTGAAACTTATGATTTGGGGAAGTCCATTCAAATTTACAGAACCCACTACAGCTCTGAGATCAGCTAGCCATTGTATACACTGTGCCTTGATTTTAGATAGGGTGATGGCACCTGAATTTCTCTTTCGTGGTGCTCAAAGTCGTAGCTCCTTTCCATTCTAGTACCATTTTTTTACTCATTTTGTAGCAGTGTTCAGTAATACTTTGGTATCTGTTCTGTACAAACTGGTTAGCAGCTACTTATTAAGCCTACTGGTCAGTATAGGTGGTTTATTATTAATAAAGTAATAGCTGATAACAGTACTTTAAGAGGAAGTAGGTATTTACAGAATTATACATGACAGCTCAACAAATGGATGTTATTGCTTTGAGATTTACAATTAATAGTTTACAATAGAGTGATAGTAATGTTCAGGAACACTTACTGTTCACACTGATCAAAACTAGAAGAAGATGAATCAATTGTATTTTAGCATGGGGAGATTAAAAAATGCAGAATATTGGAGAAGCTTGCAGTTGATTTTTTTATGGAAAAGACCCTGACTTACAATACAGTGAATGGTAATTTCAGGAACTATAAAATAGATTATTTACTTTTTTTATTTGGTGACGTTAGCAACTCTAAATTGGCCTCCACATGAGCGTGGATGTGTATGTGAGTTCGCTCTTCAGTGAACTCCATTCCAATTCCCAACTATTGCTGCCAGTGTAGATCTGGTTCCTTTGAAAGTTTGTTTTTGATTTGGGAATTCAAAAATGAATTGAATTTTATTATACAGTTTTTCAGCTTCCTCAAATTAGGCGACATTCAAGCAAAGGTAACACTCTTTTGTACATTTTGTTCAAGGTCTTTAAACAGACACTGGTCACAACATTAAGAAACTACACTCATGGCAAAGGCCCAAATCTTTGACTTAAATTTCTTTTCCTGAATAACAAAGAGTGGCATCTTATAAAATAGCTGTTATATTTTCTGTATTGTATCTCATTCTGGTCGCTATGTTGTCTGTTTTTGGGACAGCTTCTCACAGCTTTATTCTTGTTGCCAAGGTAGATTTTCCCCTTGTTTGGGGGGCATGTCTTCCAAAGTTGTAACCCATGAGTAATGCAGCGATGTGTTTAAAAGATCGGCTATTTCACCATTTCTTTATTCAAGACAAATGCGAATAACAAACTTTTGTTAAACCTTCTGTTGAGAATTCCTTGCTTTTGTATTGATCATTTAGATTCCCAACTTTTGCTTCGCACTTCTAACCTTGATTTTTCTTCAGCGCTTTGGCTACATTGTTTTGATTCTTTTTGATCCCCCAGTTTTGATCTTTTCTTGTTTTGCGTCTCTCACCTTCTCTCCTAGTTTGCCTTTTAAATCTTTTGTCAGTTAGCCAGCATTACAACAGTCACGTCAAAATGATGTCAGACTGGTAAGAGGTGTCATTGCCATTGTTCATGCAAAACACCAAAAAACTGCATCATCTGTTAGAGAGATAAGAAACAAAACACCATGTGATAACATTATAAATATGCTTTATTCTTTGGTCACTAAATATGTTCCTGGAAAGTTGCTCTGCAGCCAGGTTGGGCAAATTGTTTTTTTCTTCAGTACCGCATGATGCTTTATGAGGCCAGTGTGACATCACAGAGCTATAGCAGCCCTACACTGAATTTTGATGCTTGTGGAACAACCTCATTAGTACTCCAGCTTTCCACTCTGCAAGCATTAAAAAATTTTAAAAACTTCCAGCATTTTCATTAGAAGGATACATTGGCTGACCTTAATGAGAATATTGCGAGAGTGCTGCCATTTGACAATTTGCATGTATAATTAGCCATGTGCCAAACAAAGACAAGTCTTAAAGGAGCCCTTTATTTTCTGAGGAAGAAAACACATGAGACCCTGTGAAATAATAATAATGATAATAATAATAATAACAATAATAAAAATAAAAGATTTATTAGAAGGTGTTTCTATTTTTTTCATGGAAGAAAAAAGTACAAAGCAACTTCACAAAGAACTGAAACAAAAAGACATGTAGCTGCACTTGGTGTCACAACTTCAAAGAACGGAACCAGCCAGTATCCTCCCTCTGCTTTGTTGCATGGCTAATGTTTTTCTCCTTTCATTAGTCAAAGGACTATGAAGATATCTGCTTCAATTTAAACATGCCTTCATAAACTGAATGTTATTTTTGATCAGCCTCTCATCTTTGATGCCCATGTCAGGTGTCTCAGTCATTTTTGTTTATTCCAATTGAGAAACCTTTCTAGGCCTGGAACTATGATGGAGATGGAAATGCTTGTCCATACTTGTCCATGCTTTTATGTCATCTCATCTTAACTATTGTAATTAATTTTTTGCATATCTTAGTAAATCTACCTTGAACTGTCTGCAAACTGTCAGCTGCCATGCTTTTAACTAGATCCAACTTGAGGTCTCATATTACACAGATTCTGTCATCCCTCCATTGGCTGCCAGTCAAATTTAGATTTCATTTTAAAATCCTGACTTTTTACTTATATAGCCCTCCACAGCCAGGCCCCCCACTACATTAGTGACCTTGTGCAACATTACATTGCCAGTCAAGTTCTTATATCCAGGAAACAAAGTCTCCTTTCTGCACCACACACCAGACTGAACTATGCCATGATTGTGCTTTTCAGTCTGGTGCTCCAAAGTTATCTCCATACGGTTCTTCATCAGGCTTATTCCTTTGAGATGTTCAAAAGTCATTACAGAGTTAGGGAATAATACTTCATGCCTTCCACCCCCAAAACCTTTGAAACCTTTCAGAACTCTTTTGAGTGAGTCTCGTGTTTTTCAATTGTGATATCACCTCCGAAACAAATTTTAGCATCAGTTTTACGAAACTGTAAATCATAGCTTACTGTGCTTATTTAGCTCATCACTAACTATGGACAACCTAGCACAGAAAATCCAATAACAATTGACTGGTTGGATTCAGATCAGACAGGGTGTTCTTCCCAATCATACCTCTATAGGTATCTTTATTATTCCTCACACGACCATAGAAATCTCCCATTAGGGCAAACATATTCAGTACATTGCCTTCCTTTCAAGCGCCAAATCCAATATATAAAAATGCTGAATACTCAACAGGGGCCTCATGTATAAACGGTGCGTACGCACAGAAATGTTGCGTAAGAACTTTTCCACGTTCAAATCGCGATGTATAAAACCTACACTTGGCGTAAAGCCACGCACTTTTCCACGGTACCTCATGCCTTGTCGTACGCAAGTTCTCCGCTCGGTTTTGCAAACTGGCGGCACCCAGCGTCAAAGCAGTGCTATTGTTCTTGTGTGATTACTCATTATTTTCATGACGCGGCTGTATAAATACACAGAAACTAACCGCATATTGTTTATTAGTGTAATGCATCTGATTGTAATTAACTCTTAACAATATAATGGTCCAGGGAACAGCCATAGTATTCCAAATGCCATAACTGCTTTAGCGTTGTTACTCTCACTGCACCTTTCTCTTCTTCTTATTTTTCTTCTTCTTCTTTCAGCTCCTCCCGTTAGGAGTTGCCACAGCGGATCATCTTTTTCAATATTGCTCTCACTGCACGACTCGGAGTATTGATATCACTGTATCTGAGTGTGAATCACAGCAGCAGCTGATCGGAAAGAGAATTATCGGTATACAGCTTTAAAGACACGCTGTCTCAGCCACTGCAAAACGTTTTAAAGCCTTTCCTGTACGGACCTCGCGGTTCAGAAACAGTTTAATCCCAAGAACTTTAAATGCACTCAATCAATTGCTCCTTGTAGAACGGTTTGTACTTATAAGTACAATCACCGCACTGTAAACTTGCATTACAGTTATAATATCGTACAACCTGAGCCACTTTATAAAGCGTGTATTTACATATGATGACGATATCATTTTTAAGGTGAAATGCAGCAAAATATGTTTGTTAAATTATACACATAAAACTTTAACTTCATTTAAATAATCTATATTCTTCACTGGGAGTGTCGTGGAGGATAGAATAATTAAACATGTACTACGAAGATAGTTCAATGTTCTTTAAACGTTTTGAAGAATCGGCGCTAAGCTTACAGATGGCTTAACGTCTATTACAGAGCAGATTGTATGGCGATCGGTTACTTGGGGAAAGAAAAGCACTGACTGCAGTGACGGCTACGCCAATATATATTGAATATAACACAGAAAGAGAAAATAACAACACAGCTAAAAACGCACCGACAAATTTCGACAAAAGATAAATGCTTGTCATGAGCACGAGGCTCATGAAACCCATGTTTAATAATGTGCTTTAGCTCCTATCATCATGAAAATGACATCACGTATACATCTCAGTATTTTAGTTATTCAGAGAGCTGTAATATCACAAATGTAATGGACTCTGTGTCCAGTTGGAGGAAGAGAGCCAGTTTAAGAAGCAAGTAGTGATTCACACACATAGATCACATACGAGTAGAAGATCAAATACAAAACAAAGCATTTAACGTGCTACTTTAATTACGATGTAATTTTGAGAAACTGGTTAATTAAACGATTTTAAGATGACGTTTATAATGTTCTACTAAATGACAAAATAAACTACGTGATTAAAGTGGAAAATTCGAGATTAAAGTTGACGTTTCGTGCTTTTTCCCCACCGTGTGCCTTTTTACTCTGTACCCTAGTAAGCTTTCATATGACACTCAGACAGTGGGCTTACGACTCTTCTTTTCACGGCAACTTTGATATGTGACTTCTTTTTTATTTCCGGCACTGGGCGATTTTGTGAATGTGAGCTTTCAAGTTTCTCCAACACGCTATGCCACTCGATCAACTTCATTTTGTTGATTATACCACGGTTTATTTGAACAAATAGTATGTTTTTCCTTTGCCTCCACTTGGTATTCGCTGAAATTCTTATATTTTCCCCGTGCATCTGGATTTTTCTGTGCATGAGGCAGGTGTCTACCAAAAAACAGTCAAATTGTTCCACTCTTCAACTTGAAATTATATTAAGAGGATCCTCTTGTTTAATGGAACAAATGCCCAAATACATAGCACCTAGTGCTTGTCCAACACCAGAGTAAAAGAGAGATCGGTCTTGTTTAAGTGCTAGTGTTGTGCATAGGGTGCTAATTCCTAGCGTACATACAGCATGTGCACAGCCATACTGTGTTAATTTTAGAGTTTCAGATGGACACAGACACATCTTTAAGATGTAGAAAGAAGTCACGTGAACCTAGGGTGGATGTGCAAACTTCTCAGTAGTACTGGATATAAGGCAGGGACCAGTCCTCAAATCAATTCTAAAGGATATTCACCCATATGGAAAAAATTTTGAGTCACTAATCAACATGATACATTTGTGGAAGAAAATCAAGGTGTCTGGAGAAAAGCTCACAAAAAAAATGGGAAGAAAAAGTCCACACCATGGACAATGTGAATTTCCCCTTGGGATTAATAAAGTATCTATCTATCTATCTATCTATCTATCTATCTATCTATCTATCTATCTATCTATCTATCTATCTATCTATCATATAGTGCCTATCATCTATCTATCTATCTATCTCTAAACCATTCATCCATCCATTATCCAACCTGCTACATCCTAACTGCAGGGTCACAGGGGTCTCCTGGAGCCAATCCCAGCTAACACAGGGTGCAAGGCAGCATCTCCAAACCATTTTCTTAAATTATTTTTTTTTCTCATTTCTACACATTTTTCAACCAAGTTCATGGAAAAGGCTTTAAGATTGTGTTTCCAATTTAAGACTTAAAAACACAAGGTCCCTGTTTTGTTATAGCTTTTTGGCTGTGAACCTGCTGAACCCACAAAATGCTACTTTAATGTTCTACTTAGAAAACGGTCACACCTTGCACTCTTTGCTTCACAAACCTCCAATTTTCTTTAAACTGTTACACATCAATCGCAAGATAATAACATGTTCATTTACAAGAAACATGGGTCACTTCCTGTATGTAAAGCTTGGATTTGGATGAATTATTAAAAAGCAGCTGTCCAATCTGAGGAGCTTAAAAGTCTACCCAGTGACACCCCTAAAAATGTTTAACTTGTTAAAATCATTATCATAACTCTCCACAAAATGGAATTGCTCCAGAATATGTCACTCTGCTTATGCTGCTTAGATGAATATTAATTTACAATAGGTACTTTGTATCAAAGACATGCTAATTAGCTTAGAGTGTGATTAAAACAGGATTCCCAGTTTAATTAAATGCAGGTCATGTTAATTATAGACATGCAATTGTCTAATTAGCTTCTTCGTTACCTCTCACTTAATGACACTTGGTAGTGCTGGCTGGAGCTGTTTACAAACCCAGTAATTAGCCGAGTTAGTTGACAACAGTAAAGCAATGATTAAATCTGGCATGTCACAGGCATTTGTTTGAAGAGAGGCATCTGCAAGGCCCTCAATAAAAGAATAATAAAGCCAGAGGAAACACTTTCTGTTCTATATATAATAGCATGTAATGCAAGAAAACTCTGATGTTTAATGAAGCTGATTAGGAAGATCTGAGAAGGAACAACTTTGTAAACAGTTTTTCGCAAATGTAACCTGCCATTGTTGTAATGACCTTTACTATGACCAGAGATAAAAGATATCCACAAGAAATATATGCAATCCTTCTGTAAACATTGATGCAATCCTTGCTCTAAGATTTTATTTAGTTTTATTTAAATGTACAAGTCATACAGAGCAGCGGAATGGTATGGCAAGAGATCAGTTAGGACTGTTGCCTCTCCACTTCAGTAGAATGGAATTCATTCCCAGCATATTCATTATATGTATTCATGTGCTAGACTGACATTCTCTGCAAGTTTGTTTCTTTCTTTTAATGGTTGAATGGATGGATAGATAGATTGATGGGCAGCATTTTTCAAGCACAATCCTGAAACGTCATTCTACTTGCCTGTTTTCATTACATCTGATTTTGAATTTTGAATCATTCAACAAACTAAAGTATAGATTTTAAATTACTTTTAAATATGAGACAACAACCAAGATGGCTAACTACTTCAGAGCAGTTTGGCCAGGGTTTGTCTAGGACAATATTGACTTTAGATACTGCTGGATATTTACAGTGGCCGTACCCTAAGGACATTTATTTATAGCAGTGGTTCTCAACCTTTGGTATGCATACCACTGGTGACCCACATGCTGTTATCTGATGGTACATAAGGAAAATAAAAAAATAAAAAAAATGATATGTTGGGAACCAGGTTTTTGTGATGGAGGAATGGACATTGGCAGCAGATGGCTCTTAAAAGGATCATTTTTTTTCCAGTGGCTGAACCTGAATCTCCATCCTTGGCTCCAGTTCAGGTCCACCAATCTGTCTCACACCACTCCTGATGCAAGATTCCTCTTCTGTCTCTCCAACCCTGTCTAACTCTTCTCTTCTGCATCCATTGCCTGCACTGATCTGAAGTCTTGCACGGCTTAAATATGGTCCAAGGAAACCATTTCCTCCAGCTCTCCACCTTGTTGAGCTGATCAGTAAGAGGATCGAGTCACACCCAGAAACCACACATCGAGACCAATGAATGTTTGCTAAGGTGTGCGTCTTAGTATGTAAGTGCTGTGTTTTTGCTCTCTTCTTCCACAGTCTGCATATGCAGTTTATGCAGTCTCTCTCGTTTAGGTGTGCTTTATGTACATTACAATATTTTTTTTAGTTTTGTTATATTTATTTTGTCTTCAGTCATTTTAGAACAGTTTTAGAGATTACCAAAGAATAAAAATATCAGTAATAAACTTTACTCATGTGGAATCACAAACATGGCAAAATAGGTGTGAGGCCTTCTAAAATGACCAGTCTGCCTGAGGATATTGACCCCAAATCCAGCTCTGCCTCACTGCTAAATACTTGCTTCAGCCTAGAAAGCTCCAAGCAAAGGGACAAAAAAAACTGCAAAAGTTTCAGAGTAAAACAATAATCTTTCCAAGAATGAGGATGACCATAAACTTTGGCTTGTGCACAAAAGGGTGAACAAATACTCTTAATATATAAAAAATGTATTGATAAAAATAGAAAAAATACAAGCAAAACTTCTAAAGTGTGAAAACAGGCAAAATGAATTGCCTAATAGGCAATCCGAGTGCAAAGAAGTAACCTCCAGTCTATGGGTGACAGGGCTTCAGCTCTATAGCTCCCAGACTTTGGAACAAAATCCCTAAATTAATGAGATCAACTGACTCCGTTCATTCTTCCAAAAAACAACTTAAAACTCATTTGTTCAGGAAGGCTTTTAATTTACCCTGACTTGACTTTCTGACCGTTCTTTTAGTTTACAGTCTCTGTACAAATGCCCAGGAAGATTTGTGTTTGTACCACACATAATGTTCAGGGTTTTATTGTGGTATCCATAACTTTGTATTTTATTCTGGTTTATTGTCTGTTATTCTTTTTCATTGGTTTTCATATCCTGCATTTACCTTTATTTAGTGTTTTTGCAGATATTATTTACTGTATATCCAAAGATGTATATTCAATCTTGTTCTTTTGAATTTCTGTGAATTGCTTTGAGCATGGGAAAGGCCTTGTATAAAAAATCAAGAGTGGTCTTCCCTAGACTTTCTCGTATACTCAGATATGGGGATGGATATTTGAGGAGCAAACCGCAAGACAATGAATATATTTTTATATTATGTATATTAAAGAACCATCAAGAGCAAATCAAATCAAATTAATAATATGTTGAACAATTATTATAAAAGTAAACTTGAATAAATCAGACTCTGCAGCTGCATGAATAAAAAAGTACCACTTCCAGTTAGCGGAAATAGCTCAAAAGTTGATAGAAATCTATGTTTTGTACCTAATACTTGTGTGCAAAATTTTGTTGACCTAAGTGAAAGTGTACTCAAGTTATCATGTTTACATATACACACAGACAGACACACAGAAATAATTCCAAAAATGGTATTTTTGGTCTAAAATGTCAACATTCATCAAAATCTCGAAATCAAATTTTTGGATGATTATAATACTTTCCCTATGATAAAGTAAACTGGACTCAGGGAGGTCGAAAATCTAGAGATTCATCAAAATCTCAAGGTCAAATTTTTGGATGATTCCAATACTTTTGCTATAATTTGTATACAAGAAGGTAAAAATGTATTATTATTACTATTATAACCCTTTTTAAAGTTCGGTACGTCAGCCATTATTCCACATGTTGCATTATAGGTATAGCGAGATTACAGTTCAATCCAAGATTACAGTACAATCCTTTCTTATCATAAGCATCAAACCGTTTTATTCAGCTCTTACCTTATAGAAGATACTTGAAAATTCCTAAAAGTGAGAAAGAAAATCTTTAAAGAGCTTTGATGCTTAAAAACATGAAGTGTTCCAATAGAAATTACTCTTTATCATCCATCCATCTATTTTTCTGAATTTACTTTTTTCTATTACAGGCCCTAAGCAGCACTGCTCCCATGATGGAAGCCAACACAAATAACACTGATAATAAGGAAAATTAAGAACACATACACAGAATTCTACATAAAATACCCTCACAAAAAATGAGCATGTAAATTTCACTTGATGTCATCAGTCATCTTTGAAGTACCGTTTAGCAATGAACAGCATATTGTCTTAAGGTACAAATGATCTCTTGTCTTAAAAAATCACAGGATTCTATCGCTCTTATTTTATTAAAACAGTATTTAGGGTGGAGATGATGAAAAGGGTTAATAACGAGTGCATCATTTTAGGTCAAAATCTGCATTTGGCTGTTCCACAAAAGTTTGATAAACCCATAGACTGTGCTTGCTGTTGTCATGTCTTGCAGATTTGTATTATTTTGAAAATGCGTGTTTTCAAAGGCATGGGTCAGACTAAAGGGCAGAACTTACAGCAGTTTAAATGCATTAGACATTTGTGATTGACATTGAATGCATTGCAAATGGTATTGTAAGGAGAGATGTTCCCAAATTAGTTGATGTTCGAAGGATTGTCCCTCATAAATTATCTGGAAAAGAATATAATCAATAAGCTTGTTACATCTGCAGATGACAGCAAACTAGGTGGAAGAAAAGATGATCTAGTACAGTATCAGCTAAATTGTTTCAGAGGAACTTGGACAGTATACAGGCCATTGGCAGATAAAATTAATGTAAGTAAATGTAAAGTATTACACGAAGGAAGTAAAAATGTTAATTTTGAATACAGTATGAGAGGTCCAAAATTTGAAAGTGCACCATATGAGGAGGACCTAGGCATCTTGGTGGACTTATTACTATCTATATAAAGACAGCATACAGAAGCAATCAAGAAAGCTAATAGGATATTAGGTTATAAATCACAATGTCTAAGTACAAGTCAAGGAAGGTTATGCTTAAGTTACATAACGGAGTAGTGAGACCTCACCTTGAATGCTACATTCAGATTTGGTCTCCATATTATGAAAAAAACACAGCACTAAAGAAAGTTCAGAGAAGAGCATCTAACAGATTCTGGGGCTAAGAGGTAGAAGCTATGAGGAGACAGTGAAGGTGTCAAACCTTTTCAGTTTAACAAACAAAGATTAAGAGAGGACATGATTGAAGTGTTTTAAATTATGAGAGGAATTAGTACAGTAGATACCAGTTATTACTTTCAAATAAACTGCAACCAGCTTATGGGCACATGGTTGGGAACTTGGTAAGAGCAGATTGTGCATAAAAGTGAGAAAGTTTTTTGTCACGCAAAAAACCATAGACACATGGAATAAATTACCAAGTAGTGTGGTGGAGAGCAGGGGCCTCATGCATAACGCCATGAGTAGAATTCAAACTATAACATGACGTAAGCACAAAAGCCGAAATGTTTTTACGCACAGAAAAATCCAGGGGATCTCTGCGTTCGCCAACATCCGCGTTCTCCCGCTACATAAATCCCAGTCAGTGTAAAAAGTAACGCTCATGCACACGCCTGTTGTCCCACCTCAACTCCTCCCAGAATTACGCCTCTTTAAATTTGCAAATCAATATAAATAGCCCTTAAGCTCAGCGTTCTGTGAAAAGACAATGGGAAAAGCGGGACAGAGGGAAAATGGAAGAATTTCAGCGAATGCCAAGTGGAGGGAAGGAAAAACATACTATTTGTTGGTTTAAACAGTGGTATAAACAACAAAAAGAAGCTGATCGAGTGACATAGCATGTCGGAGAAACTCGAAAGCTCAAGTTCACAAAGTCACACAGTACCCAAAATAAAAAATAAGTTGTCACATATCAAAGTCGCCGTGAAAAGGCGAGTTGTAGGCCACCGTCTTAGTGTCATATGAAAGCTTATTAGGGTACAGAGAAAAAAAAGGCACACAGTGGGGAAAAAGCTCAAAATGTCAATTTTAATCTCGAAATTTCCACTTTAATCACATAGTTTATTTTGTCATTAAAGTAGAACATCATAAACTTCATCTTAAAATCATTTAATCTACTAGTTTCTCAAATCCCATCGTAACTAAAGTAGCAAGTTAAATGCTGTATGTGCTCCATGTGTGTGAATCACTACGTGTTTCTTAAACTGGCTTTCTCTACCCCCAACAGGACACAGAATCCATTACATTCGTGATATTACAGCACTCTCAATAACTAAAATAATGAGATGTATACGTGATATCATTTTCATGATGATAGGAGTTAAAGCATGTTATTAAACATGGAAACATGGTGGTGCAGTGATTGTGCACAACTTTCGATGAAATAATTTATTGCAGTAGTACTCAGGTGCTCATGACACAAGCTTTTAACTCATGTCGAAATTTGTTATTTTCTCTTTCTGTTTTAAATTCAATATATATTGGCGTGGCGGCCCCTGGGATTTGGCAGGCCCTGCTGTACTGTCTCTTTCAAACGTACTAACCTCCAATTCCTGTCCTTCCTTTTCTTTCTACAAGTAACCGATCGCCTCACAATCAGCTCTGTAATGGACATTAAGCCATCTGTAAGCTTATAACGCCGATTCTTCAAAACTTTTAAGGAACATTGAAATATCTTCGTAGTACATGTTTAATTATTCTATCCTTCACGCCAGTCCCAGTGAAGCATAGAGTGCGAGGCAGGAACAACCATTAATTATTAACAATACAGATTATTTAAATGAAGTTAAAGTTTTATCTGTATAATATAATAAATATAATTTGCTGCATTTCATCTTAAAAATGATATCGTCATCATATTTAAATATGCACTTTATAAAGTGGCTCAGGTTATGCAATATTATAACTGTAGTGCAAGTTTACAGTGAGGTAATTCTACTTATAAGTACAGATAGTTCTACAAGGAGCACTTGATTGAGTACATTTAGTGCTTTTTCTGAACCGTGAGGGCCGTACAGGATATGTTTGAAGCGTTTGCAGTGTGAGAAACAGTTCAAATAGGAAGCATGTCTGAGGTAGCGTGTGCTTGATGCTGTATACCGATAATTGTCTTTCCGATCAGCTGCTCTGAGTCGTGCAGTGAGAGTAATATGGAAAAAGATGATCTGCTGTGGCAACCCCTAATGGGAGCAGCTGAAAGAAGTAAAAGAAGGTGCAGTGAGAGTAACAACACTAAAGCAGCTATGGTATTTATAATAGTTTGACCATTCCGTGGACCTTTATATTGTTACAGGTTAATTACAATCAGATGCATTAAACTAATAAACAATATGTGGTTAATTTCAATGAATTTATAAAGCCGCGTCAGGAAAAGAAAGGATAACCACACAGGAACAGTAGCACTGCTTTGACGCTGGGCACTGCCAGTCTGCAAAACCGAGCAGAGAACTTGCCTACGACAGGGTATGAGGTACTGTGGAAATGTGCGTGGCTTTACGTCAAGTTTAGGTTTTATACATCGCGATTTAAACATGGAAACGTTCTTACACAACATTTCTGTGCATATGCACCATTTGTACATGAGGCCCCAGGACTTAAGGGAACATCAGATCTCAATTTGATTTTATGTTGGGCAGTCTTGGTGAACAGGATGGGCAAGTGTGTTAGGCTGAATGGCCTGTTCTCATTTTCTAATGTTCTAATATTCTAACATTCATTGCCAATACTAATTCAAGGTCATACTTTCATATGATGCCAATTTAACATGTGACTTCCACAGTTAATTCTTCATTTATTTAAACAGCTGCAACTATGGTTTTTATAATTTTTAACATCTCCTTTAATTTTGTTCACGTTTATTTTATAAAAGTTATCAGAGCTGTCTTTCCTTTATTAAAGTGATAAAATGATCACCTTTGCTCATACTTGTGGACCCATGATTAGTGATGAGGTTATCAGGTGATTATTGTCTTTCAACTTCATTAGAACCCAACTTGTGTTTAAGTTAGTACTGTTCACAGATTGCTCCTCTTAATCCTTCTCTGCTGCCTATGGGTTCTTCCAGTAATGCCTGGGTGATATAATACCTTACAGAAATGCCACCCAGCATTCTATGGGCTGCTACTCTCCATGTCATCTCTTACTGCAGTAGTCCTCCAATAAATCCTGGCACTCTCTTTCTTTTATAGGCCTCATCCATTTATTCTTCTCAGGGGATTTTCAGCTCCAGCATCATCACCTATTAATACATTCCTGGGATTAAGTAGCAGACTTTAAAAACCCCTCCATTGCAGTATCATCAGAGTATTTAAAAGGCATATCTAGGCAGCAGCCTGGGATTAATCATTATATCAATTCACTCTCTTACAATAGACTTGACCTTTTTACTTTAATCCAAAACAATATTAAAACTATACATCTAATGAAATTCCATCCATCCATTATCCAACCCACTATATCCTAACTACAGCGTCATGGGGGTCTGCTGGAGCCAATCCCAGCCAACACAGGGCGCAAGGCAGGAAACAAACCCAGGTCAGGGCACCAGCCCACCGCAGGGTGTGCACACACACACATACCAAGCACACACTAGGGACAATTTAAAATTGCCGATGCACCTAACCTGCATGGCTTTGGACTGTGGGAGGAAACCAGAGTACCCGGAAGAAACCCATGCAGACACAGGGAGAACATGCAAACTCCACGCAGGGAGAACCCGGGAAGCAAACCCAGGTCTCCTAACTGCGAGGTAGCAGGGCTACCACTGTGCCACCATGCCGCCCCTTCTAATGAAATTAATTTATTTTATTTTAATAGTAGTAATAGTAGCAGTAAGTTAACAGTACATTAAAATTATAAATGTATGTCCAACCAACATGCAACCCATTGTCACTCTCTGATGCCATGTTAAACAACAAAGTGTTAAAACACAAGTGGGGCTCAGCACACACAGGGCAAACAGTAAGGTTCAGTTGCAGTGCTAGTTTGGTAAAAGGCAACAGCAGGTGAAACCTAAGCATAAGAAGCCTTGATAATGGAAACTAGAGGGGAGAGAGAGAGGTTGGGAGTATGTACTGATAGTGAATGGCTGCACCCACCGGTGGCTGGTGTGCCAATCCTGCCACCAACCCCCAAGTTTTCCCTGTAAATTGGAGGTCCTGTTTGCAGGGCTGGATGCAGATTAACGTCATACCCAGGACAAAGCAATAGCTGTTGGTAAAAAGTTTCTTATCTTGGAGGGAAGAAATGGAGACACACGATGGAGGTTTGAAAACACCTGCTAAATAATGCAGTGCCTATAAAATGTATTCACCCTTTTGGAAGTTTTCTAATTTTACAGTTACCCAACATAGCAGCAGATTTAGTTTGACTTTTTTGACACTGAGCAACAACAAAAACACTTTTTAATGTCAAAGTGAAAACAAATCTCTGCAAGTGGTCTAAATTGTTTAAAATGAAACATAAATTAATTCATAGCATATGTATTCACCTTATTCAAGTCAGTATTTAGTAGATGCACCTTTGACAGCCATGATAGCCATGAGTCTGTGCATACAGGTGTCTATCAGCTCTGGCACTGGCATTTTTCTCTATTTTTCTTTACAAAACTGCTGATGCTTTATCAGGTTGCATGAGGGTCCAAGTTGACAACACTTTGTCAAGTTCGGAAACAAATTCTCAATTTGGATTCTTACTTGGTCACTTCAGGATATTAACATTGTTGTTTTTAAGCCATTCCTACACCGCTTTAGCTATATTCTGGAAAACAAATTTTCTCCCAAGGTGCAGGTTACTTACAGACTTATCTGGCTTTCCTGCAGGATTTCTGTGTATTTTGCTGGATTCATTTTCTCTTCTGCCCTCGCAATCCTTCCATGGGCTTGCTGCAGAGAAGAAGGCCCAAAGCATGCTGCCACTTCCATGCTTCATGGTGGAGGTAGTGTGTTTTTAATAATGTGCGGTCTCATCTGACCACAGAGCCTTCTTCCAGTTGACTTCAGAGTCTATGACTTTCCTTCTGGCAAAATTTAACCTGGACATCATGTATTGTTGTTAACGGTGACTTTCTCTTTGCGTCTTTTCCATAAAGCTATGGCTGTGTGAAGCACCTGGGTACAAGTTGTTGTATGCACAGTTTCTCTGCTCTTAGCCACTGTAGCTTGCCACTTCTTCAGAGTTATCAGAGGACTCTTGGTGACCTTCCTCACTTGTCTTCATCTTAGGAGCATCACTTTGTTCTTGTGGATAACCATTTCCTCTTTTTATTTCTTTATGATCGATTTAACTGGACTACAAGGGCTTTTCAGTGATTTGTATATTTTCTTGTTTCCATCCCCAGACTTGTGCTTTTAAGTCACTTTTCACAGAGTTGTATGGAGTGCTGTTTTGTGTTCATTATTTAGGTTAGTCCACCATGGTGGCTCACCAAAATTTGGAGTCTCTAGATAACATGCCTTTATGCAACAATCAACTGAAACCCCTTGGCTCCAGGTTGGTGATCTCCATTGAACAATTCTACAACTTCAAAAAACAATTGGCTGAAGCATGATTTACGAGTGCTGCATTAGTGGCAGTGATGTTTATAATCAATTATTTTGTGTTTTATATTTATAATTAATTTACACCACTTTGCAGAGATTTGCTTTCACTTTGATATTAAAGTCTTTTTCTGTTGATCAGTATCAAAAATGTCAAATTAAACCCAATGTGATTGGATTTTGCAGAACAATAAAATGTGAGAACTTCCAAGGGGGTAAATACATTAGATAGATAGATAGATAGATAGATAGATAGATAGATAGATGTGTATTTATCCCCAGGGGGAATTAGTACCCTAAGCACAACACTAACACTTTACTTTTGGTCAAGACCGATCTCTCTTTTACTCTGGTGTTGGACAAGCACTAGGTGCTATGCACTTGGGCATTTGTTCCATTAAACAAGAGGATCATCTAAATATAAATTCAAATTGAAGAGTGGAACAATTTGACTGTTTTTATGGTAGACACCTGTTCAGAGTATTCAGCATTTTTACATATTGGATTTGGCGCTTGAAAGGAAGGCAATGTACTGAATGTGTTTGCCCTAAAGAGAGATTTCAGTGGTCATGTGTGGAATAATAAAGATACCTATAGAGGTATGATTGAGAAGAACACCCTGTCTGATCTGAATCCAACCAGTCAATTGTTACTAGATTTTCTGTGCTAGTTCTGGGCTAGGTTCTTTCTTATATTCTGTAAGTGCCTTGAGCATGGGAAAGGCGCTATATAAATAAAATGTATTATTAGGTTGTCAATAGTTAGTGATGAGCTAAGCTATGATTTACAGTTTCGTAAAACTGATGCTAAAATTTGTTACAGAGGTGATATCACAATTGAAAAATACGAAGCTCACTCAAAAGAGTTCTGAAAGGTTTCAAAGGTTTTTGGGGGTGGAAGGTAAGAACTATTGCTCCCTACCTCTGTAAAGAATTTAATCTGTCGCACATCTGTTGAATAAATTCTATCTGTGCCACTCACTGACATTACCACACAGGAGTGCCTTTTTTATGTAATGTGACCTGCTCATATTGTCATACAAGGACACACCAAAACACCTCATTGTACACATTACTCCATTGGAAAATCTCTCATCATGGGTCACCGCACCCACAGCCCTGTCATACCATTAGGATGCAACTGTCCTTTGATGTTTCTGGATTCTTCCAGAAGAGGTTGAGGAAATACTCTCTCCAACTGCCGTGGAGCATCGTTTCTTTTTTGTATCCTATGAATTTTTAGGATTGTTGTCACTAAGATTGTCATCATAATTGACAAAGTGCTGATTGTACTACCAAAACAAATGGCTGCATGTGACAGAAAATGAGCCAGCTGATTGTTTCCCACTAGAAATCCTTATTTAAATGACAGACAGATGCAGGCAGAATTAATGTAAACACTTTAATTTCAGACAGGAACTAAATGTATTTTTTTGTGTGCCTATGGTACAGATCTCACATAAAACAAAATATTTTGGGTTTTTTTCCAAATTATTTTGAGAAGTAAATTATTCTGCCAATTCAGTTTTGCATAAATTGTTTTGCTCACCAGCAATAAATATTTTCAGGCACTCCATGTTCAAATACAATATTGCTCATAATTATACCTGGTACCAGAGTACCCTGGGCCAAAGCCCAATGACTGACTTTATAGTCATGTCATCTGCACTGTGGCCATATGTTCTAAACTCTCATATAAAGAGAGGTACTGAGCTGTCAAGTGTTCACCACCTGGTGGTGAGCTGTCTCAGGTGGATGCTGCTATTGGGCAGAACTGGAAGATCCAAATGGGTAATGGCAATATGTTTTAGAACAACTAGAGAATGCATCTGCTCAGAATGATTTCAGCTTCCACCACTAAAGGAGCCTCTCCTAAATGGAGCCTGTTCAAGATAGTAGTACTGGAGGATATTGTGACATGCTGAGGCCCAAAATTTTCTGGTACCGGCTGTGTAAGTAATCCTTGGATCCACTGTTGGACACAAGTGGCAAAGGGGAAACCTTTGAATTGAAGAAAAAATCATCCTGTACAATATCAACAGGAAGGTCTCCAGAATTGACAGAGAGGTACCAGAAGGTCATAATGGTCCTAGTTGTAGCAGTTGCTAGAGGAAAGATGTGTGTGTGTAGTTTAGTGAACCCATGGAGAATGCCTTTCTGATGACTTCAAAGAAGTTCTAGCAAACCGTTTGACAATTCCTAGAGAGGAAGTAGAACACAGTCTATGTCACATTGACCTCAACAGGGGCATTGACAAGAAGAGTATGATGCTCTTGAACCCAAAGGATACATTGTCCTCAGAGGCAGGATTGGGTCCACCTTTTTGGCTCAAGTTCAAAAGTTCCATAATGGCATGGCCTCAGGGGTGGATAAGATTAGACTCAAAGTACTGAAAGCACTGGATATTGTGGTAGTGTTTTGGTTAATACATCTCTTCATTATTTCTTGGAAGGTGTCTTAGGCCTGGCAAACACGTGAGAAGGTTTCCATTTTTAGAAATAATTACAAGAGTTTCAAAGTAAATTCCTTTCTAGCTATAGGACAGTGGAACTACTCTTTGTCCTTTTACAGCTACTTTAATGTTAATGAGAGTTTGCAAATCCTGTATACATTCTTTTTGTGGGCTTGGAAGGCTTAAGATTGTGTACCTGGATGCTGCTGCAAGAAAATGGTGTTTCAGGACAGCTGCTCTGTGCTATATGGTCCTGTTAATTATGAGAACTTAAGGGTTGCATCTCTGATGATTGGCTCCATCAATCTGGGTTTTCTAGTGTGCAATGGAAAGGTTTGTGGCTGAGAGTGATGTGGTTGGGATGTGAATTGGCACCTTCAAACCTGAGATGCTCAGATTTCAGGCACTCTCCTGGAAAAGTTCTCATGTTCCCTGCCCTAAGTGGAGAAGTTCAAGTACATGAGCATCTTATTCATAAAACACAGGTGAGATCTTGTTCAAAAGTGAGATGATTGTAAGAATGAACTGTGGAGAAAGGAAAAAAGACTAAGCATTCATCTCAAATTGCAGATACTTACTAAAACTTGCTACAGAATTGTGTATGATTTATTCTAGCTTAACGTACACCCTATTAGTGTCATGGCATACTTAAAAAGACACATTTTGAGCTAGTTTATCTCCTCTGTATTTTAATATGGATAAGTGCATTACAGAGGGCAGAAGCAATTAAAAAAGAATTTTGTGGTACTATTTTAAAGCTAGACACACTCCCCATTATGAGCCCTGCAGCTTTTATTTACTCACCTGCTCCAAGCCTTCTAATTGAATGTACATTTTGTGGAACTCTCAATTTGCGACCTGTATTTTTTCTGTTCCTTAGACTGAATTCTTCTCTGTTTCTGCATTGCAAGCTCTTCACCATTGCCACAGAAGCAGGAAACTGATGCTAGATCTGACAAAATGTGGAATCATTAACACTTGATAGCAAGTGAAGCTCTTTGGACCCCTGCAAACAAGCAGTGACAAGAATGAAAGTGTGATTGTTGAGTAAGACAAATATAGGATTTAGTTGCCATAGTTTTCAAGATATATTAGTTGTTAAGAAGTAGAGACCATGAGTATCATGGTAGAAATAGGAAAAAAAGCAAACTAGGCTTCCCCTTGCACAGCAAAGAGGAACTGTTGCTATTTCTAAGCCAGATATAATTAGTATTTCTAGACTCTCCCCAAGTTTGTCTAAAATGTATTGTTTCTGTCTTGAGTGGCTTCAGAGCTACCACATCAATGGGAATTGTCATGAGACACATTTTGGTTCAGCTGAAAAACTGCTTTAAATTGTGTTTACTCATTCTGACAAGACAGGTTAGCTTTTTATCTATATTTCTAATTTGCTTGTTACCATAGTTGAGGATGGAGATATATATGTAGACTGAAATTAAGTGATACTACATTGTGATAAGATACATTGCAGTTAGGGATTTTCCAAATCTGACATCTAAAGCATTAGTTTAGGCAGCCAGTGTTGAAGAGATGCACTACACTGCCCAAACAAAACACTTCTGTAAAAATGTCTCCTTTGTTAGTTCAAAGTAAGCCCACACTGCACATGGCCAGATAACTTAATAATATATTTGCACTTCATACAGGTTACATGTCAAAATAAACAGTGAAATTCTGTTAATCGTAAGAGGTCAAAACCTTCCTGACAGACACATAGAGAGGGAAATTCAAACATTGAACAAATCATTTTTTGTTCCACTGTACTCTATACCTGGAAACAATAACCACAAAATTTCACATTCTGTCTACTTATCAAGAGAGATGTCTCCCAGGAGCCAAAGTAGTGACCACATAAGCTCACAGTCATCTTGGACAAGACAAACAAAAGACTGCTAGCAGCGATTAAATGATCTAACAGTCTCTTACCATTCAAGGGATCTAATTCCTGACCTCCAGTGGCATTTCTCCCATGGCTTTCAGTGCATAATTAATTTTATTTTGTTCTACTTTTCTTTTTACATTTACTGATCTTGATGCCCCAATGAGGTGTCCAAAATTTTATTTTGCACAATTTATTACATATTTATTTATTAATTGAATTTATGTAAAAAGCCAAATTCCCCCTGGGAACAAATTAAGTGTTGCCATTCCTTCCGGATATAAAAATGAAAAAAAGATCTAAAATGACTAATGGAACAAATTACTCATCTGTGTCTTTTATACATTTAAAAGGTCATAACATTAACAAATTTTGAATAATATATACTTCAATGAAGCAAACCAACCAAATTTACCAAAAACAATACTACAGGGTGCAGCAGAAATAACTCCCACATTTCGAAAAATCACTGTGGGGTCCCCAAAGCTGGTAGAGGGGTGCGGTCCATTCCGTTAGGTACGGACATAATAAAGTTTCCAGTCGTCACCATGTCGTGGTTGGGTGAGCATTGAGGCTTTGTAGTGGAGGCTTTTTTCAAAAATGGCGAATCTGTAGCTGCGACGCAGAGGGTGTTTCGCACGCAGTTCAGTTTACGTGGTAATGAAAGTGTTCCAGACCGGAAAACGATTTTGCTGTGGGTTCAAAGAGTAAGGTCAGCAGGAGGTTTTCAAACATCGTCCTCGGTCCTTGGACCAACTAAAGGAGGTTATTCAAGAAGAAATTGAAGGAATTTCGCCCGACATGTTAGTGAGAGTGATGGAAAACTTCCAAGAACGGCTCCAAATGTGTATCAGCTGTCAAGGCCACCATTTGGATGATATAATTTTTAAAACTTAAAGTAAAAAAACTTTTTTATATCTACATTTGGGAAATAAAAAGTTTTTGGTGATGCCTCGTAGCATTTTTTTTCAATCCCCCTTTCAAATGTGGGAGTTATTTCTGCCGCACCCTGTATCTTAAAAACAACAGGTCCTGTGCCAGAAACCTGGTGGTCTGGTGGCATGTAATGTAACAATATAATTCTATGTTATATCTAACCAAAATAAAAACAAAATGAAGGTCACATGCTTTTTAAGTGCTGTATCAATGGTTTCAGAAAAAAGTACATTGACATCTAATGTCATTCATTCTTAAGTGCTAATGGCTGCTTAATTTATGGAGTGTGAGCAAAGATGACAAGTTGATCGGCACTCTCTGACTATAACAATGACCTTTGTCCATTGGCTATTTTGCTGCTTATGCTGAACGTATACTCTGATAGGACACTTGTGAAAGAAATGCGCAGATATTTTTTGGCCAAATTAGACATCTTTGAACAATATCCCTCATGTGTTTTACACCATTGTAATGGATCAGGTTTACTGTCACCCTCCCCTGCCTGATTCTGATAACTCCTTAATTCAAATTTAGGCATCTCTCTTGGAGGGGGTAGCGCTTGCTGTGCTTTATTTTTATTGGAAGTAGCTACCCAAAACCGTCTTTTAAATTCTTAGCATGAATCTCAGATGAAGCTGCCGTTGCCTCTGCTGCTAGCTATCTGGTGCCAGAATCCTCTAAAGACTACTTTGGGACAACTCCATAACGGCTTTTATCATTATGTTGTCCACTCTTTTTATTTTGATGAATTTATTTTTGAAACAGGGATATACAACAACAACATTTATTTATAATGCGCATTTTCATACAAATAATTTAGCTCAAAGTGCTTTACATGATGAAGAAAGAGAAAAAAGACAAAATAAATAAGAATTAAAATTAGGGACAACTAATTAACATAGAATAAATGTAAGGTCTGATGGCCAGGAGGACAGAAAAAACAAAAAAAATCTCCAGACGGCTGGAGAAAAAAATTAAATCTGCAGGGGTTCCAGGCGGCGAGACCACCAGGCCCCTCTAGGCATTCTACCTGACATAAATGATCTCAATCAGTCCTCATGGTATTCAGGGTTCTTATGGAAGAACTTGATGATGACGGTCATGTGGACTTCTGGCCTTTAATCCATCAATGTAGGGACATCACAGTGCTATGATCAGGTGGTGGTGGCGCAGATCGCCACCACAGAAAACCGGAAAAAGAACAGAAGAGAAAGTAGGGGTTAGTACAGATTTTGGAGCCACTATGAATAATAATGATAATTAACTGAATATCCAGAGCATCAGGATTAAACTAAGATGATCTCTGAGAAAGCCATGTTAAAGTAATGTGTTTTCAGCAGTGTTTTAAAGTGCTCCTCTGTATTAGCCTGGCGAATTCCTATTGGCAAGCTATTCCAGATTTCAGGTGCATAACAGCAGAAGGCAACCTCACTACTTCTTTTAAGTTTAGCTCTTGGAATTCTAAGCAGACATTCATTTGAAGATCTAAGGTTACGATTTGGAGTTTAAGACATTCTGAAATACACTATAAGATGGAGCGAGATTATTTAAGGCTTTATAAACCACTAGCAAAATACCCGCGCTTCGCAGCAGCAAAGTACTGCCTTAAAATTTTTATTAAGAAGAAAAGTAAACCTTTTTAAACTGAGGGAGAATATACCAATAATTATTTGTTAAGGATCTCTTTGTATGCCACGTTGTCAGTTCGGCCCTCTGGTTGTAATATGACCAAGCTGTGCGCTGAGCTTACTCTTGAGCATGCAACATACAGCTGGCCATGTGAAAAGTAATCTTGCCTCAAATCTCACAGCTTGGATTGCTGCTGTCATAATCGGTTTGAGTTTCATGGTTTGTTTCAATGACGTTAGTATTTGCAGGACTTCTTGTGTTGAAGTGACATTTAGCATCTGTCAAGCATTGTAAGCACACAACCGGTTTCATCGATAACTTTGCATCCAGCTTTTGAGAGTTTAAACATTTATAAACATCAAAGTGTCCACTACTCAAATCGTCACCTGTGAATCTAAGATGTTTAAGAGGCATTGGCGGTTGTCCAAAGGTCTAAAATATTTGGCCATTTCGGTACACTTGAAAGCGACAACCGAACAATTCAGTGGCAGCCATCAACTCACATGCAGAACCATAGGTGAAGGGCTTAAGCATTTCACTCTTCTAGTGTTCCTGTGTAGTATACAGTAATTATCTCCTGTACCGTCATCAGTCCACACCTTGAACCTGTCCCAGTCATTCAATACATAAGACACAATGTTCTTCTGGATATCAAGAGTGAGCCTGATATGGCCGTGCAATATGTAACACAGAGAATGGAAAAGGCAGGCGCCATCTCCGGGCATGGAAACCACTCGGTAAGTGACAGTTCTTTGATCTATGGTGATCACCTCGATAGACATGTTAATGGGGGTACGGTTGGAACGATAAAGGAAATGGGTACCTGAGCAGTAAACTAAGTCTAAAATACCTATACAATAACTATAATCATAATAAATGAACAATAAAACAGCGGAGAAGCCATGGATTAAATAAAAAGGCTGCAGTTATCAGCAGGGAGACGTGAATACCGTGGCAAAGCAAGGAAGGGAATGAAGAGACAGGAGCGACGGATGGCCTTATATAGGCAGACAGCCAACAACGTGGGAGGCGTGGGGGTGGGGAACCCACCGCCGCCTCACATGGCGACCGAGCTGCATGCTATGGACGTATATATGTACGTGAGTAGGATTCAGTTAGCGTTGGGAACTCGCGTACCAAATTTCTTGAAGATGGGCCCATAGGTAACAAAGATCGTTGGAAAGTTCAATATGGCAGCCAACAGTGGCGTCATACCACCGAAATAAATATGTATATCGGTTTCGGTTAGCACAGGGAAGCCGCCTACCAAATTTCGTGAAGATGGGGCCATAAATAAGAAAGTTTAACATGGCGGACGTTGTCGACCGTTATAACCGTTACGCATAGAATTTCTAAATGAAACCTGCTTAACTTTTGTAAGTAACCTGTAAGGAATAAGCCTGCCAAATTTCAGCCTTCTACCTACACGGGAAGTTGGAGAATTAGTGATGAGTGAGTGAGTCAGTGAGTCAGTCAGTGAGGGCTTTGCCTTTTATTAGTATAGATTAGCAGTTTTTTAAAGTCAATTCTAAATGGCACAGGTAACCAATGTAGTGACATAAAAACTGGAGAAATGTGCTTGGATTTTCTTTTCCTAGTTAAACTAAAATACCAAATAGTGAATTCTTGAGAGCTTAGAGACTTATTCATGGATTCAACTACATCAACATCTTTCCAGGTTGATGTGAAATGCCTGGTTTAATTAATGAGATTTTATAATCCTACATTTATAATAGTTGAATAATTTCATTATAACTTCTAAAACTTTGCAATATACATTGTTTTTATCTGAATACTCACCGTTTGTGAGATGCAGTCTGTGGCCAAAGCATTGAAGACTTTTGCATGAAATCTCTAGTTTCTTGGCAGCCTGTGGAATATAATGACCTTCATTTTCACAAAGCAACATCAGAATGATGTGTTCCTTAATAAAGCTATTTCATTTTGGTAATTTTCTAACTCTGAATTTAACTTTAGAAACAACAGTACCTTGTAGCCCAAGGAGATACAATTTAAATGGTTTAATTAACAGAATAAAAGGTTTCAACTGTGCTAACAAAGTTACAATGGTTTCTCTAATATGAAATTAGCATTTAAACATAATTAATTAAGGGTAATACTGTTGCCTCACAGTAAGTGTGTAAGAAACAAACATATTAATTAAAGAAAGAAACTTATCCTCTACTAAGTCTAATAAAACCTTTTGAGTCAATAATCAGGCAGGAGAAAAAACATTTGTTGCATCATTTAATTACTCTTTGGCAAATGCGTTAGAGGGAGCATCCTTCACAGCAGTCTGTCACAGCATGCTCAGAATGATCACATAATAAAAGCAGAGCCTCATACTTACTGATAGCTGAATTTACATAACAGTGCTGATTAATGCTTACATATCATACTCTGATTGCTTAAAAGACATGAGGGGTTTAGCACAGCGCAGAAACAGCCTCAATAAAAGTCTATCTTTGTTATATCCTTGTTCTTCGATAACTCTTAGTTTAGACATTCCACTTGAAATATCAGTGACACATCAGCACCACAATGGAACAGTGTGAGGTTTTGTTTTTTTTTACAGTAGCTGGAGTGCCAATCCTGCCACCAACCCCCAAGTTTTCCCTGTAAATTGGAGGTCCTGCTTGCAGTGCTGGAATGATTAACATCATACCCAGGACGAGGCAATTGCAGGTTAAGGACCTGTAAGACATTGGAGTAATGGCTGCTGAAAAATGAATCTTTACAGTCATATGTGAATAATAAATTATACATTAGCCATTTCAAAAAGTAGTAGCCATTTTCAACATGTACAGTGCACAGTGTACAGACTAGAGTAAAATTTGTACTTGCAACATGTGAACATTCTCCGTCACCATGATTAGTGTGCTTTCTGTGCCTCGATGCTATGGCCTTCCTTACTGGAAAAATCTCTGAACATATTTGTGATAAATGCATACAACATAAATTCACATGATAGTGTAAACTTAAACATATTTTCTACTGTATATCTGAATGTGTGAAGAAAATCAAAACACCTTGAGAAAACCCCCTGTACACAAAGGGAGAATGAGCAAACTCCACACACAGGGCGGGGTATCTGATTCAGACTGAGGGTACAGTGTCAGTAAAAGCACAGCACTAATCACTGGTCTAGCTGTTTCCTAGATAAACAAATTATGAACATTAAAAAATTTCATTTATGCTAGTAGTATAGAGTTAATATACATAGAGGAGTCAAAATAAGTCAGATTGAGATTATGTTACATTACATAACTCAAAATTAAACTAACATTGAGATTAACTTGAATTGCTTTGATGATTGTTTATCCAATTTCTCTGGAGTTTTAACATAAGGAAACACATTATATTGTAGATAAACATCAGTATTAGCAATTTAGCATTAGTGTTAGTCTTTCCCCAAAAAAACCACTTTTTGTCTAATCTTTTTTCAAAATATTATCAGCACCGATGTACATGTAAAAATGAAATAACAAAATTGAAAAATTAGTACAAATATTTTCTTTTTGAATTTGCATTTACATGGTTCTGTACAATTTAAAACACATGTGAGCAGACATCTGCTCATGAGATGAGTCTTAAACAGGATGTGGAAGCAATTCGCCTCAGAGCAAAACACGACTGTACTAATTTGTAATTACTTTTAAATGATTAAATGCTCATTCTTGGACAGGGTGCTGGCACAGGCACATTGATCAATTTATGAAGTGTGCACAAACGGCTGTCACAGGTTGGACAAAATAAATATTTTGCCTCATAAACCTTTTCAACTTGGTTATCAATATATTCTTTTTCTTAAGTGACAATGAAGATGGTAAGCAGACACAAAAATAATGCAATTGTGTTTCAATTGTATTGAGATACAGAAATAAATGTGCTGTGGTACATTAGTTCAAAGTGTGCAAGGTAGTAAGATGTAAATGGCAGTATGAAATAAATTTACATTACGGTAAGTCAAATGTATTTTAGGGAGATCAGCAAATTGATAATTTGATGAAACACAAATTGGAATACCATGTATCTTCTTCACAAGGAGTTCCATTTCAACATTAACCACCAAGCATGAATTGATTGATTACTCTTCTGTCTTGGAAGAACATGTGGATTTAAACAGCCACATTTACCTGCTCTCAATAGATCTGAAAACTGACAAATACAGGCACCTACAAAATCAAAAGAAAATACCAAGTCAAGTAAGGAAACTAAAATTCAACATTTCAAGTACGAGGTTGTTTGTTGAATTTACTGGTGACTTTCAACCATAATCTTATCATCAACTCATGGATTTATATTTTAAGGAAACTATAATAAAAGTAATAAAAATATATATGCAAAGAATGTATTCAAAAAGAAAAATAGGACCAACACTTTGGCACATAGTATAAAAATGTTTTAAAAGAAGAAAATGAAAAGTGGCCTTAAAAGAAAATCACTCCGCATACAGCACAGGCTTAAGTTACCATTTAAAAACATTTCCATATAATTTGTAAAGATATTTAAAAGAAGCAAGGGTTCTCGGTTAAAAGACAGTTCTTTGTTTCAATACCTTTCTAACAAAAGGAGGATGCAGCTCCTAGTTAAACTTTGACTGGTTTGATGTACCAAAACAAATTATCTCAAAATTATGAAGAGTGTTACCCAATCCTAGCATTTGAGAACCCCAGACATGCTGGAGTATCAAAACCACTGACCTGCTTAACCTAGGAGTTTGGAATTGTAGCCCATCATAACCGTCCATCCTCTGAACTTCTCTGGATGCTCTAACAGTACCAAGATAAGACAACAGCCAGTGCACCTGATAGCATCTTGAGGGTCGTAACCACTATAACAACATTCACCCTCCCAATATTCAATGGGGCTTTCCTGTTAGAGCCTGACGTAAACTGATTCTTCAGTGCATGCGTTCTTAAACTATGGGTCATGATGGGTTTTGTGTTGTCTGGATTTGTGTCGTGGAGATTCATGATTCATAATAGTACACAATGAGAAAGGGTCACGCTTGGGTTACAGCGGAGTGTCTTATGATGGATGCTAGATAGAGGTGATTCTGGGTCTCAGAGACAAAAATGGCAAAAATTTATCATAAAAAAAACATTTTAAGAACCACTGCTTTAGTACATTTATTTTCTTAGCATACGCTTTTATGCAAATACAAATAAGGTCAACGTAATCGAGTAAACATCAGTCTGAGCTCTGTTTGGGAAGAAGTGCTACAGGACAGGGTTACAAAATTAGTTATCAAAAGTGAAGAGCTCAGAACAAAATACATGCAAGTTACAAGCTAGCTGTTTGTGTCATGATTGTTTTTTTTTTTTGTTTGTTGTTGTGCTTATTTTGTCGCCATTGCAGCCTTGCAGAAGGACTACCTTTCCAAAGTGCCTTTCTCACTATTGAGCTTGTTCTGTTTGTGGACGTGATGCTCCCTTCTGGATGCAGTTAAATACCTGTGAAAAAAAAAATCTAACATAAAAGGAATATTCAATACATTTTAATAGAAATTATATTAAATCTTTGTTAACAAATTAGGTTGCAAGAACTGCATTTGTAAATAACTACTCCAGAATACAAAAATAAACAGACAAAAATAATTCCAACCAGTTCTCCTTTATTGTAATTGGACTTTATAAAACCAGCAGAGACATTACTAAAAAAAAAAAATATGACTGGAGGATATGGAGGTTGGGGGCAGGCCAAGGGCAATAACTGAAATCCAAACCAATCCTTCACCGATCTTTCATCAAGAAAAATCATTCTTCAATCAGGAGTTAAAAAAGTAAAGTTCTTTTAGCAAAGCACTACAGTAGGAGATTTATTCATCAGGATTGAGTACTGAAGGATTAATGTACTGTATGTGATCTTTATACTGTCACTTGAATGAAGTCATAAATGAGTACCTCGTGGGGAATTTGGGGAATGGTTTCCAAGTCAGTGAGTAAAACAAAATGGCGTGGCAGAAAAAATGAACACTAAATTGAACTTTTGATAGAAGCAGGATTTACCAAAATAGACTTCAAATTTGATATCATTGGCATTAGAAACCCATATTTGACTTGAAAATGTATAAAAATCATAACAAACAAATGAGGCAAATAAGCAGACCATAACACAATAGGGAAACTGATGTTAGAGAAAAAATCAAAAATACAAAGAACTAACAAAATAAACTCTCTTTAAGAACAAGGAAAAAACAATGGTGAATATCACCGTATATACTCCCATGGAAAAGTTGGGGCTTGATTTTAACATATAATTTCCGGTATTTTATAATGTCGCTCATATAAGTCGAATACGAAAAACTCACGTTATTGGTCCAAGAGATTATGATATGCTAAAACCCACCTGAGAGAGTAACCACGGAGCACACTGCCTTTTTGTTCTATGTATTGTGTCTATGTGACCACACGGTAATACCTGAACTATTCTGAAGCGACGTTTACACTGTTTTGTGTTTTTTGTATCTCACACCCTCATTCATACACCTTTATTGTAAGAGCATCCTTTATCTAAGATGGAGCGTTTGATCAGAACAAAATATGAAGCTGGTTTTAAATGAAATGTCGTTGAAGTGGTGAAAGAAATTGGTAACTATGCTGCTAAAAAAAATTTGATGTGTCTGGGAAACAAATAGGCATGAGATTCGAGGAAGCAAGAAAAATTAAAAAAAAAAAAGTGTCATATTTTTGAACGGGCGTATAAGTCGGGGTCTGATTTTATATCGATTTTTCGGGTTTCAAGACCCGACTTATACGTGAGTATATACTTAATCCACAAAACCCATGAGTCAAAGTCATGGAGGAACAAGTCAATGCTTCAGCATAGCAGTTAGGCTGCAGCAGCTTTTTTTGTCGAGACTCACATAACTACTGCAAAAGCAAAACACTTGACACTGTAACTCTGTGCTCAATCCTATAAAAGAGTAAGCGAAAATGATGAACAAATACAAGAAAGGTAAGAAAAGGAAGGGAAGAGAACAGAAGCAATGGGGAAAGTCTCTGTCAAAATCCCAACATGCACTACTCTGCACCACCAATTGGAATTCTGCTCTGTTATCATTGGGCTCCACTACAAGTGTTGTTCCTCTGCCAAAGCTGTTACAGGCGTTTCACTTCTTTTTAACATGATGATATATCCCGCACATTAATCTGCTAGATGCAAAACTACAAGAACTGCTCCAAACACTACTGCTAAGATTTCTAGTCGCCTGACTTTATATTTTAGTGGCTGCTTATCTGTGCAACACTTTTACATTTCTAAACTCTTCATTATTTAGATAATTCTCAGGATTATTGTTATAAAGTAAGATAAGAACACTCAGCCCAGAGCACAACAGTCTCCATCTATCATGCTAAAGGAGATATCAACATAAGTGAAAATGTAATTAACTGGAGTCCCAAGGAGGTAGTGAGGTTTTGAGACTTCATAAAACTGAAATGTTCACAGTCTCCTCTTCTGGAAAGCACAATCCATACTCTGTTGCACTCTGTAGGTCCAAAGCTAGTGACATATTAATATGGTGCACATAGGCAATAGTGGCTTCAGTTTGGAAAGCATTTAGTAAGTGAGCTAAGTAAGCACTGCATTTCTCTATTTAATTAATAATTTATTTTACATGCCATCAAGTTTGAATTTCTGAATGCAATCAGAAAGGGATTAAAAAGATTATGTTAGTGGCTTTAATGAAATATATGTACATTATTTATGTATGCTGTTTTGGAGTTAACAGCCACTGTGACATCTCTATCTGTTTACTTGTTCTATTGAAGGTTCCATACTGAAAGGAGTAAAAACCCGTGTTCTTGTACATTATAAAGGCAAGAGAAATTAAACCATTTTTTTATTGCTGAGATTATTTACTGTAATTACTGTAATTAGGTCTTGGTTTCACATAGTACACTTGTTTCCTGTTATTGTCTGTAACTTGATTTTAGTAGTCTGCAGTTAATACACCAGCAAGCATACTGGTGTTTCCTTTGGTTATGAGAAGCGCTTTATTTTTCACAAGGATTGTGCGTACCTAGATAAATATATGACTCATGAAGCTTTAATAATTTATACTTTCAAATTAACATAGCATAACATCAATAAACATACTTACCGGTAATCTATTTCAGATTGAATATAGGTTTAGACACTTTAACAACCTTGCTACTTCCAGGCCAGGAGTCACATTTTATATGTTAGTAGTATTTTATGTACGAATGATTTTGAAATTAGTGTTTATGTATGTAAATGTTCTAAGTGTTAGTACTTTACATGTTAGTGTATAAGAGATGTAAATTTGAGTTAGTGATCTGAGCTTGTGCTCATTAGAGCTAACAAAAAAACTGCACTGAAAAGCATGAAAAACTCCTGACTAATTTTTATATTTGATTTAATGAATTATAGTTTTGGTTTTTACTTTTGAAATAAAACATTTGTTATAAATATTTCCAGAAATGTACAGCATTGTATTAAAATCCCTTACTTTACCTGACCAGAAGGTCGATGTGGCAAGTGGACAGGAAGAGCTGCAGAGTGTTCCCTGCCATAGCCAGGAGGTTGGCAGAAGATGTCAGTGTGGAAGTGGGTACTCTGGCATCCTAGCAGGTTTAGACCGAGAAACAATAACTAGCCAGGATTCCAGTGTGATGTAAGGACAGAGGGAGACAATTTGTCAGGGCGACATACTCCCACGACACACTAGGTGGCAGCATCCCTGTATGAATACTCACAAGGCATGCTGGGAACTGTAGTCCCATGGGGTAGCCTTGTTTGGGTCTGTGGGTGCTGCCAGGGAATGCTGCATGTTGCAGGAGGAAGAAGGACAAAGCTTGCCCGGAAGAGCAGAGGAGTGGTAGAAGGAAGAAAAAGGGAGAAGAGAGTTGTGCTTGCATTTGTTATTACAAAGATGCCTATTTGTAAGGTATTTCATTATAATAAATATTGTATTCTCACCAGGGACTTGTGTCAGTCAGGTTGTTTCTAGGGATTGGGGTGCTGCAACACCCCCTGGTGGTTCACAATAACCTATGCATTTGATACCCCCATCACTATAGAGTATCATTTAACTGATGAGATTAGTCATGAGTAATTCACCATACTGGCAACATTTAGGTTTATGTTTGTGCGCAATATACTGTAGTCTAACACCTCCAGAAGATTGTTTCTGTATTGGCCTGGTCACTGCATACATTGAATTTACATATTCTCTATGTGTAGATTTTGTCTGGGTGCTCCAATTTTCTTAATTCAAAGATGCATATGTGAGGTTAACTGTCAAGTCTGCCAAAATCTTAAAAGTGCACGGTCATGGACTGGCACCTCTTGTTCCTGGTGCTGCCAGTATAAGCTCCACTGCACCATAACTGATAAAGTAGGTTAGATGTTGACCTGTGAATGCTGCAGCTATTGCTGAATTTATATCTACACTACAGTCTAATGAATATTCATTTACTAAAAAAAACTGTTTTCTCAGACTGTAGTGACAATTTGTCATCCATTCACTGTTAAATCTAATTGAAGAAATTACCTGAGGTTGCAAAAGAATACAAGTATCATTATATTTTATGGAAAAGTAAAGCTGAATGGCATCAGTGTACAAATGAAAATTAATGTTATTTTTAAATGGAGGGGAGAAAAATATTGTGAATCCTTAGGAGTATCCATAATGCTGCAGTAATTTGATCTAACAAAGGTCATACATGTCTAATAATAGATAAAAGAGAATCCAATTAAAACAAAGAACATTTGCACTTTTTCTTATTTGTCACATTTAACAAATAAAATAAATGAAGAATATTACAAGATAGCAGATAATTCTAAACATTTCACAAACAATTTGTCACCTCTATGTTATCTAGTCTAATGATAACAAGGAAAATATTAGCAGCACCAGACAGGAGCCTTGCAGAACATCAAATTGAAAGCAATATAAAAGTTTCAGGCTCACCAGTAGTTTAAAGGATGGCATGGTAGCAGAGTGGTTAAACCTGCAGCCTCACAGATTTAGCAGCGTGGATTTGATCAGTTATTATCTTGTGGAGTTATCTTCTCCCCCATCAACATAGCTTAACCTCCAGGCACTTGAGGTTTTCTGCCACACCTCTAAAAATATGTTGATTTAGACTAAAAATAATATAGTAATTTTAGAAATTTGTCACCTCAAGTGTTAGCACAAATGCCAGAGTTTCTACCCCATAAATGAGCAACAGACTTTATTATCTCCATTCACTCTAGTGCTCCATTGTGGGTTGTGACCCAATAAAGTGTGACCATACCAGTTTATGTTAAAGGAAGGGTAACATAGGCAGGCATTAAAAACAACAACAGCATTTATTTCTATAGCACATTTTCATGCAAAAGATATACTATAGCTCAAAGTACTTTGTAACATGTCAAAGAAGTAGTTACATGCAAAGAAAAACAAATTAAAGTTAGATAAGAATAATAATGTAATGTAATAGTCTACAAAAATAAATATTGCACACTTCTGTAAGACTGCGGTGGGCTGGCGCCCTGCCCAGGGTTTGTTTCCTGCCTTGCGCCCTGTGTTGGCTGGGATTGGCTTTAGCTGACCCCGTGACCCTGTAGTTAGGATATATCGGGTTGGATAATGGATGGTTGGACTTCTGTAAGATAAATATATAATTAAGAGAAATAGGGTCCTTAAATATGGAATTGTTTTTTTAAATTTTTAAATGACAATCAGGTGGCCTTTGTGGACAATAAAAATTTAAAAAATCAATAATAAAAAAGAAAAAAACAAAATCTTTAGGGATTCCAGGCTAAAAGACATTCCAGACCACACTGGGCATTCTGCCGAATATAAATGTTTTTAAGTAGTTTTTTATTTATTTATTTTATTTTTTCATTATTATTATTATTATTATTATTTCGTTTTGTCTGAGAGGATTCAGCGCAGTGGGTCACATGGTAAATTGGGGTATTATCTTTCATTGAAACATTCAAATATGTCAGGTGGCTACACAGAACTTTGATCAGGAGGTGGTGATGCAGAATGCAACCACAGAAGAACCAGTAAAGAAAACAGAGAAAAATAAAGATTAATAAAGATTGCATGTTCATTGAAGAGTATGGTAATTCTATGCTAAAAAATTCTATTCTAAAATGTAGCTACAGAAAAACCAAATTACAAATGTGGGGTTTTAGGCATTTTTGAAAATGATCTGCGTGTTAGCATGGTGTACATCTAGTCACTGACCCTCTAACTCAAATCACTGGGGACGGTGGCAGAACTTGAAATATAAAATCCTAAAGAAAGATTCACAATTCAGAAGTCAACCGTTTCACAATTTAAAGGCCATCAGAGACCACCAACTTGATCACTCCACTTGGCTCTCAGTGTCTGAGCAAGCGTTTCCTTTTTTCCACTTTGGCCGCCTCTGTGTTCCTGGATTAATTGTCTAAACTCCTGATTGCTGGATATTCATTCTTCTAATGTTTTGTTACATTACTTTGATTGAAAACTATTGTATCCTTGTGGCTACTGCTTTCTCAAACTCTCTTCCTAATTCTTCCTGTTTTTTAGGTCTACTTGCCTGTGTTTAAAATGTATTTAATCAAGTTCAATACCCTCTTCTCTTGCTAATTCACTGTACTCTTTATCAACTTATTTTCAGTTTGCACCTTTAAACTGTTCTTCACTGTTTCCAATGTTTTTATCATTGTGTGCTATTGTTCAATTTTATTGTCTTTAATTCCATTGTTATCTTGTTGCTATAGTGCTTGTAACAGTATTTGCTGTGAGTGAGCACTATTTGAATTTCATAATGATTAATTATCAGCAAGTTTAGATAGTACTAAGAACATCAGTCCTCTCTGCTTGATGTCACTTCTGCCCAATAGACATATATGTGTAAATAAAATGTCAGTTCTATAGTGCCTTGTACCCAAATGTCTCCTCTTTACACAGCCCAAGACAAATGTATTACTCAGTTAATTCAGTATGTTCCTCGATGAAAACTCATTGCAAATTAATTTCAAGTATTAAGTGTTTACAGCAAACAAAGGGTTCCATGCAACTGAAGTTTGCACAGTGCTGTTGGGGTCCACCCACTTCTTTAAACTAATAGTGTGAAACTGCACACTTGACCCAGGCTGGCACAACTGTTTCCAGTAATCGGCTACTATCTGGGTTGGAATGAGTGGGTTGTTATTGTAGAATCGGCATTAAATGGCTGCTTGCAAAAGGTAAAATGTCAAAACGTCTAGAATCATGCCATCTTTCCATATCCACTTAAAAGCAAACACAGCCCACAAAGTAATGGAGAGGCAACAGGCTTCTACCATGAATTGTTAGTCAAAATCTGTATTGTACATGTTTAGGTCAAAGGAGATCTATAAATTTCCCAGATGTAGCGGATGCGAACCAGACAGTTAATAATATAAGTTAAAAGTGTACCGCTGAAAAAAAAATATAATTGTAAAAGCTTTCAAGCAGGCTAAGTCAAAAGCCAAAATACTGTGGATTCAGACCCTTTCACTTTATTGTGTTGTAGATTTCATTTGAAATGGATAAATTTGCCATTTTTCCCCATCGATCTACACTCAATACCTCATAACTACAAACTAAAAGCAAGTTTTAGGGAAGGTTTGCAAATTGATTAAAAATCAGAAACTGAAATCTCTCATTTTTGTGCATATTCAGACATTTTGCTGTGCACTCCAAATTGTGCTCAGATGTGTTCTGTTTGTTTTAATTATCCCTGAGATGTGTCTAGAACTGGACTGAATTGATTGGACATTGTTTAGAAAGGCACACATTTGTGTATGTAAGGACTCCTACAATTCACACAGCATGTCAGGACAAAAACCAAGCCATGAAGTTCAAGAAACTCTTTATAGACCTCCATAATTAAACTGTGGTGAGGCATTGATCACGGCGAAGGTTTAAAACCGTTTCTAAATCTTTGAGTGTTCAACAAGAGCACAGTGGCCTCAAAAAAAAAATTCTTCCTAGAGTTTGTTCTCTAGCCAAATCCATTAACCTGGCAAGAAAGGAGCAGATAACCAAAAACCCAATGGCCACTCTAACAGAGCTTCAGAAGTTGTCCTTCTGACAGGTTCTCCCATCTCAGCAGCACTCTATCAATCAGGTGTTCATGTTAGGGTGACTAGACAGAAGCCAGTCTTAGGAAATAGCATTTAAAGGGCCCCGAGGATATGAGAAAAAAGATTTTCTGATCTGTTTAGATAACAATTGAACTCTTTGTGCAAAACACCAAGCACCATTTCTAACGAAGACAAGAAACTATCATCACCTGCCTATTTCCGTGCCTACATTGAAACATGGTGGTGGTAATCTCATGCTATGAGGTTCTTTGCAGCGGTAGAGACAGGGAGACTGATCAGAATTAAGGGAGGGATGAATGCAACCCAATGCAGAGAGGTTCCTGAAAAAAAAATCTGCTCCAGAGTCCATGCAAGCTCAGACTGGGGTCCACCCTGGCCATTGGGCCTTATTTTTATTCTAAGTTAATTAATGTTGACTTATTTTATTTTCTTACTGTGTCTTTTATTTTTCTATTCTTCATTATGTAAAGCACTTTGACCTACTTTTTGTATGAAAATGTGCTATATAAATAAATGTTGTTGTTGTTGTTGTTGATGGTTCACCATTCAGCACAGCAATGACCTGAAGCATACAGCAAAGACAATCTGAAAGTCGGGTTTGCATTTTGTCATTGTAGGTTATTGAGTGTAGACTGATGGGCAAAAATGGCAAATGTATCCATTAAAATGAAAAAAAAACACAACACAATAAAGAAAGTGAAGGCTCTGAATACTTTCTGAATTCACTGCAAATACAGAAAACCGTGCTTTACAAAGATGGTGTCACAAAGGAGAAAGGTGTAGGATGCTGAACAATTATAAACAAAGATCTTATTATTATTGAGTCTTCATCAGAAAGTCTTTTCAGAAGCCATACTTTAACTCCATTGTTATCATGTATTGATGATGTGCAAAGACATAATATGGAAAATATTTTTTCAGTTATTGCATTCTAGTAGCTTTTTATATTAGTTCAAATATGCATTATTTTATTCAGCAACAAAATATGCTATGACTTGTGTTGCCTGCCATGTGTCTCTGCCCATATAAAAGTGAGCCCCAAACATACCATAGCACTACTTAAGACCAATAAAATTATTTCTTAGCTTTTCTTTTTTTGAATTATTTTTATTAACATCTAGAAATAAAATATTAAAGGTGGTAAAGTACTCAAGTGCACTCTGTACCTCAGGTATGGCGCCTGATGCTTGAAATAGGACATCTAAACCTGTAAGTTGTTTCTACTGCTGCAGTCACTCACTAACTCCTGGTTTTACAAATGTATAATGATAAAATGGTCTCTTTAATTGTATTCTAACCAGCAGACAGGTTTACCCAACTATCTCAAAATATACAGACAATGTTATTATGATGTATATCCTATTATTTACTTTTTTCTCTACCATTAATAGGGAATTCTTGAAAGTCGCTCTGTAATATATAAATTAAAAAGTAAGTAGAAATATGAAACAAGTAATTAAGTGTATTAAGATTTAGATAGATAGTGTGATATCAGCAGACATTCAGCCAGAAAGTGTGTTGAGGAACTGGCATGTCCCCAAACTGTCATCAAACTGACTGCTTCCTTCCAGTCCCAGGTGGTTTTACCGTATAGCACTGACCCTCAGAAGACGCCGGTCATAATGACCCTGAGGTGACGTCACTCATCTTCTGACCAACATTCCCCTGAACTGCAAGTGGAAAGAGAGATTGTGTTAATAAGAGTGCCCCCTCTTGAAACAGGATGGTATTGCTTACCTGTGTAAGGATGCCTTCTATCGCACGTGCCTGACAATAGATATAACTTTATTTGTCCCTGGGGCAAATTTTACTTTTTACCGAAAGTCACTAAATAAATGAATACACACACACACTATGGCATAAACACATACTAGAGTGACTAAAAGAAAGAAACCTGAAAAGAAAGAAAACTTCTGACTTGACATTTACTGTCCCAGTGAGGCATTATACAGACATATTGCTGTTGGTATAAAGGAGCCCCAGTAGTGTTCCTTGACCAACTTCTGCAGAATAATTTGTTGGATAGAAGTACTCGGTGTAGTGTTTCACAGAAAGAATTATTCACAATATAAATAGTTGTATTTTCTACAAGCTATAATATAACACAAACAAGATGGTTAGGAATGTTAAATCACTCAATATCATAATACAAGTTTGACAGGAAAAATATTTCACATGAAGCAAGGGAATGATACTTTAAAAATATCTAGAGAGCTGTTTAAGTTTTCACTGTGTGACCACCAGTCATATCAATACTTGTGCATTGATATAATAAACAGGTAAAAATAGCACAATTTTCTTTATAGTATGCTCCTGTTAATTTAAAATGCTGTACTCCTCATTTGAATGAAATTGTTGCAGTGCTGCATCCATTTCTGTAGTTAATCCATCATGTTGGATTTCACAAACATCTCACTGCTTTTTTCTTTATTGTTTTATCCTGTATTGTTATGTGTATCAGTGAGGCCAACACTGTTTTATAGATTACAGTATTTGGAATCACAAACTCATCTAATGCATATACTGTTTCTTTAAGATATGGAGGGGGAGACAGCAAACTACCTTGAGAAAAGCCCATACAGTCATAAGGAGAACCCATAAACTCCACAAAAACAAAAGCTGAGCATAGGCCTTGAACACAATACACTGGATCCACTGGATCCACTGGAAGCAACAGCACTAAACATTGTTCCATCATGGTGCCCACACGTGTTCATACCAGATTATCTTCAATTTGCCATTCACTCTATCTACGTTTTCATGCCGGGAAACCTGAATTTACCAAAGAATCACCTCGGACATAAAATTCACACAGAACTCAAATGCTGAAAAGGCATAAATAGTTGTAAATGTTACAGTATCCAGTGAAAAGAGGATTTCTGTCTTTCTCCCCTTTCTCGTAATTTAGAGAAGATCATTACTAATGTTTGAGCACTTCATGAAAGTTACTAAGGGTGATGATGATTATATTAGCATTGTATTCTAGTAAAAAAGCTTCAGGAGCTTCAAAATTATAATAAACAAGTGATACGTGTTTTCTTGTTAATTTGTTAGGAGTTTTGAAGAATTCTACAATGTATCATTTTCCATTTCAAAAATTCTGAATTTGAATTCTGCCAGATTCTGGAAAGCCATATACTGTATCGTTGGTCAAGTGATTTACCTCTTAAAGAGTTACAGTATTTAATATTTTCATGAACTGCCAGTGTATGCACAAACATGGGCATACTCCGATTTTTACTATATACAATACTATATGTCGGAATATTTCATTCAACTGTTATTTATTCATAATGAATTTATATGAGTGACCTTAATCTGAGAAGCATCTAGTGTTGATTTATACTACCTGTTTTCTAGTTTATTCTCTTATATTTTAGAATTTAAGGTTTAAAATATTTTTCATAAATGAAAACTCTATGTAAATAATAATGATTTAGAAACAAGAGTGACATGACATTTGTCCTTGCTGCTTTTTGGCCTGTTGACATGAGGTTTGGTTTCATGATGGGATGCTACCATAGTGGAGTTGCCTTTTGCATGTTCCCTCTTGTTGCAATGCAGTACTTATTAACTGGACTTCACTTTTCATTTGTGTCTATTCCTTATGGATTCCCTGCCACAGATTAGCTACATATCCAGAATAAGATCCTTGAATGTGTCTTTGTCACATACTGTATATTCAAAATTAAAACAGTTTTACATTAGTCCTTATCTATAAATCATCCATGTTAATTTTTAAATGAAGACTCATTTTTAGTTTTCCTATATATACCATATGTATGGATATGGCTGGGAATCAATTCAATAAAATGGAATAATAGGTAGGGATAATTATTACGCTTCTGTTTCATAGAATAATGTCATTATATTAGGCAGTAAGCACTATAAGCTATCTGGCAGACTTGCAAGTTAAATACAGAGGAACTAGAGACTTATTTTGGTTTAAGTGCCACTCAAAGAAAATGTATTTTGCATGTATCTGATATGACATTGATTCGATCTTCTTACAGAAATATGACATGAAAAAAGAGAAAAGAAAGCATAATTTTTACCTTTTTCTACTTTTCGTTAGTATTGCTCCAGGACTACCATAAACCGCCCTTCCTCCCACTCTCCTGCACCTATGTACGTGCAAATCAAGAAAATGGATACCAGTACTGACATGTGGCAAGGTGTTGTGAAACATGTAATTTGAAACTTTTACATAACATTTTATTTCTCAAGATTTTTAAAGGTAGTATAAAAATACGGTATTGGATGTGTATGTAACTCTTTATCTTCACAATTTTTTTAATTATTGTTTCGTAATGTAAGGAAACAAAAAAAAATGACATGAAAATGCATCCCTGACCAAAGCACAGTCTGACAGGATCACCTCCTTGCCCGCCCTGGATGCAACAGTATTTTTCAATGCTCTAAGGCCACTAATGAGTTAAATTAATGAGTTAACCATCCCAGGCCATATGCCATATATATATATACTCTCTATATATAAAATCCTAAGCCTAAAAGTGAAACGGTGACGTTTTTATGTCACGTTTTTTGTCACGCTTTAAATCAGGCTTATTTAAAAACCTATATATATATATACTGTATAGGGCGGCACGGTGGCGCAGTGGTAGCGCTGCTGCCTCGCAGTTAGGAGACCTGGGTTCGCTTCCCGGGTCCTCCCTGCGTGGAGCTTGCATGTTCTCCCTGTGTCTGTGTGGGATTCCTCCCACTATCCAAAGACATGCAGGTTAGGTGGATTGGCGATTCTAAATTGGCCCTAGTGTGTGCTTGGTGTGTGAGTGTGTTTGTGTGTGTCTCCTGCGGTGGGTTGGCACCCTGCCCAGGATTGGTTCCTGCCTTGTGCCCTGGGATTGGCTTCAGCAGACCCCTGTGACCCTGTATTCGGATTCAGCGGGTTAGAAAATGGATGGCTGGATGGATATATATATGTATGTATATATATATATATATATGTATATATATATATATATATTAGCATTATTCTTTTCAGAATTTATCGAACTGTAATGTGATGTTGTTAGATTTTCAGATTCTTATTCTGTTTTTAAATTATAAACTAAAAAATATGAAGAATTCACGTCTCGCGAGATGGGACTTTGTGCCAAAAGATTTAATCTACATCTGGGCCGGAAATAAAACACAAAGAGTGAGACAGCTGCTGTACAGGCTTTTAAATGTTCGAAGCGCCATGCGAGATGCAGATCCAGCAGCTGATCGAGCAAAGAGGAGGTAAAAAGTACTGTATTTGTTTCCCATTGTATCAAAATTTAAGAGGGGGTTTCGGAGGAGCGACCGCGTCTCCTTGGGGTGTGTTGAGCCCCCCTCTTCACAACACGAGCAGCAGAGACACGAAGTGGCAGTCGAGTGAAGCGAGCAGCGGGGAACCCCCAAAAACAGTGTATGATGGCACTCTAACAAAACACACAGCTCAGCCTCTCCCTTGTTCTCTGACCAAAAGGGGCGGAGTCAATTGCCCTCACTGGCTGTCTTCTCCTCACTGGAGAAGGGAGATACAATACAATTAGCGACAGCGTCTCCTCTCATCCTAGTGTCGGACTACTTAGCCAAGAACGTTGATCCACAGGCACACATATGTGATAATATATATAAAACAAAATTTGGAGTTTGACCTTGAATTTATATATTTTA
The DNA here is from genome assembly GCF_016835505.1 of Polypterus senegalus. Classification (NCBI taxonomy): domain Eukaryota; kingdom Metazoa; phylum Chordata; class Cladistia; order Polypteriformes; family Polypteridae; genus Polypterus; species Polypterus senegalus. The sequence goes on along the minus strand of NC_053163.1, from coordinate 105,036,668 downwards.
AGCATTTCTGAACATGATCAAACCATGTTTTTAAAGCTGCTTTAATTTCTTTGTCTGTCTTTATGTCAAAATGTGAGCCAGTGGAAGTCACCAAATCAACAATCCAAATGAAGTCTGATTGCATGTGAATAGGTGTGGTTACTGGACATTCAGTATTCAATTTGAGTCATGTTTTGCATATACATTAGTCTGTAGTGTTCTTTCCTTGTTATTGGGGCCTTTCCTTTTCACATCAGCTATTCGATTTTAAACCTGAGGTGTTGCCATTTCAAATTAGGCACTCAATAGCCAAATGATTTTCCTGAGCAGTGGGTAGTTGCGAGGCTCCCATTTTGCTTAGCTTTTAAATTTGTATGGCTGTATTTTGTCAGATGATGATTATGTCAGAGGGTATCACAGTGATCTTTGGAAGGTGCATAAAAATGCATGTTTTGTTAGTCATTAGCAGAAGAGGAACCAAAATTACTAGTTTGGTAAGTTATTGTTTAAGATGGAGAAGTCTGCATGAATACAGGAAAGTTATGGTATGGCTCCACCATAATTTTCATGCCAAAAACTCCACATCTAAACCCAAAATTGCATCTTGAGGGCAGTGAATGCTTTTTTGAGAATTTTTTTAAAGAAAATAATTTTTAGAACTATCATATAAATAAAAAATGCATTTTTTCATAAAAATACTGTGAATAATTCTTTCATGCAGGAGCTCTCAGCAGTAGCACTTAATCAGGTCAGCCAGCTTTAAGGAAATAATGATGGCAGACATCTAAAAATGTTCGCCCACTCACTTCACCCACTCACTTCATTCTCCTTACCTCAGGACTCTCTGTGTTGTGGTTGGCATTCTCCTTTGGTTGGTACCATTATTAGTAAGGCATGAGTAAGCAAGCAGACATGAGCTTGTGCAGAATTGAGATGTTTCTTATATGTCATAGGGTCACCTTGCAGATGCCCTGCTATGCTAAAAGTGCAAACAAAGAATCTGCAAGTTTCTATTTTTAAATCCAGAGTCAGCAACTTTACAATTAAATGACAAGCTACATAATAATTTATATAAACAAGCACAGAAAATATTGATTTAAAGAAACACTGAATGTGCACTGATTCAGTTCATTTCTCCCTGTCTTTCTTTGAGATGAATTTCAAATTGGCATGATGTAATCTTATTAAATTTCCATATAGTATGAGGATTTAAACAGCTTGCAATGGATTGGTTTCCCTATCCATGCTATCAATTCTGTGTAGTTACTACTTGTTTACACACTGTGAGTACCATAGGAGATGGACAAGCATCCTGAAGGAGATAGAGGATGATTCCTTGCCTAGCCAGGATGCCATAATTCATGAAAATGGACTGACAGCTTTTCCAGCCAGGATGGAACAAGAACCTTTATCAGCTGGAAGGCCAATATAATGTCAGAACCGGGGGAGACCCCAATGTTTGGATTGTTTATCCCCCAGGCCACCAGATGGCAGCATCTCCGGGTTAGGATTCCCACACTGAATGTTCGCCGGGCATGCTGGGACCTGTAGTCCAGTGAGGCAACCCTGTTTGTGTTCCATGGGGGCTTCCAGTTGGAGTTTTCAGGATCAGTAATGCCGGAAGTGTTACTGAGTCATAGATAAAAGAAGCCATTCACCCTCATCCAAGCGAGTTGGAGTAGGGAGGCAGAGGATGAAACTTGTTTGGAGGAAGAGAAATAGGATGAAAAAGGAGGGACAAATCTTTACTTTGTGCTGTGCTGTTTTACACAGAGGATTCTAAAAAATGCTGTAAAGGTTCTGTAAAGAACAAAATCACTGTATTGGAAATCATGGCAGTGTTTGTGTTTGTTGTGTCCAGGCTTTGGGGCTCAGTGACACTCATATGTTTCACAACACATGCATTAAAGTCTCCATGTTTGTAATATTGGTTTGAGCAGCACAAAGGTGCTGCAGTTTGCTGTCCTACTTCATGACTTAAAGAACCCCCATTTGATTTTTCCCTTGGTCACTGCCTGTGTGGTGTCTGCATGCTTTCCCTCTGCCTGTAGGGTTTTTTTTCTCCTGGTATTCAGATTTCCTTCTGCATGCTAAAGACATAAATTTAAATGAATCTGTGACTCTAAACTTGTCCTTTATGTGTAAGTGAGAATGTGTGCTCTCTGATAAATGGGTTCACCTTCCCGGACCTTATAGCAAAAGGAGTTAACAGACTCCAGCTATACATAAAGTTATTTAAATCAAATTAATAATACAAATTAAAATTGGAGATGAAAATAAATGAAACAAAAACATCTACAAAAAATAAAATTAGATTATTTGGACTAAAATATAAATAGACCTAAGGGTTTCATTAAATGCATGGATCTTTATGTCAATATACATTACTCATGTATTTTTTGTAGCATTAAGAGGTGCACTATGAATAAAGTTTATCACGTATGTTCACAACTTATCACCTCTAATGGAAAACAGATGGCATCTTGGTGCAATGATTAACACTGCAGTCTCACAGCCCCATAGACCTGAGTTTAATCCCTAATTTACTTTCACTGTATACCTCTGTGTATATATACAGTATGTGACAAATAAAATCTACATCTTAATCTAGTTAATCTCAATTCAGTTCTCTTCAATTCAATTTATTTTTATATAGCACTCAGTTTATTTTTATATAACTTTATAAATGACCATTTACATAATGTATTCACACAAAGACCCAGATTTGTTTAAACAGACAGGGAAACAGTGCATTTCTAAGCTGATTAATATAAATGAAATCTTAGCAATGTATGTCCATTAACATTATTATTGAACTATTGCTGGTTGACAATGTTAAAAAGGCGTCTCTGGAGAAAATAAATCTCTAGGTGGTCATTGGTCATTGAAAGACAAAGTCAGCTACATTCACAGTCCTGGGCTCCTAGAGCAAATGGCTGCCATGCCCCATCTGGGTATTCTACAGTAGACTCAGTGCTGGGCCATCTAACATAATGACAGACCCTTTCCATCCATTGATTCCGATATGCTCAGTTTGTCTCCTTGGTTTTTGTTCAATATTCCAAAGACACTAATTGACAATTGTAAACAGGATCTGAATGAGTGAGTGGGGATTTGTGTTTCTGAGTGTGTCTTGTGACTCTAATGGAGTCCTGACAGGGATTGGTAATTGATTTGTGCTCAGTTTTTGATGCTTGAGGCACTGTAATTAAACTGTACACAAGTGGGCAAGTAACTGCAACTGATATTATATTACACAGACCAGATTCTGTGTAAACAGGCCCAATTTGATTTCCATCCAGTTTTATTTGATTCAATGTGTATTCTCATTGACCAGCGTTTCTCAGCCTTTAAGTATTTGTGACCCAAGTTTTCATAACAGTTTTAATCGCGCCCCCTAACATTTTTTTGAAATGTAGATGCATATTTTATTATACCTACTTAACTTTTATCGACATTTATCTAACTCTGTATTTATTGTTCTAGTATCAGAATGTGGTTTATGTTAATTTGTTTTGGTTTCAACAGATGTTTTTTTTCATATTTTTGATTCTTGTTTACTTTTTTTCACATCTTCGCGCCCCTCCTAGGGGGGCCCTCCCCACAGGGTGAGAACCACTATCATAGACCATTTCTCCCTTTTGTGAGTTTAATTATCACATATTTTAGACACATTTGAGGAAATTTTGGATCTGAACAGAGATACCACCCTTCACAGAGTGGAATAGAAATACAGTGTGCAGTCTGGAATCTTTATAGTGTATATAATCAGCACACTAACAGTAAACAGGCTAAAAAGCTTCACAGAGGTAGAAGAAGGACAGACAAATCGTACTGTTGGCCACATTATTAAGGTATAGGACACCAGCCACTATCAGCATCTAATATGTCACATTAAAACAAGTGAATAATGATGTCAGTTTGAGAGTTATTGCTGACAACTGTGATATAATTTGCAAAAAAAAGTGTAAAATATTCTATCTACTGGTTAGACTTGATTGTCCATCCATCCATTCATTATCCAACCCGCTATACCCTAACTACAGGATCACAGGGGTCTTCTGGAGCTAATCCCAGCCAACACAGGGTACAAGGCAGGAAACAAACCCCAGGCAGGGCGCCAGCCCACCACAGGGCACACACACCCACACACCAAGCATACACTAGGGACAATTCGCCAAAGCACCTAACCTGCATGTCTTTGAACTGTGGGAGGAAACCCGGAGCACCCAGAGGAAACCCCCACAGACATGGGGAGAACATCCAAACTCCATGCAGGGAGGACCTGGGAAGCGAACCTGGGTCTCCTAACTGCGAGGCAGCAGTGCTATGTAGACTTGATTGTATGGAATGTTATTTTCTTCAAATAAAATTGAAAAAAAATATATATGTTCCTGTTAAGTTGGGCTGGTCATTCTCTTCCTGAGAACTGTATTTTTCACTTGAGGTAAACGTTTGTAGTGTGGATACATGAGTAAAGCAAGCTGTCTAGATAGTGAGCACTTTTGCATATGACCTGCCAGCAGTCTTTGTAACCTTAGGACATTTCAATGGCCAGATTTGGGGCCTCATGTATAAATGGTACGTACATACAAAAATGTTGCGTAAGCCCGTTTCTGTGCTCACATCGCGATGTATAAAACCTAAACTTGGTGTAAAGCCATGCACATTTTCCCGCCAGCTAAATGCTTGGCGTACGCAAGTTCTCCGCTCGGTTTTGCAATCTGGTGGTACTCAGCGTCAAAGCAGTGATATTGTTCAAGTGTGGTTTCCCTTTCTATTTTAGATCAGATCCCTGATGCAGCTTTATTATATACACTGAAATTAACCGCATATTGTTTGTTAGTTTAACCCTTTGAGGGCTGAATATCTTTTCCAAAAGACAGTTTCTGAAAAGCGATGGTTTCACACAGAAATCATCATAAAATATCTGTTGCTGCATGTTGTGGCTGCCAGTATGCATGGCTGGGGCAGCAGCAGCAATGATCACGGTCGCAGTGCATTGCAATCTGGTTTCTACTTCTTCTTATTGTTAAGTGGCAGTCCTACCTGGTGAACATTGTCAGTACCACAATTAACTGGGGACCAATCAGCTGAAGCTGGAACCTCACATTCGTTTTCGATCACTTGTATCAAAATCGAAGTCTGACAAGTCATAATCCAGTTCAGAGAGAATAGGCAAAACGTCGCCCGTGGAGTATTTTGCATTACGCATTTGCTTTGATCTCTCGCCAGATGTCAGTCCCATTTTTGCTGTTGTTTGTGCCTTGCTATTCATGCAAGCCCAGGAAATCTCGGTCAAACGAATGAATCTAACTTTCCTTTTAGCAATGAGAGTTCAACTAAAACATAATAGTTGGTTTTGTTACAGTTGACAGCCGATTACCATTGTCAACTCCTCCTTTTGACAAAAGTCGACATCAGCCCTGAAAGAGTTAAGGCATCTGATTGTAATTGACCTGTAACAATATAATGGCCAAACTATTCTAAATACCATAGCTGCTTTAGCGTTGTTCCTCTCAATGTACCACTCGGAGTATTTATATCAGTGTATCTGAGTGTGGAATCACAGCTCTACAGCAACTGATTGGAAAGAGAATTATCAGTATACAGCATCAAGCACACACTGCCTTAGCCATGCACTATCTGAACTGCTCTCATACGACAAACACTTCAGAGCTTTTCCTGTAGGAACATCACAGTTCAAAAACAGTTTCATCACAAGAACTATAAACGCACTCAATCAGTCCATCAAGTGCTCCTTGTAGAACTGTTTGTACTTATAAGTACAATTACCTCACTGTAAACTTGCGATACCATTATAATATTGCACAACCTGAGCCACTTTATAAAGCTTGTATTTACATATGATGACAATATCATTAAGATGAAATGCAGCAAAATATGTTTATTACATTATACAAGTAAAATGTTAACATCATTTAAATAATCTATACTGTTAATAATTGAACACGTGAGGACACAGTGTTGCAGCGCTAGTGAGGAACTGGCGCCCCATTCACGGACTGTTCCTGCCTCGTGCTGTATTCTTGCTGGGGCTGGCACGACACTGGAAGGATAGATGGATACAATAATTAAATATGTACTACGAAGATATTTCAATGTTCTTTAAAAGTTTTGAAAAATTGGCAATCTAAGCTTACAAGTGGCTTAACATCTATTACAGAGCTGATTGTGTGGTGATTGGGTATTTGGAGAAAAAAAACAAAGGATAGGAATTGGGGGTTAGTACGTTTGAAAGCGACAGTACTGCTGCAATAAATTATTTCATCAAAGGTTGCACAAGCACGCAGCAAGCATCTTGCGGGAGGCTGGAATAATCTCTGGATGGGGCACCAGCTCGTCACTATCACTGCGACACCATGTTCCCATGTTTAATACATGCTTAAATTCCCATCATGAGAATAATATCAAGTATACATCTCAGTATTTAAATTATTCAGAGAACTGTAATATCACGAATGTAATGGATTCTGTGTCCTGTCGGAGGAAAAGAGAGCTGGTTTAAGAAGCACGTAGTGAATTACACACATAGAGCACATAGAAGATCAAATACAAAACAAAGCATTTAATGTGCTACTTTAGTTACGATGGGATTTGAGAAATTAGCAAATTAAACAATTTTAAGATGAAGTTTATGATGTTCTACTTTAATGACAAAATAAACTACGAGATTAAAGTTGACATTTCAAGCTTTTTTCCAAACTGTGTCCCTATTTTTTTTTTCTTTTCTCTATACCCTAATAAGCTTTCATATGACACTCAGACGGTGGGCTACAACTCACCTTTTCATGGCAACTTTGATATCTGACAACTTCTTTTTTACTTCTGGTTCTTACTGCCCCAAGTGCCCCTTATATTTCCACATTCACATATGGATGACCTCTCCTGCTGCCACTGCAACTAGCTGTCTGTAGGACTTAATCCTGTCTTGTGCCCCCTCCTGCTGTACTTGCCATGATAACCTCTTGCCAGCTGGGCACTCCTTACAATATGATCTACTGGTATTTACAAGAATTTTCTCATGAGGCCAAAATATTGTTTTATGACTACTCTAAATTTTCCTGTCTGGGTAAGTGTATATAAATGACCTTCAATGGAGTAGCATTCCTTTTAGGATGTGCTTTTGCCTTGTGCCCAATGTATGTCCCTGCTACTTATGTTATTTGCTACTTTGAACTGGTAATGACAGTAAAATCATCTCAGCAGGTTCAGGTGTTCAGAATAACCCTCTAAACCAGCACCATGGACAGCTCCAGGTTTTCACAGTGTACTAACAAAAAGCATCTCAGATGTAGACTAGATATATTTATATGTTACAAGATGCTTTATGTAAGGGCTGGATGTAGTGTTACAGAAATGTAAACTTCAAAGACATTGAATATTTCAAGGATAAAAAAATCATTTGAGATTAGAAAGACATCATCAATTCTTTTTCTAAGCATCATTTGTGAAGCTTAAACAGCATCCATAATGTACAGTACACATGTACAAGTGAGATTTTAGTCACATGACCAAATAAATATGTCAGTTTTACATGCATAAATTGAAACAGGTTGTTTTCAATTTCTTTAAAAGCTGCAGGATTAGAAGACCTATAAGCTTGAGGGCTGGGTTGGTAGGTTCTTAACTAGAATGCTGCTGATGCTCTCTCTCTCTCTCTCTCTCTCTCTTTCTCGCTCTCTTTCTCTCTCTCTCTCTCTCCATCTCTTTCTCTCTCTCTCTCTCTCTATTTCCCAGTCTCTTTGCTTTCTGACCACTCACTTGGGATTATAGCTTGCTTGCTATTTTTAATCTCAGTTGGTAAATTGCATTGCAAACTGTGAAATTGTTGTACGACTCAATAGGCTCATTTTACAGTACATTTTAATAAACTTCTTGGACCCAAAGATAGAAAAATGAAGGACTAGGATTTCAGTTCACAGAATTCTTTCATGTTAATGTTACCGAGAGGGTGCCCTGTTCTGTGTTGTATTGCACTGCATTTTTTTTTGGCAAGCTTAAATTCAAAGTTTTGTATTTTTAGATTTGGACAGGTGGGTCATCTTGTGCTCAGCTCAACTTGTAGGCGGTCGGGCAGGTTCAGATGTGATTTTTTGTTATTCCTACACTATAGTATATTTACTTCATGCTGTCATTTACAAAGGAGTAATGGCCCAAGTAGCCCTTGTCTTGTGGAAGGTTTGTAACATTTCTCTGCACCTACTTGTTTTAGCTTGAATTCTTTTCAGTTGATCATTTTAAAGAGAAAAACAAAGACAGCATATTTGGTACTTGCTTACATCCATACTATGCATTCATCTCTTTAGTAACCCCACTTTCTCAAAAATAATTATATTAATAATAATTACCACCATTCTCATTAGCATAATGGACAGGAAAATTTTTTGGAAGTGATGTGATCAAACTATGTTTAGTTTTCACATGTAAAATAAAAAAACAAAGTTTATATTAAAAGCATAAATATATTGTGTGTTGATTTTACAATTTTTCTGTTATGTATTACCCAAAAATATGAGTGTTATAAAAATGAAAACTAACGATTCAGCTGCTGTCAAGTATTGGATGCCTGATACTGTTAGTGCATATTTTTCGTACGCCTGGAGGTTAATGCTGATTTGAGTCAAATATGAAGCATAAATCTGAGCACAGGATTTCTTGAAGTAATGTGTCTGGGTTCATAACTGGTATGTATTTAATTGGTTATGTGAAATCAATTCATGTAATCTCTATTAAAAAATCCCTCTGAAGAAATTATTACTAGGATTCTGGTGAAGAGCGCCTGTGTTGAGACTACTGTTATTTCCCAGGCACTGCTTAGAGTTTCAAATATTTGTCTTTAGGCTGCAGAACAGCAAACGTGTTTAAATAACACGAAGCTCTAGAAGGATCAATTGCATTCAGCAACTGATATACATAGTTGAGCCATGAAACACTGAAAATTGTGCAAAAGTAACTTGTTTTGTTTGTGCCACACGAGGTTGCCTGATACAATAAGCGTTTAAGTGATCCTTTGAAAATCTGTTTTTTTCCTTGGTGTATTTTTCCGATTTACCTTAATCATCTTTTTCGGGATACTTTGCCGACCTCCCCGGTAACAATTGTCTTCTATTTCCACTTTAAGCACCTTAAAATTCCTTTTTTTTTTTTTTGCGAGTTTCAATTTGCCTGACCCCCATCTCCGTCCCTTGCGATAGACTAACGTGTTGTTTGTGTTTTCAGCCTGCTCGATTTGGTATCGTTAGCCGCTGTCTTCTCTTTTTGATTCCCCTGTCTGCTTTATCAGAATTTTCATGCCGGGCTTTTTTTTTACTCTTTGATCTCCCTGCTCATTCGTCTTCTACCCAAGCTTTCCACTCTCCTCTGTGCCAATCATTGCCCCTTACGTTCTCTCGTTCCCCTGTTTCTGCCCCATCCGACCCGCCTTGTAACCGATTACCAGTGATGATCGTGTCGTTAGGCGCTCAGCAGCTGACTGACCTACTTTCGCGAAGCATTTCTGTGGCTCTCAGTGAGATTGTCTACTACAGCGAGGACAGTCGATCCATATGGAGATATAAGCGAAATCCTCAAAATGCACAAGGGGAATAAAGCCGGATACTGAACAACCCAATCTGCGGTATTACTACTTTCATTATTACTATGATTACTATATTAGCCCGCGACCAAATCATCTAAACCGAGTCATCAGCGACCGAAGCAGTTTATCAGTTTATGACACTGGGAGAAGAAACGTTGGCTTGAACATCAGGCAGAAAGCTGCGGGCTGTCATATATGCAGTGCCTCACTCACAGTAAGTGTCCCGCTTCTTACAGCTCCTGATCAGAAGGGGCGATCTGCCAGCGGCGGTCACTTCGGAGGTCTGTCACTGACTTTAATTGTGGAACACGGAATTTGTTATCTGTGCATTACAGTTATATGTAATGTCTGTTGCAGTCAAATTAATAAGATGTATTACATTTTGCGTTAATTAATTGTTTATCTTATTGGAGATTATTTTTGCTGTTGCTTGTATTAAGAATCATATACTTGGCTAAATTAGCAGTTTTTAGAGCTGATTATACTGTATTATGTACTGTGGGTTTGATAGGATTCAGGCTGAAGTCTCTGGATGTGATCAGCTTTGATGTGTTGATATACGATTCTTAATAAAATATACTATATTGTTCTTGTGAATCAAAATAATCACATTTTTTTTCTGGTTGTAAGTTGTAACTAAAATTCTTAGAAAAATGCTTCAGTACGATATGCTGTATATATTTACAGTATATATTTGCTTAGCACACATATATAGCAGAACATTCACACACCTATACTGTATAAACACATATTGTATAAACTACAGATAGAGACATACTGCACATATACTGTATGCATATGTATATTGTGCATGTACTTAAATATATTGTACGTATATATTTACACGTACATATACTGTACACTTTATAATTAGTTTATGTATATATGCATATATATTATTTATAGGCAGAAGCAGAAGTGTTACACAATGAACACTATCCCAAATGTGCAATTAAAATAATTTAACCTTCTGAAAACTTTCTCAAAATGCTGCGTATCATATATTCTTTTCTTCAAAAGCAGTGTGTGTTAAAATTTTAAAATGTGTTTCCCAACGGCATTTTTTTGCATTTGTTGTAATGTGAAAGATAATTTTCTTCTTTGCTGTTCCCATAATCTTGTTACTTTTTCCTCATTTGTCCTCACTTGGATCATTTTCAGCAGTGCAGATATTTGAATGAGACAGTGAGAGAGTCTCTGTAGTGTAATTTTGTATGCAAAGGCAGCCTACTTATTGAATGGAGCAAACTTCTGCGTCCTTTGCTTCAATTTAAAACTGCGCCTAGACAACTGGAGATCAGTCCTGATCGGATATTAACTGTGGGCCAGTTTTAAACGGGAGAGTCTCAATCAGCGTAGAATAGGAGTATTCCAGCTTCACATCAGTTTAGGAGATAGTAGCTTTAATATTGGTTGAACTGTATACAGAAGTATGATAAGATATAAGTATCAATTTAATTATTTAAGATAAGGCACATAAACAAATCTTTACACCAGTTGAAAATCATCTTAACAGTATTGCAGTGGTAAGTCTAAAGGCTTTGATCTTTAGTCATTCAAGAGACATGCAATGATTCCTTTCATTTACTGCTCCTTATTAGTTGATCCATTTATTTCCTCTGCCCACTTACCCCGTACAGTGTGGTGGGCAGCCAGAGCCTTGTCCCTTCATCAAGATTAAAGCAGACCATTGATGGGATGCCAGCGATCAATATCTCTTAAACACATAATATTTTCAAACCGGTTTCATCTGATTCAGAGCCGTTGGGGGGGAAAAAGGCAGAAAAAAGGCCCTGGACAGAGTAGAAGTCCTCACAGGGCCCATGCTCACACACTCACTGGCCCACACTTGTACTCACACAGGGTTAATCATGAAATTGCTATTTAAATAACCAGCATGTCTTTGGGAATTTGAGCAGAAAAACTTTAGCAGACATGGAGACAACATGCAAACTCCACATGAACAGTGAGTGCACACGGGATCAGAACCCATTTATCCTTTGCAAATTTTCACATTTTTATTGAGTCCATAATCTGAATTATTTAATTGTAGTTTATTGCCATAAACAGCATAATACTGAATATATCCACTCGAAAAAAATTATACATAGAAGTCAGTTAATTAACTAATTCCTTAAGTTTCCTCAAGTTGTGTGTGAATTTTGATTAACAGCCATTTTCAGTTCTTGACACTTACTTGTGAAACAAATGATCTGTGGACTTTAACTTTTAAAGTCACTTTGTTCTGTTTTATATCTTTATTCTGCTCCATTATGAACCATTTCAGATCTTTCTGGTCTAATGAAGAAACCCCCTAGATTTCTCAGTATCTTTTGACTGAATTTGACCTTTTAAGTTTTTAAGTCTTCCAAGTCCTACACAAACATGCATTCCCATAACATTATGCTACCTGCCACCAACCTGATTCAAGATGGGAATATGTGGTGTAAGGACAAAGTGTGCTGTTACACTTCTGTCAAGTCTAGTGTTTGTCACTTCTGCCACTTAATGTCAAAGTCTCCCACAAGTCAAATTTACTTGAAAAGTGAATGAAGATTTTTCAGACCTTATAAAAACCAGTGCATAAAGCATCTGGATTATCATCATGATCATAGTTGGTCTCATCAGAGAAATGGAAGACTGCAATTAGCTAAGAAGCAACCATACATTTCTTTGTTTCCTCTCTGACTAATCACCTGTATTATTTTTTTCGATGGCACAGATTAACTTTACTGTTTTTGGAAGAATTGTCAATACCTTGGACATCTTCTTCTACTTTTGCTTACTCTCACTCATTATCAGGAACCTCGAGCTCCTACATATCTTGATTTGGTGCATTTGGCAATTTGGTGCATGTTGAACTGGAGATGGATCTCAAATTTGTATAACACTCAGACTTTTGTGCCAGTTAGGATCATTTTTCCACTCTGAGACGCTTAATAAATACAGGCCTTGGTGACCTTCTTTGGCACCTTCTTCTGTTGGGACATCCAGTCCTTTTTCAGAAAGAGAGAACATGATTTGAGAAGCCCGAAAAGTTCCTCATCCTTTCCCTGAGGGATCTCCTAGGCTCCTGACTTGGACTTTGTGTAAGGGCTGAGCAAACTGTAAATGAATTTCCTGCTTAAATTATATTATAATATTCTAATTAACTCTGGTAATCTCAAGCAGTTTTCTTCATAAGGAGAAAACAGGAGAATTTCTGGGACTTCTCCTCCTAATTAATGTTAAGATGTATCAATTAAACATATGTTCACAAAACCTCTGTTTGTAATAGTAAATGCCCACAAAAACAATATGCTGTATATGTTGGATACACTACAGATTTATGATATACGTAAACCAGGATACTCTTGTGTACATTAGAAAAACAACAGAACTTGAAGGACCTAAATTAATTTAGAGAAGTATTTTTGTTCTTTTTCAGGACTCCTCATAAGAATAGTCAACATCTTGGGAAAGATCTGAACATAGTGATCAGCATGTAACCTTACATTAAATCCAAAATGTTATTCGCTATTATAAGTCATAGTGAATTAAAACATTCAAAAAGTAAGACTTGTGAAATAAAAGTGACAATAACTCTAATACTGAGTAAAAGTAAGAAAATCTAACAAAACATATTAGCAAATATGCCAGTGGACTCCTGACAGTTAATCATTTATGCACACTGTAGATATTTTATTGTTATTAATATTATAATACGACATTCTCATTCCGGCTTAATCCGAGGAACTGGAGCTTATCAATGTGCATCAGGATCAATTCAGGAACCAACCTGAACAGAGCACCATTCTGTCACAGGGTCTACACTCACACAGAGCCAAATAACCTAACCTTCATGTCACTAACAATGTCCATCCATCCTTTATCCAACCTGCTATATCCTAACTACAGGGTCACGGGGGTCTGCTGGAGCAAATCCCAGCCAACACAGGGTGCAAGGCAAGAAACAAACTCCAGGCAGGGCGCCAGCCCACCGTAGGTCACTGACAATGTGTGAGTGAAAATGGACAACCTGGACTGGAGGAAAAATCATGCAGACGATGGGGGTCATGTAAAGACTCTAGTGACTTTGACTAACCAGGTTTAGGATCTAAGCCATCCCTGAGGATCCTTAAGAGACAGCAGCACTAACCATTGTGCCACCTTGTTTATTATTATTCTCTTTCTATTATTAATTGCTCTTTTTTATTTTACTTTTGTGTATGTTTACTTCACAGACCTAGCTAAACATGTTGACCTTTTACCTTTTTCTACTTAAAGAAACATAAAATGGTTATTGCATTTAGACTGGGCATGTAATGAATGGTTTCTCTTTGCTTTGGTCAAAGACAGCTATTCTCTTTGTATATTTTGTAATGAATTATATGAGACCATTTTTATTTTGAAACTCTCTGTGTGTGAGCCATAATGTATGTAGTTCTGCTAATGTGTGATACAGTGACACTGGGCCTCCTTGTGTTCTCAATGCCAGCTGTGTTATTGAGCATACTGATACTGTAATAGTAACTCTTCTGTTTTTAAAACATTGTCATACCAAGGACATTACACATTTGACTGTAACTTTAATTAAAGGGTTTACTAGGTTATTTTGATGCAGACTAATAATTAGTAACAACTGCGTCAAAAGCTATCAAAAGCTTTTAAACATTTACAAAACAGAGTTTTTAATTTATGAGACATGGACCCATATTTCTGGCATTTGGTGCATTCATTTAGAAATTGTAGCTACGTGGAAGAGGATATCCTAAAATGGATGCCTATTACTTAGTTAACACACGCTTTTCTGTTCTGTTTTCACCAGTACTTTAGTAAAATTTACAATAATTCATGATAGATAGATAGATAGATAGATAGATAGATAGATAGATAGATAGATAGATAGATAGATAGATAGATAGATAGATAATGTCACCAAATCTGACAGACACAGGTGCAAATGCTGGAATACCTGCCTGGTAATCCCTGATAATTTTGAGAACAAAAAAGAAAATAAAGTTACTATCAAACAGAATAGTAGTTACCACTATGTTCTCTTGCATTTCACAAATGAGCTGGAGCAGAGGAGTTCCATCTCTCTCTCAAGTAGGTTCTACTATGAACACCCATTTTTTTCACAGTCCGAATAAACAGGAATGCATGAGGCTTCTGGAAAGCTTCAGAGTATAGTCACCTCTTTGCACTTGCCCTATGAAACTGTGGAGGAAAAGGAACAGGTAGTTAGTGACAGTGCCCCCCTCTCATTCCAGGGTAGTATTGCATACTTCAGCAGATCCTTGAAGATGCCTCCTATGTGTATGTGTGTAAGATAGATAGATAGATAGATAGATAGATAGATAGATAGATAGATAGATCTTTAGTATTTAGTAAATATGGAAGCCGATATTCATAGACAGATAGATAAATAATACTTTAGTAGACAGAGAGAGGAGGTTGGGAGCATGCAGTGATTACAGCACATTGCTGCACCCACCACTTGATGAACCATCTGGACTGGGACCTGAGTACAGCGGGTGACACCTCAACACCACACTGAAACAGTGTGAGGTTTTTACATCTAACTGAAGTGCCAATCCTGCCACCAACCTCTAAGTGTTCCCTGTAAATCAGAGGACCTGCTTGCAGGACTAAATGCAGATTAATGTCATACCCAGGACGAAGCAAGTGCAGGTTAAGGGCTTTGCTCAGGGGCTCAAGAGTCACTTCTGGTGTTTACAGGATTCAACCTGGCAACTTTCTGATTGCCGGCGCAGATCCCTAGCCTTACAGCCATGACTCTGACACTTTAAAAATAACTTTATGGAGATTTCAAATGTGAAGCTAGAATTTAAATGAAAATCAATTTCAATGTATTAATCTGTTTGTCCAAAGTGATCTAATAAATTAATGATACAGCTAAAAGTGAAAAGTAATGAAGCTCAAATCATTTTATTGCTTTCAAAGCTTAACATTTTATAAAGCCAGCTTCAGAGAGCGCATTCTTTTTTGCAATAGGAAGAACTCATAAACTGTAACATGTAATTCAATTGCAGTGAATTGATTAATATATCAGTTTTATTTTCATTTCACAATACACTTTTTGTTCTCTTTTTTGCATTTTTGACTTTGTTAAAAGGTGTGCAGTTTAGTTTTTAGCAGTGCATAATATTTCAGTGTAATTGACATAAATGAAATCCAGTGGTGTGGTGGTGGCACAGTTACATTTTGGTTCTGTTCCAAGCTTGATTGCTGTTTATCTGGTATTTGCACTTTCTGCTCGTGCCACACTAGCATCTGTAAATTGAAAAATTGAATAACTGTCACTTTGTGTGTGTGTGTGTATGTGTGTGTTCCTGACTTGGGACAAATGCTGCTGAGTTTTAGTAATGGATTAGTGGGTTCAGGAAAAGGATGGGTGTGTGGGTGTATATCTTTAATTTGAAAGTTAAATTGAAAATATGCTCATGTATTTAAATTTCACTTTAAAATTCTAAAAAGTTAAAGCAAAATTACATATTTTTAAAATATAATATATCATGATGTATGTTACAGCCATATCTTTACAAATGTATAATTCTTTTTCTTCTAAGTTATTTTTAACATGGGTATCCTTAATTTCTGTATGGTCATTTGCTGGCACATTCTAAAAGGTTGAACTATTAAATTGTTATTAAGTATTAAAGTTTGGAGAAAAAACTTTCATAACCAATTAAAATGTTTTTAAGTCAGGGTCACATTCTTTTGGAAGATTTAGTGAATGATGGGTAGCTAAATTGTACTGAAGCAGACCCTGGTTTACCAAATTATTAACACTTTTTATAATTAGAGGGAATTTTTAAAAAGTATTGACAAGACACTCCTTATACTGGGATTGAGGGCATGGGGCAGTGGAGCACAATGAAACCCTTTCCTTAGTTTAATATTAAGATCTCATAAACCACTGTAGTGAATAAATAAAGACATGACCGTGACCATGAACAAATCCTTTAAAAACAAGAAGAAGGTTAATCAGAATGCCAAATGACAAAAGCACTACATCAAGTAGAGGAATGGCTGGCAAGCAAAAATGCAAGCTTTTTCGAGGTGAACACAGTGTGTTTACAGTGGCACTACAGTTATGGCAAAACTTTAAATGGAAAATAATTCTAATGTTCCCACAGCCATGTTTGTCTATTCCTGATTAATCCATCAGTTTGTAGCTTGGCCCTGACCTATGCCAGTCTGCAGACATTCTGTGCATCACACTTGTGTCATATTGTTGTTCAGAGGGGTCTGTCGTACATGTACTGTATCTAACTCATCTGTTTACAACCTGTTGCTGAAGATGGGTGGTCCAATGATCCTGTAGTAAGCTCTACTATCTCTCAGCACCAGGGATCTGTGTTCAGTTTCATTCCTGGTCACTGCCAAGTGGAATTTGTGTGTTCTGCAGATGGCCATATGAGTTGTCTCCAGGCACCTGAGCTTCCTCCAACATCTAAAGGTGGTTGTGTTGACCACATTTTTAAGTTAAAATGATCCTTCTCTGCATTGGTGTGTGTGTGAGACTTATGATGGACATTGGAATAGACCCTAGGTTTAGCTCCTTGTCTCCATGTAATGGAACAAATCAGTTCAGAAAATGGATGGATGCCTATCAGCTGTCTTCTTTTTCATAGGATAGAGAGCAGACACAGAGTTTATTTCAGTCCAGTGGAGGTTCACCCAGTTGATTTAATGTTCATATCACTATCACATCACAGCTCCAAGTCTCCTGAGGTTCAAATGCTGTGCCTGGGCACTATAGGTGCGGAATTGCAACATTGACTTGGTTAGTTTGTCCTCCAGAAGTTTGGGTTTTCCTTCCCTGTTTTCAAAGATGTGGGTGTTGAGTTAGGTGAGAACTCTACATTTGTCCTGTTTGAAAGAGTGAATGTGGGAGAGTACAAGAGTGTGCCATGAGGTGGTCTGGCTACCCTTGCACTGAGGACTGTTCAAAAAGCATCTGCAGCCCATGGCCTGGTTTAAATAACTGATGGATGATTCTTTAAAAACGTACTTCTACTTATAAGATACTGTAATCGTGTTATGCAGTTTTCTAAATAAAGCAATAAAATTAAAAAGTGCATACATCTCACACAAAAAGTACAATGTGAACACAAAGCAAATGTAGAAATTCACTGAAGACCCTGTCGTCTCTGCACCCTGAATAAGTAATGTTTCCTTGGGGTGCATTGATTCTTATTCAGTTCATTTATATTACAAATACTATATAGCTGCCTGTGCCTATAAGAAGTTTTCATGCCATTAGACATTTTCACATTATATTGTTATACAACATTGAATCACAGTGGATTTAATTTGGCAAAAGAAAAAAAACTCTTTAATGTCAAAATGAAAACAGATCTCCGCAAAGTGATCTAAATTAATTACAAACATAAAACACAAAATTATTACTTGCATAAGTGTTCTCGTCCCTTAATTTGACACCAATATCATCTCTCGTGCAGCCAATTGGTTTTAAAAGTCACATAATTAGTCCAATGGACATCACCTGACTGGGGTTTCAATTGATTGTTCTATAAATGAAGTTGTAACTAGAAAGTCCAACTTGTGGTGAGTCAGTATGGTTGACTAATCTACACAATGAAGACAAAAGAGCACTCCAAACAAGTCCATCAAAAAGTGGGTGAATAGCACAAGTCAAGGGATGGAGACAAGGAAATATCCAAGTCAATGAATATCCCTTGACCCCCAGTTAAATCAGTCATTAAGAAATGGGCAGTGTGGCACAGGTGCCTAGTGCAGGCTGCCTACAAAAACTGATTGCGCAAGACAAATAGGGAGGCCATGAGAGGCCTGCGACAACTCCGAAGGAGTCGTAAGCTACAGTGGCTGAGATTGGAGAGACTTGGCAGACAATTGCTCCCCAGGTGCATCACTAGTCACAGCTTTATGAAAGAATGGCAAAGAGAAAGAAACACATCCCAGCAGAGAGTTTGTCGCAAGGCCATGGGACAACCCGAAGTCAGCTGGAAGGAATTTCAATGGTCTAATCACAGCAAAGGTGATATTTTTGGCTATCAAACTAAACACCATATTTGGCATAAGCTCAACACTGCACATTATCAAAAACACATGATTCCCACTGTGAAGCATGATTGTGGCTGCATTGTGCCATGGGCGCAAGAAGGCTTGTGAGGGTTAAATGAATGCAACAAAATATAGGAAATCCTGGAAGAAAACCTGTTGCAGTCTGCAAGAAACCTGCACTTTGACTGGAGATTTATTGTACAACAGAACAACAACCCCAATCATAAAGCCAAAGCTTTGCAGAATGATTTTAAAACAAAAGTGTTCATACCTTGAATTGGCCAAGTCAGAGTCCAAATCTTAATCCACTAAAGAATTTGTGACTGCACTTGAAAAAGGCTGTTCACTCACGATTTCCTTCAAGCTAACAGTGCATGAGCAGTTTTGCAAAGATGAATAGGGAAAAATCACAATATTTAGGTGTGCAACGCTGATAGAGACCTTTGCACACAAACTCATAACTATCATGGCTGCCAAAGGTGCATCTACTAAATGCCTACTTACTTATGCAATCACTTATTTTGTGCTTTACGCTTGTAATTAATGCAGGGATCTGTTGTCACGTTGACATTAACGGATATTTTTCTGCTTATCAATGTCAAATAAGCCAAGTCAAATCTTCTGTGATTTATTGTTGTATAACAACAAAATCTGAAAACTTTCAAGGGGATGCCACTGTACATCATGGCCAAGATAAATGACATCACACACACATAAACTGACATAAACAGATACAGTTTTCATGGCATGGAAACCAATCATTTTCTTTCTCTTCATCTGAAACAAGCTGTTGTGGCCAGAGTTGCAGAGTTATTCTCCTACTTCACTTCATCATGGTCAGTGGTGGCTGGTCACCTGGCAGTAAAGGATTAATGGAAATGCTGAGGATATTTATGGAGAGGGGAGAGAATATACATGAAGGGTGTTTTGATTTTTTATGGCATGCTGTCATTGGGACAATTTAGTGGATAAAGTTGTTAAAATAATCTTTATTTTATATAGCTTCCTCAACCTTGGAGTTCAAAATGGCTGAATTAAACTGTTGTTAATTAATATGGTGATGACAAGTGTTGCAAGGGCCTTTATCTTTTCATGTGATAAATGGTAGATTATGGTTTCAAGGTCTGTGTAGTGTCTGCAAGAATGAGATAACAAACAAATATGGGAGGACCTCTGAACCACTGGTTCTCCAGATCGAGAGGGGTCATTTGAAGTAGTCTGGGAATGTTGATAGGATGCTGTCTGGGTGCCTCTTACAGAAGGTCTACCTGACATGACCCACTGTGTGAAGATCCATGGGAAGACCCAACATAACCTCAAAGGCTTTCTTCTGTCAACTAGCCTATGAATATCTAGGATTCCCCAAGAGGAGATGGAAGAATTTATTGACAGAGGGTTGTCCGGTTTGTCCAGCTGTGCAGGTTGTCACCTAACTCCTCAGCAAGATAAGGAGTAAAACACTCATCACTATTTATAAAGGTGTGAATAATTCTAATTAGGTTTGCCTATTCACACTCTGGGCCCATGCAGGCTGTTACAGTAAGAGGATATCTGTAACGATTTAAAATTATATCAATATGAAACGTTGAGCCCAGCAAGGTTTTTGATGCAATAAACCCTGAATCACTAAACCCCAGTGAATCAATAAATCTGCTGTCTTTCTAGTTACACAGTTACAGGTTTGTGCTTTATGTAAAGACTTTGGGTGGAAAGACGCCATATTAAACCAAACCATCAGACTTTGCTGTGTTCCTCTAAACACTATCATCCCCTTTTTTCTAACTAGTAGTTTTCATAACCAGAACCCCACTGCAAAGTGTTTTACAAAGAAAACAAAGTTGCAATAAGTTACAACCAAGAGTTTAAGAAGCTATTATAAATCTGGTAATGTGAATGAGGACCTATTTTGTGGAATAATTAGAGAGCAATGCAGGTATGCACCCTGAAGCCAATGTTTATTACACTCACTAGTGCCTGTCAAGTGACGAAAGCATCTGAACAATTATGCTCGACCAATGAGTAGGAATACTGTATACCAGGGTGCGGACAGTCCTGGAGCAAGTGATTTAGTCAGATGTTGTGAGGACTGAACCTGGAAGGAGATTACAGAATATGGTCTGGGTGAATGATTTGCCTTCATGATCTAATCATGATAGCTACTTGAGATCGCATCACCTTCTGTCAAGTTCATCTCACTCCTCCTGGAATCCTTCGTGAAAAATGAAACAGAAATACTCAAATTGTCCCTGTTAGTTTCTGTAGAAAAGTGCTTTGTTTTAAATCGGAGAGAAGACACAAATTCACTGTGAGCAGATGACAGAAATCTGTAAATCTGACCTGAGAAGAGAAATATATTTTAGTAGATCACATATTATACTTTTATTATTCTACTAGGGAGCTCCCCCCGCTCACTTCGCTTGCCAGCCACTTCGCAACTCTGCCACTCGCGTTGTGAAGAGGGGGGCTGAACGCACCCCAAGGAGAGCCGGTTGCTCCTTCGAAACCCCCTCTTAAATGGAGATACAATGGGAAACAAATAGTTTGTTTTTAACCTCCTCTTTGCTTGATCAACTGCTGCTGTTGCCGTACCACGTGATTTGCATCTTTATTTTAGGCATTTTAAAGCCTGTACAGCAGCTGTCCTACTGCTTGTGTTTTATTTCCGGCCCCAGGCGTGGTTAAATCGCTTGGCACAAAGTCCCGTATCGCATGATGTGAGTTCTTGAAATTTTTTGGTTTATAATTTAAAAATGGAATGAGAATATGGAAATCTAACAACATCACAATAAAGTTTGATAAATTATGAAAGGAATGATACCAAACATATATATGGAGGTTTTAAAATAAGCCCGATTTAAAGCGTGACAAAAAAAGTGACATGAAAACATCACCGTTGCACTTTTAGGCTTGGGATTTTATATTTAGAGAGTAGATAAATTTGACAGAAGTGCTTTAAGTATGGGAAAGGTGCTATAAAAATAAAATACAGTATTAATATAATTATTATTATTATATTTACAGCTGGAGCAAAGGCAGGTTAAATGACTTTTTCAGGGTTGTGCAACAAGTCATACATCTGAATTCAACCTTGTGGTTTAAAGTCAATTGCCTTAGGTGCTACATCTCACCAAAAGCTGCTATAGAAACCGATTTCTTTGAAACAAAGTTAATCATGATTAGCAGTTCATATTTAAATGTCCATTCTCCAACTCAATTGATGAGTTTTCCTTGCAGAGTTCTTTTCACAGTAAGCATTGTCACAAAGTACCATAGAAAGAAAGGATGCAGGTTGCCACCCATGAGGCAAGTGATCAGAGTACATTATTCTATACTATACTTATTCATCAAGAAAAGTTTCAATAATAATTTTAGCCCAAACTATAGAGTTTTATTCTCCACTGGGAGTCCTAATGGCTGTTAATACATAGTGATGCCCATGGCTCCACTCATCCCTCCATCATTATATGTGAGAGCACTTCTTACAGAATCCTTCTAATTGTGAATGATGGTCACCATTAACTTGTGAGTGTGCAAGTGGTTATTTACACTCAGGTAGAAGGTAGCCTAATAGACATTACCGTTCATGTCAAAGATATGCATAAGGTATCATTTTGAGGAAAGGAGTATTTCATGCCTACCACTTTCACAAAGTGCTTTGCAAGAAATATACACTATATACTTTATGACTATCTTTTTAGTTTTAAGCGTGACCTACCTTTCAACTATTTTTCTTTCATTCATTTAGCCTCTTTGCATCTCAGGTGCTATGCGTCTCACTTAGACAGAAAAAACAAATTCATGGTGAGCTAATGACAGAAATCTGTAAATCTGACCTGCAATCTTCACTCCTGTGCTGCTTCAGAGTTGTCTGGGAGTCACATTCTCTAAGTTTGTGTTTGATTTTTCTCCTTTGCATATCCCACAGTTGTTTAGATTAGTTCTTCGGCATCTTTAAATTGGCCTGGTGTAAGTGACTGTGAATGTTTGTGAAAGGACTGGCACTGTTTCCAGGAATAGTTGCATCATCTCAGTGGTCTTTGCCTTCATTTTGATATTTTCTCATGACATGGTTTAAAAGAAGTGTTACAGGACAGAGGACTAAGGTTATGTCCTTCTATAAATGATATCAAAATAATATATAGTCATTATTTTCAACATGCAAGAAAAACAAATTATCTGGAACACTGTATTAATCTGCAAGGTGAAATTGTCTTTTCACATGACCTTTGGGGGTCAGAGTGCAGTGTCAGACCTGGAGCAATTCTCAGGTTAAGGGCCTTGCTCAAGGGCCCATCAGAGTAGGATCCCTTCTGTCAATAAAGGGATTTGAACTGACATCCTTCCAGAATCCAGCACAGATCCTTAGCGTCAGAGCCACCACTATTACAAATAACCTTTTAGCATCCTTAAGATAATGCCAAAGCTATCAATATATGTTATAAATGATGAGATGTGCTCTCAAGCCATTTCAAACAAGAATGAATATAAAAGAGGCTATAGTACTAAAAATAAAATTAAATGTTGTGAACCTTACATTTTGGCCTACCAGGTTCTGGTTCTGAAATTATGTTTTCCATTTAATTGGCTTTTCAATATGTTATTTGTTTAGTGCTGTTTTTGTGACATCACTCTGGCGCCATTTTGTACTGAACTATGGGTTGCAGCCACCACCTTTTTAATTTTTTCTGCATCACTGTGGAGCTTTTTCTTAATGGGAGCAATTAATGGTTACTTCCATCTAACGATTGACAAGTAACATTAGTGTTTGTGTCCAAGTTTCTGAATATCAAAACAGATCTTTGTAGTGTGTGTAGTAATTTCAGAAATACTTTATAGAGAATTATGATATTTAACAATTATTTCCTGTTGGCATCTGTCTCCTTGGGGCGTGTTCTGTAACTTAGACTGTATTTTCGTCATTTTAACTTGTTTGTTTTGCTATTTTTGTTATTAATTATTTTGTTATTCTTCTTCTGAATATGTTTTAGTTCCATTATTTAATATTTAACTTTCCATTTTTTTAATGAATATAATCTTAGCTGCACTACCTGTCAAAGACAAGATAGAAAAATAGAATAGATTAAAAATATTTGGTACTTGATATCACGTGTAACCTCAGTGTCCCTCCTGCTCCTTTCTTCCATATACTCGTGTGTTTGAACCCCTCTGGTCTGGTACATCCATTGTCAGTGACATTCCTGTAAAGTCTTTAACTACCACTCGTGGTAGACGGCTCCCATTATCCACTGTGAAAATATCATTTGTATTCTCGAAAATAATTCCAGTGTTTGAAGGTGACTTTCAGCCTTCCTCCTACACTTTTTCACAGTCCCAATCAGATTGCTTGGAGGGACTGGACACTCACACACACACACCAATGCTAGGGTTTTATTATGTAAGAGGTTGTTAGGCCTGATAATTTAGTTTGTTACCTATTAATTCATTGCCCATGTGTTTTATATGTTGAGTCCCAATGGGGCAGGGCCCCCCCAACAATGTACCCATGGTGACTAGCTGCTGCTTGTGTTGCTTGGCACCTCTTCCTTGGATGCTCCTTTTGTAACCTCTAGTATGGTTTGTTTAGGTTTTTTGAAATCTGCTCCTGTTTGATTTTATATATTAGTTTATTAGATTTGGCTTTGTTAGTATCGAGTCTCCTTTCTTTTGTACTTGTTGCATTATTTCTTTAAATGTTTTTAAGTTTTGTAATATTCAGTTTATTTTGACTTTTGGTTTGTTTTTGGTCTACTTTTTTATTAAATCCTTTACAAAAGAAGCATTGTTTCAATTCTTTAGACCAGGAGATTTTATGGGCCAAGTTTTTTTTTCTGTTTCATTTTAACTTCTAGCTTTTGTTCCCCTTCATATTTATAAGCTTAAATTGTTCTTTCATTTACTGGTCCTGCTCTTCTTGCAGTTTGCCTTTATACTCCAGATATGTAATAAATATAATATGGATCTTATAATATATTACATATAATATGGGTTGCAGACTTTCTTATTTTGGGACTTTTTAGACTTGTTTTTGTATTTATTTATATTTTCGTTGTTTTCTGATTATACCATTATGTGCTTTCTTTTTTTAAATAGCCACAGCTATATTTTAACTATTTTTGCATGGCTTCACGTCCGTTGCCGACAACATGATCTGTGTGTCATCTGTAATATCACATCCTGCCTCTATAAGATGGTAGCACACAGTTTCTAGCATCTAAGAATTTGGATTTGCAAATTAAAACTAACATTACATATAGTGCAAGTTAGGGACAATAAATACAAGTTAGCGTTAGGATCTTTGAAAAGTTATTCTGATTATAATTCAGGTTTACTCTTTCTGAATTCTGACTATAATCAACTTATAAAAGACAGCAACATACTCAAAGGCAAAAGTAGTAAAAATGTGACCAGAAGACGAAAAAGGTTTTGTTTTTGGGAGGTAACAGAGACATAGTCAGTCGTAATACCAATGATAAGGTCAACATACTGAGAAGAAGTCGCAATACCAATGGTAAGAAATCAAAGAAGTATCATTCAACATCAAGGACCAAAACAAAGCTATAAGTTCAAAGAAACAGAAGATGTGTAAATTACAAAAAAATGCTCTAAGCACTACAATTGTTTTCAATGTGAAAATTGTTAACATCTTACTGCAAAGCCATCTTAAATATCTGTGATATGGTGACATCACAAGCAGCAAAGCAAGTCACACACCACTGCTGCTGCCCAAGAGTAGTGCAAATGAGAGTACAAAATGGTGACCTTATGATGTCACCGTAATAATGTTACAAATAATCAAGACATAAAAAATAAATTTGTATATAAGAAAAAAGAGCAGTGAGTTGCATACATAATCCTAGCATTGATATTTGCTTTTTTATGTCTTTTTTGCCATTCTGACCCCTGCTGTTTAAAGACTACATTCCTTGCCTGATCCTGTTGATCTAATTCTTTCATGCCCTGTTCATTGTCCCTCACTTGCTAACTCTCTAGACACCTGTCTTGTATAAGTGTTCATAACCATGCAGGTTTTTGTTGGGTGGGGTGCCTTACATACTAGCCCACCTAACACAATTAAGCCTTCCTTTATGATAACTGTGGCTTTCTTTTGATCATTCCGACTTCTTTTCCTCTGTCCATTCAGACTTTTGTCTAAGTTCATGCAGCTAAAACTCCACCAAGTTGTCCCAGGTTTCACTTGTACACATGCCTGATTATCCCTGTGCTGCCTACCCACCATAATAGGAACAATGGGTAGTAGGAAATTGTACGATATTCAGGGGCTCAGTTCTGTCTCTTGTCATAAACTGATGGTACCTATATATTAACGTATCCATATTGGTGGAACTGGACCTATTACCTCTGCCAAATGAACCCTTTGCCAATGCACTTTATGGTCAAACTCATATCCTCTACTGCTTTGTCTTTCTTGCTGTCTCAATCCTCACTGGATCCTGTTCAAAAATATTATCCTCAATGCATGCCAAAATGCAAATTATATGAATAGTGTAGTTTGCTAATGTATGTAATTAAACTGTTTAATGGCTATCCTTTCTCTTGACATCGGGCAGTTGAAGAGTTCTTTACTTATTGTATAACAAATCTACTGGAGATATACAGTATCATAAAGAATGAATGTGACAGAACTAAAAAATATAACAATGTGATCTCATGAATAAAAGAAGGCACTCAAAGTGAGCAGGAGTAGATATCAGTATGTCGTTACTAATTGTAGTACACATCTGATTCAAAACTTGCATGCACCTTCACCCTGGCAAACAATTGTTTAATTTATTTTTCCATCTTACATAAATATATTTTTATGGTTGGGTTCTAAAACACACTTTAGTGCAGTACATTTATCCAATTCAATCATCTCTCCTCTCAGATGAAATTGAAAGGAAAGCAAAGTGGATGGATGCACAGAAATACCTGAGAATATATAAGTAAGGAACCCAACTAGAGACCTGAAAGCTCTTGTGAACGATGAACA
Organism: Polypterus senegalus; assembly: GCF_016835505.1. Lineage (NCBI taxonomy): Eukaryota > Metazoa > Chordata > Cladistia > Polypteriformes > Polypteridae > Polypterus > Polypterus senegalus. The sequence continues at coordinate 105,010,044 of NC_053163.1, read as the reverse complement.
TATAACACACTGTAGGCGTGTTGATCGAGGATGGTGTTGATAAGAGGCCGACAAATCCTGAAACAACTGGAGCAGTACCGTCCTATGTAAATCTGAATTTCTTTATCTAATTTTAAAATGTACAGTTACTCTTGTTTTAAATGTAAAATTGCAGATGGATTAAGGTATTTTCCAATATATTATGATAAGATCACAAGTAAGTATGGCAACATAGGTTGTCATGATCATATCACAATAATCATAAACAAGTAATAGATTTCCATCTGTTATTTAAAAATAGATGGCAATTAAACATGCAGTTGAACAAATCTCACCAATCCTATTCACCTAATTTCCAAAAAATAACATCAAGTAAAGTTTTGAAGATAATTTATTCCATGTAACTATGGTTTTCCAGTTGACCCAAAAGGTGTCGACACAGTCGAAACATGGGATGCAGTCTCTGGAAAAATATATCTCATTTGTAGAGTTATATCCTGGGTAGTGTTTGACTGAAATGAGAGAGGTGTGGTTGATGTTCAGTTTTGACCTGAATTAATACATACTGTATATGGCACAAATTGTCTTTAATTTTATGTAAAGCTAATATTTACTTAATTTCTGAAACCTGATTGTTAGATTCTGTTCTGCACTTTGTTTTATGTTATCCACATATATGTTTTAATGGAAGTATTAGTACAGTTATTTCATTTATCAGTGGTCTGGTTTTGCAGAAATATTGTTGTAACCAATAAAGAAGGACAGATCACAAATCCTCATAGGATTGTATGTAAATACAATTAATCCGTTCCGGGCCATACAAGCTGTATGTAAATATATATTTTTTAAAAGATTTTTAAGCACAAAAATAGTTAATTATACCATAGAATGCACAGTGTAATAGTAAACTAAATGTAAAAACATTGAATAACACTGAGAAAACCTTGAACAGAGAAAACTAACCTTGCAGTCTCTTTAAAAACAAGCCCGGTGCATTCTTTAACTGCCTTATTGGCCTTACTTCCTTCTTTAACTGCCTTCTCATGCTCTCTCTCTCTCTCTCTCTCTCGCTCTCTCTCTCTCTCTCTCTCTCTCTCTCTCTCTCTCGCTCGCTCTCTCACGCTCTCTCTCTCTGGTTGTAACATGACCAAGCTGTGCGCTGAGCTTACTCTTGAGCATGCAACTTACAGTTGGCCATGTGTACAGTAATCTTGTCTCAAATCTCACAGCTTGGATTGCTGCTGTCATAATCGGTTTGAGTTTCATGGTTTGTTTCAATTATGACAGTATTTGCAGGATTTGTTGTATTCAAGTGACATTTAGCATCTGTCAAGCGTTGTAAGCACACAACCGGTTTCATTGATAAAATCACATCCAGCTTTTGAGAGTTTAAACATTCATAAACATCAAAGTGTCCACTACTGAAATCGTCACCTGTGAATCTAAGATGTTTAAGAGGCATTGGCGGTTGTCGAAAGGTGTAAAATATTTGGCCATTTCGGTACACTTGAAAGCGACAACCGAACAATTCAGCGGCAGCCATCAACTCACATGCAGAACCATAGGTGAAGGGCTTAAGCTTTTCACTCTTATAGTGCTCCTGTGTAGTATAATTATCTCCTGTACCGTCATCAGTCCACACCTTGAACCTGTCCCAGTCATTCAATACATAAGACACAATGTTCCTCCGGATATCAAGAGTGAGCCTGATATGGCCATGCAATATGTAACAAAGAGAATGGAAAAGGTAGGTGGTATCTCCGGGCATGGAAACCACTCAGTAAGTGATAGTTCTTTGATCGATAGTGATCATCTCGATAGACATGGTAATGGGGGATTGAATGATAAAGGAAATGGGTACCTGAGCAATGTAAAGTAAGTGTAAAATACCTATACAATAACTATAATTGTAATAAACAAACAATAAAACAGCGGAGAAGCTGTGGATTAAACAAAAAGGCTGTAGTTATCAGTAGGGAGACGTGAATCCACATGGTGAAGCAAGGAAGTGAATGTAGAGATTGGAGCGACGGATGGCCTTATATAGGCAGGCAGTCAACAACGTGGGAGGCGTTGGGATGGGGGACCCAACGCCGCCTCACACGGTGACCGAGCTGCAGGCTATGGACGTATATATGTACGTAAGTAGGATTCAGTTAGCGTTGGGAACCCGTGTACCAAATTTCTTGAAGATGGGCCCATAAGTAACAAAGACTGTTGAAAAGTTCAATATGGCGGCCGACAGTGGCATCATACCACCGAAATAAGTACGTACATTGGTTTCGGTTAGTGCAGGGAAGCCGCCTACCAAATTTCGAGAAGATGGGGCCATAAATAAGAAAGTTCAACATGGCGGACATTGTTGACCGTTATGACCATTACGCGTAGAATTTCGAAATGAAACCTGCTTAACTTTTGTAAGTAAGCTGTAAGGAATGAGCCTGCCAAATTTCAGCCTTCTACCTATACAGGAAGTTGGAGAATTAGTGATGTTGGAAAATTCAATATGGCGGCTGACAGTGGTGTCATACCACCGAAATAAGTATGTACATTGGTTTCAGTTAGCTCAGGGAAACCACCTACCAAATTTCGTGAAGATGGGGCCGTAAATAAGAAAGTTCAACTTGGCGGACGTTGTTGACCATTATGACCATTACGCGTAGAATTTCGAAAATGAAACCTGCTTAATTGTTGTAAGTAAGCTGTAAAGAATGGGCCTGCCAAATTTCAGCCTTCTACCTACACGGGAAGTTGGAGAATTAGTGATGTTGGAAAGTTCAATATCGGGGCTGACAGTGGTGTCATACCAACAAAATAAGTATGGACATCGGTTTCCGTTAAAAGTTCAATATGGCGGCTGACAGTGGCATCATACCACCGAAATAAGTACCAAATTTCCTTTGCCTTTTATTATTATAGATTATGACACAAAGGCTATCTGATAGGCATTCAAAGATTTTTGTCCAAAACAATGTTAATTTGGTGCAGGCGCAAAACAAGTCACCCAATGAGGCTGGAACTAGATTGCAATGTTCACAGGTTGAATCTTGCCCTGGAAACATTTTGCATACTTTTAATCAAGATGAATGTGCTCAACAGAAAAGTTTGAGTTGAATAATTGAGTGCTTTGCGCATTTGGAGCTAGAGTGTGTTTTGTGCATGGCTGTCTTCCACTCCTTTTCTGAAATGTTAAGTGAAAGGGAGGGACTTTAAAATGTTTTTATAAGATGTGGAGATGCTATCTGAGTCTAGTCTGAAAGTAGTGGAAAGACTGTGTTGATGAGAAGTTAAATTTGAAGCTTAATTGTTCATAGGATGCAAAAACATTATCGATGTACAAGTCTCTAAATGTTTTAATCCCAGACATTTTCCAAGTATTAAATACTGTGTATGTTTGATAGGGTGAAGAAGAGTGGTTGTTGCGTAGAGGTGCAACAGATAAAAGCTTTTCTGTCTTAAAGTGCTTCCTACATTCTTTCCATATTCTGGGCGAATGAAAGTCAATTGGATTATTTGTGTATTGATGATAATTTGTATTTACTGGGCCACAGAGCAGGGAATATAAAGAAATACTGAAATATTTTATTTCTATTGCAGACCAAAGCTTGTGAATATTCATTGATTTGTGCTGATATCCAGGTCTTTATAGCCTGTATATTTGTCGGCACAGTAATAAAACTGAAAGTTAGGTAAAGCCATGACCCCTAGCCCCTTTGGATGTGTGGATGTTTAGAATCCAAATAAATAAGGTTATTATTGAATCTAATTTCTTAAAAAGATTTGTTAAGGTATATGGGGATGGCTTGAAATAGGAAAAGAAGCTTGGGAAGGATGTTTATCTTAACTTTGTTGATTCTACCTGCTAAAGTGAGATGGAGGGTGGACCATCTGTTCACATCTTGTTTAATTTTTTCCATGCAGACAGGAAAATTTTGTTGAAAAAGGGCTTTATATTTACTTGTAATATTTACACCTAGATGTTTAAACTGAGCTGCTAAGATAAATGGGAAGGTGTTCTTTTTAATATTGTTTGCTACAGAATTCATTGGAAAAGCACACTTTTATTCAAATTAATTTTGAGTCCAGATATCTTATGAAAATCTACTAGTGCTTTTAGGACTGCTGGCATGGAATTTTATGTGTCAGATATATATATAGTACCATTTCATCTGCAGATAATGATATTTTCTGTTCAAGGCCTTCTCTGAAAATCCCCTTTACCTCTGATGTGCAAAATAATGTTGTTAATACGAACTGAGGCTTCTGGGCTAGTATAAAGTAGTTTGATCCATGCACATATGGATAAACCTAAATTTGTGCAATGTGGTGAATAGGAAGTCCAATTAGACCATATCAAATGCTTTTTCTGTTTCCAAAGATAGTAAGATCTCTGGGATGTTAGATTTAATGGGTGAATATATTATATTAAACAAACTTTGAAGATTAGAAGCTAAGTGTCTGCCTTTAATAAATCCAGTTTGGTCCTATGATATTACAGAAGGAAGCACTATCTGAATCCTTCTAGCTAGAACTTTGGAGAGTATCTTAACATCATTATTCAGGAGTGAGATTGGTCTGTATGATGCACATTGTAGTAAGTCTTTCTTTTTCTTAAGAAAGATGGAAATTAAGACTTGGCAAAAAGTTTGAGGTTGAATTTTGTTATTTTTCACTTCTGCAAAAGTATTTGAAATTTATTTGTAAAATTCTATTGAATAGCCATCAAGATTGGCTGCCTTCCCACTTTGAAGTGAGTTTATAGCATCTAGTAATTCTGTGAGTGTCAGAGGTTTATCCAGTTCCACAAGATTTAATAGTACCTAGCTGTGGTATCTGTAATGAGTCAAAGCACTCATTAGATTGTGTCTTATCTTCTTTAGACTGAATGGAAGGATTTACAGTACTCTCTAAATGTATTTTTATGGTCTATGATTTTATCTCTGTCTGTGTTGGTAATTGCTGTTAATGCATTGCAGATTCCCCGATTGTGGATTTGTTGGGCTAAAATCTTATTGGCCTTCTCTCCGTGTTCATAATAATGTTGCAATTTAAAGATGAGCTGTTCCATTTCTTTAGTAGTCAAAAGGTTCAATTCTGACTGCTAAACTTGTCTTTTCCTTTAAAGTGCCACATTTGGAGACATGGTGTATTCTAGATCTATTTTAGTAACTTCAATAATTAGTTCAGATGCCTTCTGGGTTTCCAATTTATTTTTGTGACAAAAATATTAAATAATCTGTCCTCTTAAAAAATGCCTTCGGAGTTTCCCGAAATATACCTGGAGAGACCTCTGAGGATGCATTTTTCTCCAAAAAATAATCAGTTTGCTTGGATATGAATTCTGCCTAGAATTAAACTCCATGATCAGAGGGGCTTGGTCTGAGATAACAATAGCATTGTACTTGCATGATTTGATAATGGGCAAAAAATTATTGTGTATGAAGAAATAAGCAATACTTGAGTAAGAATGATGAATTTGTGAGAAGAAGGAATATGCTCTAAGGTTAGGATTTAAAAACCTCCATTGGTCTGATAAGTTCGGATTCATTAAAAACTATGTCATTATTTTTGCAGTATTATGTTATCACCACTGTAGTTGAAGACCTATCTAGGTCTGGATTTTAAACACACTTAATGTCTCTGGTCATTATCATTTTATGAGTGTTTGAATTAGGAATGGATGAAATCTTTATTATCCATGATAGGTGCATAAATATTTATCAGAAAAACTTTAGTGTTAAATAAATTGCCCATCACCATGACATATCGCTCTTCAGGATAATATATTACATCTGACGCTAGAAATGGAATAGTTCTGTTTATTAAGATTCCCACACTACTAGTTTTCTTTGTATAGCTGGAGCGAAAAATCTGGCCAATCCAGTCCCTTTGCAAATGAAACTGGTCCTTACTTATTATGTGAATCTCCCATAAAAATGCCAACTTGGCATTTAAACCTGTTAAATGAGTGAATGCTTTCTTTCTCTTTAGTTCATGATTGAGAAATTTGACATTCCAACTCATAAAGATCACTGTTTGGCCATAAAAAACATTGCTTGGAACTTTTGTTGACAGTTTGTAGCCTTAAGTTAAGGTAGTACATTTTAACATAGGATATCTTAGACCTAGATTTCATATTATTGCCAGGTTATGGCTATGAAGCCTATTGTTGTGTTGGGGTTTTCATTCTTGACTGGCCCTCCCAATCTATAACCATACCACCCCCATCCCCACCATTACTATACCGATCTGTAGTGGTGAAGAAGGAGCTGAGTCAGAAAGTGAAGCTCTCAGTTTACCAGTCAATTCACGTCCCTACCTTCACCTATGGTCATGAGCTTTGGGTACTGACCGAAAGACTAAATTCATAAGTAGAAATGACCGAAATGAGCTTTCTCTGTCATTGACACACCTCAATCTGACTGTCCATTGTCAGCAGTCATTCATGTTGCATTAACATGCTGTTGTACTCACTCATTAAAGCACACTGATGGATAACAATCAGCTTTCAAAGTCAATGGACAGTGTGAACAACATTATTGATGCCTTAGGACATTCAAAACTGTGAGTAATTTGGAATGCATGACCACAGAACCACAGGAAGAGGAGTGCTCAAATTTACTCTCCAGTTATGATGATGCTTGTAAAAGCCTTTTATCACGGACTGTCACAGGGGATGGAATATTAACTGACAGACAGACAGACAGATAGATAGATAGATAGATAGATTATGTGTATGCTTCAGTAGGTATTATCAGTAACATTCGTGAGAGGACTCTTCATCCAGCACATCATAATGCATAGACCTCCGATGATAGGGAAGAGTCATTCTGGTATTGCCATCCAGGACATTTTCACCATGTAGTTGCTAATTTCTTACTCTCAATTGCACAGGATTTTTTTGGGATGTAATTTTGGAGTTAAGAAAATACTGTAATAATAAAAGCCTAGTACATGAAATGTTGGATTTGAAATTAGAAACACAATGGTTTTGTTGCTTAGACAGGGCTCAAAGTCTTGGCAACCTCCTATCCTTCTCAGGCTTTCTTTATGTACTGTGAGGGGGTGGAAGTTAAGTGGCTGTCAGGTGCTGTCTGCATGCCGAAATATTCACACATAACAAAAGGTCTTTTGAGAAGCATTTCCTCTGTGTTAGTGCAAAATTACTCCATTCTTCTGGAAAATATAGTTCAACCTCTGGCACATTTAGAAAGAATTATTAATGGATAGAAGTATTTCCTTGGATATTAAGCTGGAGTTATATTTATTCTTTGACTAATGCTTTGCATGTAGGCTTATAAAATATGCATATGTTTTTAACATATCAGAACAGACTCTTTTTTAGTGAATTCCATCTATTGATCAGCCATCATGCTTCTTTGCAGTTATGTTTTCTTTCAATTATGTTTTGAAAGCTTCATCAAGTCTGCTCTACTCTGCCAAATCTGCATTTTCATAACTTTATCCAAGAACTGTTTTTAGAAAACCTTGGTTCTTCATGATAGTATTTCCTTTTGAATACATACAGTATGTTCTAGCTTTAGAGGAGCAAGGTAAAATTACAGAGTCCATTTTATCTCATTTTGGAACAAATTTCATGTTTTGGGGGTATCAATCCACATAGGTTTCAATTTAGTTCAGTTTAATTTATCATCACTAAATGTGATATGATAAATGGTCGGAGAGTTAAGTGGAGATGAACCAAAGATGATCCATACTTTATTGGAGACAGCTGCAGTTATGAAAGACAATCATTAGGGGTTCCAGATCTCATGTACTTACCAGAGGAAGGACCAATGATTATGGAGAGATGAGTTGGGAGGCACTAGAAAAATGTCCATCAGTCTTAGAAGGCCATGGGGTGTGGAAGCTTATAGACTGCCCAAGAAGTAATTATTCCAGTGGCATTAACCTATTTCATAGATAATTGGGAGAGTTCCACAAATGACCAGATGACAGCCAGAGTGCCCGTGTAGTATAAGTGCAGCTTTTTGCCCTACTATGGTGAACAGGCAATGCCAAGAACACTGAATTGAATCTGGTCTTTTGAGTAGATTTTGGCACTCAAGATCTGGCCAAACTGGGCCCACCAAAGGGAGCTGTAGGATGAAGGCCACTGGATTTTTGAGGGGTATCCCTGACCTCAGAAGTGGTTCCAGGCATTGCTATGAAAGTATGAGGTATAAAGCCATTACTTAGCCAAAGGCCCTTTAAAATTAAAGTCAAAAGGTGGACCAAATCAGGTACAGTAAGACATCTGGAGGTGAGTAAGAACTCGTGTGATGATTGCACTATGCTGTTTTGGGTAGTGGACAAGCAGACAAGCCATCCCACCTTATAGTTATAGTCTGGAGTCTGTATAGCCAAACGGGAGCAGACAGCTAGGCTTTACATTCTATCGGTTTTTTGTTACTGTATGCCTTTTCCATATTTTGTCCTTTTTTTATAAAAAAATAGTTTTTGGAAATATTAGATCCTGATAGAAGATTTCAGTTCTGTGAATCAGAAATGTGTTCACTCTTCTAGGTCCCAAACGCAACAGCTAGGCAACTGAAATGGGTCACATTCAATGCCCAGCATGCAGTGCATCCAAGGCTCAGCTCTCTGCCATTCTTAACGTGCATTAAATGGATCTGAACATTTAACCAACTGGTCTACAATATTACTGACAGAGTGAAACAGATGGGCTTTTCCACACTGGATAATTGTTTTCACACACTGACCAATTTATTACTCCATATAGATTTATGCTGCCATTGCAAATAAATGATAAATACATCTAAATGAAAGGATTTAATATAATCTGAAAAGTTCAGGAGGTCTTAGCACTTGTATTTCTTGTAGAAGCCAGGCTTTCAGTTATGAAGCATGGCACTTATGAACTTCAAAAACCTATTTATTCGTTAATTTGTATTTTATTAAAGTTGGCTTACAACATTTGAGATACAACTGGTTACATTTTTATTTATTTTCTTGGCAGACACTTTTATCCAAAGCAACGTACAAAAGAGGTAAGCATAATCAAGTAACATTAGACTAGGGCGTGTTTGTTCAGCAAGTGTAACAGGACAGATAACTAAAGTTGATTGCCACAAGTGAAGAGATGTAATAACTAATAATTTACTATCAATACCACAATCAAACTTAAACAACAACTTAAACACAAATTAACTGACAGATATTCACAGAACTTCAATTACTTCTTAAATAAATTGAGGGAGACAGCAGTTCAGATGGAGGGGGGCAGACCATTCCACCAACTAGGAACCTCACAGGAGAAGAGTCTGGATTGAAACTTGATACCATGCAGAGAGGACATCATTAGGTGCTGTTTCCTGGCAGACCTGAGTAGGCGGGCAGGTGTATCGCACTTCATCAGTGTCTCTATATACATAGGTGCTGACCCATTGACTACTCTGCAGGCAAGCATCAGGGATTTAAACTCAATGCGTTCTACTAGAGGGAGGCAGCATAGTGCCTGAATAAAGGAGAGACATGTGCCCATCTCGGCTGGTTAAATACAAGACAGGCTGCTGCATTCTGGATCATCAGTAGCAGTTTGATAGCACAGGTGGATACTCCTGACAGGAGCGAGTTGCAGTAGTCCAGACATGACAAGACCAAAGCCTGGACCACACATTTTGTTGTATGCTCTGTCAGATCAGGTCTGATCTTGTGGGTATTGTACAGCATGAACCTGTATGAATGAGAAAAAGTAGACATGTGGTCAGGAGAAGATAGCTGTTTATAAATCACCACACCAAGGTAGCATACTGACCTAGCAGGTGTTAATGACAGTGAGCCAAGCTGCACAGACATGACGAGTTGACAAGACTGGTTTGCCAAGATCACAAGAAGCTCTGTTCTTGCCAGGACGGTAGTCCTTCATCCAGGTTTAGATATCAGTAATACAAGCAGAGACTCTAGCCGATATCATGTTGTCCTCCGGAGGGAACAACAGGTACAGCTGTGTATCATCAGCATAGCACTGATGAGAGAAATCATGGAGTTGGATGACAGACCCCAGCGAGGTGGTGTACAGAGAGAAAAGTAGAGGACCCAGCACTGATGCTTGGGGCACCAATGTGCATTTCTGATGCGCCTTTGACAACTCTCCTCACCAAGACACACTGTAGGATCTGCCTGAGATGTAGGGCTCCAAACATCTGAGAGCAGTCCCAGTGATGCCAGTTTTAAAGAGTGTTGTGGTTGACCATGTCAGAAGCAGAAGAGAGATCTATCAGGATCTGGACTGATGACATGTTGGTAGCTCTAGCAAGTTGTAGCTGGTCAACCACAGTCAGTAGCACGGTCTTGATCAAGTAGTTCCTCTTGAAGCTGGACTGGTTGGTATCAAGCAATCCATTCTGTACAAGGAAGGTACAGTCATGGTTAAAAACAGCGTGTTCAAGTGTTTTGGAGAAAGAGGAAAGTAGAGTGACAGGCCTGTAATGTTACATTTCTTTTGTCTTTTCAAATGGAGCCTGGGCAGGTGAAGTGACTTGTTCATGTTCACACAGGGTCACTAGCAGGATCTGAACCCACAACCTTAGAGGCCTTAACCACTATGCCACACCATGTAATTATGCAACATTTTTTAAGGTTGTTGCTGTATTTCCAAAACAAAAAAGGCATCTTTAAAAATGTGATATATTTTATATTTTGGTTTTATTATTTTTACTTTCATTAATAATGTTGTCCAATAAAACAAGGTTATTCTTCAGGTCATTTTAGAGTACATTTAGTTTCATGTACAGTATTTCTTTAGCTTATTTATATTACGAATAATCAGTGATATTTTTGGCAATAAAATTCTAGGGGACCACACAAGCACAGGACTAAATCACCACTGCTTTGTGGCATTTCTTCAATGTAGGAAAGTTATTAATAAAATAAACTGAAAGTCCTCTGTACTGACAAAAGAGAAAATGTATTTATTTACTGATTTTTTTTTTATTGTCAGTTTATAAGTTAGTTAGAATTGAAGGAAAAGTTGCATGATAATTTTTTGATTTTTCTTTTATGTTTGTCTCTGCTATTTTTGTGGCTTTGAATTATGTTGTGTGAAACTGTAAAGTGAACAGTCAATAATTACTAAAGGCTGGCTTTAGGGATTGCTCAGAAAAATTGTTATTTGTTCCCTGCATGCTCAGCCCAGCAGGTGTTCATGATTGGTTAAAGCAGTTTTTGAAAATCAAAGCTACATGAATGGTCACACACTTCACACAGGTACATCAGAAAAGTCCACATTTAAACTTCTATCAGGAATTGAGCTTCCCGCACCTTTTTCATGTATGTTTTATTAACATCATGATATTAGAAAATAAAAAGCTGCATGTTATTCTAGAAAAATCTTTACTGTTTTGCTCCTGCCAGGGGAAATAACACAGACAGCAAAACGTAAATGTACTGACCTAGATAAAAAATATCAGCCACTATGTTGATTGAAATGATATTTGAAAATGTTGAGTCGATGTAATTACCTACAGTCAGATTTAGTCTTTTCAGGGAGATGAAAAAAAAATGAAATATCTTAATTTTAGCAGTCAAGAAGGAGAAGAAATGGGATCCTGCTGTAGTGAGTATCACAAAGGGCAAATTGTGGCTATGTACATTTTATAGTGCCATTAATTATTGGTCACAATGGCTCTGTGCTTCAGAGATCAAGGTGGAGTTCCATCTCACACTTACGGACATTTTATCCTGGTGCTTAGTTTGGTTCTCATAATTGTATGATGCAAAATTCTAAATTGTGCTGATATGAGTTAATATGGATGTGTAAGTAAACCCCTGCCTAATGTCGACCATTCCCAGAGTTGCCTCCAGCTCCCTGCAACCAACCACTTGATAAGAAATTGTTCAGAATTGCTTAGTAAATGAACAGAATGTTGAAGAGGATTATGAAACAGATACAAAGACATCTAATAAGTGTCCAGCTATTGTCAACAGCTCAAGACTCATTTAATATTTAAGAGGCAGCATCTAGATGAGCTGTTTGACAAAAAATATGACCGATATAAAGGTGCAAAGAAATAGAGTAGGCAAAATGTATTATTGAAATGAATGAAAAAAATAAAGAGTTTAACTTAAGTAGACAAAAGAGTGACAAAGTTCCTGGCATCATTAAGGAAGAAATATATTTGAAAAGAGACTTTAAAAGTTAAGAAATGTATTTCAAAAAGAGTCTCCCTGAAAATACTTATGTAGAAAATGAAGGTGATGGAAGGTGAGTCTTTCACAGTCTCGGTGCAGAGATGTTTCAGATTGGTGTCCAGTCTGCGGAGGTCCTTGTCAATTTCTTTGGGCTTTTCTCCTCCTCGGCTCTCCTTTCTTTTCTCTCTCCTCCACTGATCTGCCTTCCTGATCTGCCCAGCATGTACCCAAACTTAAAGGCCTAACTTCACGTTTAATTAACTCTGATTACAAGATTAATCAATCAGTGTTTGCCTTTCTCTGGCTGTTTGTCCTTTCAGATTCTAATTGCCCCAAGTCTAATAAATTAACAGTTTGTTGGAGGTTTTAAAAGAATGCCCTAAAACTACAAGTCTGAAGTCAGTAAAGATACAGAATTAAAAATCAGTCTATAGCAGTTTTTTTTTAATATACACAGAGTGTGTTTAACATGGGATAAAAGAGTCCAGAATTAAAAAGTCCAAGGAGTTCAAATAAAGTCAAAAGGAGCAAGTTTTCTCATTTCTGTCTGTTTGCTCAGGTATCCTTATTGCTGGCTGGTTAATCGGTGTTAGCTCACAACAGTTCACATTTCAAGTTCTTTTTTTCAGTCCATTTTCTTGTTTTATATATTGATATTTTTTGATTTCTTCAGTGAAAATGTGAAGCATTGGCCATCTTAAAAAGGAACTGAAATGCAGTTTCCATGTCATACTCAGTACATCTGAGGTTTAATATGTTTGTCATGTTAACACACATTATAATAATGTCTCAGTGATATGAATTATTATAATTCATATCACAGAGCCATTATTATATTACATTATAATTATAATATGTGTGAGTCATCATTTAGCTGATATGACTGCATTTCCCTATTTGATCAAGGGTCTTGTTATTTTCCAATTTTTCTGAAATGTTGCATATTCATGGGTCAGAGTTGCTGTAAATGTACGCATGTTCCCCTGTCGAGTTTTCTTTTATAAATCCTAGCATTTGCAGGGGAAGTTGCCTGTCTTTGTGAATATGCAGGCTTTATAAATGAGGTCGCTGAAGTGGCTTCAGGCTTTCATTCCAACTAATTCTTTGATTTGTGGCCTATCGTTGTAATGTGATCGCTGATCTCAAGTATGTGTAACAACCTTAGAAATTCAATAATGATTTTTATTTCACATTCAAATTAAGAAAGAATATTATTGTTGAGATTCCACCTGGCCCTGTTGACATCACTTCTGGGTCCGAGCCTACGGAGGAAGACCTTGTCGGCTCCGGACCCTTTGATGTCTCGTCCGGGCTCGAGCCTATGGCTGAAGACCCTTATGAGCCCGCCTCCTCTGACTTCACTTCCTGTCTTCCCCTTTAAAAGCCTCCACCTTTTCCTTATTCCCTCAGTTCTGTTTTGGACTCGGTTTTGTGCACATCAGTGCTGTATAACATTTTGCGACTTTGTAGCCAGGACACCTAATATACGGGTAGCTGCCCAAAACCTTGCTATGACTCTGTGTGGAGATTCTGACAAGGTGATACACCCATCCTCCTTAAAATGTAGTGTTAAACATTATGAAGGACAAGAAGTATATAATTTTTTGAATCAACTAATTTATATATTCCTTAGTGCAAATCTTATGACTCATACATTAGTTTTGCTTCCTACTTTATTATCAATTCAAAAGAAAAAACTTAAAAGTGATTACTAGATCCTTTTATATTATGAGACTCAAGTTTGTTTTAAAATGTGTAGGAACTAATTTCTTATTTCTTATTGATACATTAAAATACTCTGGTGGCATGTGATGAACAGATGCCTGCACTCACAACTGATAAGATTTGAATTCGGGACATCACAGGTTAATCATCCTGCTCCCTCCCCTCCACTAGCAATCAGAGTACTTAGGAGGAGGAGTACTTTACCCCTAAGAACAAAGCCACAGAGACAAGAAACGTTTTAGAAAAAGCTGTTAAATAATATATATTTTATGTATAAAGGCACATCTGTGTGATTCTTCGTTCACACAAGCATTCTGATCTCAACACCTTAAAAGAATCAAGCATTGAGTGAAACAGCATGGATTTAAGTTTTGATTGACATTTTTGCCAGGAGGGACAGGGGGTACTGAATCAGATACAACACCTGCAGCAAACCGTCACTTTTATTAAGTTCCAAGTCATGAAGTAGACTATGCGCATTCTCGTTTTGGAAGTGAGGAAGGAGGTGTACCTCATGATTGACTGGGTAGCATTGACTATTCCCATTGGCTAGAAGAATGATGACTCACCCATACCTTGCTGCTTTTGCTCTCATAATTTTGGCAGTAATGTAACTCACCCTTGTAAAATGTGCTCAAAATGTAACTTGCGCTTACAAAATATGATTAAAATGTAATCAAATTATAACTCGTGCTTACATAATGCACTCAAAATGTAACTCTTACTTGTAAAATGTGCTCAAAATGTAATTGTACTTACAAAATGAGTGGTACTCAGACACAGGATTTTGGTAGTAATCTTAACTCCATACTATGTTCACCAGTTAAACTAACATGGATGTTTGAGAAAGGAAATGTAATGAGAGAAGATAGTAATGATAACACATCCAGACAAGGCAGTGAATGGGTTGGAATTTGAACCCGTTATTCAGAAACTATAAGGTAGTAGTGCTAATCATCACATCATCTCATCTCCTTATGATTTATTTATTACCAATACGGTCAAATGTGCCCTGAAAGGTTTAGCATGACTCAAAAAGAGTAACACTGCTCCAGCACTCCAGTCACTTTGCAATTTAGCCTAGCAGATGCAGAAATGGGGATCTTCTCTGTCACCTTCATTTGTTCTCCTGTATAATGTCACTTTTCATTAGCAGGAGAGGTTTGAAAAAGAATGCCATATGACTCTTCTTGCTCTCTTATGTCTTGCATTTTTTCTTTAGGTTCTGGTTGGGTTTGTACAGCACCACCCTGAGTGCATCCCAAAGGAGGAGGAGGATTTCAACTTTAGGCCTTTGAGTGAGTTGAAAGCAAGGTGCCTGAATGGGAAAAATAGGACGAGAGAGAGGGCTCAGACGGGTGTGGGAGTGAGAATGGACAACCTGGCAGAGTTGGGGAGCCACAGCCTGGCCAGCAGGAGGGATTGGGAGTAAGTTGAAAACTGTGACTCTGCTTCATGTTATTACTATTTCCTGGACTGGCAGCATATCTGTCTTCTATGTATCTGTTACTACTAATATTGATGTTGTGAATGGTGGTACAGTATGTCTTTTGTGAGAGCATTCACCTTGGGTCACTGGCCTTGTTTCCACAGTAACAGGCGCAAGCTCTGTTTTTCTCTTTTTTACTACTTAACAAATTCTAACAGCCATTTCAGTTTTCAGGTGCATTACTATTATATTGTAAAAGAAAAGCTTCACTGGTAGTCACTCATGTCTGTCAAATTATATCAAAAAATGATCCGTCACATATTTTGTTGACTGTTAAAGTTACCACTGTTTGCTTGGGTTTGGTTTATTTTTCTGCCACCAGCAAGCTGATAAACAGTAGGTCTGTTAAATTAACCTAATGTGTGGGACCCTGCGTGACATCTAGTCTAGATCCATCCATCCTTGCAGACTAGAGTAGCTGTTTATAGGACTGCTTTCTTAATAGGCAGAGCCTAAATTAGCCATTGCACACATAATGCTAAATATGGCCTCTGGAGAGCTCTAATCTGTGTAAATAAAGCATAGTCTTTAGCAGAGCAGCTTACCATTGTGCCAATAAAGAAAGGTCAGGGGACAGACTGAACTACATCCATTTTAGGTCAGGTCCTTAAGGCTGATGTTTTTTTGTTTTTTTCTTTTGAAAGCAGCACTTGTGTTGAAGATCTTTTGGATGAAGATGAGAAGGACAGAGCAAAAAGGTATTGTGCACCTTTACATGGGGAGTCTTCATTGCTAAATTTATACCTGAGGACAATTAAAGATCTATCTATCTATCTATCTATCTATCTATCTATCTATCTATCTATCTATCTATCTATCTATCTATCTATCTATCTATCTATCTATCTATCTATCTATCTATCCACAGCACATATTAGATGTTCTTTCAGTACATTTGGGTCATAGCCATCAAGCACTGGTCCAAATGAGTATAATCATTTTTACTTGCTGGCCTTTACCGACTCCCACTTCAATAATTATATCATAAATTCTGCTTTTCTTTTTAAGAGGGTTAAGTAACAGCAAATAAAAGAGAAGACAGAGAGAAGGGGTATGATTAACCCTCAGCAAATTGCTTTATTTTACGAAATCAGCTATTTAGAACAGGGACCAGTTCAAATGAAAAGAGCCATGTTCGTTTACAGACGCCCAATTATGTGTCCTTCTGAAGCAGAGCAGCCATTGTTTAAAGAAATGAACTTAACACTGTGTCTCATAATATGATTCAGTTGTCTTGGGGTGATTACTTTTTCAAATGCAGGTAATGATTCCTTTTCATATACTTTTTTGTTTTCTCCCCCTTGCATAAGGTGGCAAATTGCCCTCTTTGCACTCATTTACTTTTTCTTTTAATTTCATGTTTTAAAAAGGGCTTCACGCAATAAATCAGAGAAGAAGAGAAGAGACCAGTTCAACATTCTTATTAAGGAGCTATGTACTATGCTGCAAGGGCACGGCCATCCCCGGAAAATGGACAAGTCCACCATACTACAGAGGACAATCGACTTCTTGCAGAAGCAGAAAGGTACCCTGCATAAAACTTGAGTTCTAGTTGGAGATGCTGTTGTTGTAATGTCTTATTCACTCTTAATGAATTAAACAGACCTTGTTCCACTTGGTGACCAGCGCATCACCCGTAGTTTAAATACAGGGTGTAATACTTACCCACTGTACTTGTGATAATACTGCTACCTCTACTAATAGTGTTACTGCTACTATACTCCAGGCAATGGCAGGTGCTATGATTTGCTCAGAGTCGTGCAATAAAACAAGATAGAAATATTGTGGTCCAAAATGGTAGCTCAGTGTTATTGTATTGGTGAAGGGTTACGCATGGGTGAACACTGTTTCCTTATAGTCCCAGTGCTTTGGGTTCAAGTCACAACAGTGTATGGGTCTTTCAACAGGGTTCTGCTTTTCCTCTGATATTCCAAAGATGTACATATTTAGTAAGCTGATGACTCCAATTTGACTAAGTGTGAGTGTGCATTTGAGTGTGATCTGGCACCCCTTGCAGGGCTGAAGTCTGCCTTATGACTTATGTTGCTGGGATAGGCTCCTCTTCCCAGAGATTCTAGAATTAGATTAAGTGGGTACAGAAAATTGTTGGATAAACTGGATAATGTGAAAGCTGACTATGCACTCTCTGTTACATCCCGATATGCACGTCACTCACTGCTCTTTGCATCTTTTTACATCACCTTGAGCCATATGGATTTTGTAAAACTTCCTTTAATTAAGGCTTAAATGGCCCAGTGCTCCATTGAGTACCTCAATCTTAAATCTTAATTTAATTTTTTTCATTTTACCTATTAGCTGACTTGCCAGCTGCTAACTTCTGTACTCTCAAAATGAACTTGTCTGTTCCGATGAAAAGCAACAAAAAGGAATGACAGTTTGAGGCAGGGCAGCGAGTGCAGTTGAGCTCAAAGGAGCCAGCATGCACACCAAAGAAAAATCAATGTGCATTTGTCCATCATGACTGCGAAGACCCCCACATCTTCATTCATGCTACAGTAATATAATTCTTTTATAAAACAAAATGAGCTATATTTTTTTCTGCTGTAACATCAGAAGGTCCCATTAGAATACAGATTGCTTAGAAGTGGTCTTCATCATCAAGAAAAACAATCCCTAAAATGTGTACTTTTTTTTGAGATATTAAATATTAAATTAGCCCTTTACTATACCAGATATGTAGTTTTGAGTTACAGGCAATTGGAGCCTCTTCCAGCTAATCTGCTTTCAATGCAGGAGCTTAACACCAGGGGCCTCATGCATAACGCTGTGTGTAGAACTCACACTATAACATGGCGTAAGGACAAAAGCAGAAATGTTCGTACGCACAAAAAAATCCAGATGCATAAATCTGTGCATTTGCCAAATTCCACGTTCTTCCGCTCCATAAATCCCGGTCAGCGTGAAAAGTAATGCTCGTGCATGCACCTGCTTCCACTCCCCAAACTCCTCCCATAATTATGCCTCTTTGAATATGCAAATCAATATACAGTAAATAGCCCTTAAGCTCAGCGTTCTGTAAAAAGGCAATGGCAAGAGCACGGGGGGAAATAAAGGAATTTCAGCGAATACCGAGTGGAAGCAAGGAAAACCGTACGATTTTTTGGTTTAAACAGTGGTATAAACAACAAAAGGAAGTTGATTAAGTGACATAGAGTGTCGGTGAAACTCGAAAGCTCAAGTTCACAAGTGCCCGAAATAAAAAGAAGTTGTCAGATATCAAAGTAGCTGTGAAAAGGTGAGTCGTAGCCCACCATCTGAGTGTCATATGAAAGCTTATTAGGGTACAGAGAAAAGAAAAAAAAATAGGGACACAGTGAGAAAAAAAATCGAAATGTCAACTTCAATCTATCTCGAAATTTTCACTTTAATCACGTAGTTTATTTTGTCATTAAAGTAAACTTCATCTTAAAACTAGTTTCTTAAATCCCATCGTAACTAAAGTAGCAAGTTAAATGTTTTGTTTTGTATTTAATCTTCTCTGTGCTCTGTGTGTGTGAATCACTACGTGCTTCCGGGCTTTCTCTTCCTCTGAAAGGACACAGAATCCATTACACTTGTGATATTACAGTGGTCTGAATAACTAAAATACTGAGATGTATACTTGAAATCATTTTCATAATGATAGGAGTTAAAGCATGTTATTAAACATGGGAACACAGTGGCGCAGTGATTGTTCCTGCCTCACACAAGATGATTGATGCGCGACCTTCGATGAAATAATTTATTGCAGCAGTACTGTCTCTTTCAAACGTACTAACCTCCAATTCCTGTCCTTACTTTTCTTTCTCCAAATACCCAGTCGCCACACAATCAGCTCTGTAGTAGACATTAAGCCATCTGTAAGCTTAGAACGCCGATTCTTCAAAACTTTTAAGAAATATTGAAATATCTTCGTAGTACATGTTTAATTATTCTATCCATTTATCCTTCCAGTGTCATGCCAGCCCCAGCAAGAATACAGCGCGAGGCAGGAACAATCTGTGGACAGAGTGCCAGCTCATCGCTAGCGCTGTGACACCGTGTCCTTACATGTTTAATCATTAACAATATAGATTATTTAAATGAAGTCAAAGTTTTATCTGTATAATATAATAAACATATTTTGCTGCATTTCATCTTAAAAATGATATCGTCATCATATGTAAATATGTTGTGCAATATTATAACTGTATCGCAAGTTTACAGTAAGGTGATAGTACTTATAAGTACAAACAGTACTACAAGGAGCACTTGATGGACTGATTGATTGCGTTTATAGTTCTTGGGATCAGATTGTTTTTGAACCACAATGTCCCTACAGGAAAGGCTCTGAAGCGTTTGCCGTATGAGAGCAGTTCAATAGACAGCATGGCTGAGGCAGCGTGTGCTAAATGCTGTATACCGATAATTCTCTTTCTGATCAGCTGCTGTATAGCTGTCATTCCCCACTCAAATACAGTGATATAAATACTCCGAGTGGTGCAGTGAGAGTAATACGGAAAAAGATGATCCGCTGTGACAACCCCTAACGGGAGCAGCTGAAAGAAGGAGAAGAAGGTGTAGTGAGAGTAACAACGCTAAAGCAGCTATAGTATTTAGAATAGTTTGACCATTCCGTGGACCTTTATATTGTGTGGCCCCCGGCCGGGGCTGGAGCCCCGCCGGGACGCCCAGGAGGACATGAGGAGGGCTTGTGCCTCCTCCAGACCGCGAGGGGGCGTCCGTCCTGGTTCTATTGGGAGCCACGGGTCGAGGGCATGGAAGCCCTACCCTGTAGGGGCCCGTGGTTGCCGCCAGGCGGCGCCCCGATGCCGGTTGATCCCATGCAGTCGCCGGCGGAGCTGGAGCCCGGCCGGGCGCTTGGAGGACGAGAGGAGGGCTTGTGCCTCCTCCACACCGCAGGGCGTCCGTCCTGGTTCTGTTGGGGGCCACGGGTTGAGGGCATGGAAGCCCTTCCCTGTAGGGGCCCGTGGCCAGGCGGCGCCCCTGTGCCTAATTATCCCGGGAGCCCGGCACTTCCGCCACCCCAGGAAGTGCGGGGGAAGACTTTATGTGGCGCCCGGAGAGCTGCCAGGAAGGCAGCCAGCACTTCCGCCACGCTGGGGCGTGGCCAAGGAACAGGTGCCGGAAACACCTGGGGCTCATCCGGGAGCCTTATTTAAGGGGCCGCCTCCCTCCAGTCGGTGGTGGAAGTCGGGAGGCAGAAGGACTGAGCTGGAGAGCGGACAGGAGGCGGCCAGGAAGAAAGGCACAGAGACTGTGGGCCCTGGACTTTGGGGGATTCGGTGCAAGAGGCACTGGGGTTCGTGAGTGCACGTGACTTTGTATATTTGATAATATTGTAAATAAACGGTGTGTGGGGAGCAAAATATGATGTCCGTCTGTCTGTGCCGGGGCCAGCGTTCACAATTGTTACAGGTTAATTACAATCAGATTCATTAAACTAATAAACAATATGCGGTTCATTTCAGTGTATTTATAAAGCCACGTCATGGATGTGGATCTAAAAAAGAAAGGGAAACAACACTGGAACAGTAACACTGCTTTGATGCTGGGTGCTGCCAGTTTACAAAACCGAGCGGAGAACTTGCGTACACCAGGGTTTTAGCTAGCGTGAAAATGTGCGTAGCTTTGCAGCAAGTTTAGGTTTTATACATCCAGATTTGAGCGTGTAAACGGGCTTACGCAGCATTTTTGTTCATATGCACCATTTATATATGAAGGCCCAGGTGGAACGCTCTCTCCTTGCTAGACACAAGCCAAACACATATTTGGCCAAAATAGACGTCACACCTCTAGCTACAAAGTAATGAATTAGAAGGTGTTGTTGCTTCAAATAACCTCACCAAAGACACCAGCAATCTCTATGGTGGCCATGAAGATTACGTACAATCTTCAGCCACCCAAAGCTCATGTGCCAATTAGTGTTAGATTGTAAAGCTATTATAATGTGCTAACTGTCAGACCATCACAGTTAATGCGATTCACATTCCTGCCCTCCAAAGACCTGGAATCTGTAGATGTTCATTAGCACATTTTCTTTAAATTACTATAAAGAAATAGTGACAAGCATTAAAATTAAGTTTACGAAAAAAATCAGTGGATTTCAGCTTTAGGCCAAATGTAATATATATTCCTAATTCACCCATCAAAAAGTGTTCACAGATAGGCTACATTATATAACCACAGGATCTGAACCCAAGTATCCAGATCAGTCGTGTGCAGAGATAGCATGACATCAGAATAATTAATCCTAGGATGATGCCAGGATATTACTGGAGTACGCACGCACACACACACACATCTGGATCTTTAAGATCAACCAATTTAATCTAACTTCCATGTCTTAGAGATGTGAGAGGATGCCAAATTAACAGAAAATTGACACAACAAAGAAACATGTGCAAATTTACCACAGACAGTTAAAAAGGAATTTGAGGAAGTTCCTGGAACTGTGAGGCAGTAGCGTTCCACCTTGTGCTGTCACACTTCCCTACCTTTTAAGCTGATAATCATATATCTCAACTAGGGGGTTCGCCCCCTGCTTGCTTCACTCGCCAACCAACCTGCACTATGCACCAGCCACTTCATGTCTCTTCCGCTCGTGTTGTGCTGAACGCACCCCAAGGAGAGGCAGTCGCTCCTCCCAAACCCCCTCTTAAATGGTGATACAATGGGAAACAAATACAGTTTTTTTTACCTCCTCTTTGCTCAATCAGCTGCTGGCTTGCTGCTGCTGCCGTGCCGTGTAAGCTTTATCTTGCATGTCACTTTGAACATTTAAAAGCCTGTACAGCAGCTATCCTACTCTTTATCCTTTGCTTCTAGCCCCGGGTGTGGTTAAATCTCTTGGTACAAAGTCTCATCTCACAGGACGTGAGTTCTTGATATTTTTAAGTTTATAATTTAAAACGGAATAAGAATCTGAAAATCTAACAACCTCACATTAAAGTTCAAAAAATTCTGAAAGGAATGATACCAAAAATATATATAGGTTTTAAAATAAGCCCCATTTAAAGCGTGACAAAAAAACATGGCATAAAAACGTCACATAAAATTGTTGCACAAAAATCTTGCACTTTTAATCTTAGGATTTTATATAGAGAGAGTAGATTACATTTTTGCTAGCAGCATCATGAGATAAAGTAGACCAGAATTTAAATCTACTATATTTATAGCATTTGATGAAACTCTTTGTCCATTGTGTCTGATCAATACATAGAAATACCAAGGCTGTAGATTAGGAACATTGTAGAGGTTCTTTAGCTTTTCTGCAAGTGTAGCCTATTATTACCAGAAATGTCTCTGGATAATCTGACACAGTAGACTAATTCAAAGAAAATTATCTTTATCACGGAGAGAAAAGTTAAAAGCTCTCGTGAGGCTGAAACTAGAGATCATTTTTAGTTAAGGAAAACAGAAATTTCAATGGAAGGTAATATTCAAAGTAATATTCATTAATCATGGTACCAGAGAGTGGATACATGTTGTATGTTGGTTAGCACATGTCATATGAATTTCACTGTACTCTGCGCATAAGACAATAATGACCCTAAAACACAAGTACCTACAGACAAAGTGTTCAGAAAATGGATATGATAATCAAAGGTGCCTTTACATCATTTGGCATCCTATCAAGGATTGGAGTCTAATTTTCACCCATTCCACCAGTCTCCCTTTGGCCCTTGTACTGCATAAAAAAGTCCTTGTTAGACAACCTACTTATGGTTCTTTCTATGACCATGCATTAAATACCAAATTTGTTAAAGAAAGGTGTGAAAATTATAAGATAAACTTCTCTGCTCACCATTTAGGCTATTCCCTATTATTCAAGCCTTCCTGTCTGTGCACTAAAATAGGTGGAGTATGTGAATCTTTTCCATGAAGGCTATATTTAAAAATGAAAACATCTTACATTTGAATCATTTGTATCATGGTAAATTGAAAACTCTGCCTTCTATTTAATATAGTCAAAAATGTATGATATTATTTTATTTATTTCAAGATAATATACAAAGTAATACTCAATATCTTAATCTAATTCAAGGTTGCAGGGGTCCAGAGCCAATCCAATTTAAAAAGAAAAATTCTGTAGTATAAAATTAGTACATTGAATAGGAAATCTATTAGCTAGAAATGATTTTGAAGTCTGTAATGAAATAATTTATGATGCCAGATCTGTATTATACATATGAGTTGTTGCTATAGAGAGTGTTTACATGTTGGCACATTGAATCAAGTATTAAGTATGAAGACAATAGCCTCTGTTCAATTTGGAGCAGAGTATCAGTGGATTCCCAGAATGTCCCGTGCACTGACAGATCTGACATTCTGACTACCTGCAAGATCCTATGCACTGCCATGGATGACAAGGAAAATGAGCTATTATCAGCCATTGTCCACTTCAAAAATGAATAAGGCAGCCCAACTACAAAGGGATTTACTTTATGTGAAAGGGGATATGTGGAATTGTGTTGTTTTCCCACTGTCCTATTGTTCCATCATCATCAATGGTACACAATCCTGAAAATACCGATCAATGACTGCTTTAGCCTGACACAACTCAAGATACAATTCCCAAAAGTGAAATACCACTGGTGAATGCTGTGAATGAAGTGTCATCTGTTGAAGTCATCAGCCAGTGCATTAAGGTGTTGCCCAGTGGTCCAAAGATGAGGTCTCATCTCTCAGATGGTGCAAATCATCGATACAGGAACTGTTGTGTTATCTGCTAATGTTGCCATAGGGCTCTTAGATCCTTTCCAATAGACATGAGGGCCTTCCAGCAGTTTCCTTCCAGCATTCAAGCAACAAATATCAGAATAACTACCCAGCCTCATAAAGATCTACAGTTCACTCTAGTTAAACTCACTTAGTTATTTGTGTAACTAACTTGTTGTTAAAGGCAACTGTCTAAAGGTTGCAATAAGTGTACTTCATCTGGATCCCACCCAACACATACTGTATGCTGTAGTGGTGGCTGTGCTACTAACTGCCACATTTATATATTCAAAGATGTATAACATTTAGATAATTACAAAATAATTAGTTTTAGATTAGATGAAATGATGAATTTAATTACGCATATTTTTTGGTTCTTAAATAGTATATTCTGACAACTTTTGTAAATGGAGGCTCTAATTGGCTATTATTCCAGAAATAACTGCACAGACACAATCATGTGAGACCAGACAGGACTGGAAGCCATCATTTCTCAGCAATGAGGAGTTCACACAGCTAATGTTAGAGGTAAGGCCCACTACTTCTTTCAGAAAAGTGCTAGACATTCTTCTCAGTAGGCTCTTGAACCCAATCTCTTGCTTGATGTTTTACAGGCTCTGGATGGTTTTCTCATCGTTCTCTCCATAGATGGAAACATCAACTACGTATCAGACAGTGTTGCTCCTCTCATTGGCCATTTACCGGTAAGGAAAAGTCTATCTGACATAAAATCTTTTGACCACAACCTCAAAGCAAAGCAGAACAATGTCATTCATTTTGCATTTTTAAGGAAGGTTTTTTGATTAAGATCTCTTAAGGGTCCATCTTTTTGCTGTAACTCATGTTTGAGTCTTTTAATCCACATGTACTACTGTATTGGTTTGGAGTTAACTCACTGTTATGTCCATGCCGTATCTTAGATACCAGCCAGACCTTCCACATGAATGCTTGTTTGCTCTCTTTTTCAATTTAGTTTTCTGGGAATCAGAATTATTTTGGTGTATATATTCAGTGCTTTTATTACATTACTTGTATTTTGTGCCTGTCACACTTCTTAAAAGTGATTAAATTAATAATCTAGTGCTCATTTTCAATAAGAATTGTGTTCCACTAAATAAAATGCTTTTCTGGCACAGTTAAGTAAATACACTCTGCATATGGTGCATTGGCTTATTACCAGTCACGGTGACTACAAAACATGTTATTAACTTTTATCAAATAGTCGTTAACAACCAATTTACAGTACACTATAATGCTTGTTTACATCTTTGCAAAACACTTATTCATTAATTTTTGCAATGCTTAAAGCTGAAACTGTTCATCAACAGTAAAGGTTTATTAATAAAAGTAATGAAATTTGCTCTTCCATCCTAAAATTGTATCAACATGAAATACTGTGGCATGGAAGAACGAAATCCTGTACACAGTGAGTTCAGAAATGTATCATTACACACTCATTACATGTTCTAGTGACTGGATGCTTACTATTCTTCAGCTCTCTGGTCATCATACATGGTTGTATACAGTAACAGCTCAGTGGTCATTGGATGGCTATTCTTTTCCAGATTATGATTTATGGTTTGTTGCAGTTGTAAGGTTAATGAGTATAGTTAGAGCCAATAACCGTGCTTTCAATTATTCATAATACAACATTCTCAAATCCACTTGATCCAGCAACAGGCACAATTATAGTTATTATAGTTATTATTATTTGGTGGCTTTATCCAAGTTCACTTAGAGTGCCTTCAAAAAGTATTCACCCCTTTAGAAGTATTGACTCTACTGGCCATGCTCTTTGTTTGCTCTGTTGTAGTTCAGAGCAATAAATCTCATTAGATCCTGACTCTTACAATCATTGAAGGGCTGTTGGGACCTGAATAGGCGGCAAATCTATGTGGTGATTTTCTTCATCATTCAATGCATTGTCTTAATGACCTAGTTATTCAGAGAAATCCAGTTTCAAAAATGTTATGTATTATGTTCTTTTGGTTAGGAAAATGAAGATAGTGGTCTCTGAGGAACCTGGTTAACACTTGCATTATAGATAGGGCCCACCTGCCTTTTTAGTTCTGACCTTACTGAAATGCCTGCTGACAAAAAGGGAATGTGATCAACCATGAGGATGACATTAACTAAACCAGGAGATGTACTTCCATTCAAGCAATTTCTAAAACTCAGAAAGGGCTCTGCAAAAAATTGAAGAGTTAAACTATAAATGAAGTCAAAGAAGAATTGCTAGGAATTTCTAATTAGAAGACATATTGTCACCAAAACTGAAATACAAAAGTCATAAATAAAAAACGAGAATAGAAATGCTTTGAGGCATAAAGAAGAAGACACAAATACTAAGAGCACAAAGTCTGAAGCTGTTATAGAGATCTATCCTTAAACCAGAGAAAATGTAGGCAAAATTGAAGTACAAAGCTGTATTTAATGCAAAAGAAAACTATAAGAAATCAACAATCAGAAGGCATACTGCCATCAAAATTCCAGGCTTGAAACTGTACAATAATCTGAAGGTGGGCTGCCACAAAAGTCTAGACTCAAAAATAACATGAACGCAAGCTGTCACAGAAATCTAATCACAAACCTATGACAGAAGCTGATAGAAGAATTGCTGTGATTCAGCAATCAAAGAAGGCATTTGCACTTGGGGACTTAGCAGAACGTTTTTGACTTCTGCATCCAGAATTTCGGACACCTCATTGAATGCTGTTATATAGGCATAGTAGTATGTTTGAGAATGCTTGTGAGCAGAGGAAGACCAATAGAAGATAAAGAGGCTGAAAGATAAGGTCAAAGCCAAGAAGCCAGTCATAACTGAATGAATTCAACCAAAGGGCAATGACAGAAATAAACAGAATCACAGCTTCGTTCAAAACCAAATTCCTCACTCTAGGACCTGCTTGGTAAAGAAATTACCTACCACTAAATCTTTTTGTTATAAAACAACAGAAGTTATATCAAACCTGACCACACCACCATATTTATAGTGGTGATAACATTGACATCACCAATCCAAAATTCAATGAGAACGCTAATAAGAATGCAACAATGCACAGACCAAATGGAGACTAATAAACAGAACAACTAGATGCAATAATGGAAAACAAAATCTTTAAAACAAGCAAAAAAAATTAATAATTTTCAATTAGGAAAAATAATGGCAAAATACTGCAAATGCTGTGTGAAATCAGGGTTGGTTTATACTTCACGCTCAGAATGCGTACACACACATCATGGCTGCCACACGTTCCCAACATTCATTTGATGTGTCGTCTGAGCACATCTTCAGAAATTAGCAGTGTGATCAAGTAGGAATGTGACATCAGAGTCTCTGTTTACTATCTGCATGTGGCAGAAAGCCGTTATGTGGATTCTCCGGTATCGATGTGCATACTTCAATGTTTTAGGAATGGTTCGATGTGGTGAAGCAAAATGCCCACATACAAATGCATTTGTGGTGCTGTTATATTCAAGCGTCGCATATTCCCTAATGTAATGACAAGATACATTTTAAAGGTTTCACATACCATCCTCTGTGCCATCTTTTTTTTTTTACACCTTCACAACAGCATCAGAATGTACAGCAGCATATTTGAGCCAGAGAGAACAAAATTAAGGACATAGTGAAAAGGTATATTTTGTGATTAAAGTGGAAATTTTGGCTTTAATCTTGAAATGTCCACTTTAATCTCATAGTTTATCATTAAAGTAGGCCGTCGTAAATGTCATCTTAAAACTGACCAAGGTGTTAATCTCTACTTGCTTCTGGGTCTTCCTCCTGAACTGACAGCAGCGGCAAGCAGCAATTGCCACACAGAATACAGTAAATTTAAGATATTCCAGCTTTCTGCACATTTAGAATCCTTAGATTTATAGTTGATATACCTTTCATGATGAAATGCATTAAAGTATGTTTATTATATTGTACAGATAAGTCATTAACTTCATTTAAATAATGAATACTTTTAATAATTACACATATGGGGTGACACAGTGGCAGAGCAGTAGCGCTGCTGCCTCGCAGGGAGTCACGTCCCTGGTGTTCCCTGCCTGGAGTTTGCATGTTTTCCTGGTGGGTTTCCACATTGTGCTCTGGTTTCCTTCCAAAGACTTAAACGTTTGGGGATTTGGTGGTGCTAAAATGCAAGCATAAACAGTACAACGTTTCCATAGCAGTATCATCCACAGATACACGCATCGCTTTGTGTGAAGTATAAACCCAGTCATAATGCAAACCAACCATAGTGAGGTGCATAGTGCCTACTGGAAGGCAGCACATCCTAGTTAAACAGTCACAAAATGCCATGACACAAAATGTCACCATGATGTACTTTAAATTAAATTATCATAGAATTTTCACTTATTCATAAGTACATTATACATACAAAGTACATATGTATTCATTAAGCTATGAAACCTTCAAGAATGCACAACAAAGCAGCAAAAACAAATTTTAAGAAGCAAAAACAATTAGGAGCAAACCGATTGAATCACTGGTGGGCGAGGAGATGGTAGAGAAGGAGGATGCTAATGGTGGAATAGGTTGGGACCTCCTATAGTACAGTGTGAAACAGGCATCTTAAAAGCAATAAATGTGAACATTTTTGGAAAAAAAAATGAAAATAATAATCGAGCATTAAAGAGTGTTCTTTTGTATCAGTCAGATATGGTGGACCAAAACATATTGAATTTTCTCCCTGAAAGAGAACATGGAGAAGTCTACAAGCTTCTTTCCTCACACATGCTCCTCACTGATTCTGTCTCTGCAGATTTCCTAGAAAGTGAGTACTGAATTTCTTTTTACTAGTCATGTAATTTATGTTTTGAAAAGCAGTAAAGCCAAGCCTACAGCTGTTCTTGGGATGGAAAATTTTTTGAAATTAGAAGTGGAAAAGGTGCCCACATGTAATATAACATAACTTTTCCAAGTCCATTTAATTCAGTTTAGAGTTAAAGGAGACCAGAGCCTGGTCTGGCATAATTGGATAAGGTATGAATCAGCCCTGGGCGATGTACCTGTCCATCGGAGGGTTCACTCATATGCCTACACTTACAGAGGGACAGTATTAAACCACAAAGTAGACTAATATGCACATCTTCTGAGATATAGAAGGGAAATGGGGCAAATCAGAAATCCATAAAGACAATAAATATTCCTTGTACACCTCTTGACTGTGTGGCCAGACATAGCTCCGACTACATCATTACATTTGCTATGACACCATCATCATATGCCTGATCACCAGCAATGATAAGCACCTAACAGATAAGAGGTCTGCTTAATGACTCATTGGTGCCAGGACAACAATCTCACCCTTAATGTAGATAAAACCCAGGAGATGGTCATAGATTTCAGTATGCAGAATGCATGCCACACATCCTTCTGCATTGAAGAAAATACTATTGGATAGTGAGAAGTTTTAAAGTTCTGGGATTGACTAACATTGATGAAGTGAAGTGGGCACAACACATTTAGACTCTTGTCAAGAAAGGGTCACCAGTGCCTCTAATTACTTATGTGATTAATTATGTGAAGACAGCTCACATTTCTCCATCTCTTCACATAAACTTCTACCAGTGCAGAGTGGAGTTTGTCCTCATTGGCTGCATCACATTCTGGTACAGCATTTGTTTAATTCAAGGATATAAAACACTACAGAGGGTGGTAAAAGGAGCCATATAATATTACCAGCACCCAGTTGTCTTCTACTCAAGATACATAACACTCACTGCCTTCAAAAGACAAACAGTATAATTAAACACCTAGTTGTCGTGCACTGCAGGACTTTGGCATTTGTACAAGTAAATTTAGGGAAATACAAATCAGTATGTGCAGATCCTCTCAAGCTCTGACACGTCAGATGGAGGCCATCAGTGGATAGCTATTTTCAGGTCTCTCCTGAGATGTTTGGTTGGGTTCAATTCTAGGCTATGGGTTAGCCACTCGAGAACATTCACAGTGTTGTCTCTAAGCCACTGCTGTGTTATCTGTGCTTTATGCTTAGGGTCATTGTCCTGTTGGAAGGTCCAATCTAAAGTCCACAGTTCTCTAGAGCAAGTTTCCATTAATGAAACTCTGCACTTTGCTCTGTTTAGCT
The DNA here is from genome assembly GCF_016835505.1 of Polypterus senegalus. Taxonomy (NCBI): domain Eukaryota; kingdom Metazoa; phylum Chordata; class Cladistia; order Polypteriformes; family Polypteridae; genus Polypterus; species Polypterus senegalus. Next base: position 104,979,873 of record NC_053163.1, on the reverse strand, counting down.
TTCTCTCGACACTGACTAGTTTCCCAGACCCTGCCACTGAAAAACAACCCCACAGCCTGATGTTGCCACCACCATACTTCACGTGTGGAAGGTAACAAGAGCTGCCTGGTTTCCTCCAGCCATAACGTTTAGCACTGATGCAAAATAGTCCAATCTTGTTTTCATCAGACCAGAGTATCTTGTTTCTTATAGCCTGTGAGTCTTATAGGTGTCTTTTTGCAAACTCCAAGAGGAGTTTCATTTGTTGTCCAGCCATTGTGTCATAAAATGACACTGTTGGTTGTCCTTATTGTGGAAGTGGCATGTTCCAGTGGTAGTTGTCCTTCAGGAAGTTTCTCCAATCTCCACACAGATTATCTGGAGTTTAGTGAACGTGTCCATTGAGTCCTTGGTCACCCCTCTTACCAAGGCCTTTTTTCCCCAATTGCTTAGCTTGTCCAGGCAGCCAGCTCTAGGAAAACTCAGGGTTGTTCTAAACTTGCTACATTTAATCATTATGGAGGCCACAGTGCTTATCAGAACCTTCAATTCTAATGCTATAGCCTTCCTCAGATCTGCGCCTCAAAACAATCCTGTCTCTTAGTTCTGCAAGCAATTCCTTCAGCCTCAAGGCTTGTTTTTCCTCAGCTGGGTGACCTTATATATAGAAATGTGTGCCTATCTTAGTTATTTCCAATCAACTGAATTGACAATAGGTGGACTCCAAACAAGATGTTGAAACATCTCTTGATGATAATCAATAGAATTAAATGCACCTTAACTAAATTTCAAAAGTCTGAATACTTGTTTCAATGTGATATTTAACAATTTTTAAAAATAAAATGAAATGGGCTGAATTTGCTGGGCAGGCGAGAGTACTGGACAGATTAGCAGTTATTTGAAACCTATGCCACTTGTAGATAATTTTTCTTACTGTGGAATGATTTTAAAATGCTCAACCTTCTCACTGAGGGTCTTAGAGAGCTCTTCTGACTTTCACATGATGGCACCACACACAACAGTACAAAGAGGATTCCAGACCCTAGATATCTGTGGTTTAAATAAGACAGGTACTTCCTCCATACTCCTTAAGGACATTCTAATCATTGACACCAAATCCAGAATATCTGATTCTGATTTTATAGATTTTAAGTGGTGATAAATGCAGGGATATACTTTCTTTCTTTCTGCATTTGTGTTAATTTAGATTATGAGAATGAATACATCATGTTAGTTTTATATGTCATTTGTTTATGTGTATCACTTTTATATGTAGACACAGATGGCATAAAGATCTAATGTTTGCCTGTTCAAATATATTGAAAAAGTACATGATGTGTACTTACTGTACTTTTTATCATGACTGTATATGAAACTGGAATACATTTTGTAGGAAAGTTAAGATGGAGGGAACAAGCCAAATTCACACAGAAGACTGCCCAGTTCAAAACTGAACCCAAGACATACTGTACTTTTTAATTTACATCTCTGTTCTGTCTGCTATAACTCATAGCATTCATTTCACCCATTTTTTCAATGTAAAAGTCAATTGGAAATGGTGCCTGTCCTTAGCAGACCAACTTTATGCACACAACCACAATTACATTCATCAATTAAACTCACAAACTGAGCTTTTGAATGTATTCCGATAACTGGACGGAAGGGGGAGACACTGTACTACCAACCCACCAAGGTCACAACATAATAATAATTTTTAGCTTTTAAGTAAATGTCTGCGAATCAGGTGAAGAGGGTGACCTCCATATAGAACTGACATGTTTATCGTGTCCACAATACAAGAAAGGAATTGCACTGACCTTTTGTGGACTCCTTGATCTCTGTTTATGGCAGTTCCAGTCATGGATGTTTAGTTGTCATATTGAAAAAAGTGCCATTTATGAAACGACTCTTTCTCCATTTGTCTGATCTCATTATTAATATCATGCAATTTTTAATTGTGCCATGACAAAAGAAGTATCGAGTTGTTAGATGTCTGGGAAAACCAAACAAGGGAGCCTTTGATAGTCACAACCGCATCTAAGAGAAGTTCTAAGGAAGAGGAACATTTTGTTCATCGTGTGATTTCATTGAACCCACATCTGAGGCAGTGAGAGCTATTAGTGGTACTGAAGCATCTTAAGATTGTATCTATCATTCTGTTATTAAGTCTGTTGAATCTGTTTCAAAGTTTTGAAGGCCAAAGCCTATTTCTGCAGCAACTGGCATGAAGCAGAAACTAAATCTCTGCAGAGATCCTGTTTAAAAATTCAATACATTAATATTCTGACTGTCTAAAAATGTCTTCCACACCTGTGATGATGGTAAATGCGCAAAAACTGACAGTTACACTCACAGGACTTGTTGACACCAAATGTGGAAACTTCTAGTAAATGACCACCCAAGTATAGCAACTGGTCAGACAAATTCATTTACACCAAGATTTTTGCCAAATACAAATTTAAAAAAGTGTCTGTTAGATGATTGGCTACTTACATAGCCAGTGCAGTCATTACATGCTGCCTAAAGGAACTGAGCTGTATGTTGCTGTTTTGTCTTGGTAGAGTAATATTTTACTCTACTTTCCCCTTTTGTATTATTAATATGTAGCCTTTATCAGAATGCCACAAATCTCACAGACTTACCACTGTTTATAAAGTATTGTACCATATAACTTCTTCCCACCCTCTCCCTTCTACATTTATAATCTCAGGCAATTAGGTGTAGTAAAAGACAAGCAGGAGTTAAGTTACAATTTAAATAATGTATTACCGATAATATTCATAAATAGTAACAATATACAAAGTACAAGTGAACACTGTAGCGGTCAGGTGCCACTAAGATTCACACCGTCAACATGATGGTGATTTATTTATTTTTTATAGTGGATTCCAGGGACGTTCACAGCCTTGGCTCAACCTGCACACACTCACAACAGAGACAAAAATACAGCACACTGGGGAATAACAATAATTAAAGAATGTAATGAAATTAAATCATATAAATGAAACTAATAATACCACCTCAGAACCCCTACGGTGATATTACATTAAACATATAAACACAAACAACTCCACACAGCAAAGTCAATTGAAACAGCACCAGATGAAATGAAAGATGATGATAGTGAGTCCAAAAATTTGCACGCTGCAAGGGAATGAAAAACAGTTCTACCGGTAGCCACTGTAAGGGTGAAGAATGGATGGATGGTTCAGGAGTGCTTGCTCCTTTTCTTGCGTGAAAGCCAATGAATCCATAATCAGTCCTCAGGACACAGGTAGACAGAAGATAATCGAGACCCCAACAACAAATACAATCCAGGACACAAAACTAATAACGGCTTAAACAACAGAAGACAGTCTCACAGGTAAACGGAACCAAAATACAACAACAAAACACCCCTTTTTGCTTTGGTCGCCTGTCCTCCTTTTAAACTACTCTGACCACTTTTGACCCCAACAGCCCCTGCGGGAACTGCTGGGAGATGCAGTTCTCACTAATAGTAGCACTGTTACAACACTGGCAACCATACAACCTGATAAATGCTGATGAGTAGTATCAGGAGGCACACAAACTTGTTAGTTATTTAAAATGTCTCTAGTTAAGGCATCATTTGTGGTCAGCTTTCTTCAGAACAGGCCACATGCCTGTCTCAATATGGCTGCCGAGTTGTGCTCTTCATTGTGTTGTCCTTTTCAGTTCATGGTGTGTGAAATGCCCATTCATCAGTTGGTAAGAGAAAGAAGAGAGAGGAAGAGGTAAAGCAAGCAAGTTTATAGATTCTTTGTCCAAACCCTACAGCCAATAGGGCGTTGTGGTACTTAAAGGCTTCTGATGCAAGCCAATTCCAAACAGCGATACTTTAGATCAATGGGGCACAGAATACCTTCAGACCTGCCCCTAAAACCATGTGTTGAGCTGATGTTTGCCAGCTAGGCAGTCTGGCTTTCCTATGGGGGTTGACTGAGAGAGCCCTGCAGAGAATCACTTGCCATACTGGTTTGAGGTACTTCCCCCAACTTTGTCGTAAAATTACAAAGAGACTTAGTCCTAAAAGGGGGTAGGGGTACTTAACCATACAAATAAAGATATACAAAATATTTATCAACTTATATGCAAAATTTCACACCACAACACTCGCCACCATTTTTGTGATTATGAGCTGACATAACCTACATTGTCACTGTGCAGCATGTTGTGCTGTGGGACTTGCTGTGTTTGCTTTCTGTTATGTTACCAGTATGGGATGTAGTTCAGCATGCAGAATACTCACAGGGATAGCAGCATGTAGTTCTTTTCCTCTTTAGCAAGGTAACAACATTTAGAACATCACCAATTTCACAAAGAGCAATAGGCCATAAATGCCTGAGGTTTGTCTGGTTAGTTTATACAATAAAATACAATACAATACAGTTTATTTTTGTATAGCCCAAAATCATACAGGAAGTGCCACAATGGGCTTTAACAGGCCCTGCCTCTTGACAACCCCCCAGCCTTGACTCTCTGAGAAGACAAGAATAAAAAAAGGAAGAAACCTCGGGAAAGGCAGTTCTAAGACAGACAGACCCCTTTCCAGGTAGGTTGGGCGTGCAGTGGGTGTCAAAAGAAGGGGGTCAATACAATACAATACAATACAATACACAGAACAGAACAAATCCTCAATACAGCATAAAAATAAAACTTTTAGAAGTACGGAGCAAAATTTAACAGTAGATGATATCATATAATAAGATTTGGATATTTTTAGAGTCCTGGAGACCTCATCCATCAAGCTGTCTCCCCCATTTGGCCATTCCACGGCTAAAGATGGCAAAGATGTGCAGATGTTTTGTCCAGTTTGATAGCCATTAACTACTGGACTCAGGATTCATTGCTGCTACTACTTTTTAAGAAGAGCAAGTTACCAGATTCAATTGTGAATGTTTTCTAATGTAATTTCCACTAGTGTCCTCAAGTGCATGATTCGCTGAAAGAAAGGATTCTGCCAAACCAACTTTATAAAAAACTATGAGAATTAAAATAAACTAGAATTAGGCAGACACATATAATGATGTTCTGTACCTTTAGTCTGATGGAGCAGAGGATATCATTCAGTCAAGGAATTTTGGTGGTTATTCATAGCTTCACAGTTTCTACGCTGCTACACCAGAACTGTACACTGTATTTTTGATACAACCCAATCAAGTTTATTGTTGGGTTTGAGTAGACCTTCTGTTGATTTGCAGTCAACAGTTTTTAAAAATAGACCCCAACATTTTTATTAGCTGTTTTGATCACATCTACACATTACATCTAGGATGAGAATCCTGCATTAATGTATACTGTCAATATTTTAGAGTTTCTTTCTTCTGAATCAACATCAACAATAATGTATTATTGACATTTTGTTTCAACAGCATAGAGCAATTTGCACATATTTGTCATGTAAAAGTGTTTTTTAAAAGGTACATTTTACCTTTGTGGTTAATTTATATTAGTGGGCAAGTTAATACTGGAAATTCCTACATTATTAACCGTTATTTACATGCACACACCACCTCTTTAACATTCACTTATCACTGACAGCAGTGGCCAAGACTGGTTACCTCAGCTTCAATGTCTCAGCGAAGGCCTTGTCTGACTACTTCTTGCAAAGCCCAAGAGTCACTTCAGGAGCTGCTCTTCTGTCGAAATTCATGGATTTACAGATCACAACCTCTGAAAGGGCTACACAAATCCATCCCACTAATTTGGAACCCTTATAAGACCACCAAATGCTTGTCTGCATCTTCTCTCACCATCCCCTGATAGCATGATATCATATATCATATATCATACAATGCTTGTCAGCATTGCCCAAAATCTTTTTACTATTCCCTTGTTTACATACACACAATTAAAAGTAATGCTAGTTTTTCCCTTAATCTCGGTAATATTCTTATAGTCTTGGTCACACAGTTTATTCACTTAAAATCTACATCATATCTAAATTAATCTAAAATGAAACTCACAAGGTAAATTTGATGAATTTTATTTAATAAACTGAAAAACATACATTTTTATCTTCCATGACACATGTATTTATATAACATTTTGAAAGATTGCTCCAATTTTAAAGATAATTCAGGATTACTTGTATTGCTTCTGCTGACTTCTCCGTCACTGCTTTCCCACTCATCTTGATGCCATCTGGAGGTTTGCTCAGTATTTCTGAATCTATTAGTATAAGCAGGAGCAGAGACCAGTAGACAGCTTGAATTACTTTGCTCCAAGTGTTGCAGTCTATTCTTCCTCACACTCTTTGTCTCCTGCCTGTTAACCAACCTGATATCCACTTTGATATGTTGCTGCTGATGCCAATTATGGACACCAGGGGGCACACCAGCTCCCCAACCTGATACAGACAGACACAGACACAAGTTCCAGCACAACACAGGCTTTTATTTTTCTCCCACTCAGTAAGCACAGTACAATAAAGTAGCAGGCACAATAATAAAGTAGCACACATCCCTTTCTTCACCTTCTTCTCTCTGTCTCTGTTTCTGTCTCCTTCTTCTGCCTCCACTCCTCCACCAGCAAGCTTTGTCCTCTACCTCCCGACTCTGGCTCCCGGAGTAGTGGCAGGCAGCTACTTTTAAGTAATCCCCAAAAGTATTTCCGGTGTCCCAAAGGCTTGGCCCTGGAGCATTTCCAGGTAAGGGTGGAGGCCTGTGTGTGTGTTTTGCATATTTTACAGTTGGTTCTTGAAGGTGATGTGCTGGAAGTAGGACAAATGGGCAAGCGTTAAGGATCTGAGTGACTTTGACAATGGAAAAATTGTGATGACTAGAGAACTGCGTTTCCAAAACCACAGGCCTTGTGGGGTGTTCCCAGTATGCAGTGGTCAGTACCTACAAAAGGTGTTCCAATGTAGGACAACTGGTGACCTGGCAAAGGGGCATGAACATCCAAGGCTCATTTGATGCATGTGGGGAGCAAAGGCTGTCCCACCTGATCTGATTCCACAGAAGAGCTACTGTAGCTAAAATTGCTGAAAAACATACTGCTGCCCGTGAGGAAAAGGAGTAGGAAAAATAGTATTTCTTTGAATTTTAACAGTTAAACTGACTTTTACTAAGTTGGCTTTGTCTTACGTTCCTCTTAATTGGCTGTGCCACATCCATATCTTTCACACATTGGCTATGCCAATGAGACTTCATAGCACTCCAATGCAGAATGCATGTCTCTCGATAAACTAATAGATATATTGTTAGATATTAACACACTAGCAAGCCGCCATACTAAACGATACACAAAGATACAGGCAGGAAGTGAACTAAGACATCAGTCTGAATGAACAGACTTTCAACAAATTTGAGCCATTAGTCTCACTAAGGGTAGCATGTAATGAAAAGCATTGGAAGATCAGTTAGCAGAGATTCCCATCAGCTCATGAGTGGGCAGTGTGGTGCCATGGCTAAAGATTTAGATCATAGGAGTACGTTACTTGTTTGTAAGTTCATTTTCCAATGCTGATTCAATGTGTGACTTTATGAATGAACCCATTGTAAAACAAATGTATGTAGAAAATTATACTCCATCTTTACATTGGGGGTATGGAGCGGATTGGTGGCTCTGAGGCTAGAGATCGGTTGCCAGTTCTAATCCTATAAAACGGCAGTAGTGACTCTACTTTGTTGGGCCCTTGAGCAAGGCCATTAACCTGCAATTGTTCCGTCCTGGGTGTGACGTTAATCCACATCCAGCCCTGCAAGCAGGGCCTATATCAATCAATCAATCAATCAATCAACATTTATTTATATAGCACATATTCATACAAAAAAAATGTAGCTCAAAGTGCTTTACAAAATGAATAGAAAAATAGAAGACACAATAAAAGATAAGCATAAGTCAACATTAATTAACATAGAATAAGAGTAAGGTCCGATGGCCAGGGTGGACAGAAAAACAAAAAACTCCAAAGGCTGGAGAAAAAATAAAATCTGTAGGGGTTCCAGACCAAGAGACCGCCCAGTCCCCTCTGGGCAATCTACCTAACATTAGTCAAACAGTCCTCTTTGTATTTAGGGTTTTAATGGAAGGACCTGATGATGATGGTCACGTAAACTTCTGGCTTTCAGTCCATCAATGTTGGTGCATCATGATGCTTTGAGTAGGTGGTTGGGGCACAGGCCGCCACCACAAAGAAACCGGAAAAAGAAACAGAAGAGAGAGTTGGGGTCAGTATGGATTTTGGAGCCACTATGAATAGTTATTATGATGAATTGAACATACAGAGTATCAGGATTAAGTTAAAGTGAAGTTATAAGAAGGCCATGTTAAAGTAATGTGTTTTCAGCAGTGTTTTAAAGTGCTCTACTGTATTTGCCTGGCGAATTCCTATTGGCAGGCTATTCCAGATTTTAGGTGCAGATACTTGCAGGGTTGGTGGCAGGATTGGCACTCCATCCACTGTCAAAAACCTCAAACTGTTCACTGCTGAGGTGTCACCCATTGCATGGCTGCACTTGGATCTCAATCCGGGCGGTTTGCCGTGTGGTGGGTGCAGCAACGTGTTGAAATCAGTGCCTGCTCCCAACCTCTTACATTGGTAAGTTACCTTGGATAAATGCTTTACAAGTTAAAAACCCATACATACAGTAAATAACATTAAAGAAATATAAACTAAAACCACTTCAAATGATAAAGGCAGTCAGACAAAAAATATCCCTAGAAACAAGCAGTATCACATCCTTTTAGCCAAAGACTTTTAAACAAATACGCTTTTACCAGACACTTAAAATTGTCTACAGTGTCTACACATCACAGGGTCAGTGGAAGAGCAATGCAGAGGTTTGGTACAACAGCCTTAAAAGCTCAATCATCACAGGTCTTTAACTTAGTGTGTGGTGACAGTTAAAAGATCCTGACCAGAGGACCTAAGGGACCAATTCACAGAATGTGGTTGAAGTAGGTCCACAATATGTTCAGGACCCTGGCCATGCAGGGCTCTATATGTTAAAACCAGGATTTTAAAATGGACTCTAAAAGAAATGGGGAGCCAGTAGGCCAGTGAGGCTTAATAGGGGGCCTTCTTTAGGACTTTGGCATTTTGGGCAGTTTGCGATTGGTACAGCGATGCCTTGCTGGGACAAGTAAAAAAAAGTGCATTATAGTAGTCTATTCAACAATAAATAAAAGCCTAAATAAGCATTTCTATCTCATACTTAGAAAGAAGAGATGATGTCTATTCTGCCAAATAAGCAAAAATTGTTGATAAATTAGCTGTGTAAATTAGACTATGGCAAGAGTTATTTTCGTTTTGTTCAAGTATCTGGGTGGTAGACACTGTGTCTCATCTTGCAATTCAAATAGGCTTGCTACTTTCTTGCTCTCTAATTATTTAAAATTACCTGACATGAGTTAATTTTAAAGTCACGATTCAATCTTTTATACTTTTGTTGTTTTATTCATAATCAGCTTATAGGATATCAAATTTAGGATCAATCACATAATAACATCTTCTTTTAAAAAGCCAATTGAACAGAGAAGGTTTATTTTTGGGATGTTCTGTTCCAGAGTACCTAATGAGCTTCCGTGTATTTGACTCCATTGTTAGCAAGCTAATCTGTGGTGTGAATAAGGACAGTGGGGCAGCGTTGCTATTTCTGCCTATGCTGTTACATATCATGTTATAACACGTTCAACTGTGACCTTAATCCCCCAAGCAGAGAGGCTCCCACTCCGCTGTGAGATGTTTCTCCATTTAGCTGTTGGTGACAGAGCTTAGTATCAGTGAATTCCTTCTTTCCATGTGGCCAGTGGTCAGAAAGTCACTCATTGTGGCACATTTGGCAGACTGTTTAGAGAGAAAGGAGTCGTGTCTAAGCCTCGGAGTTAAGAGGATCATTAGCAATGTGCAGGTCTGAAGACAAACAGATTGTACAAGACTGTAATGTTTATGTATTAGTCTGAGGCATAAGGCTTAGCCAGAAATCTATTGGCTTCAGATTTTGGTCTAAGCAGTTTTATTAAGAACCTTCTGTTGAGAACAGAGTAGCTTCACTAAATCAGACTGCAGTGCGCTGACCACTCACTACTTCGGTAATACAAATTTAACAGGACATGGCCATTTACAACTATGGTTTTTGAGTGACATGCAACTTTAATTTGAAAACTGCACATGTATATCGTGACTGAGGAACTGACTGAGGGAAACAAAATAGAAATGTTGGGGCACCAACTGGTCTACCTTTTTGTACGGGCTCATACAAAACAACAAAAACAGTGCCCAGGGCTCAAATAAGTTAGACTCTTCTTGGCCATATTTCAAAAAGTAACATCAATGGGATGATACTTTGGGTTCAAATGAACAGGTGGAGTTAGGTGGAGTTAGTGACAGCGCCCACTCTCGTCCTGGAGTGGTATTACTTGTTATGACTGGGAGTTCCCAAAAACACACGACCCAAAAAGCACTTCCAATAATGCTCTCTAGGGGAGATTTACAGTTAAACCCTGGCTAGACACAAACAGGGACTGTATTTTAACAAAAATGCTCTGCAGCACAAGAAGCTGTGTAGAGCACATAAAGGAGGTAAGGCAATCCAAGGCAAACACACTGCCAATACAGAATTCAAAAACAGAGTACAAGTCCAAAAAAACAGTAATCACAAAAGGTACAAAGCACAGCCCAACACAAGTAAACACTCCACTCCCTGGCATATTTGAAATGAACCACTAGGAACGATGGAAGTCTCTCCCATGTTTATACAGAGGAGGGCAGTTCCTGGTGGTGACTGGCAGGTAGTCTCATCTCTTGGAGAACCACCCTCAAAACAAAAGGAACATAACACAGGCATTGGCAACAAAGCTGATGATAAACAAATGTAACATTAACATTAACATAGATAGATAGCACAAAAATGGACAAAAAAGACAAGAAACCCTGGCATAAACATGATATAACTTGTCATGAGCCATGAAGGTGGTCCCCAGGCACAAATGTGCGATGATACACTTATTAAAATGACAAACGTATAATCTAAAACAGCCGGTTTTGATTTTATAATGTACTTCAGCAGTAGTCAGCCAGCATACCGAGACTCCATTTGCCTTGGTAACACTTTTCCATGTTGGAAATATGATTGACTGCCCCAAGGTTTTCAAGGAAAAAGTCAAAATGAGTGTCCAAGAAATTAATCTTCTTTGTTTGGTATGACTTGAGAAGGTCACTCATTATTTCTGAATAGTTTTCAGTCTTATGAGTCTTCAAAAATTTTGTGAAGACATTTTTTAAACTTTGCCAAGGGCATCCCAAGCTTCATTGAGTTCCTCTTTAAATCTCTCATCTTTTAACACATCTCCAATCTGAGGCCTTCATTCATCTTAGCATCACTGATCCAGAGAAAATTTTACTTCTCAAGTACATGAATCCCATTTGTGTTTCAATAATTGCTTTAACAAAATTGTTCTTAAGTCCAAGTTTGATAAACAGAGGAGGAAGGCAAACTTTCTCAGGGTCACATCAGCACATTTTTTTTCCTGAAACAAGTGAGGAACATTGTGGGCGCTCTTTCCTAGTATGGTGGATCTTCTTGTCTTTATTGTCGTACTCACACACAAAAAAAACAAAATTAAGTATAATCACCTTTAGATCTCTTCAGATTTTCCACTTCTACTTCTGATATTGAATGTTTTCTAAAAGTACCCTTGTGTTCACATTTTATGTTAGTAGAATGTGCTATAAGTACAGAAGGAAATTCATTTCTGATATGGAGTAGGACAGCTTTCAAGCTTACATTGAAGGGCTCAATGAATAGGCACCGCTCATTCATGTTGTGTTCTTGGCCAGGAGTCTGAATAAGTGAACTAAACAACTGGTTTTTTTAATCTAATAGTGTTTAATATTTCAAAATATATATGCTTACTTATTAATATTTTTATCCTACAGTGACACAAAATAATGAAAATATGAAGGTGATGTCACAAGAAAACTAAGCCTGATAGAAAAATATATTACTTCATATTTGGATCCAGCTTTATAAAGTATGCTTAGAACATCTGTCAGAATATTAGGGACAAAATTTTTGTTGACCAGTAAATAATATCAAATAATTATTAGATGTTATTACACAATGGTGGTGTTGAGGCGTCCTAAAACTTATGGGAGTTCGTATGGAGTTTGGTGTTATATTGGACTCATCAATAATGTCTAGTGTTGGACAGAATACTCTGAACAGGTATTTAGATACTGAATACCAAAAATAAAGTCCTTAACATATTCAGATTTGTATTCTGATTGAAAAAGCAAACTTGTGTAACATATTGTGAATACTTTATGAATATGTTTTGAATACTTTCAGGAATTGATATTGTGCCCAAAATTTATATAAAAGTTAAACATGTTTAAATTAAATTGTGACGTGAAAAAGCAGTTCAATCTCACATTAAACAGAAAAGTTGTTTTAACTTTTCATCAAAAACAAGGTAAACCAACTGTTTCAGTAAACCTTTATTAATAAAATTTGAATATTTGAAAAGAAAAAATAAAGACTAGCACAGAGTGTGTTTCAGCCATTTAACATTCTTGAGTTATTCTTTTTTAAGAAACAAACTTAACAAGCTTTCATTAAAAAAACAAAATCAGGTTATGTATTTTTCACATGACATACACATTACGAATCTGCCAACTTACAGTAATTCACTAAAATATACATTTTTGCATATAACCTACACATATCCTCACATATATCCATCCATCCATTATCCAACCCGCTAAATCCTAACACAGGGTCACGGGGGTCTGCTGGATCCAATCCCAGCCAACACAGGGCACAAGGCAGGAAACAAACCCCAGGCAGGCTGCCAGCCCCCTGCAGTCCTCACATATACTTTACATCAAATCAAACGACACACCACTTTTCAAAAGATGTAAGATTTTTATTTTCTCATCAAGAGATAGCACTTTACACTTCCTCTTAGCCTTTTTTCACACACACAAAAAAGAACCAAGTACATGTAACCCCTCTTTTAAATGGTCCTTCAATTAATGGCATCTTCCGTAATAAGAGGCGAACACATCTGTGTGTGAACTGTAGATGGCAAGCTCTGCGTTGTGTGACTATGTCTTATCTGGTCAAATTAAGTCAACCAGAGATCCCTGTAGAAATCCTCATTTAACTACATGGCCTGTTTCAAGCTGCAATTAGACTGAAGAGACTAAAAAGCAAACACAATAGCCAGAATCAGCAGGGTGTCACAAACCATTTTACATTTCCTCTGCATCTATACCTCTGCTACTCAAAACATCAAATAATTACTTAACCGCTACTCGTTAAACCAAAAAATATATACAGCAACAACAAAAACTACTTGGTGCATGGCAAATTTAGGTTCTGCTTTTTGAAACTTTCTGGATTTTTTTTTATAGTTTTGATAATACAGTTGATTGAATTTGCAGAAACAGAGGGTAAAGTGTACGTGATTTTTTTTTTAGGAGATACAATTTAAAAGTATTCAGTATTAAATTTAATAAAAATAACTGTATTTTGGAATACATCTTTAGAAATTTGACACAAGTGAAATCCTGAATACTTCCTTTTGTATTCTGAATACGTAATGGCAGCTCTTGTATTCCGGTACAGTCCAATCCTATCAATGTCTACATCTAGACAGCATACAACAGCAATTAAAAACTAAGTTACATAACACAATATGTTTTCTTCTTCCTCTTCATCTTTTCCCAGTTCTATATGTGGTCAATGTTGCTGATCAAACCTCTCCATTCTGCACCTCCTCCTCAGTCAAACCTTTTCCTTCAAATTTTCCTTCACTTTATCCATCCACCTCCACTTTGGCCTCCCATAGTTTCTCTTCTCCTGTGCTTCCATTTCCATCACTGTTTTGCCCATATATCTACTGTCTCTCCTCATCACATGTCCATACCACTTCAGCCTACTTTCCTGCACTTTCTTAGATATCCCTCCCATATTTGTGTACCTCTGATTGTCTCATTTCGTATTCTGTCTTTTTTGTAACTCCATGATTCCATCTCAGCATTCTCATTTGTGCCACATCCAACTTCTTTTCTCGTTCTCCCTTTACCACACACATCTCTGTTCCATACAACATTATTGTTCTTACGACTGTATTAAATACCTTACCTTTACCTTTGCCTTAATTGTTTGATCACAGAATACTCCTAATCCATTCTTCCAATTGTTCCATCCACACTGCACTCTGTGGGTTATCTCTGCATCTAATTCTCCATCTTGGCCTACCTCTGATCCTAGATATTTAAACATATCCTCTCTTTTCAATAGCTCTCCCTGAAGGCTAATTTCTGAATCCTGATCATCATTAAACCTCATATATTCTGTCTTCTTCCTATTTGTCTTTAGTCGTCTATCTTCCAAAGCTCTTCTCCATTATTCCAGTTTCCTCTCCACTTCCTCATTTTGGTCCTACACAACAATGTCATCTGCAAAAATCATGTACCAGGGGAACTGAGCTTTTATTGCATGACTCTACACATCCATAACCATATCAAAGAGGTTAGAACTTAAAGAAGATCCCTGGAACAAACCGACTTTAACTGAGATCTTGTCTGTTATTTCAACACTGCTTTTAACCCAAGTCCTCACTTATTCACACATATCCGGGATAATCCTTATGTGCTACTTTGGTACTACTTTCTTTGTCATGCACCTCCAGACCTTTGGATATTAAACACTATCATAAGCCTTCTCCAAATCAGTAAACACCATATACAAACCTTTCTGTTTTTCCTCAGTGCTTCTGTGTGAGTGGTCTTAAATGCAAAGACCGCATCAGTTGTTCCTCTCCCTGGTATAAAAACAAATTTCTCCTCCCCTATGGTAGTCTTTTCCCTAAGCCTTTCCCTTGTAACCTTTTCCCAATTTTTCATTGTGTGTGACATCTGCTTTATCCCTGTATATGTTTATATGATCCTGAATATTACCCTGTTCCTTATAAATGCATATGATCACAATGTTCCTGTGCTCCTCTGTTATTCTCTCCTGCATTAGATCCCACAACACATGTACTCCCTCTTCCCCTAAACACTTCCACACTTCTGCTGGTATTTCATGTGTTCCTGTTGCCTTTCTGTTTTTCATTCTTTTCAGTGCCTCCTTTACTTCTTGATACTAGCCCATCTTTTGGGACTTGATCCCCAAATACTGCCTTTAGGTTTTCCTCATTCAACAGATTTTCAATGTACCTCTTCCATCTATTCTTGATCCAGTCATGCTCACCAGAGAACCTGTGTGGAGATGGAAAAATCTTTCAGAAGTACATCCATCACTGCAACACTCCACTAATGTGGGTTTTATGGCAGAGTGGCCAGATTACTTATGAAATCCCACTTGGATTTGCAAACAGGTACCTAAAGGACTCTTAGACCATGAGAAAAAAGATTCTCTGGTCTGTTGAAGCCAATATTGAATTGTTTAGCCTCAATTCTAAGCATCACATCTGGAGAAACCCTCTCACCACTCCTCACCTGTGGAATGGCATTCCATCAGTGAAACATGGTAGTGGCCGCATCAGTAAAACTAATTAGGATTGAATGAAAGCTGACCAGAGCCAAGAACAGAAATATGCTTAATGAAAACCTCTGACTGGGCCAATGGTTCACATTCCAACAGCGCAATGACCCTAAACACAAAACAAAGATGACTTTGGGTCAACTCTGAGAATGTTCTTGAGTGGCCCAGCCAGATCTAGGATTAACACCAAATCAAACATGTCTAGAGAGATCTGAAAATAGCTGTCTACCACTGCTCTTCATCCAGCCTGACAGAGTCTGAGAGGATCTGCAGAGAAGAATGGCAGTAAATCCCTAAACCCAGGTGTGTGAAGCTTATTGCATCATGATCAAGACAATTCCTGGCCATAATCACTTCCAAACGTGCTTCAACTAAGTGCTGAGGAAGTATGATATTTCAGTTTTTTATTATTAATACATTTGCCAAAATTCCAAAAAATCTGAAAGTGAAATGCAAACATTCTTCATAAGTTAAACTCTGACTTATCCATCTCATGTTTACTCAGGGCTTGTTGGCAGTAATACTTACAGAGTAATGGTGTAGGATTAGGCCACAAGAAAGAAAAACAGTGTGGGAATTGTTGTGGCTTTGAAGATTTGTTCTTTCATTCTTGTTTGGATTTATTCCCAGTTTCATCTTCAGTATGTTATATTGTGGCAAGCATATGGCTGTTAGGCTATATCTGTACAGAGCAACTCAAGTTCATGCTTGTTTTAGAAACAAAATAATGCCATTCATTAATGAACAGGGAGATTACACAAGTGACTGCTGAGACACATGGCAATATATAACTGTAACATTTTCAAAAATCAAAATACCAAGAAATTAATCCCTTTGCCTTCTCTTCCAAGCATAGAGAATCATTCATGTTCTCTCCTTTTAATTAAAGTTAAATAGAAAGCCTTCTTCTCCATCAACAGCTAGAAAAGAGTGTGCCTTTTGTCTTTTCCCACATTCTCTTTAATGTCACTCTGTAAAAGGTCTGCGCCCTACCCAGCAGCTTTTAAATAGAGATATTTTACCTTCTTCCAACATCTTACACTATCTTTCAAGTTTAAAAAGTATGTAGACCTGACAAAGATATTTATTAATTGCATCAGCAATGATACATTAATGACGGGCAATATTCACTAATACGTGTATATTTTTTGGCTGCTCTCTAAGTTATTGTAAAATACTGTAGAATATCTCAAAATATGGGACTCAATCAGTGTCAATACTCATCTGTCTGGTCTTTGTCATTTTTTCATCATGTCAGATGAAATTTTTAATTTTGACATCCAAGAAGCAAGGTACAGCAGGACAGTTTATATAATGGACAACCTTCTATTAATTTTTTTTCTTTAAGCTTTTTAGAAGTCTACACTGTCATGCACAGATGATGTTGGAGCTTCAAGTAACTCCCTTTGAAAATCATAAATCCTTCTTTGACCATCTAAGAAAAGCGTGCATTTTGCACATAGTGTGCCTCCTCTTTTGTGTATGACATTTTGTTTTGGTCTTGGACAGGATACTACTGGACACAAGCTGGTGTAACTCGGCACAGTGTTCTCCTGTTTCAGTAATCTGTCATCTCCAGAGAAATGCTCTGCAGAAATGCTTACTCCTCTTTCGTCAGCTTAGCTTCACAGTAAAAAAATGTAAATGCCCTCCGCACCAAGCTTTAAGAAGAGCAAAACATCAATTCTGCTCATCATCATATAGATCTGTCCATAAAGGGTACAGAGAATCTTTGTTTACAACTATTTTTACTTTTACTTTTCTGTTCTGGGCACCACGATTTTCTATGTAAATTTGCAGGGCTTTGTCTGTGTTGTCTATGGTTGTTGTGCCTATAGAGATGACATGACATGGAGATTGAGCACAGGACAGGAAGCAGTATTAGTGAGAGCTATGGGTCTATGGTTAGTTATGGTTAGTTTAATTTGCTAACAAATTTCTGGTGTGGATGCCACAGAGGACAGACATCTGGATAAAATGGAAGGTGCCAGGCGATGGAGAAGTACAAGCTGGTGGCCAGGAGCAGTTCCATCCTCCATGCATTAGGTGGCAGTGGTCCACAGAAGGATACCCACAGGGGTTCTTGGGACCTGAAGTGCAGCCCTGTCAGATATCCTGGGTTTCGCAAAGGGGACTACCCTGGTTCCCAACCAACCACGAAGTATTCCCCACAAGTCATGCCAAGTCACCAGAAGCTGTTCCCTGTCCAGCATTAAACAGCCCAATGCCTTACCTCGGATAGTAAGAGTTGGGAGGCAGCGAGCAACACTCAGCCGGAGGCAGAAGTAGAGGATACAGTTTCTTTATTTGTATGGTTATTGGTTGTGTTTCAGTGTATGGTATTTAGTGCTTGTTGGATTTAAAAATCCATTATTTGAACCCATGACTGGATTGGACATTGTTGAGTCTGGTGTGTTATCCTGGTTGAAAGTCTTTGCTTTGTGACATACTTGTTCTGATTTATTGACTATGGTTCTCACTACATGTTTTGGCTTAGATCTTAATTTTTATTTGATTCTCCAGCTTTGTCTCTTCTTATGGCTATTTTTCCTACTAAAGTTACTAGCAATCCATCTTTACCATTTATATAATTTGCAGCTTTTAAGTCTTTACTATTCCATTTTGTGGCATCTTCATGTACATATTTTTACAAGCCATTCAAAACACAATTTATGAATCCTTGTTTTAGCATTTGTGACCATTCATCATTTGTGATGTCATTTTTTTGTGTCCAGAGCTTTGGTGCACTTCCTGTAGTCCTAAGAGACTCTGTTGTTCCTAAGAGGCTGTCTGCAAGGTTGTGAAGTCATTAATTTCATGTGTTGTGTGTTTCTGAACACATTTGGCCAATCTGTTGTTATTTGTATAAGGTCCATCTAATTGACTGGGATTGTGTGGTTCCAGTTTGATGGCATGTTTTTGGTGTCTGACTCTGGTTATACTTCCTTTTTTCCCCTAAAGTTTTCCATTTTCCCTTCACTCTAAAAAGGTTCCCAATGGTCACCACTACACCATAAGGGACATTCTACTCTGGTGTTTATTGATTGAAAGTGGTGGAGGCAGCGACTTAAGCTAACACCAGGCAGGGTTGGGCATTCAAATATCACATCAATCTTCCAGACTAAAGAAGTAAAGCAAATGTTACTCAAAAAGTAATCAAAAAGGTCCAAAAATTCCTTAGGAAAAAGAAATTGTTCTGAAATTGATATCTTCACTAAGTTGTGGTGCAGTCACCCAATAATGATATTTTTCTCCAATGAGAACATCAATATCAACAAAGACTGCTGCACCTAATAATAAACAAAATAGTTTAATTAAAGATGACAATACAAAATATGGCTACACATCTGCAGAATTTGACAAGGAAAGAATATGTTTAGGTCTACCTGAATTTGAGAATGTATCACCTTATTTCCATTAAATAACCCCTTATCAGATTTAAGTTGTGTAAACATTGGTAATGGAGCTAAGTGGCAGCTGGGCTTAGACTGTGGTAATCCAAAGGTTGTGTCTTTCAGAACAGGATGGCATCTTTAGACAAAGACATTGCCAGCTCTGCACTTAACTTTACAAGTGCCTCAATATTGAAATGCTGGACTAGAAAGAATATTTTTGTAGCTACTGAACCCTGTTTATCTTTTGGTAGGTGAGAATCACATTGAATTCTGTTGTCATTTGGCAAGAGGAAGCATAAACCTCAGTGAGCCTCCTGTATATGAATGTGTGAAATTTACAGGAGATTTCAAATTTTATAACCATGGTAAGTGTGAAACCCAGCTAACACTGGTGGTGCTTTTCTCATGTGACTCATTTGGCCTTAATTGCCGTGTTATGAATTTGTTTCATGTCTTTTTCATTTTTAGAAATTTATAATCTTGTTTTATTCTTTGGATTCAGTGCCTACATCATCTTGCAATGGCTTTGAGTCAGCTTTGCCAAGAGCAATCCATCCAGCTAGTGAGGAACAGCTATGCCTCGTAGCTACTGTACGGTTGACTACACCACAGTTTTTAAAGGTAAGTAAAAATGTTGCCTCTTCATAGCATGGAATTCTCTTTACAATTCTGTCCGTAATAAGTTTGTAACGATTTGATCCACTACACTTTAATAAATTTAATTGAAGATTGCAGGCCAACCTCACCCTGCCTTTAACCCCTTCATACAACGCCGAAAGGTGATTTATAATAATAAAACGATATTAAAAAATCCACACAGAGAAAAGAAAATGCAAAAACAAAAAAACTATAATTAATACACTTTTAAAACACCCTCACTTCCAATATACACTATGAACACAAAACATGAAACTATAATTCCCAGGCTTTCCCCTCCGTCCTTTTGATTTAGTGTTTTTCTCGTTTTACTATTTCTCCATAGTCCAGTTCATCAGGCATGCCAATCCCAGAATAAAAAGATTTACCGCTCACACTGTTTCGATCCTTTTCCTGGTATCCTCAGTGTATCCTGAAAACTTCGAGGTGGCCACCCCAGACTGCAGTTGACTTGTGGTGCTCCCCGAAAAACAAATCTTTGTCCTGGACTTAGAATGGTCATGACCTTTCCCTCCTTTGCCATAAAACTCCGGCTGTCTTTTCCTTTTTTTCTCTCTCTCCCTTCTGCCTTTTCCCGCCTCTATTTAAATAGTGCGTCAGTTTCCATGGCAACCCGCGGAAATTGTAAAGAACAACCCTGTACCTCCCAAAAGGTCTTCTCTATTTAACCCGCCTATCTTCCGATATATATATATTTTTTTTTTTTGACAATGGGATTTTCCATAGAGAAAAGAAGAAAAGAAAAATATATACTTTATGTGGCAGTGCTACAAGTTTAAAGTACATTATGATTGTATTGTTATTAACTCTTCCATATCACAAGTAGATAAGTAAGTCATAATGTCCTTATATACTTGTTAAACCTCCACTGCGTATTTTTTTATTCTTACCTAACTAATTAACATCCTTATACTATATGTTCAAATATATCTGTAAGTGGATCAGACTTTCTTGAACATGGTATTTTTGATATTAACCCATATCCATGTCAAGTGCCAAAGAGCTGGTACTGATATAGCACCACAGTAAAGTATACTGTATTAAGAAGAACTAACATTTATTGTGGCTAGTCATGTCTTAGCACTTGCCACATTGTATGACTTGCCGCCACTGTAATGAACTGTATGTGATGCTGTGTGAGTGTGAGTGGTTCCACATGGCCTGGGGCCACAGCCAGGGTTAGCTCCTGTCTGAATACGACCCAGCTCTCTTTAGCTTTGAATTAGGTTTTGTGAATGTTTTGTTATGTATGCCATGTTGGGTGTTCTACATGTTATGATTTAGTGCACAAAAAAAAATCAAAAGGGTGCAAGTCCTTCAAAATACCTACAAAATCAGGCTAAAGTCTTCACTGATCTGCCAGAATTTAGGCCTCAACCCAGGCAACCTGAGCCCTAACTCTACTAGCACCCTTTAGCCTGTCCAGGCCCTAAAAATGGGAAACAGGCTTTTAAAGCTAAAATTATTGTTCATGTCCCAAAAATATAACAAAATGTGTCTCAATGGAAAAGAAAACAGCAGAAATGTTTAAGCAAACAGGGCCATAAAGAATCTTTATAAAAAGGAATTTATTAGAAAAATCTAAAGAACAACATTTATTTCAGTAGCATATTTGCATACAAATGATGTGGCTCAAAGTGCTTTACAAGACGTAAAAGAAGTAATTACATCCAAAGAAGATAAAAATAATACCTAAACAGTATATAAAAATAATTTTCACTTACATAAGACTGATATATAATTAAGAAAAATCCATCCATTATCCAACCTGCTATATCCTAACTACAGGGTCACGGGGGTCTGCTGGAGCCAATCCCAGCCAACACAGGGCGCAAGGCAGGAAACAAACCCTGGGCAGGGCACCAGTCCACTGCAGGGCACACACAGGACAATTTAGGACCACCAATGCACCTAACCTACATGTCTTTGGAAGGAAACCCCGCAGACACGGGGAGAACATGCAAACTCCACACAGGGAGGACCAGGGAAGTGAACCCGGGTCTCCTAACTGCGAGGCAGCAGCGCTACCACTGCGCCACCGTGCTGCCCATTAAGAAAAATAGACTCCTTAAATAAAGAATTGTACAAAAAATGGCAAAAAAATGCAATCCATAGTAAAGAAGTCTTTATCCGCAGTCCCAAAAAGAAGCAAAAAATCCATAAACCAGAAAACGGCTACTCACAATCGATTGCACAACACAAATAACTATAAACCATTAAAGCATCCGCTCCCTAGCCACATATTTACATAGGATGAGGGAGGTCCTTCAGTCGTGATGTCAGAGTGGCCCCGCCTCTTGGCATTCTACCCAAAAAAGCACAAGGAAAACTAGTCACACATAGGTAATAAATAATAAAGAGAAAATATTAACACAAAATGCATAAATACTTAAGAAATAATACTTTACAACAAACAAAGAAGATGTAGAAAAGAAAAATAGGCATAAGCCAGGGAACACACCCTGGCTAAACATGACACTTCATTTATTTTCTGTTGTTTACAATACTAAAGAATGAATGCGATATGAAACTCCAAGTGATATTTTCCATCCTTTCCAGCTGAAGTAAGTACATACGAGTAAATGGCACTTTCACACAGCCGTTTTTGTACCTGCCTCTTAAAAATAAATAAATGTTTCATTGTCACTGATGAGTGTTCACATTTATAATTTTTTTTTTTTTACTTTTCTTTTAGGATATGTGTATCATTGAAGAACCCTGTGATGAATTTACATCACGGCATAGTTTAGAGTGGAAATTTTTATTTTTAGACCACAGGTAAGAATCCTGTTACTTTTTAAATCGTGTCTGTAGCGGCCTTAATCATTCGGGTAGTGAGGCGTAATGATGCTTTAAGGTTATCGTCAATCACCCGTATTTACTTTTGACTGTACTTTCTGAGTATAAACAGTAATTTGCTTGTTTCATATAAAATGTTTAGTCTTGTGGTGATCTACTGCTGTGATCAGCTGACTGTAGATATGCATAATATTGACAAACTGAAGTGCAAATCTAACAATCATCCTAAATGTCATGTTTTGGGGCTGATAAGGGTTAGTCGGTTAAAATCCGAAGAGAGAACAAAGTGGTTCTGCCTTAGTGTTACTGGGATCCAGAACAAATAAAAATTAGACAAATAAAATCAGTTTGGTACTGGTAGATACAAAGCTTATTTTTTATTTGTGAAATGTGTGTCTTGTTCTTTTTGCACCTTTTAAACATGCACATCTTGGTGTGTTCTTGTTTTACAGTGTTATGGGCTCTCTTTGAGCAGTGTTGGGGGTAACACATTAAAATTAATGTGCATTACATAATCAGATTACTTTTTAAAGTAATGCGCAATCTAGCACAATACTTACTTTACTGTAGTGAAAATACCTGCATTACTTAAAAAAACAGTTATGCATAATTGTGTTACTACGGAAGTGTATTCCCAACACTGCAAAAAAAAAAATCAATAAATAGTGAGTTATTTTGCAGTAGTATTGTGTTTTTTCACAAAGACGTTGCCTGCTGATATTGGTAACTTATTGCACATTCATACTGTTGGCCATCTGATGACAGGTAGTGAGGAAGAGGTTAAGCACAAGCGTAGCATGCAGTCAAGTAAAAAGAACTGGGCAAAAGTTATGAGTATACCGTTAATGCTGCATTTGCTGAGAAGTAAATTTAATTTTGTAGATTAAGGTCACAGGAAGACAACAATCATTGCAGCACCACTGGGTCTAAAGCCAGAAACAAATGTAGCAGACGGTATGCTGGTCCTTGGCAGGGCTCAATCACACAGCCAATCAGAAAAGAGTCTGCTGTGTACAGTCTTGTAACAGAAACATATTAATAAAGCATCAGTTTAGTTTTCATTTAGATACAGTACCTGCTATAGATATGTGGAAACAGTGTGATCTGGTGGCTCAGCGGCCAGTGTTCATAAAGCAGATCTTCAGGGAATTGCTTTGGCATGAAGGAATGAACATACGGGTACTTATAAAACACTTGGAAATAATCAAATTTGCCTGTGTTTGTGGTCATGAAGGTTCATACGAGGTGTGGCAGAAAAGTAATGAGACTGGCAACACTGCAAGCGATCTGGCAACGCTGCGCTGTTGTCCTTGATAGAGCATGTGTATCAGTACCCTCCCATAGCTCAG
Source organism: Polypterus senegalus (assembly GCF_016835505.1). Lineage (NCBI taxonomy): Eukaryota > Metazoa > Chordata > Cladistia > Polypteriformes > Polypteridae > Polypterus > Polypterus senegalus. The sequence continues at coordinate 104,956,170 of NC_053163.1, read as the reverse complement.
TGCGAGTTTCAACTCCTTCCGTTAACTACATGATTTTTGTGACTGCTATTAGCGAAGTTGTGTTTTGGTTGTGCGTCACGCAAAATGGAACAGCAGAATTTGGAGCAACGTTGTGCCATTAAATTTTGTGTTAAGTTTGGAGAATTTTTATAAAGACGTCCTTGGAAGGCTCAGAAAAAGGGTCATTCGCGTGAGACCAGACATTGCAGACAAATGGATGCTCCATCATGACAACGCCCCATGTCACACTGCCCTCTCCATAACAGAATTTTTGACCTCAAAAGGCATTCCTGTGGTTCCCCAGCCCCCTTATTCACCTGAGCTCGGTCCGTGTCCTCAAAGGACGTCATTTCGGGACTTTAGAAAACATCCAAAAGAGTGTAACGGACATGCTGAAGACCATACCGGTTGAAGACTTCCAGTGCTGCTACCAACAGTGGGAACAACGTCTCCATCGGTGTGTAGCTGCCCAAGGGAACTACTTTGAAGGGGATAACATTGATGTTTGAAAAAAGTAAAAACTTTGGTAAATAAAAAATCAGTCTCATTACTTTTCTGCCACACCTCGTATATGAGCTTAGGATTTAATAAATGCTGCCCAGTGAAATGTGCCATTTTTCATACAAAAGAAGATAAAGTCATGTGAAAGTAACACATTACTTTGTTATAATAAGTACCTATCTAAGGTTTGTAGTTACTTTTTTGTAAGTAATGTGTAATGTAACACTGTCTCTGAGCTAGTTGATGTACTTAGATCTTCATTTCTAATAATATTGGATCAAATGAGCAAAGCAAGCCATTATGAATTCTACCTTAAGGGCTCTATCATTACTTTTTCCACAGTCTTGCAACAGGGATGTGCTTTTTATTCCTGGTGTCTCTGGTTTGTTTAATTAATTTAGTTTTATTTTTGCGTATGATTAGTTGGATTAACTGTGTTTAGTGTATAGAGGAACTGATGTTTGCAGGCCATGTCTAGCAGAATGGACAGAAAGTCTACTGTAACATAAGTTCAACCAAAAGGTGTATATTTGTAGCCCACCGTCTCTTCTAATGTATTGACTGTACCTAGATGGTATATATTGTGACACCAATCTATCTTGCATCATGATTTGCCTTCTCGGCCATATTTTGACAATAGCATTAATCTGTTCAGTTATTTTCAGACTGATGTAGGCACAGAAAGAGGGGATGTAAGCCAATCAATAAATACCAAAGCAGCATGCTGCCCACTTCTTTCCTACTTAGGATTTTCATTAATAACTGGCTAGATACCTGAAATATGATCCATATTATCACTATATTAGAGCCAGTCAATCCATTAAGTGACGTTGGTGGCTGAGGTGGGGCACCATTTATGAAAGTTAAGGGGCATGCACTCCACACACAATGGGAGAGCACCCCCCTTTACCATCCCACCCCCCCAAACCACTGGACATAGAAGTATGTTATTAATGTCTGCAGCATGTATACAAATAGATGCCATTTGTGTTTCTGAACTCCAGGGGGATATACACCACCTGATCCTCAAACTATGATTATAAAGAGTGGGACCCCACCCGTTCATCGAATTCTGATGAAACTGAGAGGGTGCTGTTAAAAGTACAAACACTGCAAAATTCAAGGGGCGTAGTCCTTAAAGTGCACTGTCTATGCACAAAGGGGCACCATTTGTATTATTGAAGGGTCACACTGTCTGGACACTGAGGGATACCCCCCTCCCCAACCTCGTCAGGCTCTAATAATACAGACTAGCTGCTATGGACGATGAGGGACGATGTCTGTCAACCCCACCTAAAGCTCCAAAATGGGTTTCAACCAGCGGTGCTCTAACTCTTCTCACTTTACTCTGCCAGTTAATGCATCTGTCACTTTCTGTTCAGTCTCAAATGATCAGTGGCTGTGATTCTGCACATGTCTGCTGTGTGAAGCACACATAACGCCATTTATGCATTTTTCCACAGTGACCTGTTGACATGAATTTACTAGTGTGTATGCTATGCCCAACAGAGCACATCAACACACAGTTAACTGTTGTAACTGTGCCACATAATATACAAATAGACACACTTGATGGGGTACAGGGTCCACATACCCATGTACCCACACTCACACTTACAAAATCCCAATGTGAAATTGCCAGTTAGCCAAACCAGCACATATTTGGAAATGTGGATGAGTTACCAGAGTATCTAAGAAAATCCCATGAGCGCATTGAGAATAGGTGTAAATGCCTCATGGACAGAGTAAGGGATTTAATGAATGAGGTAGGCACATTACCCACTGCACCACCACGCCACCCATATCTGTACATATAAATGACTCCCTTTTATTTCTGCAGAGCCTCCCCTATTATTGGCTACTTACCATTTGAGGTCCTGGGAACATCAGGCTATGATTATTATCACGTTGATGACTTGGAGCTTCTTGCCAAGTGCCACGAACAGTGTGAGTATGTTAAAATGCATCCTTAACACACACTTAAGATCTGAAGAGGTTTACTGGAGCATAAATCACACTTGCCTCACCAGATATAGTGAAGACATGACTTGGTAAAGCCCAGCTACAGCAAACATACTATGTATTTATTAACATATGTCTCTCTAAGGCTTGTGAATGAGTTAAGAAAACGTAATGTTATATAGTTATATAGTAAGCCACAATGAGAATAGGGAACACAGGAATCAGTAATGGTTATTGACTGGCTTTAGCTTTGTTGTTGTCGCCCTAACCATCTCCACAACTGATGAGTATGTTCAAGAATACATTGCACTTTATACAAATATATCCTGTGAATCAATATGCTGCACCAATGCTAAAGATGACTTCAGTCAGTAATATTCATTTAATGTTCTCAATGATGTTTCATGTTGATCGATTTCCAGCATCACGTCATTTATGGTATTCACAGCAGTTAACGTTCTGTTTGGTAAAGTTTATCTTAACTAATTTATCTTGAGCTCATATATTTTTTTCACCCATGTTTTCCCGTAGTAATGCAGTTTGGAAAAGGGAAGTCCTGTTGTTATCGATTCCTCACAAAAGGTCAGCAGTGGCTTTGGCTCCAGACTCATTATTACATCACATACCACCAGTGGAACTCCAAGCCTGAATTCATTGTCTGCACCCACACTGTGGTCAGGTAAAAGCAATTTTTATTGCATAACATTTCTTTTCTCTTACTTAACGTTTATTTAAAAAAATGGATAATCCGGAAATTGTAAAGTAACATAATGACTGTGATATGTTAATGTCTGTCAAAACATGCATTTCAGTGACAGGAATATATTCACCCTGGTGGCATGAAATCAGGAGGTGACTTTGCTGAATAAAATATTTTTAAAATGTTCATAGTGTCCACTACTTATACCACCTTATATGCAAAGGTAAATCAAAAAAGTAAAGGCAATTTGAAAATTATGCAGTAACTGCAACAGATAGAAGCTAACGCAATACAATACATTTGCAATGACTTATGGGTAGTTTGAACACACATGGCACAGCACTGTGCCATTACCCTAGTTAAAAGGTCAAATGAGTATGGATGCTTCGCTGTGGGATTGCACCATTGTTGAACAATGCGCTGTAGTGAGATTTCATTGGGCAGAGGGGGTGAAACCTGCTGAAATTCATTGACGGATGTTAGCTTGTAAAGATCGGGAAGCTATTTGAGTGCCCATCTTGCACAAACTTTACGGCACCCCAAGTCATCATGCACTATAGAATGTGAAGATCCATAGCTGATATCCAAATGTGTAGCCAAAGCACCTACAATATCTTGGTCAGGGAAAAAGTACTGATTGCATCAATTGTACTGAAAATAGGCAACTGCCTATAAGATTTAATGTGTGTGTGAAAGTAGGGCCACCTGTCCACTGACACCTCCCACCTTTACACGGCCATGACAACCCTTTCCCTAATCTCAGTCACCATGATTGTATAGAACCTGTCAAAAGGATCTGTTACAAGCCATCTTGGCCTAAAAGAATGTTCTTATCGATTCTTAAGTCTTCGACTTTTCCACACAATACAGGTCCTGGAAAACTCAAGATCCTAGATAAAGGTCCCAAAAGAGTGACAATATATAGGAGGTACAGCACAAACTTCTACCACTCTGTTCAAAATTCCATATTAGAACAAGCTAGATGAGAACAAGCCATTCACCCCAGCAAAACTCGCCAGTCCTATCCACTCAATTCCTCTAAAATAACATCAAATCTAGTTTTGAAAGTCCCTAAAGTCCTACTGTCTACCACACTACTTGGTAACTTATTCCAAGTGTTTGTAGTTCTCTGTGTAAAGAAAAAACTCCTACTGTTTGTGTGAAATTTACCCTTAACAAATTTACAATTGTGTCCCCGTGTTCTTGATGAACTCATTTTAAAGTAGCAGTCTAGATCCACTGAACTAATTCCTTTAATAATTTTAAACACTACAATCGTGTCTTCTCTTAATCTTCTTTTGCTTAAACTGAAAAGGCTCAGCTGTTTTAATCTTTCCTCATAATTTCTCCCCTATAGTCCTGGAATCTGCCTAGTCGCTCCTCTCTGGACATTTTCTAGCACTGCTATGTCCTTTTTGGAGCCTGGAGACCAAAACTATACACAGTACTCCAGATGAGGCCTCACCAGTGTGTTACAAAGCTTGAGTAGAACCTCCTTGGACTTGTACTCCACACATCAGGGTGCTACATAATCCACCATTCTGTTAGCCTTTTTAATGGCTTCTCAATACTGTCTGGTAATTGACAGTGTCGAGAAAGTCTTTCTCATTGGGTGTACTTCTGATTTTCAGACCTCCCATTTTGTATTCACACATAATATTTTTACTTCCTATGTGTAACACTTTACATTTGCTTACATTAAATATCATCTGCCACAAATTTACCCAAGCCTGTATATAATTTACACAATGCTTCTCTTTAGTTACTCTGAGGTCCAGGCCGAGCGAAGGCGTGAACTTGGTGTGGAGGAGAACTCTTCAGAAATGGCTTCTTCCACTATCAAGGTATTTATAATCCTAAAATATTAAATTGTTTACTCTTTCTGAAAAAAATTGAATTAGAATGAGGGTTTTAAATATGACCAAAACTGCAATTATTTCGTATTCTGCTTCTCTTATCTCTAAGACTTTGCTCTGGATAAGCAGGTTTGGAAAATAGATGGTTGAATGTTTCTCCTATTAGCAAATAATATACTCAGTTCATGCAAAATATGAAGAGCAGCTGGTTATATTTGATTTTTGGACTTATCATATTTTAGTTGAATCATAGGCAAGATTTTTTCCTTTGCCACTTGTGGATTTTCCATCCATCGTGTCTGTTTGAAATGGCTTGCAGAGATGTCATCCTAACTTTGATGTCACCATCCATTTGGATAGACAGAATATCATTATTTAATGATAAATCAGTGACATATTCAATGACACAAGCTGAGGAAATGGAAGATTTGTTGAGCATATTTAGGAGTACAGTTTGGCTTAATATCAAGGCCACCGGATCTTCAGATCCAAGGCCACTCGTTCAAATCCACATTGAAGAGGAAAGCTTGACAGTTCTTAAAATATATCCAATGCAAGTGAGCCATTAGCTTACCAAAACATTACCATGGAAAAAATGTTATCCTTTAATTAGTGCTTGTCTCAGACTTACTTTGTGACTTTGAGCCTGTCTGTGTTTTCTTCAGCTTTAAAATGTACACATGTACAGTAAATGAAAAATGAGATAACTGCTTACACAGGTTATCCTAACAAAATGTTAGTCAATGTTATTTTTTGTATAATGAACTGCATTGCAGGAATATGACACCATTGTTTCATCAGAAATGCTATTATTGGCAACTTTTTGATTTATGTTCCATAAATGCTCAGCCAGGCTCTTAATGAATGAATGGTCTTAATATTTACAAGCCATAGATAAATGTATGTAAAATGTGCTTTTTACTTATTTGTATTCCTTTATTCCCAAAGAGTCATGAGGTCTACTTGGACATGAGGCATCACAGCAAAGCTGAGGAGAGCAGTGGGAGAGAACAAGTGAATGACACACAGAACCGCTCCGTGTCCCTTCCCAGCTCTCGCAAGTCGTCTTACACGGCCCTCTCCGACTCTGCCTGTAAGTGATTCTGATCTTTTACAAAAGCCACTAAGGAGATGAGCTACAAGTCCTATGTCTTGAATGTTTTTTTCTTATTTTATTTTAATATTCCTTTCAAATTTCAGAATGCTAAATCTGGGCATACTCCTGAAAAATATGAGCTTTGAAAGTGCTTTTCACTGAGGATCGAGCTATTGCACAAATTTACAAATGTAATAAACAAATAACAGAAACATTCAAAGCCATACCTCATTTACAGACTTTATTAAAGGAATAGTAATGGAGATTTATTGTGTTAGGCCTTATCAATACAACTTCACTATATTTTTTCATATTACTGAATAAAATGAGATAATAATAAATCTGACATTTATAAATAAGTAAGTTCTTAGTAATATTGAATGAGTACCAGACATCTTGTCAAAACAATTATGATTTATGATCAATGCAGTACAAATCAGAAGAGATAAAAATGTGAAATTAGAATAAATAAAACATTATTATTATTGTTATTGTAGGGCAATGAGCTGGTGACCCATTTAGGCCTGGTTACTGCCAAGTACCTGGTCTTGTCAAAATCAGCCCCAGTTCCCGTGACTCTACTGGTTTTCTTTGCTTGTTTTATGACCTCTCACTTCACACACAGCTAGCTTCCATTCAGTGCTATTAAATTTTTTTTATCTATATTGCTAGTTTTTCACTAAGATTATTATCAACTCAGTAAGCATACCTACCTCATATGTACTGTAAGTCCAAGGTTCCCGACCATTTGTATGCCCCAAACTCCTACAAAATGTTTGCAGCCCATACAAAAATAAAATCACATTTGAAGATAAAGAAGTCAGTTTCAATGTGGGTGAACAAATAAAAAAAAAACTTTTCAAAATTAAAATATAAATTGAGCATTTTTATCTTTATAAATTTCAATAATCGTCTAAAGGTTTCCCCTGTGAAGCGTAGACACTCAATTGAAGACCCAGTGGTTGGGGCATCCCTCAAAGCATCAATCGCCAAAAGGAAATGACACATAACCAACAATCAAGGGGTTTGAGAGATTTGAGACCCTCATGAAGCACTGTGTGCTGGCGCGCTGCTAAACAGTGAAACACAGTCGATGAGCTTTGTCTTCCGATAACACCTACACTACAGTTCACAGTTAAAATTGCTGTGCTACTGCCAGGACCACCAGTAGTAGAGATGGTATGAGTGTAAGAAGCAGGCGTTGCATCTCAGTAATGTTTTCAGAATCAGGGCTTGCACAGAAACCTCACCCTTCTCTTCAGATTATTGTTTTTTCCAAATTCCATTCTCTAAAAAAAAATCATTTGCCTTTACGAACGCTCCAACCGCAGCAAGGAACTCTCAGGAATGTGCATTTGTACGGCTCATTCAATGAGTGCACAATGCTTGATTCTTTTCATATCATAGAACAGGAGCACAAACTAAAATATGACCTACAAATGACAGCACACTGCAAGACACTGACTGCACCACAATGAATTCAAACAACATACTTTGCTCAATATGGGCTAATTGCAATGCAGCCTTCCTCTTTGTCTCATCTCCTGAAATGCCATCTCAGGCACCCCAGGCTGAGAATCCCAGCTATAAACTAAAAAGGCCCCAGTGTGAAATGACATGCTATTTGGAAATTTACTTATTTGTGAAAATGTAACAAGCCCTATGGCTTGTCATGCTGATGTTCATGTATCCCATACAAGCTGAGGTCCTGTTCATATCAGGACAGCTAACCTGATCATAGGACCCCAAAAAGAGAAAGAGAGTTACAATGATTGCCTCGTCTATTAAAAAGGCATATGAACAGCCTTACGAGCAGCTCTAATGCTCACATGATGGCTCTTCTGGCTTCAACTGGACAGACAGACCATTCCAGAGGAGCTAAAGGCATATCACATTATCAGCACCCAAACTGATTTATTTAAGAGCTATCTTATTGATTACAGTCGAAACCATGTGGAGTTTTAAATTTAGAATCTCAGTTCTGTCTTTAAATATGAAAAGCAGCTGATTTTTATTTTTGTTCTTCTGGCAGCAAATTCCTCCATCATCTTTGCAGAAACGAGTAACCCTTCCCGCCAGTCGGTGCCTCTAGGACCAGAGAAGCCCTCATCCAGACAGTCGCAGGTGACTAATCGTTCATAGATATCACCCAGACACCATCACTTCATGTAAGCTGTAAACTAACTTCTACCTGTTTTTTTTTTTAGCCCCTCATGCCGTCCCAGACACCTGCAGAGCTCTTGTCCCAGTCACATCTCTCCCCGTCCTCAACTTCCAGCCAGCATTCAGTCATGGTATGTCATGCGAGTTAAATATATTTTACAAACTGGCAAAGGCCAGGCTTATTTGGTTAACACAAATCGGTCTCAATATGTCAGCTATGTTTTTGTTCCTAATTTTATGTTATTTTTTTCACTGTGCAGTAAACCTTTACATTATTGTTTTCACCTTGCCAATCTGTCAGTTAAAAATAATATTCATCAATCAAAAAAAGAAGGAGCATTTCATATATGGAGGTATTGTTTTTCATGAGGGTTTTAATGGACTAACGTGTTTTTATATCCATAGGACAGAATTTTTAGAAATATGCATGTCCGTGTGTTTGCTGTAAAAATTCTGTGGACACTTTGACTCGAGCTTGAACAGACCAATTCTTATTAAATATTGTGGATAAATTACGTTTGTTTTTCTAAAGCGCTGATTAAGGTTTGGAGTGAATTCCAAAATTTAATCAGGTGTCAGTTGACCAAGTTTAAAGTTTTAAAAGCCAATACCAACAACCGCCATATAACTGTACAAACATTTTTTTAAATATGGCATACACATTTAGGAGTCTGAAAGAAACAATTATTAGTTCATTCTAAAGTTAAAATTTTTTAAATACAGTTATCTTTGCAGCTAAATTATAATTAAAAAGAAAGATTCACTGCACTTTGTGCCTTTATTTAATTACTACAGGTTCTGTTCGTGGCTTTTTTTTTTTTCCTTAAAAAATTCCTGTCTGCCTCTGTCACCAGCAGGGGGTGCTTGCTTCCTGGAATTATGTTCTTTATTGAAATGCAGGACACACTTAAACCTGCATATATGCCCCTTCAGTAACCATGGTGGAAATAATCAGACAAGAGAGATATGGAACAAAAAGATATACTGTATTCTGCAAAAAAAAAGTAAAGGAACACTTTCTAATCAGAGTGTAGCATCAAGTCAATGAAACTTATGGAATATTAATCTGGTCAGTTAAGTAGCAGAGGGGGTTGTTAATCAGTTTCAGCTGCTGTGGTGTTAATGAAATTAACAGCAGATGCACTAGAGGGGCAACAATGAGATGACCCCCAAAACAGGAATAAATGGTTTAACAGGTGGAGGCCACTGACATTTTTCCCTCCTCATCTTTTCTGACTGTTCCTTCACTAGTTTTGCATTTGGCTACAGTCAGTGTCACTACTGGTAGCATGAGGCGATACCTGGACCCTACAGAGGTTGCACAGGTAGTCCAACTTCTCCAGGATGGCACATCAATACGTGTCATTGCCAGAAGGTTTGCTGTGTCTCCCTGCACAGTCTCAAGGGCATGGAGGAGATTCTAGGAGACAAGCAGTTACTCTAGGAGAGCTGGAGAGGGCCATAGAAGGTCCATAACCCATCAGCAGGACCAGTATCTGCTCCTTTGGGCAAGGAAGAACAGGATGAGCACTGCCAGAGCCCTACAAAATGACCTCCATCACGCCACTGGTGTGAATGTCTGTGACGAAACAATCAGAAACAGACTTCAAGAGGGTGGCCTGAGGGCCTGACGTCCTCTAGTGAGCCCTGTGCTCACTGCCCGGCACCATGGAGCTCGATTGGCATTTGCCATAGAATACCAGAATTGGCAGGTCCACCACTGGCGCCCTGTGCTTTCACAGATGAAAGCAGGTTCACCCAGAGCAAATGTGACAGACATGAAAGGGTCTGGAGAAGCTGTGGAGAACGTTATGCTGCCTGTAACATCGTTCAGCATAACTGGTTTGGTGGTGGGTCAGTGATGGTCTGGGGAGGCATATCATGGAGCAATGCACAGACCTTTACAGGCTAGACAACGGCACCTTGACTGCCATTAGGTATTGGGATGAAATCCTTGGACCCATTGTCAGACCCTTTGCTGCCTCATGTGGCGAGAGTATGCAGGCAGTTCCTGGAGGATAAAAAAATTGATACCATTGATTGACCCCCACTCTCGCCTAACCTAAATCTAATAGAACACCTCTGGGACATTTTGTTTCAGTCCATCTGACACTGCCAGGTTGCACCTCAGACTGTCCAGGAGATCCCCCAGGACACCATGTGTCATCTCATTAGGAGCATGCCCCCCCGATGCTGTCAGCCATGCATACAAGCACATGGAGGCCATACAAACTACTGAGTACAATTTTGATTTGCTGCAATGAAGTTTTGGAAAAACGGACTAGCCTGCCACATCATTTTTTTCACTTTCATTGTTGGGGTGTCTTTGCATTCAGCCCTATGTTGGTTGATAATTTTCATTTCTATCAAACGATGTGGCATCCTTTCATTCCTAACACATGACCCAGTCCATATCAGTATAGATATCCAGCAGGATTTCTTTCCCCATTGAGATCTGATGTGTTTTTTAAAGTGTTCCTTTAATTGTTTTGAGCAGTGTATATATATATAACTTACTTTAAAATGCAGCTTTTACTTACAATATAGTATAATTATTTATACATAAATATATCCAGGCCAAAGGAAGCCATTGGAACAGTACAATCATCATCCAGTTCTTCAGTGGCAAATTCTGATGAATGTACGTCCAGTTTGGTGGAGAGGAAGGAGGCATATTTCTTGCAGACGTCTTCTAGGTTCTAGATGGTTCCTCTCCGTTATAAATACTCACACATTTTGCATATTCAGTGACCTTTATGAAACTTGCCAGGTATGAGTAATTACCATCTGAGCTATGTTATTTGGGGACTGTGCTCCTGCCTGACAGAACTACCCCTTGGGATTTGTTCAGAGGGAGAACTCTAAATAGCAGACAAATGCACCAGTCCATATACTTTTAAATGGCATGCCTGAGTCATCTTTCTGTTGTTTCTTCCAATCTCTCTGTCAGTTTCTTTCTGTCAGCTGATTTGCGTGATTTGAGCTGTATTTATTTATGGCCTCAATTACCCATAAAATAATGTTTTGAAATAAACCTCACAGGTCACAGGCCACTTTGGCTACAGCATCGCAAGTTAGTTCATTTGTTTTGGGAATGTTCTACTGTCAAACTATTTTGGCCTTGAACCTAAGCACTTCTATTCACTTTAGCAGTATTTGGAGTAATAGCCTGCCAGGAAACAGCACCACAGATGCAATGTTTGCTCTGAGAGTGTTGATAGAGAAGTACAGAGAAGGCTAGAAACAGTTGCATTGCATCTTTGTGGACCTGGAGAAAGCATATGACAGCGAGGAGTTGTGGTATTTGTATGAGGAAGTCAGGAGTGGCAGAGAAGTATGTAAGAATTGTACAGGATATTTACGAGGGAAGTGTAACAGTGGTAAGGTCTGCGATAGGAGTGACGGATGCATTCAACGTGGAGGTGGGATTGCATCAGGGATCGGCTCTGAGCCCTTCCTTATTTGCCATGGTGTTGGACAGGTTGACAGACAAGATTAGACAGAAGTCCCCGTGGACTATGATGTTTGCTGATGACTTTGTGATCTGTAGCGAGAGTAGGGAGCAGGTCGAGGAGACCCTGGGGAGGTGGAGATATGCTCCTCTAGAGAGGAGAGGAATGAAGGTCAGTAAGAACAAGACAGAATATGTATGTGTAAGTGAGAGGGAGGTCAGAGGAATGGTGAGGATGCAGGGAGTAAAATTGGCGAAGGTGGATGAGTTTAAATCAAATCAAATCAAATCAAAATCTTTATTGTCATTGTAGCAATGATACATTAAATACTTGGGATCAGCAGTACAGAGTAACAGGTATTATGGAAGAGAGGTGAAGAAGAGAGTACAGGAAGGGTGGAATGGGTGGAGAAGAGTGTCAGGAGTAATTTGTGACAGACGGGTATCAGCAAGAGTGAAAGGGAAGGTCTACAGGACGGTAGTGAGACCAGCTATGTTTATAACATTTAACATCCTAAAAGAAACAAACAATGAGTAAAGGGATTAGCTGAATAATCCATAAACTACAGGTGAATCAATTCATTTATGAACTATTCAAATAAAGGCTCATGTATCTAAGTCTATTTCGTATTTTAGTTACTTATAAAAGTATACATTTATTTCTTTAAATAGTAAACTTCAGTGGTATTGTATTTTTCATATCAATTTAGGGAACATCATGTACTGGCCACATAAGAGTAAAAAACTACAAGTTTTCATTGATTTAAGACAGATTAATTGTAGTCAGAGTGGTGGCGCTGAGGCTAAGGATCAGCACTGGCAATCGGAAGGTTTTCGGTTCAAATCCCGTAAATACCAAAAGGGACTCAGCTTTGTTGGGCCCTTGAGCAAGACCCTTAACCTGCAGTTGCTGAGCGCTTTGAGTAGTGAGAAAAGCGCTATATAAATGCAAAGAATTTTAAGACCAGCCTCTAGATTGAACTGGCCGGTGATGAAAACCATTCAGAATGAGGGAGTAGTGACCACCATAACCCCACCTGAAAAAAAGAAAGGACAGTAAATACAACTTCAACAGCAAACAAACAAAAACAAATGGCAAATTTATGAAACTGTTAATGGATAGTTACAATTTATTAGATAAACTAAAAAAATAAAAGAGCAAATGTGACATTTGGACTCCCTTCAGTTGTAATGTCTTAGAACTCATTAGGTCCTTAGTCTGGTCAGGCTTAGCACTTTAGGTGTTCATTGGTCAGGAATTGTCATTTGGATACAAGCCTAATACATTCTTTGATTCTTCAAACATTGTGCAAGACGCAACAGCCAGAAGCCCTTCTAAGCAACTGACTATGGAGCTGAAAATTAAACTAACTGGCACCTACAAAGCGGAAGGTTATAAAAAAACAAAGCATTTTCAGCCAGCAATTTCCACAGTCCGAAATGTCATTAAGAAGTGGAGAACTGTGGAGGTCAAGATAAGATCAGGAAGACCATGTGGGTACCACCAGGGGGTGCTGCAGCTACAGCTGAACCCTTTGGGGCACCACTTCCACCGCACCCGGAAGTGCAACCAGAAGAAGGCCAAGAAACACCTGGAGCAATTCCGGGTGTACAATAAAAGGAGCTGCCTTACCACCAGCCAAAGAGGCAGGATCTGGTGGAGGTGGACAAATCTTACAGGAGAAAGAGTAGAGAATTAAGAAGAGAGAAAAAGAGAGAAGGAAGAAAGGATTGTGATATATTAGTTGGTGCTTTGTTTACTGTGTTGTGAAGTGGGGAGCAAGAGAAAGACGCTTCCCCACTTTAATAAAACGTGTGCTGTGTTGAACTTGTGTCTTAGCCTGAGGTTGAGGGAGCTGTATGCCATCTGGTGGACCACAAATGACTGAGCCACCCAGCTGTCTTGTGTTTTCTCCAGTGATCACATACTTAGAGTCTTAGCAAAAGTGCATGCACCACTTGTAATTCTAGATGGTTGGGATAAAACTATTGAATATGTGCTTCTCATGTCTTAGTGGTCTAACCTGAAGTGGTCGATTAACCCAAAAACTGGTTCAAAAACCTCTCGGTTAAAGTCAAAAAGTGGTCAATGTCCTTCAACAGCCTCAAAAGTTCCTCACTATCTCTTTATGATTTCTAGCAGCCAATGTACCAGTTCCCGGCCCAATTGGGAGTCATGCATCAGTTAAAAGAGCAGCTGGAAGAACGAACTCGCATCCTACAGGCTGACATTAAGACGCAGCAGCAGGAACTGCATGAAATCAAAGAGCAGCTACAGCTTGTGCAAGACTCCAACCTGCAGGTAACGTACAGGCTTATGTGAAAGGTCTCCTATCTCACAGTAATCACTGACGGCAGTGCAGTGCTATATCTTAAACTGCATGATTCAGAGGGTCGTGTGTGAGGCGTCTACAGATACTAAGTATTTACTTGCATCAAAGCATGAATACGCTCTAAACTGCTGGTTATAAAGGTCCACATGTAAGAGAACTACGTCTCCAAATAACCAGGGATGTAATGATTTTCAGTTTACTTGAAACTGTAGGGTAAAGTAGGCCATCAGTGTCAATGGTAGTTTGTACCCTAAACTGCCTCATGTCAGGCCCTAAAATTAATTTAAAATAATGGTATACTGCATGTAAAGGCAGCCTACGGCAGGACACTTGTAAGTGGTCTCCTCTTATATAATAATCACAGTGGTTAATAATAGACTGTACCCGTGCTTAAGACAGGCCAAATGTAACAATTTCCTGCCCACAAAATAATGCTGTGTGTTAATGCTAACGTGTACCCTAATCTCCAGATTTAGTAGCGACCCAGGATCCGAGAGACTCTGTCAACAAATCTTTATTTTGGCACTTTTATACCACACCATCTCAAGTCAAATGACAAAGCAATAACACTACACAATAAAGTAACAAGATAAAATTACACCGTAAAATCATAAATCAGATCAATTTACATTTACTTAATTGGCTAATGCCTTCACCCAAGGCGACTTACATTTATGATACAATCGGTCCCATTTCTTTTGGTTTTCCAATTGGAGCACAGACAGGTCAAGCGACTTGCCCCGCGTCACACAGTGTAAGTAGTGCCATTTGAACCCACCACCTCTGGGTTTGAAGTTCAAAGCCCCTCATCGACTGCACCACACTGCCTGCCTATAAATTAGAGACTAGTAAACTTTACAGAATCTATACAACTGAAGATAAACTTCTATTATTATCTTCATCACTGGTTTAAAGGCTATTTTCTTTTTTTCTCCATTCTCAGCAGTGATGGGGTGAGATCCATTCTTTTCATATCACCCTTCACCACCTCCAACCACATTTTCTTAGGCCTTCCTCTTGCCTTCATGTCTTCACATCAATCATGAAGCACCTCTTTACCTACTTTACATCCTTTACCTTTTACTCTGCAAGCCCCAACTGCTTTAGTCTCTTTCTCTTCAACACAACAGCTATTGCCACTACACCAAGTTGTTCCTCTTAGCCTTACATTCATCTTCCCTTCACTCTGCAACACTAGACACATCCATCTGGTCATTGCTCTCTCCGTTCTTTTCAGCTTTTCCTCAAGTCGCTCTTTCATCATCTACTGTATGTCTCACATCCATAGAACATACTCCTCCTCCTCCACCTTTCATAAATATTTCCTTTCACTGGCAGTGAGGCAGCTTTATAAGTGAGAATGGGAAACAACAGCCAGAAGTTCTTTGCTGTTCCTCTCACCCTGGCTACACCTGTTGTACCAACACCTCTGTTTGCATTCACCAAGTTGACTCAAGTTGAAGAACTTCCATACCTTCTTCAAATCAACTTCACTGCTGATATTTAAATACACTTACTATACCAGCGTTCTGTTCCCCTCTCTCACACTTTCCACAAATGAAGGTTGCACTTTTCACCTACAGACTATATTTCACACCACTACAACTTTTTTCTCCCGACATCCCATGTATTGGACTGAGTTTTTCCCAACACCCTCAACACACATACCATGTTCCTATGTACCTCATCAATGCCTTTTGCTTCTTTGCCTCCATCCATCACCTTGGTCTTTCCTGGATTTACCTTGAGGCCTTTTACATTCAGACTAGATTTCCATTTACAGTAATCCCTTGCTATATCACACTTCGACTTTCGCGGCTTCACTCCATCGTGGATTTTAAATGTATATCTAAATATATATCGCAGATTTTTCGCTGGTTCACGGATTTCTGCGGACAATGTGTCTTTTAATTTATGGTACATGCTTCCTCAGTTTGTTTGCCCAGTTGATTTCATACAAGGGACGCTATTGGCGGATGGCTGAGAAGCTACCCAATCAGAGCATGTATTACATATTAAATAAAACTCCTCAATGATATACGATATGCTTCCTGCGTGGTGCTTCGCACACTTAAACGCTCTAACAGTCTGTATTGATTTTTGATTGTTTGCTTTTCTCTTTCCCTGTCACTCTGACATTCTCTGCTCCTGACGTGCACTCCTTTGAAGAGGAAGATATGTTTGCATTCTTTTAATTGTGAGAAAGAACTGCCATCTCTGTCTTGTCATGGAGCACAGTTTAAACTTTTGACTAAAGGGTGTTATTTCATGTCTAGAGGGCTCTAATAATGTTAAAAAACGTATTTAGAAGGTCGAAAACAGGTTTTCTATGCTCTAACTGCAAAAATATTCGATTTATAAATAAAGAATCCTACTTCGCAGAAATGCATTTATCGTGGTAGAGTCTGGAACGGATTAACCGCGATAAACGAGGGTTTACTGTATAATCTTCTTTCACAGCATGGCAACAAATTGACAACATAAATTTAAAAATAAACAGGACCAGATTCTGTTCAGAAGTTACAGAAGGGTCTGAGGAAACAGTTCAAGGTATAGCCAGTTTAAATTTCTGATGGAGCTTTACACACAGAGAGCAGCAGTCATACGGCCACATGAGTGTTCACCAAATTTAGTCCTTGGGAAAGTGAATAGACCAGGACCTTTTGGACAGGGATCTGACAAGACAATATGAGACATGCATCGATAACAGGTGGTCTGGGGCCTGAAATGAACAAGTCTGTATGTCTCCAGATGGACTGTATACTGTAGATGAAGTGTAGTCAGCCATTTGAGAAATGACATGTTCATCGCACTTGGTCCATATCTTGATTTTGGCAATAACATTATGAATTTGTTATCTTTTAATATTTATTTAGATTAAACTATTGAAAAAAAATTATAGTATTTCCAACAAGAAATTATAGACATGTGATAAAGTATTTAAACATTAAAAAGGAGAGACAGGATCTGAATCTAGTAGTGTTTGATAGGAAGTAGAACATTAGAACATTACAAAAATGTTGACAAAGACAACCCATTTAACCCAACAAAGCTTGCCAGTCTTTTAGATTGCAAAGATGGTAGAGAGACTTTTGACTGCTTTAAGGAGTGCTGGTAAACTTGGTGATGGAACAATATCAGTAAACCAAGATCTTGTGGGAAAACATCCCATTTTTGAGAGGAGCTGAAGATCCTAGTAGAATCAGTCTGGTGTTATTTCTGTTAGGCTCTGGAAAGTTAAGTCATTCATGAAGTGTGGTCAGTGACTCCGCCAGTGAGTTTGTCTAGAGCTGAAGTGTATCTAGGAGAACTTAAATGGAGATAAGTGTCATCTCTTTGAAGTGAAGCAAGCAGGCAGAACCTGCAAAATATATCACTGAGTTCAATACTCCATACTATTGTAACAGCAAGGTAAGTATGAAAGTCAGATTGTCATGCAGCCAAAGCAACGGGCACAATGGTAATCAACAAGAAAGAATATGAAAGTTAGACAGTTTGTGTTGTTGACACGACCTGTCCCTGATTTTAAAATCAGGTATGAAAATGTTAACAAATAAATGTGAGACATTCTTCCCTAGTAAATCTCAGTGTACGGCTATTTAAGTCAACTGCTATGTTTGCTGGGTTACCATTAATGAACTTACTGAACAACTGAATGACTACGTTTATTTGGAATCATTTGTAGAGCTCTGTCATCAAATGTCAGTTTGAAGCATTTCAACTATTTCTGCATTTTTATTTTAGATGATGTTACAGCCCATCCCCTTGAGTTACAGCACAGGACAACACAAAGGTCTGAGTCGGTCCACTCAGCCATCACTGTCATCTGGGAGCCTTCAGTCAGCCACTGGCCTATCGAAGCAGACCCAGACCTTGTGCCCCTCAGAGCAGTACTGCGCGTCATCACATGTCCTGTTGAGGGAACCCCAGGTAAAGAGTTTGTGGGTTGCACAAAGTGACAAAGAAACACATGACTGCACTAACTCTTCGGGCTTGCTTTCTTTCTTTCTTTCTTTCTTTCTTTCTTTCTTTCTTTCTGTCTTTGATGTATTTTCTAAAAAGGAATAATTCCAAATGTGCCAAATAATAATAATAATGAAGAAGAAGACATATGCTATTTATGGGAAATGGACAAGGTGATTATTGTGCCCGTTGTTGTCATCCCACCTAAACTACACAAAAGCCGACAGACATTAGATATAAACCAATAGCATACACTTAAGTACAGATAGCAGCCATTTTAAATAGATAGATAGATAGATAGATAGATAGATAGATAGATAGATAGATAGATAGATAGATACTTTATTAATCCCAAGGGGAAATTCACATACTCCAGCAGCAGCATACTGACAAAATACATGTCAAGTAGTGAGGAGATTCCTCAACACAAACACAATCCCCTAAAACAAGGGTCTCCAACTCCAATCCTGGAGAGCTACTGTGGCTGCAAGTTTTCTTCTTAACTCTTTTCTTAATTAGTGGCCAGTTTTTGCTGTTAATTAACAATTTCTCTTTATTTTAATTGACTGTGACTGCTGAATTGATTCGTTTTTCCTTAAACGGCACCTAAACATAAATTTGATGTGAAGTGAGCCAACAGATGACCAACTAAGTTGGGGCCTCAAACTCCAACCTTCATTCAGTTTCTTAATTTGAAGCCAATTCTCTTTGCTAATTAAACCCGTTATTTAATTCCATGGCGCTTATTCTGCCATGGCAGACATTGCTAAAGCTGTTGATTTTCTCTTTTAACAGCTCTGTCAAAATGTTTTGTGTGACCTGAGCAGATCAACATTAATGAGGCCTTCACCTTTCTTTATTTTCAGTTATTATGTGATGGACGCAGATTGTTGTTTATGTGTTGGTTCATTTTGTGTCTTAATATTGTTTGGCGGCTAATTTAGGAAAAAAAGAAATAATTAAGGGGCCTGAGTCTTAAGTTGTGCATTATTTAAAATTAAGGCAAAGAGTTAATTAGCAGCAAACTAAAGTCATTAATTAAGAAAAGGGTTAGAATGAAAACCAGCAGCCACAGTAGCTCTCCAGAAGTGGAGTTGGAGACCCCTGCCCTAAAACATACACATGTCTACACTCCATGTCTTGGCCCCTTGTCCAATACAGGCAGTAGCAACAGAACTATCACAGGATATACTGAATAATAATAACAATGAGAGGAGAAGAAAAACAAAACGCTGCGCTAGCTTAAGGCCTGCCTTCACAGGATATGGACCCCTGGCCTGCCAGGTGAGGTGGATGGCCCAGTTGCCCACGTTTTCAGCTCTCTTTTTTGCCTACTGTTATGATCCTTTTGCACTTCTTTGGTATATTCACAGTTTAATGGATTAAAAAGAAGTGTATCAACATTTTGTTGTTAAACAGTTCCTTGTCAGTATTCATTGTCATTCATGTTATAATTGTAAAGCAGGTTCTCTGATGGTTCAGGGGCACAATTATTAATTTGTCCATGTAATTATTTTGATTATTTCTTTAAACATTTTTTAACGGATCCTTCTAGCTCTGGTCATCCAAAGGGATTTTGGATGTTTTCAGCTGTATGCTGTATGTAGCCTTTGTTAATTGTTTCTGCTTTGTGGTAGTATATAGATGGTTTTGAATCACATCTTATTTTAAATACATCTCTTTCTTCATCTTCTATCTTTGTTTGACCTCAGATAGTAGATGTTAGGTATATTTTAAGAATGAGTAGATCTGTCCTTTTCCTGCTACCAACAAGCCTCGGAGTTGACTTTGGTCCAACTCTAACCTCAATTTACCATCTTTTAATTGTAGCTTGGTAACTTCCAGCAATGCACTGGGCAAACAAGTAACAAATACTTCATAAACACATGAATTACAATTGAGAATGAAATCCAAACCTTCTGACCTGACTAGTAAAAAACGAGAAGTTACAGTGAGGCATTATAAAGGTGTATTGCCATTGGTTTTCAGGAGCCCCAATAGGGTTTCTTTACACACTTCATTTTGCTGCCTAAAAGTGCTCAGTGTTAATGTATCAGATAAAGGATGTGTAGCGTTGTTCATAAATGGCACGCAGTTTTGTTTTAATCCTCCCCTTTGCTACTCCCTCCAGGGGTGCATCCCATAACTGAGCCTGTCCTTTTAATTAGCTTGTTGATTTGTTGGGCCTTGGTTGAAGTGCTGTTATCAGCCCAAGATACCACAGTGTAGAAAATCGCACGGGCAATCGTAGAGTTGTAGAAGATGTGAAGGTTGTCACTTCTCACTTTAAAGGAGCACAGTATGCTAAGGAAAAACAGTACGCTGTGCCCTTTCTTATATTGTTCCTCAGTGTCATTAAGGTGGACTCCCAAGTACTTGTAGCGGTGCACCGTCTCCACATTCATTATTCCTGAATAGTGACTCGACATAGAAGCTCTTTGGTGAAGCAACAGTCAATAACCAGTTCCGTGCTAGTATTAAGTTGCAGACAATTCTCTTTGCACAAAGAATTGTCTACCTACACTGATTCTGATTATTCCTCCCCATTAGTGAGGAATCATCTAAGAATTTCTGCAAGTGACACGACCTGGTGTTATTTTTATAGTCTGAGATGTACAAAGCAAAGGAGACAGGACTGTTCCTTGTGGTGCTCCAGTGTTGCTCACAACTTCTCCAACGGTGGTCTGCCTGACAGATAGTCCAGGACACCATAGGCTCATCTACCTGCATATCTCTGAGTTTACCCCTTAACAGGGATGGCTGGATGGTTTTGAAGGCATTGGAGAAACCAAAAAACATCATCCTTATAGCGTTGCCAGCTTTGCTCAGGTAGGAATTAAACTTGTTTAGCAAAAGGATAACTGTATCCAGCATTCCAGTCTTCCATGTGGGTCCAAGTGGAGTTTCACAAGTGGACTCATCGTCCAGGATGAGGGACGTAAGCACCACCAGTCAACAAAACTTTTCCACGCTGTGACACTTTTTGGAGCCTTAGTGACAAACTGAACAGGTGACAGAGGATTCCACTGTTATGTGTCCTAAGTGGCCACTGTACGTCTATTTTTGTTGGTGCTCTCCATGTTTTTTTTCTTCCTTGGGGTGCCCCTGCCACTTGGATTCTGTTTCTTTTCTTTTGGATCAATCAACAGATTTGAACTACTGTACATCTCTTTATTACAAGAACAAGGTGATACTTCTCTTTCTCATAATACACAATACTTATTATCTTTGCCTTGACTTCTTTTCATCTGGAAAATGCCCGTATAACATGACATGTTCCACGTAACATGGACAATGCGGTTATTTTTTGATTTATGAATGAATGCCTCTGTATTTCAGAGACACCTATTGGTTTTGCCACAGCTGAAGTCAATGGCTGGTAGTTTTCTTTATCTGCACAGCTAGGTGAGGAGCTGAACATTGCGGATTTATGCCATCCAAGATGTATTCAATAATGGCCGTTTCCCATAGCAACTTGCGACATCAGGCCTTTTTATTCATTTGATTTCTGGTCGCATTTCCATGGCAGCTGTCAGTCTGAATCACCTTCATAAGTATGTTAATTAAAGAAATAAAACACCTGGCTCTAATAAAAAATAAGTGTCAGCCATAGTAAGCAATCAATTTGCCCCCTGAAGAGATTTTTAATTGCACTAGTCTTCTAGGTGCCATTTCTTGTAGTTAGATAAGAACAAACTCTTATTTTTAGATGGGGACATCCTTTTAATGAAAAGAAGCTGATGTCTAGAAGCCTGTAAGACAATCTTTGTAAAATGCCACTGTCTCAGGAAATTGCATTTCCAGGGTCATGTATCACGTAAGTAAGGCTGCTGGGAAGACTGCACTCGCCTGCGTGCTACTAGTGACGCACTTTGGGGACTGATGTAATTATCCTTTTAATTTTCAGTGCTGAAAGTTCAGCTGATTTGTTTTTCCTTTGAACATCCACAAAAAGTGAGAAAAAGAAGCCATTTATCACTGAAATGCTTTCAAGCAATAAACCCTCATACGTTAAAGCATTTTTCACTGTGTGCTCATTTAGAAGATGCTTGTCAAAGAAGGGTGTCAGGGTGTTTCCACTTGAGGACATAAATGCAACCAAAGTGCCAAGAATGGAACAACATTTAATGTGAACTTCCTTAACGTAATGGAGCTGGGGCAGATACTGACCACCAGGGGGCAGCAGCACAATTCTGTGCAGTAGAGTAGGATTGAACTTTAAGGTTACTCCTGCCTGCTTTCTTCAAAGATTTCTTGTCACTTCTGCCTGCTCCTTCAGAGAGCCAGCCTCATGAGGGGTATGGCTGGAGCCCCAGAGACCATCCTCCTTGTAGTCCTCACTTAGCATGGCTCTCTTGGTACAGCAGCACACTGTCTGCGAATGTGTCACACAGGCTATGATTTTCAGAATTGACATGAATATGATATTTACACAATATAACCATTGTGAGGGACGGCCGGCAGTGTAGTCCGGCTGGGATGTCCCTGAAGGAAAAGAAGGAGGAAGAGCAAGCTTTTCAGGGCACTGCATCCCCCGGGACGCTAGGTGGCAGCTCCCCTGGACGGCAACGGTTCCCCGGATTCCCGTAAAGCATCCTGGGACGTGGAGTCCGTTTCCTCAGCCCTGTTGGGTGCCGTGGGTGCCACCAGGGGGAGCTCACAAAGAACCTGGGAACTCCTACTATTACAACAACCCTGAAGTACTTTGGAGTCACGAGGTCGGAAGTCCACAGTACTTCCAGGATACTTAAGAACTGGACTGGTCAAGAACCAGCCAGGAGAGCCGGAGTTGGGTGGTAGAGTGACGGAGCTGCTGGGTGGAGGGGAGGATATTGATTATTGTTTGTTATTATTATTGATTGGAGAATTGTGGAGTGTGCCCTTTATTTATGAGAATTATTAAAGTTATTCTTGGTGCTTTTTATAATTGTGTCTTAGACGTCTGTCTGGTGGGTTCAACGTGGCAACAGCGCCTCTAGCGTCCACACCGTATAACCTACTACTGACTTAATTATCTTCAAAATAGAAAATCATTGCTAGTATTACATAAATAAAATCATTAATGGCATCACAAATAGTAGGGTGCAATGTCAATGAGTTAGCTATAGCAGTGGAGCTACAAACGAGCAAGAAATGTATCCTTACTCATGAAAAACACGACAAAAATCTCTGATCACATCTGCTATTCCTAGTTTACTTTTATTGTCTCAAGCATGCATCAGAAACACAGAAGGCATGATTTCTTAAATCAAAACCTTTGTTACTTCAAAATGAACATGCTGTATATGGTAAGTTTATAAAGAACAAGAATGAGCTAGTTATTTTGTAAAATGTATAAAATATCCTTCACTTTAGAACACAATTTCATGTGGCAAACTGACTGTGAAGAAATAACTTTGACTTCAAAAATACTGAACTCATCCTTTAAGTATCCTTTGAAGTGCATGCCTAAGATGTACATGGGGAAGGAACACGGGCTCAAGAGAAATGTGCTGCAGCAAAAAGCAGCTTTAGGCCCACAATAGTGGAAATGCCCGGCTAGTAGTAGAGTCTGCTGGGCTACAGAATATCTGCATTGCTGAAGGTTCAAAGATACTTATAGAGACATCCTTCCATTTACAGAATATACCTTTATGGCAGCAGCATCACTGAGTGCGGTTCTGGCCCGGACACCATTCTGTTACATTGCACAGTCACTCACACCACACCAGTTTTAAATAAAAAATAATGTTTGAAAATAAAACCATTTTTATGTTTTTATAACATGCAGACTTTTCAGGAATTTTTAACCTGTAATATGAAAAGTTGAGAAGAACAGGTCATGCTCATTTCACCCTCCCTGATTGTGTCTCACCCAAGTTATTGATGCACCTCTGTACTCTGAAAGGACTGTCAAAAGGTTTACTTACCTCAGCAGCACCATTCATGTCTCTGGTGACTCTTCCTATGAAGTCAGTAGATGGATTAGAAGAGCATGGGGGGTTATGAGGTCACTGGAGAGAGGTGTGTGGTGCTACTGATGTCTTTGCAAAAGGATGAAGGTCCAAGTGCTTCCTGTCTAGTTGTGAGACATGGACGCTATCCAGTGACCTGAGATGAAAACCTTTGGTACTGTGTCTCTCCAGAATATCCTTGGGTACCACCGGTTTGATTTTGTGTCGAACAAGCAGTTGCTCACAGAGTCCTGAATGAGACACATTACCTTCAGCTACTATGGCCATGTAGCTCAATTCCTCAAGGGTGATCTGGCTTGCAGGATCCTTATTATTGAGGACCCAAGTGGCTGGACCAGGCCAAAGGGACGCCCATGTAACAACTGGCTGTGGCAGATAGATGGTTATTTCCAGAGGGTGGGAGTGGACCGCGTGTCTGCCTGGGGGGTTGCTAACCAAGATTCTGTTTTTTGTCAAGTGGTAGGTATGGCAATGTGTTGTACCAGTGCATGCTCCCCAATGTCACCTGACCTTGCCTGTCATCTCTACATGGTGTCATCAAAATGAATGCAAATACCCTTAAATCACAGTCGGAAATGTTTATTTTAACAATGTCTGAATTGTCTAATTTGTTTTTTCAAACTGTAGAGCAAAAGAGTAAAATACAAAAAAGTTTGTTTGTCCTAAACATTATGGATGGCACTGTACCTTATTGGCAAGCCAAGTTAATATTATAATCAGGAGGTGATACTGTTGGTGTATTGGCTGAGACCAGAGCAAGGATGAGCCGCTCAGCAAAGCTATCTTTGGGTCATTATGTTTGTGTTTTTGCTTTTGTCAGTGCTCCTCCATTCATAGAAGTATTTATCTGCTGTCAACTGTAGGTTTTATTTGTCAGAGTTCATAAGTGGTGGCTGATGTTATCAATTACCTTTCAATATGAGTGAGCTATGAACAACAATTTACAATATCAAAGTGAATAATCTCCTTTTCTTTCTCTGTTCTCCACAGATCCAACAAAGAACAATGATTGGGACCCCTCTGCAGACCAGCAGCTTACCTACACAGACTCAAACCAGCGTCTCAGTGCCTCTCTACAGCAGTCCTGTCATGTTCTCCCAAACCAATCCTCAGATTCCAGCAACCCAGGCTGTAACTCAGAGACATCCAGAGAATGACTTCAGTCAAGACCGACAGTTACGGTACCGTATGCAGTCAACCTACCTTTTAATACTCACTTTTTACAGAGGTATCTTCTTTATGAAGAAAATGTTTCATTTCAAATTGACAAAACAACTAAATGAACATTTTGGCAAACTGAAGATTATGAAAATGTTGTCATGTTCAGGCTAGTAGTGACGTGAATGATAAGGAAGCTATATGGCATTTTTTAATAAGGCACACTTTTGCTATCGGCGCCACCTCTAAATTTTGAACCTTGTTAGGTTTGAGTCGATTCTCCTAATCAACATGCAATATGCATTGCTATACAGGATACATAATAAAATACTCCCACAATGCAGTTTACCATCAGAATAATGAGCAAAATAATAAATGAACACTCTTATTTTTGGAAAATAATGAACAAATTAAAAAAATAGCTTAAAATAAATATAAGACACAAAATAAGCATTATAAACAATGTAAATGTATTAATTCTTCACTGCTTCTGTTGGACCGAAATATGTGTTTTTATTCAGTTTTATGTTTAGAAAATTGAATGCCAGGTCTCTTCAGAGATATTCAATTGGGTTCAAGTCTGGGCTCTTGCAAGGCAACTCAAGAACATTCACATAGTCGTCCATAAGCCACTCCTGTGCGGTTTTTGCTCTGTGCTTAGGGGAAGTCAAGCAAAATCAAGGCAACTCAGGTGTAACATCTTGCCTAAAGATTGGACCCGAGTCTCCTCGAAAGCTTGCATGTTGTAATCTTTTTAGTTGGCCAATAAAAGGTGTCATTTTACTTGACTTCTCATTACGTCCATAATGGCTAATATGGTACAAGACCCTACTACTTTGTGCTTAGGATCATTGTTCTGTGAGAAGGTGAACCTTAGGCACAGTCTCAGGTGCAGGATGTTATAGAGCAGGTTTTTATTACGGATATCTCTTTATTTCACTCCATTCAGCTTTTCCTCAACCCTGTCTAGCCTCCCAGTCCCTGCCACTGAAGAACAATCCCACACCATGGTGCCACCACCACCACATTTCACCATAACTTTGGTATTGCACAGATAATGAGCAGTGACTGGTTTCCTCCAGACATGATGTTTAGAACTGAGGCCGAACAGTTCAATGTTGGCTCCATCAGATGAGAGACTCTTGTTTCTTATAGTCTGAGAGTCTTTTAGGTGCCTTTTTGCAAATTCCCAGATGGTGGAATGTTGTGGTAGTGGTTGTCCTCTCCATCTCCACAACAGGTTCTCTGGAGCTCAGCTACTGTATAGTGATCATCAAGTTCTTGGTCAATACTCTCTTACCATGGCCCTTCTCCCCCAACTGCTCTGTTTGGCCAGACACCAAGCTCAAGGAAGAGTCGTGGTTGATCCTAACATTTTCCATTTTAAGAATTGTGAAGGCCATTTTGCTTTCTGGTAACCTGCAGAATTTTTTTGTAACCTTCCCCTGATCTGTCCCTTGACATTATCCTTTCTCTAAACTCTGCAAGCAATTCCTTCAACCTCATGGCTTTGTTTTTGCTCTGCTACACATTGTCCCCTGTAGGACCTTCTATAGATAGTTGTGTGCCTCACCTAATCGTGTGCAATCAGTTGAATTGACTATAGGTGGACTCCAAACAAGGTATAGAAGCATCTGAACGATGATCAATAGAATGGGACGCACCTGAACCACATTTCTAGTGACTTAGCAAAAGGTCTGAACACTTGCATCAGTATTATATTTCAGTTTTTTATTTTTAATACATTTGAAAAAATTCCTAGAATCCTGTATGTGCTTTGCCATTGAGGTACTGTATATAGAGTGTTATTTGAATGATATAACACTCTATATACAGTACCTCAATGTTCTATATATAGTATAAATGAATTTAGCATAAGGGTCCAACATAAGAAAGTGCTGAAAAAGTGAAGGGATCTAAATAATTATATACTGTATATATATGATAATATTTATGAAAGTTTACTAGATGATTAAATATGTATGTAAGTTTGCTACAGGTCGCCCTTTTCACACTGATGCTTACAGTTGCTTTATATTTCACAGATTAACAATAAAAATGCCTTAAAACATTTATATTTATGTCTGTGTGCATTTGTGGAATCTGTAAGACGATAAAGTTCAGTGCAACCGGAAAAGAAAACTATAATACTGAGCTAAAAAAGCCTCTGCCAAGCCATTATTTGCATGCTTGTCCCTAGTGATAAATCCAGTGTCTCGCTGAAGCTCTTATTTGCTTTCAAGCAATACATATCCTCAGATTCAATCTATTGTGTTTGGCTTTCTGATTTGTTGTTGTGAAAGACAGAGTACTATGAAAAAGATTTTATACATTTTCACTTTCATATAACAAATCCGATATTTATTGATGTTGCCCATAGTGATGCACCTCCAGTGGCAGCCACCAGTAAAGCTTCCTCCCTGTAATTGTTGCCATTTCAGCTCCATTGGTATTCCAGTGGATGTATAAAATGGTGAAGGTTCTGTTTCCTGCACCCAGAAATAAGACACGGAGAGTGGGGCATCCACGTGTGTTACGTTTGAGTTTTATTTAATGTAAAAGGCATAGTGCCTCATCATTTTTCTGGGCTGAGTAGGCACAGTTAAAGGGGCACCATGGTTAGTGATGCCACCTCAAACTTGCAAGAGACTGGGTTCAAAACCAGGCTTTGCCACTGTCCTTGTAGAGCTTGCTAATTCTCGCTGCCTGGTGTTGATTTTTCTCCATGTACTATGGTTTTTCTCAGACATGTTAAAGACACTGGTGTTGGTTTAACTGGTGACTCTAAGCTTGTCCTGCATACCTTAGGTGAGTGTAGTTGAAGGTGTCCATTGGTGTACTGGTTGTCTTCTGCCTTGCTCCAAGTCCAGTCAAGCCAGGCAATGTCTTCTGATAGATTACAAGAGCTCATTAAATGGGTTAGTGGGAAACACTGTTAACAATGTCTGAACATAGTTATCAAAGTTGGGAATACAGACCTAGCTGCTGGCATAAGGAAGGAATCCTCTTTCAAAGGTATATGACGAATATGATATTTTCATCCTAATCAAAGAAAATGACAAACACTACTACAATTGATTACAAGATCTGTCCATATACTCCTTCCAAAGCTATCAAAAACACCATTCAAACCCTTTCGGTCTCCCAAACATTAATTGAAATAACTCATTCAATGTGACCCAGAAATATATTGATAGATATTGAGGTTCTCTGTTCAAACTGTACTTTCTAAACAACATGTTACTTAGTCAGCTCCTCCCTGATTGCAGAAATGAGCAGAAGTGCGAATTCATCCTTATGCTGCAAAGTACAAAGCAACTAAACTCAAACCCCGAGGATGTAGGTCCTCCTCAAGGACTGTGTCCCTCCTGCCTCACTGCATTCTCTCCATTAAGGCCTCTGAGAGACTCTGTTAGTGGTTAGGATTTCTTATTTACTTCTACAATGTGATTAAACTCTGAGAATGTATGTTGTATGTTTGTGATCAGTTTTTTTATTTAATCAAAAACAAATACTTTTACAGGAAATGTTTTATAACCTTGTGTCAGGATTTGAATCTCAGAAATTTAGAATATCAAACCCACAGCTGCTTATTTAAGGGTTGTTTGACATACAATGATTTACAAGGCCAGAGCTGCCTTATGGAGTTTCTTTTATGATTATAGCTAAGAGGTTAATAATAATTGCCTACAGTGTGAGCCCAAACTGAACCTATACTTGCTATTTTATAGTTGGCCTCTTTCTAAACTACACTTGGGACTTAACCAAATTCAACTTAAAGTATAAGTTCATCATTTTTCAAGTCAAACTGACTTGTTCAGAACTGCATACATTAATTTATCACATAAGATTGCATTCTATAGTTAAGTTTATTGTGTGAATTTTAAAACATACTTTGACTGCTGTTGTATTTTACAATGGAAGTAAGCAGGACCAAGGTACCAATAATAATAAGAAAAAACATTAAACCTTACTGAATGTATCCACTTTGAGGCATTGAAGATTTCAATGTAAGAACACGTGCTTTCCGTGTTTCTAAGGCATTCTTTTGAAAACCAAAGTTAACTGGAGATATTAAATTTGATCCCAGATTCTTGGTACTGTTTTCTCGATGTTAAAGATATGTTTCTTGCTCAGTTACCTGCTCGCACCAGCAGCCCCCTTTTCAGCCTTTGCCAAGCTACAGGGAGATTCACTTGAAAGAGGCCCTGAATATTCTGTTGCAACTCCTGTTAGGATGAAGATAGATAGATAGATAGATAGATAGATAGATAGATAGATAGATAGATAGATAGATAGATAGATAGATAGATAGATACTTTATTAATCTCAAGGGGAAATTCCCTTACTCCAGTAGCAGCATACTGATAAAAACCAATATTAATTTAAAGAGTGATAAAGCAATCTGAACCAAAAAATACACTATATACCTTGACGTATGTGTAATCGATTGCATTACATGCGATGCTGGAAGTGGTTTCCATTTTCTGGCAGACACATTTCAACACGGCGCTCCATGTTTCTGAACGTATTGGCAAGCGTCTCAGGGGGAATAGCAGAAATTTCACATTGGATGTTTTACTTTAAATCTTCCATAGTGCGAGGCTTGTTCCGATAGACTTTTCCTTTGAGCATACCCCAAAGGAAGAAGTCTGGTGGTGTCAGATCTGCCGACTCTGGTGGTCAAAGCCCCTTTGAAATTACGCTGTTGGTAAAAAAGGACTTAATTTCTGCCATGCTCCTTGATGATGTGTGACACGTTGCTCCATCTTGCTGGAAGTAACCTTCCGTTAACTCACGATCATCCAGTTGATTCTGACATCGCTTAAACGAATTGGTGACCCAATAGGTTCGCACCATGAAGACGCGCTTCTCAATACTGTACAACAACATCCTGATGAGAAGTTGAGTGACTGAGTGAAAGGATATGGCTGGTATGCACCCAGATGTTGCAAGCAGAGGTTAAATGTCGCAACAGCTGTTTGGCGCATACCTCATCGCTCTGACACAGGGGCATCCCAACTTGTTCAAAGCTCCATATACTGAGGAGCACATTGTACGTTGTTTTGTTGAGATTGCTTTTTCCTAGCGAGAGTTATTACAAAATATCCGGGGCCTATTTCGAGTGAATCTCCCTTTATTATCCTACTGTGCTTCTGCAGTTCTGTTTCTTCAGCAGTTATGTTCTGCCATGACTTGTAACAACAGATAGATGCACACTGAAATTATACTATTTTTTTTTCCTTTAACTACACCTGCTTTTCACCAGTTACAGTGCTTGATAGTTTGTGAAGCCTTTAGAATTTTTTATATTTCTGCATAAATATGACCTAAAGCATCATTAGATTTTCACTCAAGTCCTAAAAGTAGAAAAAAGAAACCAGTTAAACAAATGAGACAAAAATATTATACTTGGTAATTTTATTTATTAAGGAAAATGATCGAATATTACATATTTGTGTGTGGCAAAAGTATGTGAACCTTTGCTTCCAGTATCTGGTGTGACCAACCCCCCCCCATGCAGCAATAACTACAACTAAACACTTCCGGTAACTTTTGATCTTTCCTGCACACCAGCTTGGAGGAATTTTAGCCCATTCCTCCGTACAGAACTGCTTCAACTCTGGGATGTTGGTGGGATTCCTCACATTAACTACTCGCTTCAGGTCCTTCCAGAACATTTCGATTGGATTAAGGTCAGGACTTTGACTTGGCCATTTCAAAACATTAACTTTATTCTTCTTTAACCATTCTTTGGTAGAACGACTTGTGTGCTTAGGGTCGTTGTCTTGCTGCATGACCCACCTTCTCTTGAGATTCAGTTCATGGACAGATGTCCTGACATTTTCCTTTAGAATTCTCTGATATAATTAAGAATTCATTGTTCCATCAGTGAAGGCAAGCCATCCTGGTCCAGATGCAGCAAAACCACCATGTTTCACAGATGGGATAAGGTTCTTATGCTGGAATGCAGTGTTTTCCTTTCTCCAAACATAACGCTTTTCATTTAAACCAAAAAGTTCTATTTTGGTCTCATCCGTCCACAAAACATTCTTTCAATAGCCTTCTGGTATGTCCATGTGATTTTTAGCAAACTGCAGACGACAAGCAATGTTTTTTTTTGGAGAGCAGTGGCTTTCTCCTTGCATCCCTGCCATGCACACCATTGTTGTTCAGTTTTCTCCAGATGGTGGACTCATGAACATGAACATTAGCCAATGTGAGAGAGGCCTTCAGTTGCTTAGAAGTTACCCTGGGGTCCTTTGTGACCTCGCCAACTATTACACGCTTTGCTCTTGGAGTGATCTTTGTTGGTCGACCACTCCTGGGGAGGGTAACAATGGTCTTGAATTTCCTTCATTTGTACACAATCTGTCTGACTGTGGATTGGTGGAGTCCAAACCCTTTAGAGATGGTTGTGTAACCTTTTCCAGCCTGATGAGCAGCAACAACTCAGAAATCTCCTTTGCTCGTGCCATGATACACTTCCACAAACATGTGTTGTGAAGAGCAGACTTTGATAGATCCTGTTCTTTAAATAACACAGGGTGCCCACTCACACCTGATTGTCATCCCATTGATTGAAAACACCTGACTCGAATTTCACCTTCAAACTAACTGCTAATCCTAGAGGTTCACATACTTTTGCCACTCACAAATATGTAATATTTGATAATTTTCCTCAATAAATAAATGACCAAGTATACTATTTTTGTCTCATTTGTTTAACTGGTTTCTCTTTATCTACTTTTATGACTTGAGTGAAAATCTGATGATGTTTTAGGTCATATTTATGCAGAAATATAGAAAATTCTAAAGGGTTCACAAACTTTCAAGTACCACTGTACATTCTGTGATGTCAATTTACAAAGAATACATGCCAAGTCACAACATAGTGAACATAAAAGCGCAGAAGAGTTGTATTGTACTATCCACATAACAATAAAACTGACCAGAACTGATTACACTGCATTGTATTTTAATACAAGCCGTACACTTCTGAAAGAGACAAGCCACCTGCACATTGCACTTACCATGACCAGTCATTCGTACGCACGATAAACAAAATCCTTCAAAAATGAAATCAATTTTGTGATGGAGCTCAACTACGATGAAACCAATTGAAGCGCCACATTCCAAATATCAAATTTTGTAACGCATGTTCTGTTGACCTTGCTGAGGATATGATAATAAAAAAAACTGAGGGCATTGTTTTTGAGTAAATACTCACTGACACTCACTAATACTAATCAATCCATTAATACACAGGGAGTACATGCAAACTCTGTGCTGGTGCTGTGAGGCAGGAATAACAGCTCTGCACTACCACTCTGCCTATGCTAAAACATCTGTATTTGACTTTACTAAACGTCAACCTGAATTCAACTTTATATATTCTTATAATGTCCTTTCAATTCTTGTCACTTGAGTGCAGTCTTTCTCTTGTTGGCCACTGAAGCACATTTGTAAATTTTCATACAGGCATCAGCAGGCAATTTCTTTGCGAAATAATGAAATAAGTTTCCATGAAGTGAAAGAATTTGAGAGATTATAATTGAGTAATTTTTTTCAGTTATTATTGCCTGGTTGTCTATAGAACAGAGACAGTAATTTACATCTGCGCATCAACACTGAATAATGTCAATAATAAGCTTGACGATTACATAAATCTACACT
Source organism: Polypterus senegalus (assembly GCF_016835505.1). Taxonomy (NCBI): domain Eukaryota; kingdom Metazoa; phylum Chordata; class Cladistia; order Polypteriformes; family Polypteridae; genus Polypterus; species Polypterus senegalus. The sequence continues at coordinate 104,923,356 of NC_053163.1, read as the reverse complement.
CCAAGGGCCACAGCGAAGTGAAACACACAGCTAGTTTCCTTTAAAATGGTTAAATCTCACAAACATGGATCAATAACTCAGTAACATTTTTCGCGTGAAAAATTGATGTATTCAATAAGTTTAAATGCTTTTTTTCACATTTGGACCCCGGTACCCATTAGCTACATTATTAAAGGCAAGAACAGGGTAGTTTTTTTTTTAGTTTATGAAATAGGCTTTACTTTAAAAAACAATTTTATGAGGCAAATTACAATACGAGGGGGGACCCAAAAATAACCAGAAATATTTTTAAAACGTGTTTAATTTAATTTTCTGTACAAACTGCAATTAGTCTCCTTCAAAGTACTCTCCATTGGCGGAAATACACTTATCTAACCATTTGTTCCATTATTCAAAACATTTTTTAAATTCGTCTGAAGTAATGCCCATTAATGCTCTGGTCGTTTCTTGTTTGACCTCTTCGATGTCAGCAAAACGCCTTCCTTTCAAGTCTTTTTTCATCCGAGGGAACAAAAAGAAATCACACGGAGCTAAATCCGGTGAGTAGGGTGGGTGGTTCAGGGTTGTCATACCGTTACAATAACAATAGTTTCTGCAACACTTTTTTCAAGAAGAAAACAAAATTTCACTGCCGCGCGCTGCTCACGATAATCGGCCATCGTAAAAAAAACGATGCTTGCACAAAACTACTTTTACAAAATTCACTGATCACAAGCACAACCTTCCAGACTGATGGCACTTGGCAGATTGACTTGTGAGGAGTGTAACTAGATCGCCCTAGCGGCCCAACCACGTACTACAAGTACCAGCCTAACAACAACACAATTCCGGTTATTTTTGGGTCCCCCTTCGTATACCATGAGTAACTGACTTGAAAAATACTAAACTTGTCTATATAGAATCGTGAATCAGTATTAGTAGTGATGAAAGTGCAGCCCATGATTTGTGCCCTTCATTGTATATTAAAAGTGTACAGTAATATGAGTGGTAAATGGCTTCTGATCAGTGTGTTCTTACCCTGTAACGCCACTCACAAAAGAGCCAGAGTGTAGAATATTCTGTTTCATTTGGACGATCGCAGCCCATTTGAGTCCATCTGTCGGTAACTTGGCACCATTCTTCTACCGTGAAGTTAGGAAATTGTACTTGATATATGACCACACAGTGTGTGAAGGATATAAAAATAAGAGATAGTCACTGACCCCTTGTTTGTGTGGCTGTGCTATAGCACTAACTGCTATTACTAACTGATATGTAACGCTGAACATAGAAGGTTAGGTTTTCTTGTTATCTATGTATTTTTTTATTTTATATTTGCTATGTTTGTTGGTCTTTTATATAATACTAGCCAACCCGTGGCGTACCATACGCCGCATAATCAAGCCGGTTTTTTAGTGATTTTTAAGCACAGGGAGAAAATTAACATTTGAAAAATCGGTAATGTAATAAATCAGCAAGAAAAGCAACATTGTAATAATGCACGGAACGAACCAACACACAATCGTCCGTGACTGAAAACTGGCGGCCCGCCATCGCTCATGTGCCCACCACCAACTCGTCACTTGAGTCGTTGTCGTCTTTGCACAGCCCAGATGCACCTGTGACTCATGTAGACTTTCCGTGTTCCTGCAGGAGCATCTAAGAAGACGCACGTTTGTCGTGGATGCGAATTGCTGTATGTAGCGTGTAAAACAGTTTGCTGTGGTGCCCGCGGTCGTGCATCGTAACCGAAAACTCGGTTTTTAAAGACTGCTTACTTCATTGTGTTTTAACCTCAGTTATAAAGGATTGTTTTAAGGATCCCATGAGATACCCCTCGCAAACCATTTTACACGCTGCATATGGCGATTCACCTCCGCGAGAAACATGCCTCTATGAACAGTCAACGTAGCTCGGAGGTGCCAGGAGTTGGTGGCCGTGGCTCCTTCCTGCATGCGCCATCGGTGTCTTACTTGTCAGTGGCTCAGTGAATCCACGCCCCTTCCAGCGTGCTTTCCATGGTTGTCTTGCCTTAGTGAATTATATATATAGATATACAGATAACATTGTTATTAGTTTTTGTGTTGGTCAGCTCTGCATATAATGCTATTTAGTGCTTTTGGTTCTTCTGTTTGAAAATGCAGAAGCAGTAAATCATGGTTTTGCCTTTTTTAAGAATCATAAATTTGATGTATTGTCCCATTTAAAAATGATTTCTGTAACAAAACACAAATAAGCTATTTGTCCATTTATAAATAACTGTTCTTGAAGATATTTCTTAAATGTTCTTAGTAAATGTCTACCTAAACTGTTTAATGTCTTTTAATTTCATGTGGCTCACACACCTGAAGCTGATTTGGCCAGAGATGCCTTATGGAGTTTCTCCCAGCCTTTAAGATCTTTTCTGATTATAACTAGGAGGTTGATAAATAGTGTGTACAGTATATTCTCAGCCTGAGCCAATATTTGCTGTGTTATAGTTGGCTGGACTTTATCACGTGTTCATACTTGGCAGCAGGAGAGTTACAATCAGTTGTGTCCCTCATTCATTTCTCCTTTGTCTCTTCAGATATGTGCCATCTCAACAAGTGATGACGTCCTCACTGCCCATTCAGTCCATGAACTGCAGTGCTGTCATCGTCCCGTCACCAGTCTTCACATCCCCCATCATGATCCCTCAGAGCAGCTTCAGCACACATACGGCGCCACCCGTTTACCACCAGGCTCTGCAGCCTTCCCAGCACTCCATGCAACTCCAGCCACAGCACCACTTCTTTCAGGTATTTCTTTGTGAGAAAAGAGTGTGAGATAATAGGAAAAAAAGAAAAAACAATCTGCATCACTCTCTGTCATTATATTATACTACATTAAATTATATTATAGTCATGTAGTGTTTAGTACTGTTTGAGAGGCTGTCATGAGTTTGACTCTGAGCCCACATGATTGTCTAGGAGACCAAAAGATATAAAAGTATAATAATACAAAGGAATTTACTCATGGAGACCTAAAAAGAATCAAACACAAAAGGAAACAATAAACCTGTCACCCCCCTGTACCTAATAACACATGATATTAAACAACTAACCTATTTGGGTAAATAATACAACACCAAAATACACCCAGTGCTCTCTCTTATCGTTTCTCCAACCTTCTTAGAACCCCTGGCTTCTCCTCCTCTGCAAGTGCTTGTCATCTATTCCCTCAACTCCATCGTTCCGGTAATGCTGGCCTGACAGGGCTTTTAATTCTTGAACACATGCAGCAATACTGTGACATACAGGCCCTGCAGAAGCCTTGGGCCTTACATTTAGGGTTCTCTGCGGTGGCCCCAGGTGCTGCTCCACTTCTGAGCCTTATTACAAGGCCAGTCAAGACCCCAGTTGGCTGACCTTATCCGTAGGTCAGGGGAACATGCATAGCTCACAGTGACACAGAGTCATACCTTCTAAGTGATATAGTTTTTTATTTAATCAAACACAAGTTAACAGGAAATGTTGTATAACAATAAACAACAATGAAAGAAAGAACCCAATAGAGCTGCTTGTCCTTTCGTCCCTTCCTGTATGCTGCCCAACTAATGCCTTACCTGCGGTCAGAGGCATCCCATATGCCACACTATTCTCCAGGCTCTCTGTAAGCCAACCCAAGTCCAGGGTACAGTCTGAGGTTCACTTGCAGTGACCCATCTGAGCCAATGGGCTTCAGCAGCTGGGAGACACATGCGATCAAAGTGCTCTTCTACGTGCTATGTCCGCCAGTAATGCTGCTTATGGGCTACTTAATAGCTGGTTACTCCAGGTATTCACGCCCCCTCAGACAGTCCAAAGATGGATGAGTTTAAATACTTGGGATCAACAGTACCAAGTAATGGGGATTGTGGAAGAGAAGTGAAGAAGAGAGTGCAGGCAGGGTGGAGTGGGTAGAGAAGAGTGTCAGGAGTAATTTGTGACAGATGGGTATCAGCAAGAGTGAAAGGGAAGGTCTACAGGACGGTAGTAAGACCAGCTATGTTATATGGGTTGGAGACGGTGGCACTGACCAGAAAGCAGGAGACAGAGCAGGAGGTGGCAGAGTTAAAGATGCTAAGATTTGCATTGGGGGTGACGAGGGTGGATAGAATTAGAAATGAGTACATTAGAGGGTCAACTCAAGATGGACGGTTGGGAGACAAAGTCAGAGAGGCGCGATTGAATTGGTTTGGACATGTGCAGAGGAGAGATGCTGAGTATACAGTTTATATATATTTTTTTTTTTTGAGTAATCATTTTCCTCCTTACTTTCTTCAGATATCTCAGCCTGGAACATTACAGGGAACACAGACCCAAACTCTCCTCCATTCCCCTCATGTCCCAGTGCAAACCAACATGGGATACATCCAAACACAACAGCAACACCAGCATTGCCATTCCCAAACCCCAAGCAGCAGCTTGTCAGATGTGCACAGCATGCAGCCACCTCGATAACATGGACTTTAATGGCTGTGATCTGTAACTGTGTCAAAGCTTGGGGCAACTGGACCAGAGAGGCCTGTGAAAAGAAGCTAAGCTGTTGGCCATGGCTGCTGAACTCTGCCTGGAAAGCTCAGAAGATGGGAAAAGAGTCTGCTGGCCTTACAACTTGTGGAGAGGTTTCTGCCTTTTATTTTCAATGCACTTTTTAAATTTTTTTACAGAACATCATGAGTACCAGGCAGAAAAGATGACACTTCAGCAGGGCCCTGCAGCTTGGCCTATGTTTTGTAATGCAGCTACTGTATTCAAATAGTCAGACAGACATATAAAATGAATTTGGGTCCCAGAAATACATTGACTAGTCCAATATAATCGCAAACTTTGACGCAATCACATTCATCCATAAATCTTTTTTACTGTGTGCATGCCAACGTATGAGGAAAATGCAATGTCACCCTCCGCTCAAGGCAGGTAGAATTGTGAAACTTGCAGTGTGGAGACCTCAGGGATTGCACAAGTCACTAATTTCATTAGTCAAATCTGTCTGTGGCTTATTTATTTGTAAATGACAGAAGAAGGTATTGCTGAGGCAATGTCTAGACCAACTGACTAGCACAGAAATTGCAGGTTGGACAAAGAAATCAGTGCTTATGGCACTGTAATATGTTATTTTGTGGACTGATGTGTGTTGTAAAGGGAAAGTAATGTGGAGGTTACACAGGTATGAAAGATTTGCACGCAGCTCAACACAAGTCCTAACCCTAATTAGAGTCAGGTATCAAAATATTGGCCACCAGTATTACATTCTATTAACATTTTACACTGACTGACACAACACCTAGTCCACTCGCATATGAACGCCTCTGCTTGCTGATTTTGCACATTGCGGTTACACTTGATGGCCACTGGCTTGGGTTTGAATACCAGTGTGGCCTCTCAAGTGTGACCAAATAATTATTTGATTTATAGGCATGTGAAAAAGTAAGTACAGTACATCCCATGGAAATTCATGACGTTTTCAACATATTTGAACAAGGAAGCATTGCCTACAAGTAAAGGTGATATACTTGAATAAAAACAGAAGAAAAATTTGCCTTTTCAATCATTTATTCAAGAAAAAGATCAATAGATGTAATGGTCTACTGAGGAAAAAGTAAGTTCACCCTTGGCTTCAGAAGCTGTTATTGTCCCCTTTAGCAAAAATGGCATCTTATAAGTGTTTTGCATTACTGACCACCAGTATCTGACATCAACTCAGTGAATTTTTTGTCCACTCTCCATGCAAAATCCCTTCCTTCCTTTGACTAGGCCAATCCATGACCATCCATTTCTTCTTTCTAAGCATTCCTTTATTGGCTTGCTAGTGTGTTTCGAATCATTATCGTGTTGAATGCATACGCTTGGGCACCAAGTGCTACAAGAGTTACCTGAAGATCCTGCAATGAAATTTTGGAGTTGTTGTAAGACTTCTTTTAATATCAAATAGTCAGCTCTTGGGATGAATTTGCTGGGCAGGCCAGTCCAGGACAAATTAGTAGTCATTTGAAATCTACTCCACTTGTAAAAGATTTTCGTTACAGTGGAATGATTGATTTGAAATAATTTGGCTTTTTCAACCCCTTGCCAGACTCATAGGCATCCACTGACTTCTTTCTGAGGGTCTTAGAGAGCTCTTTTGACCTTGGCATGATGTTACCACACACGTCAATAGCAATGTGAAAACCAGACCCTAGATATTAGTGATGGGTCGTTCTTGAACGATTCGTTCATTTTGAACGAATCTTTAATGTGACTCGGGAAGAACGAGTCGTCTTGTGGGAGTGATTCGTTCAGTCACGCATGCGCATTTGCGCAACTTCCTATAGTTTCTATATTGGAATTGATTCACCTGTTTCGAGTCTTCGGGTTTTTCGAGTCGTTCGTTCATCACGTGACAGCACCATAAGCTTAACCAACTCAGTCTGAGCCAGAAACAGAATTGATTAGTTCATCTCTCGAGTCTTCGGGTTCGAGTCGTTCGTTCATCACGTGACAGCCCCATAAGCTTAACCTATGCAGTCTGAGCCGGAAAGAGAATTGAACGAAATGACTCGAAAAATGATTCGTTCATTTTGCTGAACGAGACTCAAAGATCCGAGTCAGTAAAATGATCCGAACTTCCCATCACTACTAGATATCTGTGGTTTAAATAAGACCTGTTTCAACAGCATACTCCCTAAGGAGTTTCTAACCATTGACACCTAATCTGGATCACCTGATCATACAATTTTATGGATTTAAAGTGCTAATAAACGTAGGGGTGAACTTACCTTTTCCATGTGACAAATCAGATTTTCTGTTAATTTAGATCAGGGGTGTCAAACTCTAGGCCTGGAGGGCTGCAGTGGCTGCAGGTTTTCAATCTAACCTTTTTCCTGATCAGTGACCAGTTTTCACTGCTAGTTCACTTCTTTTCCCTTTATTTTAATAGCCCTGTTTTTAAGGATGCCGTCCTCTGAATTGATCCTTTTCGTTAAATGACAGCCAAACAGAAATGAGACGTGAAATGAGCCAACAGATGACCGGCAAAACTGGAGCTTCAGACTCCAACCAATTTCACTCCAACCAGTTACTTAACAAGAAGCAGATTCTTGCTGTTAATTAAACCCGTTATTTAATTCCAGGGAGTATTGCTGTTCTCATTCTGCCACAGCAGATATTCCTAAAACTATTGATTTTCTGTTTTTTCTAAGAAAAGCGTCAAATTCTTTTGGTGACCTAAGAGATCAACCTTACTGAGACCATCACCTTTCTTTATTTTCAGATATTGTGTGATGGGGACAGGTGAGCTGGTCGTGTGGCAACTCATTTTGTGTCTCATTATTGTTTGGCTGCTAAATAAGGAAAAAGAAACAACTAAGGGGCCCGAGTCAAGTTAATTCGAATTAAGGCAAAAGCAGGATTAAGCAGCAAATTAATTAAGAAGAAGGTTAGAATGAAAACCTGCAACCAGGACTGGAGTTCGACACCCGTGGTTTAGATTATGAGATTGAATACATCATGTCAGTTGTATGTGCCATTTGTTTAAGTATATCACCGTTGTCTGTAGGCAGTGTTTGCATGAAGATCTACCGTTTTCCTGTTTAAATATGATGAAAAACTCAACAGTTTCCATGGGGTGTACTTACTTTTCACATGACTGAATAAACTGTGTGTCACCAAGGTCATAGAGATTAGGCATTGTTTTCTAAACACTAGGATTGTTATTTACGATTATAACCTGTGAAATAAGGAAACAATTGGTACATTTTTTTTTTTGGTGGATATTTAAATAATTTTTTTAAAATTTCAATTTAGCATTTAGGTAGGGCAAAGACCAGTCCAATACTTTTTGTGGTTTTGAGGTTAAACAAGCAGAAATGTTGATAATGTAAGAAAATCTAGGTCATGTACTATTTTTATGCCACTGTGGTCATATTTTAATCTGACCCGTCTCACCCTCTCAGTCTCTCACTGGCATTTAAAAGTTGCACTCTGCACAAGCAGCTTCTTTTCAGTCTACACTTTTTTCTTTATATCTGTTGTGAGAAGTGAGCCCGGACACAAACAGACGGACACCACCAGTTCTAAAAAAACACACACGTTTATTAAACAAGGTCCCAAAATCCAATTCCCGCACACACACAGTGCTCCAGCACCAAACACATTCAGTTCGGGGCCTCTCAATGGTCCTCCTTGGGCCGCCTTTCCTCCTCACTCCTGAGTGTTGCCTTCTTCCACCCGACTCTGGCTCTCTGATCGTAGGAAGGTGGTCCCCTTTTAATCTCCACCCGAATGTGATCCAGGTGCCCCCGATGAACTTCCGGTGGCACTTCCTGGTGTGGCGGAAGTGCTGCAAGAGCACTCAGAAGCACTCCGGATGACCCTGGAATTTCTTCTGCCAGCACCTCCTGGTGGGGCGGAAGTGCTGGTTTCCAGGACTCTAGGATCCTCTGAGCATCCTCTGGTGGTGGCCACAGGCCCCAATAGGGTTCAGCTTCCAAGCTCGGTTCCTGTGGCCCCCATACTAACCAGGGCAGCTGCCCTCTCGTGGCCCGGGGAAGGTATACTACCTCTCCTGGTCCTTCCATGCATTCCGGCTGGGTATGACGCCCAACCGCCCACCACACTGTTTAATTTGAGATCAGGATAATCCTATACAGCTCAAGCTATGGCCTTTGAACCAGAAGCTGTACTGGGGCATATTAATTTACTTCTGGCCAGCCTTATAGCACCACATTCTAAAATAGTACGTGGCAGTGAAACACCCAGAACATTTTTAATGGACATGGAAGATACTGAAGAAATGGAGGATTTACCCAGACAATTACACAGTTATATGCCATTGCCTCTTGATGCAATTTTCCAATATCTTGTTCACCTTTGAAGGAATACAGAGTGATTGAAAATAAAGCCTATATAATACTTGGATGGTATGCACTTTTACTGGGAATGCTACCTACACAGTCATACATTTCTGGAGCCCATAATGTTTGATTATCTATTCAAGGACAGTGCAGCATGTCATGTTCATCAATTTCAACGACGAAGAATATGAAAGGCAGGCAGGAAGACAATCATGGCAGGCTGCCATTTCCTTTCATGCATATTGCACTCAGATACCCACGGTGCACTAAAAATGAATGCCAACGTCTCACATAGCAAAGCTAACTTGACTTCTTGGTAAAACGTTAATTGAAGCCACAACTTGCATACAAAAATGTTTCAAGTTTAGGGGGTTCAATATTTGGGGGTTAGCATCAGAGATCATGGATCATTTTCTTTATCAAGCATGGGCATTAATATGGCTCCTCAACTGCATGCATTTGCTCAGGTTGAGTGGGAACAAGTTTGTAGTTTTGCACGTTTTTACACACACATTCCCGAACCTGATTAATCTAACCCAGGTTTGCAGCACTGGGCAAGAGACAAGTGTGCCTTGGGCACCAGCTCACTAGTAACTTAACTCGCTTGTTTTGGGGAATGTGGTAGAGAAACTTATACAGGCACAGGCAGAACATGCAGACTCTACACAGACTACCAGATGTTGGACTTGAACTCAAGTCTGGAGTTGTGAGACAGCAGTACTCTCCAATGTAAGAAAACAGATTTGTCCATCCATTTACTTAACCAGATTGGTCCACTTTTAGAATCACAGCAGGTACAGGCCCCTAAATAGGTCACCAGTCTAACACAGACTAGAGTAGGGATTGTACCCATTCTTTCACAGCTACGGTCGACTTCTGTCCATCCATCCATTATCCAACCCGCTATATCCGAACTACAGGGTCACAGGGGTCTGCTGGAGCCAATCCCAACTAACACAGGGCACAAGGCAGGAAACAAACCCTGGGCAGGGTGCCAGCCCACCACAGTACGGTCGTCTTGTAGGTAGCAAATGACCATAAAAACTAAAACTAAATTTTAGATTTGCTCACGTTGCCCTGTTACAAAGAGTAAATGACCATCTTATGTTTTATAGTGTCACTATAAAATTACTAAATACCAACACAATTTTTTTCAAGCTCATATTGAACTCATCCTAAGATTTTAAACTCCTTGAGACTTTTGAAATCTGTAGGCTATCAAGCCATCTTAATGCATATGAGGGTTGCTACAACACTTCACGCTGACCTGTACATTACCTTTGCGATGAAACAGAGAAAAAATGTGTTTGCCTTGTCCGTGGAGCTCAACATAGAGTAATACCTACAACCAAAAAGCAGCAGACTCAGTTCTTTTGCAAAATAAGGGAATACATGATACCTACAAGACAAAAATAACACCCAAAGAAGCCCAGCATGAAATGGTGCCTTAATTCCATTTACGTTTTGTTTGTTAGATTGCAACTGTGGGCCATGTTTGAAACAGTTGGGGTTGCATTAGTAAAGTAGCCAAATATAAGATAAGTTCAAGAGACAAAAGATGTTCCACAGTGGCAGCAGATGATCTGGCCCTGTCCAAACTGCTCTTGAGCCATTCGATCCACTCCATGGTTCGGTGTTTTGAGATATACTAACTATATATCCAGATATCTTAATCAGCTTCCAATACATTCTGAGAGATAATGAAATGACAAGAATTCAAATTAAAGCAGAACAGTCATGTTTTTGAATCTTTTAACTGTAAAAACTAATCTTCCACGTGTGAGTCTTGAAAACAATTGCAGCATGAAACGATGCTGCCGCTTCAGTGTAAATCGCCTGATGGTAGTGGACCCGTAACAACACTGGTTTAATACTGAGCTGGGGGAAGAACTGAAATTCCAAGGAGTAAAGCATCTGCATTAAAGAGTACTTTTCATTATTAAAAGATAGGAAAAACTGACTGTTCCCCTTTAAAAACAGAACATTTATCATTTTGGACATCTCAATGTGCATTTATATGGACGCCGAGAGAGGACGTGCAATATTGTTATTTTTTTTAAATTGTCTCCTCGAGATAACAGACTCATTTTATCAGGATCTTGAGAAAATGAACTTTGTTTTCTCAAGATAACAGAATTATTTTATCGAGATGTTGAGAAAGCGAAAATTTGTTTTCTTGAGATAACGGAATAATTTTATCGCAATCTCAAGAAAATGAAACTTAACCTTTGCTCCTGGCAACAGGCTCGCTTAGATTGAGACACCTATAAAGCTGAAGCCTTGCTAACCGTCTTCTTAAATGACGGACACTAATGTTATTATTTTCTAAACTAAGGTATAAGCATATTTCAGCCTGCATCAGCCCTTGATTGAACAAAAATGTGACGTGCTGATCAATACAGTTCTGCTCTTCTGCCATTTCAAACAGGATGTGGCTTCCTAGCTAAACATTAAACGTTAGATAAAATTACAGGTACTTCATAATTTCGAGAAAACAAGATCATTTGTTTTATCAAGATCTCGATAAAATTATTCTGTTATTCGAGGAAACAATTAAAACAAATAATGATATTGCACGTCCTCTCTCGACTTCTGTACATTTCAGATATCTCAAAATGACCAGGATATCATTTACACATAGGCCTATCCGTAAATATATTTGAGATGTCTGAAAAAGCATTGAAGTTATCTTGAAATAGATGTTTTATCAGATACTAATAATCCAGTTCAAGATATCCCACAATTTGTTTAGAAATATGACTACATTTAAATACATTAAAAGGGCCGGTCAGTTTTGGTTTGTTTTTGTTGTTGTTGTTGTTTTCCATATTTGGAGACTCAGGAGTAGCATTTCTCCTCTTCTCAGGCCCAATAACAAAAACACGTCTTCTCAGGTAACCTTAGGCAATTGTTTTAAATGTCTCAGTGTTTGTGTTTCTCCTCGGCGCTGCGCCGCTGCACTTGTAAATAGCTCAGCCTGCCATGTCCACTTTCATGCTTCATGATCCTAGGAAGATACATATCTGGGACGAGGAATTTTAGCAAATGGGACCCTGAGACAACATGGTAGACCCCTTCTAGTAATTCCAGCTATGCTCAAAAACTGGTCAATCAAAGAAATGAGGGCACCACAGGACTTAAAAGAAAAGGAAAAAAGAATAACAACAGAGATAAAAATGAAACCTTACCACTGCATGAATACTAGCAGGTCTGCAGCACGTCCACCATCGTCAAAACTAGACTAGCTGCAGGTAAATGAAACTGTACGGGAAGGTAATATAATAGTAAATTAAATAGAATTGAATTCTATCTGAAAAGGAATACATTAATTACCAGTTCCTTACAGATAAATATAAAACACTTTTACTTTAATCCAAGATAGAATTAGCTGAAGCCAGCTAAATGCAAACCACTTAAGTTTCAAATACAATCACTGCAAGGAGATCAGTAAATCATAAAAAAACAATCACTAATACACATTAGCACTCTTTTAAAACCTTAAACAATGAAAACAACACACATCCTGGAACAAGCAGCCAGTGTTTCCACATTTCTTTTCTTTTTAACCTCATTAGTACATCGAGTCTACACGTTTTGGGCTGCTGCAGCTGTATTTCTACTGAAAATGTGGCAGGATATTAATATCCAATATTTATCAACTCCAGTTATCCAATAGTGTTTATCTATTGTATAGAAAACTGGTTCTTACGTAGAAGTGTAACTCAGTGAATGCTGTTTTGGTTCTTTCCAGTAATAGATGTGAATGGAGGTGTTCAATTCAGTCAGTTCTTTATTCCTATACAGCAGGCATGTCGAACTCTAGGCCCGGTTGGCCTCAGTGGCTGCAGGTTTTCATTCTAACCCTTTTCCTAATCAGTGAGCAGTTTTCACTGCTAATTCACTTCTTTCCCCTTCATTTCAGTAGCCATGTTTTAAAGGATTCAGTCCTCTGAATTTACTTCTTTCTTCATTAAATGACAGCCAAATAGAAATGAGATGTGAAACGAACCAACAGATGACCAGCTAAACTGGGGTTTCAAACTCCAACCAATCTCTTTATAAGAAGATGATTCTTGCTGTTAATTAAATCCGTTATTTCATTCCATGGCTTGTTGCTGCTCTCATTCTGCCACAGCAGACATTTCCAAAACTATTGATTTTTCTGTTTTTTCTAAGAACACTGTGAAAATGTTTTGGTGACCTCAGAGATCAACCTTACCGAGACCATCACCTTTATTTTCAGATACTGTGTGATTGGCAAAGCTGGTCTTGTGGCGGCTTGTTTTGTGCCTCATTATTGTTTGGCTGCTAATTAAAGAAAAAGAGACAACTAAGGGGCCTGCGTCAAGTTAATTAAAACTAAGGCAAAAGAAGTTAATTAGCAGCAAAAACAGGTCACTAATTAAGAAAGTAGTTAGAATGAAAACCGGCAGCCACTGTGGCCCACCAGGATTGGAGTTTGACACCCGTGCTACACAGTAATATGTGCTAAGCGCTCCGTGTTAGGAGCTAAGATAGTGAAGGCAGGGTTAGACGTTGGGATGTTTTGTTTCTTTTCCTTCTCCCACTGCATAGAACATCTGTAAGAAAACAGCATTGACAATCTCCGTCTCTCAGGGGCCATTTTGATCTGAACACACTACAGAGTGTTGCACATTTTAAAAAATCCTTCAGGCTGTGCTTAAACAACTTTGTTTCTAATGGGATTTGAGGAAATGAAGGTGTAAATGTGCTAATAGAGACAAACGCATTCACAGTGATATTTAGGAATATTTCTAAAGCTTTTAAATATTACTGTGTACCACCCAAAGGGCTAGACATTTCACACATTTAAACAGACATGTTATTCCTAAACAAGAGAACTCCTTCAGTGGAAAAGGAACAAAACACATAGAATATAAAACCAAACAAAGAAGATTAGCCACAATAGGACACCACCAGAGACAGACAGGGTTAGGAAATGCAGTTTTCCAAAATTGGAGGGTTGTCTAATATGAGTCCAGTACATTTGTAAAACATTAAATTTGACAAATCTTGCATCTCTCTCACTACCAAAATACAGTGTTGTTAAATACTGCATTACTCTGCCAAGCTTTTGAAGTGAAATATCATAGGTAATCTGAGACTCGTGAAATGTGCAGTACTGACATACTGTGGGTGGATTCACCATACTTACAGTACAAAACTGAGATTAGCTCACTGGGATCTAACAGATCCCTAAAATGGACAGCCACTGGCCAGGGATCCGGTGAAACACAGACATAGATATAGAGATGAAGATGGATCTGAAAAACAGAAAATTGAGTGAATGGATAAGAATCTGCCACATACTATACCTGAAACAGCAAGCCACTGGCTCTCAAACTACTATTTTTTTTGTGAAAAGTGAGTAACTGGCCATAGATCCACAAGTAATACAAGTTAAAGGATAACTGGATGTGAATTTACTAGATATTTGCAACAAACAGCTACACTCTAATATACAGAAGGGGGCTACTGGCCATGGATCCAACGGATGTAAACTGACAACAGCGGAACCTTTATGAACCAATGAGATCTATGAGATCACTGAAATAGAAAGCTATTGGTCATCAAGCCTCCTTGCCATTCAGACAAAGAGTTACTGGCCATGAACACCAGACTTACATGGACAATGGTTAAATATGGATCTGCTGTACCTAATATCTGAAACAGTTATTTTATTAGAGTCCACAAGAGTCCATGTTGTTGTGTTCATATTCCTGAAAGAAACAACTACTGGCTATGAGTCCAACTGGCATGAAATTGAGAGTGGCTAGATATGGATCTACCAGGTCACTGAAATAGCAATCAGTCTAGAACACGACTGGAACAGAAAGCAACCAGCCACGTTCCCATCAGTCGTATGAGATGTGGAGGCAGCAGACTCCTGAATTAGAGCCAAGAAGTAAAAAGTGCTGAAGTGACAGATGTCTGAACTTGTCAATCGGTAAACAATTTTGTTTTCTAATTTAAACTCCTCGAGACTTTAAGTGATTACTTCATTTTTCCTGCTGTTATTCGGAAGGCACCTCAATTGTGAAGGATGTCAAATGCTCACGATTTGAAATGAACCTACTTGTTAATTTTAATGTAATCCAAAGATGTCTGCATTCCACTGTAGGATGAAGCATTCTTGAATGTCCATATTTTTAAGCAGACATGAGACACAGCAGTGAAAAGATTTTCTAGGCCAAGATGGTTTCTGTTTCTCATGTCTTTAGAACGTAGTGCCTCTTGAGGATGAGTTCATCACAGAATTAACAACTACTTGCTGTGTACAGGTGCTATAAAAACATTTTATAGTATATGACAAAGTAAAAAAAAAAATCTTTTTAGTCCCTCGGAAGAATGAATGGTTTTAACAATTTTCCTTTTGCACATGTAAAGTATTATGGAAAGTAAAATCAAGCTATTGGCAATTTGCAGCTTGAATGAATTAGACCAAAACTACACCACTGATCCAAGAAGAAGTCATCTGACAATATGCAGCTGTTTTGTCTTTGAAAAGGAGTCCCTGCTTTGATTTTAGGAAAAACAGCACAGGTTGATGTGGCATGGGGTGAAAATGGGGATTCTGCAAATGAAATGAGACACCTAATGTGTGTATTATAGAATTAGTGCTCAATGAGACCAGCATTGTCGTGGGCCAATCTGCAATGCTGGTCCTAGTGTTTGCTTCAAATGGCAGCCTCTACACTGTGAAAATCAGACATCTTTCTCCTTATGTAGTCTACTTCTAATATCATCACTCAGCCTACAGAGTCTCAGCCTAGCAAAGGATAATATACTGTACATCATATTCCAGATAATATGGCCGCTGTCTTTTACAGTATTGATCATCACCAGATATCGCAGCATTACAACCTCACTTCTCCATGCAGTCAGGTGTCTGTCTCTATTTCCTGTTTCCCTGTCTATATGAGAGACATCATTAAGCCAACAAGGACTTTTCACACTTTGCCATTCTCATTATAGTGAAGGTCATCATTGCCCTTGCATTGCTGGTCATCAGCCACATTATGTGGTGTCCCAGCCATCTTGTTACGCTCAGTCTACTGTGCATACCCAGGCACTCTCATTATGCTGGAAGTCATCATCGGCCCTGCCATCTCTTATGTTATTTGCCGTTACCAACAATGTAGTATTACAGCTATGTTGTTACATTCAGTCTACAGTATCAAGCCCTGTTTCTCACAATGTACTTGTGGTCCATCCATGATATCATGCGTTGTTGCTATCATTATAAAGGAGGTCATAATTAGCACCTCAAAGCTCAACCTATGGTATCTTGCCATGTTGTTGCAGGTCATTATTAAGTATTCTATAACTTTTATATTATTGGCCAAGATTAATTACACATAGCCTTCCTATTATATTGAGCCATATGTTGCTGCCAATATTAAAGTATCATTAAAGGATAAAGTTAGTGTTTTTTTAAACTGCTGTTATTTCTTCAAAAATATGGTTTATATCAACTTGCTATGTGAAACTGTGCTCTAATCTTTAGCATTTTCTATAAATTTTTAAAAATACAGCACCTGAATTGGCATTTTATAATGGAAGCCATGGGGCAGGGGGCCTGACCAGAAAACAAAAGACCAAAAACTTACTGAATATGCCATCTTTGCAGCGGCAAATATTTCAATATAAGAAAGGGAGGGAGGTGGGAGGAGTTCTTACGGAAATAATGGAGTAAATCAACACAATACCAAGCACGTGGCAGGAAGAGTTTACTATGATTCTGTCTTTCGCGAGGAAAACACACTCCTGGGGATCAAAGTTTGTTGTGAAGGAAGACAAAGCACTGAGGTAGTGTGCACAGCTGGTATTCTTTTAAAATGACAGAATCATATAATATTTGCATTTTTTGTTCAAAAATTACACATATAAGCTATTTTACAATTAAAAATGATGCGGATCAATGCTTAATAACTTTCTTGGCTACAAAAATTAATGAACTTGGCAAGTTTTTACGCAATTTGTTTTCTGGTCATGTTCTGTGCCCCATGAATTCCATTATAAAACACTAGAAGAGATTCTATATTTTTTTAAAATGTATAGAAAATACTTAACTTTAGGATTCAATTTCATGTGGCAAATGCATATATATATATGTATGTTTGTGAAGATACAACTTCCAACTTGAAAAAAAAAAAAACAAACTTGTGCTATAAACCTAAAAGTTTGCCAGTTCTTAGATTTGTTGGCCATTCCACACATTACAGTATTACACACTGATTGTGATGTTCAGTGTTATTACCTGTTAGGTCATCAATGAGGCTACGACCCCATTTAAATTGTCACACAGACTGTAGTATTACAGCCTCCCTGTTTGACTCAACTGTCAATTTTATCACGTTGTATGTCTCACATGATACTGGCAGCCATCATTTCACCAGCAATACAGTATTACAGTCTTATTGTGACATTCAAGCTCTTTCTAACTCTATAGTGGAAGTCATTATTGAGCTTGCACCTTTCAAAGTACTTCATTCTCCATAACTTACAATGTACCAGAGGTCATCATTAAGCCTAATGAACAGTGTCTATTAAATTATTGGTCATCACCAAAGCTGCAGTAATGCAGCCTCATTGTTAAATTTAGTACATGTCATCACACTCTGTCACTCACATTATACCGGACGTCACTCTCAAACTTGCCGTGCTACCACTACCTATTAGTTCATCCTCTAGACCAGTGTTTCGACCTTTTTGGTGTCACCACCCACTTTTTTTAAGAGATGTAGTCCCTCTTGGTTGAATTGAGAGAGATTATTAGACCTGAAGCTGCATCGATCATTGGAGAAGCGACCCACCACAACCCACTACCAATATAATAAATAGAAACCTGCAACCCACCGGCGGCAGCCCATGACGACCCAGTGATTGAAAAACAGCCTAGGGTATAAAATAACAAATTGTTTTATTCAATCAAAAAAATTATTTAAAATATTTCACACACTGTACAGTTTGGTCTAAAGCTGGAGTGGCCAACTCAGACCCTGAAAGGCCACAGTGCCTGCAGGTTTTCCCTTTAGATGCTTTCTACTTTAGTAATCGATTAGCTCTGCTAATGGAGTATCCTTCTTTTCCTTTAATTTTAATTGACTACCTTTTTAGGATTCTAAACCTTTAATTGCATTTTGTTTTTGTTAACCAAAAAATAATGACATGCAAGGCGAGAAAACAAGCTAACACTGGGGTCTCAAACTCAGTTCCTGGGCCACCATTTTGGCTGTAAACAGTTTTTTTTTTTAAATTAAAAGTCACTTTTACTGTTATCTGTATGGCTTGTTAGTGCTCTCATTCTGCCACATAAGACAATGCCAAAACGGTTAATTTTCTTTCTCTTTTTTTTGTGAGGACAATCAACTTTTATGGAAAGGAGGAGATCTATATTTCTTATTTTATCCTTTCAAATATTTTATTGAAACAAATATTGCGTGATGGACACACAATAGCAAGTGAAATGCTCATCTAATTGTTTATTTTGAATCACATTATTGTTTGGCTATTGGAAACACAAGGTTTCTAAATCTTAAAAGCAAGTATGTTAAAATTAAACACAAAGTTTTATTAGCAACATTGCATGGTTCCTAATTAAGAAAATGATCAGAACAAATACCTGCAGCCACCCTGGCCCCCAGGAACTGAGTGTGTCACCTTTGGTTTAAAGTGTCCTCATTGCAGATGTTGAGACTTCAGCCCCCCGGGTGAATGACTTTTCCCTATTAAGCCCCTGCCATTCTGCCTATAGTATAGTATAGCCTATATTATGGGGTTTGACTTCAGCTGACTGGTCTTTGGTAACTGCCCATCCACCTCTAGTGTCACCATGACACCGTTTGATTGCAGTGTCTAACTTTTTGCATGTGCAATAACAAGGAATGGTGGAAGTCAAGGTTGACGCACTGCAGATGTAAAGGCGTGTGTGTGTGTAAAGAGACAATCATTTCACATTATTTCTATGAAGAATGTTGTAAAGTCAAAATATACAATCATCTAAAGCAAATATGAGAAAGTGGGATTATATATTTTTATACTGTATCAGGCAGGGAGCATTTCATAAACTATAAAAAACTGAGAGAACAGTTTCTCAGTGTCCAGAATGACAAGCAAGTGTGTAAAAAATGTGCATGTATTATTTTTGCTTTAGGTTGTCTTTTTTGTACTTTGCAGACACAATACCATCACTGTGGAATTTGTTTATGATCAGGAAACTAAAAATGCATATTTTTTGACAAATCAAAATGCACAGAAAAACCAGGGCAAATAGAAGAGAGGAAAAAATCTTTATTTTTGCTGAAATATTGTCAATTCTTTGTACCTTGAGCTGTATTCACTTTATTGTAATGTTAAATAGTTTATGTGGCACAGAATTTTGCTTGGTCTTGTGATGTGTCCATAATTGTAGAATAAGCACCTTTTTATTTTGAAGCTGTTTGTATAGTTTTTATGACAAAAGCAAACCTGATACAAACTTACAGCTATTTCTGCCAAAATAACAGCAGAATATCTTGTAGATAATGTAATATAAGATGTACAAAATTATTTACTTAGATTGTTAGTTTATTTTATATGACATTGAACAGATTTAAGTACATTTATAAATGTTAAATGATTTAAATTTGTTTTATAAGAGAAAATATTTAAGTGTCTTAGAAGGCAACCTGTTATTATTATTAAATTTCACAAATTGTTGATGCACATACAAAAAATAAATAAAAGTTGAAGATGGCAGCCTTTGATCCAGGGAAAAGGGTTTGTTGTACCTGAGTAAGCTTTAAAAATAAAAAAAACTAAGTTTACATTCAAACAGAAAACAAAATAGTAAAGTCTACTGTTTGAACCCGCATTGACATTGGTTAAAATGTTTGGCACTCAATTCACAAAACTGTGGTTACCAACAATAAACTGCTAAAGAGAATTTGTGTCTTTGTTTTTACCCAAAACCCACCTCCAGGTATTCAGGGGATGGCAACTTTGCTAAATTTACAAAAGAAGATTAACAGGGTAAGAAAATATGTCATACTTGGGACTTTATAAAATTGTCTTGCATTTAAATCATTAAAAAAAGCAACGCAGTGAAGGAATGGAAAAAGGTCTGGTGGTTTATGTATGAAGTGTAACAAGGAGTGCAGTGTTTCATTTCCAAACAAGAGACTTGCCTCATTTTCGATGATCAAATTTTTATCAATATAAAATGCTGAAGAAAGTACAGAACAAGATAAACTAATTTAATGAAAACCACCCAAACTTTACTTTCTCAGTATCACTGTGATGGCAGAGATCAACTTTTAATTTCACGTTTTCATACAGAACAGAGATAATACTATTCTTGAAGCAATGACCTTCATTAGGGATCCATTCTGAACAACAGCAAACAATATCAAAGTGTCCATGAAAAACTCTCAAATTACTCATGTTACATAAGCCATATGTCAGGTAGTCATTTCCTCAATGTGTGCATTGGTCACTACATTTATGTTCATTGTGGTAAGCCATAAGCCGTAACGATAAGCAGTACTTTGTGAAACTGCTCAGTAAATTGGGCGTCTATGTGTGGAAGCAGTTTGTATAATAATTCTTTGCATTTATATAGTGCTTTTCTCGCTACTCAAAGTGCTCAGCAATTGTAGGTTAAGGGCCTTGCTCAAGGGCCCAACAGAGCAGAGTCCCTCTTGGCATTTACTAGATTCGAACCGGCAAGGCATACTTTGCACTTGATAATATTCTGTCACAGACCACACTTTGCAATGTTGATATCCCAAGAAGATAGCAAATGAATAAGACTGGACTTAAGTAAGTAATGTAAAACATAAATGGATGAGCAACCCAGTGAACCCCCGGCCAAGCCCTGCGTTGAGAGAAATTGAACAGTGGCAGTCAAAGGACGCCTGAGCCTGTTGGAGGAGGAGGTATGAACATCCACAGCAGGTCCTCGAGAGATATGCAGAGTCACGTTTCCATGCTTAAGCTACATGACCTATCAATCTGTTCTACAGAATGATAAAGAAAAACTAAATTAATTAAGAAGACAGGATTTCTATAAACTAAATTAGACACTGTCTGAAGATTTCCAACATAAACCAATGAAAGCTTTTGCTACTATTGTTGATAAACAGAAGAAACTCTCTTGGAAACAAGAAAGAGAAGATTGTCTAGAAAGAGACAAAATACTGATAAGAGGGGAAGGTTAAATAGCAAAACAGGGGACAGAAAACTGGAAACTGCAGTCCAGAAGGTGAGCAACTGAAGGTGTACCAATAATACATGTATAAATGTCTCAAGGGCTGACAGAGCACATAAGTGACAGTAGAGATCCTTAGCCTGTCCCAGAGGGTGCCTTTGCAGGGAATAACATGTATAAATGTATTGAACTGAATGTGCTAGAAGTTTGGGGTTTTTTGAGGACTGAAAACATTTTTAAATACAGAATTTCAAAAAAAGGAGGGTGCCGAGGGTAGGTTAGACTATTGGTAAAAGTTTCGATGCTGTCTTGTGGAGAATCAGTCAGAACCTGTTTTGTTTCCTCTCTACTGAGCTGGAATGTGCTTAATAATGAATCGTATGGCGAGCAAAAGCAAAAAGAAATCAATGGGAGAAGATAAAATGAAGCTTAAGCCATCATAAACACACTAGGAAGAATGCTGCAGATATAGGTGTTAAAAAATGAACAATAAAGATTAGTTGAATCAGGCAAATATCTAAAATCCAAACCATTTGTGCACCTAAATAATGCAGACATTGGTCTGGGAAATAGTACAAGAAGAACTGTTTGCATTTGAGTGTTTCATTTGCCTTCTAGAAGTCAATACCATAACATAACATCATTTTTAAACTGCCAGTAAGATAATGTGATTCTGGGTTGGATCAACAAACATATCAGGATGTTTCAAATATCAGCAGCATAATAATCACAGCTGAAAATTTCTAAACTACTCACCTCCAAACAGTGAAAGAAGACGTACTGCAGGACGAACTGTGCACTGTTGGGCTGGAACTGAATGTTATTTTAGAAGACACAGAAGAAGGGAGCAGTTTGCCTCAGGAGTGACATGTGTTTGTAACAAATTCTTCAGGGCAGAAAGTAGAAAGTTCTTAAGTCTTTGTCAGGTTTGTGAGTGATAATAATATCCTGTTGCAAAACATTCTCCAAAACATTTCAAATGACCTCCAGTCCCCTGCAAGTCTAATTGTTTTATGCCAAGTTAAAAGATACAAAAAAACAGATTAATAAATATTAGACAAATGAAACACAAAATTAATGCCAGGAAGATTTTGAACAGTGTCAGTTTATTAATTCTTTTACACTAATAGATGAAAGGTACTGTATATATAAATATACATTCAAAGAGAAATTACTTCATAATAAAAATAATATATAAACAAAAAAGACAATCAAAAACATTTCCAAACATAAGCAAATTAAAACATTTTAATGTATTTTTTAACTTCTACAAATGGCCATTGACTAGTTTTATCCTTTCAGATACAACCAAAACATAAAATAATATAGATGAGATTTGGCTTATGTCTCGACTAACAACAATAGCAGGAGAATAACACTATTAAGTGTTAGGGTGCTTTTAAAGAATCCTTCGAAACGGAGAAGAAAATGTTGATAGACTTGAACCAGAAAACTGGTGAAGGAGACAACAACAAACACGAAACCATACAGAACATTCAAATTGTCTTGCCAGCCTACCAACAGATTAAGGGGCCATTGCTCACAGTAGCCACACTATAACCCGCGCTAAGCAGACTTTGTCATGAATGTCTTCATAAATTTATTTACACATATATGTTAATATGTTTAACTCATCCATACTGAATAGTTTACTAAATGTAAGGTTTCCTGTTTAGCTAATGTTATGCTAATGTCATATAAATGCCTCCATTTGCCTGGTGCTATTGTCACACAATGACTTGCTTGTCTAATTGTAATCTAGAAAATAATTCCATTAATCACAGTTTACATGTTTTTGGCATATTTTACTTGCACTATCGAAATTACTGTTATACACTTAAAACATTTATATGACTTTACAAACACACATTGATCATTGGCTTTTTAATTTCTATCAAAAGGGGAGTAAAATGATGAAATACACAAGAATAGAAATACATTATTACCTGTGTATTAGACTTTAGGTTTTTAAGGTTAAATAACTTTATGGTCAGAAGCTAAGCTTTCTTTTCCAATCCTTCAAGACTGAGATGGATGATACTGTACCTATGTGCCCTTGCAGGCAAAGTTTTCAAAGACTTCAAATCAACATCAACCAGTAACAGAAACCTATCGAGGAAGTCTCTCGCACCATTCAATATGGCGCCAAATGCTCATACACCAGGCACAACCCAGTTCTCCAAATATTTCCTAATGCTTTTATTTAGAAAGTAGTTTACACATCAAGTCCTTCTGTGAGAACCCTAAATCCAAAGAGGACTGTTTCATTTATGTTAGGTAGAATGCCCAGAGGGGACTGGGCAGTCTAACGGCCTGGAATCCCTACAGATTTTATTTTTTTCTCCAGCCGTCTGGAGTTTTTTTTTTGTTTTTTCTGTCCCTCTGGCCATTGGACCTTACTCTTATTCTATGTTAATTAATGTTGACTTATTTTGTTTTTTTATTGTGTCTTTTATTTTTCTATTCTTTATTATGTAAAGCACTTTGAGCTACTGTTTGTGTGAAAATGTGCTATATAAATAAAAGTTGCTGTTGTAAAATAAGGGACTTTTCTAATGGAAAAATCATGATTTATTCTTAGAATCATCTTTGTTTTTGACAAAAACTGCAGAAGTGCAAAAGATTTTATGTGTGTGATTTGTTTGGTTTAGTCAGTTTATGGTTCAATATAACAGTTTTTTTGTAATGCATGCTTTATATTTAAAATCAAGCTGAAAGAAATTGTATTCTAAGGGCAAAATGTACTGTATGCAAGACTGAGGTATTTATTTTAAGATCCAATACATAAATACATTTTCCACATAATTAATAACAGCTGAGCTATAGAAATGTATTCTATCATGATCATGTGAAAAATCTGTATGGAGATATCACAGCTTCAGGGATTTGGGCTTAATTTGTGTCTTGTCTGCAGTTGGCACTTGCTTCTCATGCACTCTTCTTTCTTTACACCCAAAAAGATGTTCTGGATATGTTAGGTAAAGTTGGCTAACATGGTGGTGTGCATCAGTGTACAGTACTGATTGCTGCCTTCCACTTCTTGCTAGTGTGAGAGGCCAGATGAGGCAGATACAGAACATAGGTCATTTTGTCTTTCTGATACCTGACACACAAAATGATACAATTAAGATGATCTTTGCATACATTGGATAAAAAGTTATAAACATTAAACATTAAATAAGCCCACTTCTAAATGACTACAGTATAAACAGGCTAATTAATTAACAAGCTTAAGATTTTGATGACCTATCTAAGTGCTGTGTTATATGCTCATATTACTGTATGTTATTATAGTCTAATTCTCTATATATACATATACATTAGATAAAACAGTTACAGGTGTTTTTTCCCTTATATTTTATTTTAGATTCTGTTTATTTTTTATGAGGCCAGCTGAAATCTCAAGTGGAACAAGTACCTATAGTGTAGTACACATAATAAACTCTGTACAGCCTTCATGTATTGAAGAAGCACCAATATTCTTTTGCATATGACAAAAAAACATTTGAAGGCATTGTGTTGCTTCCTTAAAAGTGCCATATATCATAGTTCCTTTCACTCTGTGGTTTGGTTTCTTATTGTGACCCTTAGTACTATAAATTCATGGCTTCATTAGATACATTGTGTATCATTCACTTTATAAACAGACTGCAACTCATTTCTGCAATCTGGTACAGTTTCAGTTTGTTTCTTGTGAATTATGGACCTTACATTTACATAATCTAGCACTTGTCCGTTTATCTTTGAATTAATTTATTATTTTTTACAACAAATTCCCAATACTCTTGAGCAAAACTGTTCATCTTAATTAAGGAGATTATTAAAGCATGTACATTTCATTCTTACGTGACAAAGCAAGAAAATCTGGAAGACACAGAAATGACCCTGAAGCTATTTCCCTACCTGTTTAATTTCTATGGCCCTTTGTTAGATCCTTACTGGAGTTTGCAGGAATATTATAAGAATGCATTGGTCAGCCCCACCTACAAATTGGCACTTCTTCTAAACTGTTGAATCAGTTTATTTCACTAACAATTTTTCTTTGTTCTCTCTTCCAATGGTAGAAAATGCAGTCTAAAAAACTGTGGTCATGTGTATGCCTCCTTTGTGTACAGTAATTGAAACCAACTCATTAGCCAATGGGACATACTATCTGCTTGAGATTTTTAGGAAGTGCTGCAGGAACATTTGTACTCACATGTTCTTGAAACATTCAGGACCCCTTTAAAGTGCCTAGCGTGTATTTATTGTACTACTTCTGCCAAGTCTCATCAGTGAAAAAATAAATAAAAAGGTATAACTGGGTTGGCAAAAACTACATAAGCCAGTGTGAGAAAGCCCTAAGAGGTGGGCTAACTCTTTACACCTAATTGCATTCCTCATGCAGGAGACAGCGCAGACTGTAGCACAAATGTAAACTGCCAGTTAATTTACTGCCACAAATTAATAAATCTAATAAATATACATTTAAGTTTACCTGACACCAAGAATGGGCAATGGAAACATTTAGGAATGGTAAGTAAGATGCCTCCTGCTGTCTATAAACAAAAAAGATGCATGGTTTTCTTCAGGAACCACCTAATGGAAAATATGAATTAGAGATACAAATTACACTAAACCTTTATTGTTGATTAGTTGATGGTCAAAATGAGTGACGTTAATTTATTTCTTCTTTGCATTTTTTGAAAAGCAACCACTAATAGGTAAATGTATTAAGATCAAATTGGTGTATATTTTCACAAAAATCAAGCCTATATAAACATAAAGATACTCTTAAGTATAACATGGCAGTATTTATGCTGTAATCTGGCAAAGGTTCCTGATCTTAGTTTAACCTAAACAACTTTCTATGAAGCAAAGCCTTTATAATTATTTTAATACACTATATGAAGGCTACTATACGTAATAAAAGTGATGAAAAAAGTTGACAAAATGAGCATGTATACCTATCCAGAGAGAAGCTGGATGCATAACATGGTGGAAATACCTTCTCATCAAGCATAGACATGGTGGAAACATGCAGGTAGGTTTTATCAATTCTTGTACCCCCTTCACAATCTCAATGCTACTAGCTCACTAATTTCTCTACTAATAGTATGTGTAGTAATATTTAATAATATTTAAGCATTGGTTTTAAGATAAAATAAAATAATGATGAAATTTTTCATTAATGGCTGTTTCTGTTAAAGGAAATTCATGAGTTTCCCCACTCTATCACATACATGTCTTGATCCTCAAAACAAACTCAAAATATCTTTGACCCTTGCAACATAATGAAAAGAATTACCCTAAAAGAGATAAAAACTCAAATATGCTTGTTGAGAGATAGATGCAAAAGAATGCAGCATTTAAATTAGCAGACTATTCAAAAATATAGAATGAATTAAAGCATTATAGTTGAAATCTCTCCCCTTTTAAAGGAGTAACAGTGTTCAACATAACATTTACAATTTTATACAGAATATAATTTTTAATTACTGTAAAAATTAAATTGCTGTTTATGCAGCAGCTAGACACTCTGATCTCCCGGGACCAAAATAAAGACTATGTAACAAGATAGACAGAAATGGAATTATACAAGATGGAATCGAAAAGCCCTGAATGCTACACTAAGACATAAAGTCGAACCCTTTCTATGTCCTAAGGTCATACTTTTGTATGTGTTTCAGTGCATTTTAAAAATGGTCTGTGCTTGTTACTAATTAAAACAATTTGGTCTGGGCGTAATATAGGAGAGGGAACATTGTTTACTTTGACAATCGGACTGGATATGGAAGTGCTTTCATTCAAATTTCAGTGGAAATAAATCAATAGTCATCCAAAAATAAGTAAGACTAGTGAAGCAGCAAAAACATTTCAACTAAGAAAAGACCTAACATATGTGCAAGGATTAAAATATTATACATAAGTCCAGATATTACATATGAACAATATAAATTTAGATAATTTTACTCTAGAACGCAGAACAAGACAAGGCGGTCCATTATCACCAATAATTTTTGTAACTGATATTCAATGCCTGCCTATCCGCCTATCTATATGGTTGTGCAATATGCACTTACAATATGATGCCAATATCTGAAACACAATAAAGCTGGGACAAAATTCTCATTTGTTTCCATATATCATGATTACTTCTTCCAGACCCCCTTAACCTGTAATAAGCTCATAGAAATTACATGGTACTTAGATTGTTAGACACCTCTCTGCTAACAATGGTATTGTATTCTTTGAACAATTACACTTCAAATACAATCTCCCGGTAGCACAGTACTCTCACTATGTGCAAGTTTGAAACTATCCAAGACAAAGCAAAACACTATTAAGTGCCTGCCTCGTATGTTTTGCAAATGACTTGCACTAAGATCAATCTTTGCTTAATTGACAAACAATTCTGGGTTTATATTTTCCTTATTTTCTGATAGAATCATTCAGAGTAAAACCAGATTGGACAATATTCTGTCAAGAAAAATCTGCTGTTAGGGTTATATCTCTAGACTGCTCACTTGTATTCAATTGGATGACTCCTATTCCATTACATTGCTTAGTGGGAAAAAGAAATGTTATTTTACATTAAAATTAGAAAACATGAAATTTTCTCTGCATGGTATCTTTTTTTAGATATGGCAATAATTTACTAATGTTGTATTAAAATAAACAACTCAGGCCTCTGTTAAACTTACTGATGTCCCAGCATATTAAGAAAACTATCAAATGTTGGGGTATTTGTTCACATTTTGTAGTTCTAAATATTGGGTAGGGAAGGGTTGATAATACTGCCTTGATGTGGAATGTATATGCTTTACAGTAATGTGATTAAAAAAATTAATAAAATATTTAAAAAAAGCATAACAGTGCCACAATGATCTATGCATAGTACCTTCAGAGTACAAATGAGCCATTAACGTTTTGGTAAACCATTAAAATAAACAACATATGTTTAACTTATTGGAAGAAGTTACAAGGAATGAAAATTGTTATTAAGTATCTTTTGTTTAACTAACTGAAATTTGGTCCCTTTTTTCATCTCTTAGGCCATTTCAAATTCATGTTGTATGAATGCACTTTAAAAAAGCTGTTATCAAACATCGGCTTCTGAAAAGAGAGGAGCTCTAAGGCAGTTTTATTTCAATGTGAAAATATAAGAAAATCAGTAGTTCTGATAAACAAAGTTTCTGAGACTACGCAGATAACAATACTGCATAGTACAGGCATGAAATAAAAGATATTTTTTGCAGATGTCATCACTGCTTATTGGAAAAGTGTATAAGCAGTTCTCTAAATGTGCAAAAATCACACCCAGCCATCCACTCTGGGCTCTTGCTGTGTCATATTTTTATTAAGAATACCCATCAGCTGATGTTTTCTGTTCCTCAAATTCTCTTTTTGTGCAAGCTACACATTTAAAGAATCAATTACAGGTAAAATTCAATTACAACGAATATCTAAATTTTCATTACAAAGAAGTATTTTTATGGTCCCGACAGCTTCCCTATATGACACGAGTCTATAGAAATCTTGTTACTACGAAGTACATTCAGCAGATACTTTCATTACAACAATGTGGACAAAAGACCTTGAAATGCCTGAATGAATCAGCCACAGAGCAGTTAGTTCTGTGGCCGCAGCTCAGTTGTGCACAACGATCCCCAAACAGAAACACTGAAATTTTTTTTTCTTTCTTCGAACTTTCCCTGTACTGTTTTTTTTTTGCCTTTTTGTTTCCTGTAGTTTTCAGTGATACCTTTTGCTTATTGCTCGTCAACATTTGAAAAACATCCATTGAAATTTAACTCATTGTCACCCTCCTATAGAAATGGCAGACACGAAAAAACGATAACAGGTCATATTAGAAAAAAAAACATTTTTTTGCAGCTCTCGATTGCGACAAAAAGAAAAAAGATGTTTAGCCATGGACACTGTCAACTTTCTTGAAAGACAGAGCAAAAAAAGAAAAATCTCGGGTTGCAAACGTATGTGAACTGCTGCATTTGAAGACATCGAAAAAGCAGTTTTTATATGGTTCAGTGATGCTCGTTCAAGAAACATTACTATTAATGCGGCACTCATTCAAGAAAATGCGAGGTTTGTAAACTCTCTTGGGACTTCCCCCAATCAGACAGCACGCCAAAGTGCGATCTCCGCGTCTGTACGGGGGAATAGCAGGCTCACAGCTATGCTGCGTCTCTCCGCCAAAGTAAACAGAAAAGCTCTTGATGGGTGATGCAAGTTTAGGATAGGAGCACTTACATTGTAAATGCAGATAACAGGATTACTTGGCCACTAACCTGGCCATGACCCAGCCTGACTACTGTGTCTGTGTATAGCAGATTGGCAGATCATGCTACAATAAATAACTGTGCTGTTGTTGTTTCAAGCTGAATAAAGCTGGTTTTGCTAAAGTACTAAGACTAAGCCTCGCGTTTTGGGGTGCAAGACAGGAACTTATAGCGCGACCCTGATCTTTTATGATTTGCTTCTATGGGGTTTCACTGCACCTCTGTGAGCCTGCTATTGCCCTGCCCCAGCAACAGACAATCATCCACAGATGCTGCAATCATGCTTCGGGACGCACTTCAGCATGTCATTCCCGTTGGGTTGGGAGTGGTGGGGATCCCAAAAGTGTTTAGAAACCTCACTATATGAAGAAGAAGAAAAGGATGATTCAGCTTCTGATTGATAACTGTGCTGCACACAACATGCTTCCACATTTAGATAATGTTTGCATTGAATTCCTCCCACCAAATTGCACAGCAGTGCTTCAGCCATTGCATTTGGGCATCACACCCTGAATGTGTATTAGGGCAAGGAAATGCTGAGAAAAATTCTCTTCAGCATAACTTGTAGGCAGGAGGAGATTAAAATTAACGCAAAAGAAGCTATTGAAATGATTGCAAATGACTGGACACAAGTTAAAAAAGCACTATAGTAACAAACACAGAATCTCATTACAATGAAATATTTTTTAGGTCCCTGGGAGTTCATTGTAACAGAATTTTACCTGTAGTTGCAAAATGTCAAGGAAATACAAATCTTACACATTAAGCAAATATAATGACACAACGTAAGTTTGAGCTTTCCTAAAAATCCATAAGACAGCTAACAGCAACTTTCTTAGCACACAGAAAATAAAATAAAAATGCTTCACTTTCTTTAAACACTAAGAAGGAAAAGGTAGCTCTATGTAGTTTTTCTAAAGTTAAGGAAAAATAAATACAACTGAAGCAATGCCCAATAAAAAGTTGAGCTTTAGTCAGATAAATTCACCTTCTAACAAAATCTAAGTAATAACATAAAATAAATTTTGCAGGCATTTTTGTTTTAACTCAATGCATACTTTCGTTATAATTATTTATTTTAAATGAGAAAATACATGTCACTTTCTGACCAATCCTGAAATAATTTTGCATAAAACCATAAAAATAACAATAACCCCATCTGCTGGTTGGTTACATTTTCATATAATATTGCAACTAAATGCATTGCATTTAGCATCCAAAAAAATGACCTTATTGTTAAACTTAAAGCTTAAAATGCTTCTGATTCCTTCCATATTAGAAATTTATTAGCAAAAAATGTAAATTTCCAAAAACTAAATTACATTTTCTTCCGGTTTCCCATTTATAGTGCTTTTGCATGACACCTTCCCTTACTACCTCCAAACATGGAGGACCTACACTGAAATGTAGTACACTGTACATCATCAAAATATGAATGTTAATATTCATAAAAATCACTTTATGAATAATCATGCAACAGACTAAGTATGACCACCCTATCATCTGAAAGGCTATATTTCACTTCTAGAAGTAGAACTTTTCATTATTTATGATTCTTGAACTCTCACTTTTAAGGCTTATAAATAGGCAGTTAGCACATGAGTATATCTCTATAGCATAGAAAATGGCAAAATTGCTGCAGAAAAATATCTACAGAGAAACAAAATCATGTGCAAGCAGTAAACCCATCTAAAACACACAGCTGCCCACAGGTCAACAAAGCAAATGGCTTCTAGCAACTCTTAAATTATATCTCCTATTTAACAACCAGCCCTAAGAGGTGGAAATTACTGAAACCTATTGCTCGGCAATTCTTAAAACTTTGAGTTTGAAAAAACAAAAGATTTATTAATTTATTTGGGATTTGAACTGGTTCTTTTTTGCAAATTCTAGTTTGGCTGCAAAGTCTTCTGGCTTTTCAAAAAAACGGACAAGGACAGGTTCATTTAGTAAGGAGGCAAGAATCTGTTCAAAAGCAAAGGACCACTCGATCTGCTCTTTTTTGACCTGGTTGGCTGGAGAGCTGTCTTTTAACTTGGATACCTCATCAACATTTGTTGATTCTCCTTCACCTTGAGTGGTAGACTCAGGCTGGCCAGTCAGTATAGGTGCTTTGCTAGTTTCAGCAGGAGAACTAGGCTTTTGCAGTCTACGACCCACTTCCTCCATTTTAAGGAGGAGACTTGTAACTGTCGCGATGGCTCTGTACAGAGATTCTTCCTCTGGATGTCCATGAAAGAGATTATAAAGTGTTTTGGAGAACTGAATAAATTGAGCCTAGAAAAAAAGCAAAGAGAGGTTGGTAGGGCTGTGAATAATACATCATAACATTGCATGAAATCATAACTTTCTCAAATCTAATTAATTCATTCAGAGTCATGGGCATTCTGAGTGTTGCCTGACAATACTGGGCAAAAGATAGAAACCAGCCCTGGATGAGACACCAGTTCATCGTGTGGTCCTCTCTCACACTCATCCACAAATAAAATAGAATACAATGAATAAGTAAAAATTGCATATCATATGAAAACACTAAGAATGTTATACTCAATGGTTTAAGTTCAATTTAAGAGATAATAAGAGTTCAATAAAGAGATTTACATATTCAATAGAGAATACATATTCAATATTTTTTAAGTAATATTAATACATTTGTACTGATTTGCTTGCTATTTAGTGTTGAGAATTGCCATATCATGGCTTCAAAAGGCTTCAGGAGACATTCATTTGGCAGATGTGTAGGCAGGACAAACAAAAACAGATAGATATCTTATGCACAGAATATGGCTTTAAAAAGGCTGTTAAAAGGTGATATTAGATTAGATTTGACAAACTTTATTAATCAAGGGGATATTAAATGCATTCACCAGCAGAAGTATAAAAAACAAAGATACAGGCTCACTGGACAAATAATAAAATCGATCAATAGCCTGACAGGTTACTAAACAAATACATAAATAAATGTATATTGTACATAAATTTAACAGTTAATTGACATCACTACCAAAAGCCCTCAACCAGTTAAACCACTTTACATACCCCAGCAATATGATTTTGTTGTTCACAGTTTTACCTGGTCCATTCTTGGTAAATCTTTAATACTTTCTTCCTTTTTGAGGAGCTCATCTTGCCATTGCTTGAGGTATGCTTGAAGGTCAATCTTCCCTTTCCCTGGTTAAGGACACAAAATTTATTTAGATGACACAATACTGCTATCACCTCAGATGATTGATCACTTGTCTTTTCTATAAACTTTCAGACAAAATATTTTGCAGTAATTCACAAAGAAATTACTCTAAACAGGATACATATTGTCAAACACACTTCACAGCAAAGTGGTTTAGGTTGACAAAAAGAATCTGAGCACTGTGTTTCCAAACTTTTCTGAATTAGAACTCATTACATCACACTTATGATGTAACACATAACTTATTTTGATACCCCCAACCATTACTAGATAATTTATTTCAACATAAGATGTAATAATGTTATTGATAAAAATACATGACTTCTATTATGGTCTTATAATCTAGAAACGAAGAACCTGTTGGATTACATTGAAGTGTTCTATTTCTTATGTTACATTTTAAGCATTAATAGTAAAATGGCACTTATTTGCCCCATATTATGTGAACATGAAAGATGACTGTTAAAGGAGATATGGTTGACTTGGGCTGTTAGAAATCAAGTCTTTATTTTGACATTTAAACATGTCAATATTTGAAACTGTTATTAACATGGTAAATCACTGAAATGTTAAGGTCCTTTTAAGCAACTTTTGAAATAATTTTTTACATGAAAAATTATTTAAGATACAAACACCTTTCACGACAAGGCTATTGAAATTGGTGAATGCACTATATTTTTTGCTGTGGGTATATAAAGTTATTAGTACAGTTGTGGATGTTTTTGAGGACTCAGGACTTGGAACATTTCAGTCAATAATGTTCAGGATTTGCGTAATAACCCCCCTCTGTTTTTCTTCTTTTACCTTCAACTGAGGTCTGTCCTTAATACACGTAGAGTCCTTCTATCTATTCCTCTTCTATCTCACCACCTTTTTAAATATCCCTTGTTCCCTATCTCAACCTATGGCAGTTTGGACAACAAATAAATTATATCATTTGGCTCATATATATTATTGGTGTCTGAAGTATTTAAACTGGACAGCTTCTTCATTTTAAATTATTTTCGTAATAGGACATTCAGTCTGCTTTATTCAACTTACTAGGTGAACTAGAGACATACAGACCAGCATTACATCGTATGTGGTGTTTCTTCTTGTAATTACTTTTACCATAGTGCAATACATCTGATTCCTAGCCCACCTGTTTTAGTGTAGCTGTTTTATTTTTTTGTGTGTTATTTACCTGTATCACCTTACACCATAAATACATCACACTCATCAAAGGGCAGTATTTGCAAATTTCAACATTCTGGAGTACTGCATTTATTTGGAGTGCATGGGCCAAAAGTGCATGCCCTACCACTTACAGCAGGTAAGGGGAGAAAAGGAAATATAAAGAAAATAGCAACTAAAGCAAACTATAAAACAATTCCTTTCAGTGTTAGGAAGACACTTACTGTGAGTTTGAGTACAACAGCAAAATTCTTCAGAAATATAACCTTAGTGCTAAACAAACCTGAATTTGAGAGGAGTGTTTTAGCTTATTGACTTTTTGTCAAATCATTATATACTGAAAACAGTAATTATTGAGGAGGAGCAACCTTGTTATTACAAATAGGCAAATTAGACTCTTAAGTACTTCATCACCAGAAGATCAAAAAATTCAGGCAAATATAAAATTCCTCTAAATCAAAACAAATACCTTTTTCTGGGCTTTTTCGAATTACTCCATCTTCAGCAATATCTGACAAAGGCACTGAAAAAAACAAATGCTCATGTTAATGACATAAACTTGTACCTAAAAGCTGATGAAAAACTATAAAACAATGCAACACTGCACAGTAAAGAACAGCATAGAGCAAAGATAAATAAATAAGCTGACCAGTGAAGCGACTCAGGTGGGTCAGATCTTCTTTAGTAAGACTGTTGCCCTTTGTAACATTAGGATTTTCTGTCTCTACTTCTGTGAAAGCTGTGAAAGCTAGAAGAAATTGTTGAAAGACATACAGAAAGAGAAAGAAAACTAGAATGAAGCAAAAAGCAAGACTGCAACAAGACTGGAAAAAGGAAAAGTCTTGACGGTTAAGAGAAGAATGAAAATATCCTGGGCAGGATGAAGAAAAGTGGGGGAACAAAACAGTCTCAAGCCAACTAAATTCATTTCAGCATCAGCAATCTTGTGAGTAGGAGAAAGAAAGAAAGAAAGAAAGAAAGAAAGAAAGAAAGAAAGAAAGAAAGAAAGAAAGAAAGAAAGAAAGAAATTCAAAATAAATGGCAAGAAGCAAAAAGATGAGCAAGAACAAATTGAACAAATGTTTATGGAAAAAGATGCAGATGTGTTCAAAAAAGATTTCAAAGGACTGACAAGAGGACTTTAGGACCTAGTATATATGGAATCAGAAAGACAGGAAAAACCTGAGAATTACATTTTTTTTATCATCTATTATAGTGCACATCTCAAACTTGCTTAAATGATATCACATTTCAAACCAATTGAGAAATGCAATTTCTTTATTTACAATAAAAATAAGTTATACAGAAAAGGCAAAAAATGAAAATAAAAACAAGGTATACTTCAAGGGATCAAATATATAATATTTAAATTACAGAAGGGAATGTAAGACTCTTCAGTTAAGATCTGAAAGAACAAAGTGAAGGAAATTTTCAAAAATAGATTGTTTATATACTTTGTATATATTTTATCAAGACTCTACATTTCTTAGCAAATGTATTACTATACCTTGATTTAAATGTAGTTTGAATAATAGCTTGAGCTTTTCTGTGAAGTTTCCATTATACAGAACATCTACAAATGTAAAAAATATA
Source organism: Polypterus senegalus (assembly GCF_016835505.1). Lineage (NCBI taxonomy): Eukaryota > Metazoa > Chordata > Cladistia > Polypteriformes > Polypteridae > Polypterus > Polypterus senegalus. Next base: position 104,888,098 of record NC_053163.1, on the reverse strand, counting down.
TTATTACAATTGGCACAGAACTTAGAAGAGTGTTTAGGTTAACTTTCTGTTATTTTGAAATTTATTGATAACACCTCTAAAAACAAAGTGTATTCAGTTTACTCAATAATCAATGTGGTTTATTTATAAGTAATAATAAAATAAATTAAAAATGAAATGTCTCCTACAGGGCTGTCAGTGAGATGAAAAATGAGTCAGCTACACTGTTGTTTGCATAATAAACTCATAACTAGTTTGTATTAAATGAAACCAAAACAAAATCTAAACAGAAATCTCCTACAAATGTGAAAAATTATGCAAGACATTTCTGTTTGACAACTGGGCAAAATAACAATAATACTGATAATTTCAATGATTATTAGAGGTGCTGCAGTGTTAGTCCTTGAAACTTATTTTAGTTTATAGATGATCCTAATTGGACCTGATGAGTCCTTTACAATGCATCTTCATCCTAAGCGTGGAACAGGGGAGAGTCCCGAGGCTTTGGAAAACATCTTCCATCACCCCAGTCCCAAAGGTACCACGTCCTAGTGAGCTGAATGACTTCTGGCCTGACGCTCTGACGTAACATGTGATGAAGGCCATGGAGCGGCTGCTGCTTCACCACCTGAGGGCACAGGTCCGCCACGCCCTCGCCCCTCTGCAGTTTGCATACCAGGTGAAGGTGGGACTGGAGGATGCCATCATCTACAGTATATGCTATACCGATCCCTCTCCCACTTGGACAGAGGAAGTGGTGCTGTAAGAATTATGTTTCTGGACTTCTCTAGCGCCTTAAACACTATCCAACCTCTGCTCCTTAGGGACAAGCTGACAGAGATGGGAGAAGATTCATACCTGGTGGCATGGATCGTAGACTATCTTACAGACAGACCCCAGTATGTGCGTCTCAGGAACTGCAGGTTTGACATTGTGGTCAGCAGGACAGGAGCGCCGCAGGGGACTGCATTTTCTCCGTTCCTGTTCAGCCTATATACATCGGACTTTCAATACAACTCGGTGTCCTACCACATGCAAAAGTTCGCTGATAATGCTGCTATCGTAGGCTGCAACAGGCGTGGGCAGGATGAGGAGTATAGGAACCTAATTAAGGACTTTGTTAAATGGTGCGACTCAAACCACCTACAACTGAACACCAGCAACACCAAGGAGCTGGTGGTGGATTTTAGGAGGACCAGGCCCCTCATTGACCCCATGATTATCAGAGGCAACTGTGTGCAGAGGGTACAGACCTATAAATACCTGGGAGTGCAGCTGGATGATAAATTGGATTGGACTGCCAATACTGATGCTCTGTGCAAGAGTGGACAGATCCGACTATACTTCCTTAGAAGGCTGATGTCTTTCAACATCTGCAATAAGATGGTGCAGATGTTCTATCAGACGGTTGTGGCGAGTGGTGTGCTGGGGAGGCAGCATAAAGAAGAGGGACACCTCACGCCTGGACAAACTGGTGAGGAAGACAGGCTCTATTGTAGGCATGGAGCTGGACAGTTTGACATCCGTGGCAGAGCGACGGGCGCTGAGCAGGCTCCTGTCAATCATGAAGAATCTACTTAATCCACTGAACAGTATCATCTCCAGACAGAGGAGCAGCTTCAACACACACTGCTGTCAACATCCTGCTCCACTGACAGACTGAGGAGATCGTTCCTCCCCCACACTATGTGACTCTTATTGTCTGTTATACCACCATTTTTATCACTCTTTTTTTTTTTGTGTGTGTTTTTTCTGTCCTCCCAGCCATTTGGACCTTCTGTGTCACTTAGTATTGCCTAATTTTATTTTTTAGAAACTTTTCTTTCTTCATCTTGTAAAACACTTTGCACTATACAATTTGTATGAAAATGTGCTATATAAATAAATGTTCTGAATGCAGAGAGCTGTTGTAAGAATACTGTTCCTATCACAGTATATTTTCCTACTATTAGTACTCAAATCTGGGGAAGGTTACAGAAAAATTTCTGCTGCTTTGAAGGTCCCAATGAGCACAGTGGCCTCCATCATCTGTAAGTGGAAGAAGTTCGAAACCACCAGGACTCATTCCTAGAGCTGGCCGGCCATCTACACTGAGCGATCGTGGGGAGAAGGGCCTTAATCAGGGAGGTGACCAAGAACCCGATGGTCACTCTGTCAGAGCTCTAGAGGTCCTCTGTGGAGAGAGGAGAACCTTCCAGAAGGACAACCATCTCTGCAGCAATCCACCAATCAGGCCTATATGGTAGAGTGGCCAGACGGAAGACACTCCTTAGTAAAAGGCACATGGCAGTCTGCCTGGAGTTTGCCAAAAGGCACCTGAAGGACTCTCAGACCATGAGCAACAAAATTCTCTGGTCTGATGAGACAAAGATTGAACTCTTTGGTGTGAATGCCAGGCGTCACGTCACTCTTGACCTCAGACTGGGGCGACAGTTCATCTTTCAGTAGGACAACGACCCAAAGCACACAGCCAAGATATCAAAGGAGTGACTTCAGGACAACTCTGTGAATGTCCTTGAGTGGCCCAGCCAGAGCCCAGACTTGAATCCAATTGAACATCTCTGGAGAGATCTTAAAATGGCTGTGCACCGATGCTTCCCATCAAACCTGATGGAGCTTGAGAGGTGCCGCGAAGAGGAATGGGCGAAACTGGCCAAGGATAGGCGTGCCAAGCTTGTGGCATCATATTCAAAAAGACTTGAGACTGTAATTGCTGCCAAAGGTGCATCGACAAAGTATTGAGCAAAGGCTGTGAACACTTATGTACATGTGATTTCTCAGTTTTTTTCTTTTTAATAAATTTGTAAAAACCTCAAGTAAACTTTTTTCACGTTGTCATTATGGGGTTTTGTGTGTAGAATTCTGAGGAAAAAAATTAATTTAATCCATTTTGGAATAAGGCTGTAACATAACAAAATGTGGAAAAAGTGATGTGCTGTGAATAGTTTCCGGATGCATTGTAAATAGAAGTGAGGAAAATCACAAGTGGAACCTATACTGTATTATTTACTTTAATTTTGAATGTTCTGTAAATGAAATGGTGCATGCCATTAAAGATATTAGGATATATTCTTAAAGATATTTAAAAAATTAATTACATCATCCTTTCATTGTAAAGGACAGATGAGTAAATATTTATTCATTTTGATCATTTTTGTGTAGAATGTAAGAAAACAGTCAGTGATTTCATTAGAGGTGGTATAATTAAAGTGAAGACTAAACTTGCCAAAGACAAAACTTACCAAATCCACAGCAGAACTCCCTGAAGTTAATGAGGCCATCTTGATTTTCATCTTGAAGGTAGAACATTCTCAAGCCAAGATCGTCACCATTGGCTTTACAAGACCAGGGACTCAAAAGACAATAGAGTGCTAGGAACTGCTGGCAATCTAACTGGTATTGCTCCAGATATGGTAAGCTGGGGTCATGATGCTTCAGAGATGGGCTGGCTGCAGTCCAATAGCAACTCAAGAAATGCTGCTTCTACAAATATGAGAGGACAAGGAGACTGCTTAACCTAACCTTTAAAGTGTGTAGATAAAACACTTAAAAATATTGTGTCTTAAAAGATACAAGATTTATGTCAGTCTTTCAGATTTGAGATTCTCCAGGAGTTATTCAGATACAAAACAGATAAAGCCTGATTTCTCCTTTCTCACAATTTACAAAGTAACTGTGATTTGGACAACCTATGTTGAATCCACATGGGTCACATGCTAAATGTCTTCTGCATGAGTATGAATGGTAAAATCTGGGCATTTATAAAGTGACACAGTACTCAGAATGAAGCAACAAACAAATGAGTTCCGGTCTGCACAGCAAACATCTTTACTGTATATTTGAAAACAGCTAAGCTCCTCATTAAATTATATGCTAGACTACTGTCCTAATATTTTTATTCCAAAGGAGAACAAATTGAGACATAATACTTATACTTGTTGTGTAAATGTAATCAATCTAAAATATGTAACAGAGATGTATATAAAAAATTAGTATGCGATGGTCCATAAAGTACTTACATGTAAACTGTATTTTAGTGATACTGCAGGAATTCACTCAACAGAAGATTTTATAATATCTCTTTATTATATACTGTAAAAAACTTTGATGCAACAAGCCTTTTTAGGAGACATGACCTTTTGGAAAAGATTTTTTTCAAGTCCCGTGAGACAAGCATATTGCCATGAGATTCTTTCAAGTCACGCCGTTCTATCAATCATTTTCAAACAAGACGCTTTCCTCTCAGTCTTGTGAATGCTTTTGTCAGACACAATTCCTGCACTCTCAGCTCTTATAAATTTAAACATTTTCCTCACTTTTAGTTCCTAATTAAAGAAGATGTATTATGTCCAAATCTTACTAAAGTATTTCATCACGAAGGGCTATCAACAGAAAAAATGAGTAAACGGGCAATCCTAGCACCTACAAACAAGAAAGTAAAAAGAATCTACGCCAAAAATATCGATCAGTAACATGGGAAATTGCTTAAATGCGTACCAATAGACTATGTATGAAACAGTTGGTGGTGATCATGCGGAAGATGAAAACAACAAATTACAATATCACGAAGAATATCTACAACTAACCTCAGAGCCAAACATTCGAAAAAGTCGTTTTATTTAATACAGAGAAAGAAACGAAATTCCATCACGGCCGTTATATGTTGCATCTATGCAAATGTAACACTTCAAATGAAAATTAAAACCTGTTTAAATTGTACATCTGCATCCTCATATACGAGCAGCAGAACCACAAAGAGGCTAGCGCATAGCGCTGGCCTAGGAGGTTGGCGAGTGAAGCGAGAAGGGGGCAAAGCCCCCTAGTAATACAAAAGATTGTACTGTGTATTAATATACTGTAGTATCAAGTACATTAATGTATATAATATGCATTATGTACATAAATAAATGTACATTAAAACGGATGGGAAACTGAATTAAATTAACAACTTAAATAATTAATTTGATAATAAACACATTTCGATGAAATGAAGTAAATATGCTGCATAGACAGATAGATTAGTAGAGGGGTGACTTAATGCCTTTGTTCACATTGACCATTTACAGATCTGGGTTTTTGTTCATTTCTTTCTCTTCACCATCCAGGATGTGGTCTGGTAGGGCAAACCAATTGTCAGCTATCTTCACTTATGCATTAATTTGAATGAGTATGTTTATATTGCATAAATGTATATTTAAATAAATTATGTATCTAAAAAACTACCAATGCAAAAAATTTGTAAATCAATAGACCCAGTCCCATGACTAATTGGAGAAGACTGCAAAATTCTTGGTTAAATTAAACAGTTTCTACACGAGTTACCATTGAACATAAGTCAAAATATTTTTGTAAAATGTGGGAATAAGTACTGGACCAAACTGGATCATAAATATTACGCCTGGAGTCTGTAACAAAACAAATATGATGTAACTTGTGTGAAGAAGGTAACTTTTGAAAACAATTTTAAGGCTTGAAAATCTATTTGGATTTTTCATAGACAAACACACATACTAACACAGACAACGCCATGACAAACCATGACAACATCAACTTTTCTTGGCAATTTGATCATCGTAGAATCAGAATCTGAACTTAACTCAATACAGAATTTTTTACCTCTTCACTAAACTTCCATTTATGTTGAAATAAATAACAAAATATAGTTTAAACAACACTAGATTTTGACACAATTTTTTCTTCTTGGCACATTTGGGAATTTGTGCATTGCAGCTGTTACATCATTTGCACTTTCTTGTTTATTAACTGTCAGACAAGTGTTACATTTTAAATGTTTTGTATAAATTGAAATCAGAACTAGATGCAAGCATTTTCTCATTTAAATCAGATTTTACTGCAAGATCTTGCTTAAAAAATGGTTAATATTCTGAGAATAATATTTTGAAAAAAGGAGGTAACTTTAAAATGCTCCTACCATATGCCACTGTGATACTGCATCTGATTGTATATGTGTGAATTCAACATGTAAACTTTATCTCTTGAACAGAAAAATCAAAGTATGTATTTTACCTTAAACAATTCATACAAGTCTTCAAGTTCCTGTACACCAAACTTCAGTTCCTGGGAGACAACCCGCAACTGGCAAACACAAAATATGGGAAATCAGCAGTGCTCACAAAACTTTTATGATGAGCAACACTGTCAAAAGGTTAACTTGCTAGAACAAATGCAAACTATAAAAATTCTGTAAATATAAAAAAATACAAAAATTCTGAGGCACAGGAAAAAACTTACTACATTCTGTTTTGTAGTGTCTTCAAGTGTTTGTATGACATACAGTCGATTACTCTTTCTCATGCTGTCCACCTCCTCAGATCGTATATTACCATATTTCTATAGGAAAAAAGAATATACTGTAAAATGCTGGTTTTCCATTTCCAGAAGTACTACTGACCTCTGTCCTTTTTATTGGTGGAATACAGAAGGTACTTTCATCCATTTTTAATGGCTTATTATGTTACTTAAAGCTGACGTTTAAGATGTGCCCCAAACAAACTTGTTTTAGAAACAGCAGCAAGGAAAAGGGTTAAAACATATTGTCATTAATTAAGGGCCACTTATTAAATCCTAATAAAATAAGAAATAAAACAAATTCTGCAGTCTCATTGATCCTTGGGTTTTAACATTCCTTTCCAAACAGTGGTGTGGCTTTTCCCTATTTTTCCCTATGTTGAGCTAAACACATAGTCATAAAATCTACAGTACATTCCTCTATCAATTCCATCTCTCTGCAAGAGATTCCACTTTTTTGTTATATGTTGATTAGTGCATGCAAGGTACAATTGCACTGTACTATATACATGATCCTTTCAACCTATTTCATCTGTTTTGCACCATTAAACTCCTAAATATTTTCGCCACAGTCACAATAAAGACGTCTCAAGTTGCTATAAGCAAGAAGCACTAATCATATCATATACAGTGGTGTGAAAAACTATTTGCCCCCTTCCTGATTTCTTATTCTTCTGCATGTTTGTCACACAAAATGTTTCTGATCATCAAACACATTTAACCATTAGTCAAATATAACACAAGTAAACACAAAATGCAGTTTTTAAATGATGGTTTTATTATTTAGGGAGAAAAAATCCAAACCTACATGGCCCTGTGTGAAAAAGTAATTGCCCCCTGAACCTAATAACTGGTTGGACCACCCTTAGCAGTAATAACTGCAATCAAGCGTTTGCGATAACTTGCAATGAGTCTTTTACAGCGCTCTGGAGGAATTTTGGCCCACTCATCTTTGCAGAATTGTTGTAATTCAGCTTTATTTGAGGGTTTTCTAGCATGAACCGCCTTTTTAAGGTCATGCCATAGGATCTCAATTGGATTCAGGTCAGGACTTTGACTAGGCCACTCCAAAGTCTTCATTTTGTTTTTCTTCAGTCATTCAGAGGTGGATTTGCTGGTGTGTTTTGGGTCATTGTCCTGTTGCAGCACCCAAGATCGCTTCAGCTTGAGTTGACGAACAGATGGCCGGACATTCTCCTTCAGGATTTTTGGTAGACAGTAGAATTCATGGTTCCATCTATCACAGCAAGCCTTCCAGGTCCTGAAGCAGCAAAACAACCCCAGACCATCACACTACCACCACCATATTTTACTGTTGGTATGATGTTCTTTTTCTGAAATGCTGTGTTCCTTTTACGCCAAATGTAACGGGACATTTGCCTTCCAAAAAGTTCAACTTTTGTCTCATCAGTCCACAAGGTATTTTCCCAAAAGTCTTGGCAATCATTGAGATGTTTCTTAGCAAAATTGAGACGAGCCCTAATGTTCTTTTTGCTTAACAGTGGTTTGCGTCTTGGAAATCTGCCATGCAGGCCGTTTTTGCCCAATCTCTTTCTTATGGTGGAGTCGTGAACACTGACCTTAATTGAGGCAAGTGAGGCCTGCAGTTCTTTAGACGTTGTCCTGGGGTCTTTTGTGACCTCTCAGATGAGTCGTCTCTGCGCTCTTGGGGTAATTTTGGTCGGCCGGCCACTCCTGGGAAGGTTCACCACTGTTCCATGTTTTTGCCATTTGTGGATAATGGCTCTCACTGTGGTTCGCTGGAGTCCCAAAGCTTTAGAAATGGCTTTATAACCTTTACCAGACTGATAGATCTCAATTACTTCTGTTCTCATTTGTTCCTGAATTTCTTTGGATCTTGGCATGATGTCCAACTTTGGAGGTGCTTTTGGTCTACTTCTCTGTGTCAGGCAGCTCCTATTTAAGTGATTTCTTGATTGAAACAGGTGTGGCAGTAATCAGGCCTGGGGGTGGCTACGGAAATTGAACTCAGGTGTGATACATCACAGTTAGGTTATTTTTTAACAAGGGGGCAATTTCTTTTTCACACAGGGCCATGTAGGTTTGAATTTTTTTTCTCCATAAATAATAAAAACCATCATTTAAAAACTGCATTTTGTGTTTACTTGTGTTATATTTGACTAATGGTTAAATGTGTTTGATGATCAGAAACATTTTGTGTGACAAACATGCAAAAGAATAAGAAATCAGGAAGGGGGCAAATAGTTTTTCACACCACTATATAAGTTGACCACTGTCCTCTGGCAACTTCTACATGCACAAATCAGCTGCTCACTTGTTTATGTTTTCACCTGTGAGGGCACTAGTTGCTTTACATTTTGACTGTGTTTGAACACACGCTTGTCAACTGCCTTTAAAGCATTCTTTGGCTTTCTAACACTGCATAGCCCAACACAAATCTTTAAAAGTGACTTCTGCAACAGTTCACCTGAAAGGAATCTTAAGCTACAAACAACAAAGTGAAAGAAATATTTTCACAAATAAACGTGAACCTCATAAGCTTCTCTGATCAAATTAGTAATATCAACTTTTGGATGAAGCTTCTTGCCGTCATTTCCAGTTGGAGCCTGCTGTACAGTAGGAGGCAAAGGGCTATCTTTGTTGGTCACATTATCAAAAAACCTGCAAAGACACAATATCAAATAATCATGTCATTTTAACTATTTCAGCACTTTAATATTCTCTTAGAAAAAATAACTATATGATGACTGAAATACAATAGGTCTTCTGCAAATTCTACTGAAATATAGAAAAATGAAAATATGTGGTTAACACAAATACTAGGTGTCATGAAAAGGGTGACAGCTGAAACAGAGATAAAAATGTCTTTGACTAATTTTACATACAATTCTTAAATATAGTACATTTAACAAGACTGACAGGCTAGAGAGATTTCTTAAGTTGCTAGGCATAATGAGTAAATATACTTAAGCTAGGCAATTAGTATAGACTAAGAGACTAGATAAGAAAAGCTGTTAAATGTCCACAGTAAAAAATAACTCTCATGGCCTCTTTACTGGGTGTTTCAAGTACCCAGAGTGCACAGTTAATGATCCCCAAAGTTTTTGTTAACTCGAAACAGAAGACTGGTGTGCGACTAGGATGATGGCTCTCAATTGTAAAATTAATAGGAAAATAAAATATTGGTAGACACGAAGCATGTCAAAAGTCACAATAGATAAGCTCTTACCCAAATGAATTAAAGCAGAAGACAAGCTAAATGAAATTCACAACAAATTGGACACTCTAGAGATAATGGCTGTTCAAACACTTTATAACTAAAAATGGCCTGGTCGGACAAAGCCCAGTTTTAATTTGTCAGTAGATTGTATAATCAGAGTAGAAAGTCATTGTGGCTGGTTCCAGTACTGCTTAGTGTAGGTTGAGGGATGTGAGAAATAGGAAGGCATTTACTCACAATATTTAGCCTGAAATGGGTACACTGAGTCAGGCATCTCAATTTTCGAAATATTTTGCTATGTGATGATTATGGAATTCAGAAGCATGACTGAGAGACCCTGCAGCTTCATATAAAGCTATATTATTATAAAGGGTGAGACTACTGAAACTGAGACAGCTGGTGAGTTACTACATGAAATAGCTTAAAGATTAAGATAAAAAACAAAACTGTATACTGAAAAATAGAACTGACATTAAAATCAAGTAAACAGCTACACCCCAAACAGTTTCATAGTGGCCATAAAGAAGTATAGACTACTAAATGATGTTACTTTTGAAAAGGTGGACTTTCCAAAAAGTGATGGGATTTCCATATGAAGTAAACAATGAGGATATTGATTAACAAATCAACATACTCTGTAACCTATATAATTTCAAGAAAACAAGTACAATTTGCCTAATTCCTTCAATTTAAATGATTAGGAGCAAATGCACACATGAGGAAGATATTGCTGTAGCTAGACAGAAAGAAGCATGTTTGACAAGGTAAAAGCAATGAGCCTACCATTCTAGCTAGCTACAAACCAAGACCCAAGCCAAGGAGAGAAACAAAAAGCCCTACGGACACCTTCTGCATTTGAATGCTTGTTTTGCCCATGGCTTATAATCCATCTATTTGGGAAGTATCCTAAAATATTTAACTAATCCTGTTACATATAAAACTTTGTCATAATTTGTAAGAACTGAAATATTTAATTTTATTAATAAAATTTTAAAATACCATAGTTTTGTAGTCTTTGTTATTACTCTTCTTGGGTATTGTGAGAAATGCACTCATTATAAATACAGTCATTCCAGTTAAAAGGTCCAAGAGGTGCAAATGTACTTATAGGGTAAAAATGAGGTCACCTTGGTGTCCAGTAGAAGGACTTTCAGAAAAGGTATTATCCTAGGTGTCTGGGCTGGCAGTTCTTAGGGGAGATATACAAAAATAAAACAATTGCTGTGACTCATATTTAGCCCAAAATATTGAGAAGTACCCTCAAATATTTAAATGTTCTGGTTGATTAAGTGTTACATTTTACTAGAGGTTGTAGTATTTTAAATGCTTAATTCTGTTGATTAAATTTAACAAGACCATAGTTTTATTAAAAAATATAAATTCTGCCTGGCATTATTCTGTCTTGGGCACTGTGAGAGGTGCACTCATTATTAATATAAAGACATTCAGATTAAAAGGAGACTGGGGACTGAGACAAAATCACTGCTGTGATTCATATTTAGTTGAAATATAAGAGAACAAATTTCAAACCACTAAATACTGATTTAATTTTTGTTTAATGTATGCTTAACTTAATGTAATGTAGCCTTAAAGCTCAGTTAAAAAATGATACCATAATATGAATTCAAACAGATCTGTTATGACTCCAGGGAATTTTTAATGTAAGGTTCTTACTTATTTAGAATAGTGACAGCCTCTGCATCATCACGACAAGTGAGTAGCCGGTCCATGTTGTAGTCAAGCACAGCTAGACCCAGTTGCAGGATTGCTTTAATGCCATCATAGAAGAAGCAATCAACCACATTGACTGCACTCTCAATCGGGAGAACACTAATGAAGAGGGTCAGAAACCAGGACAGTGAAACTGAAGAGAAGAATGTCATGTCAGTCATGTGTTCTGTCAGCTGAGGCAGACGGTCCCGGATCAATTCTTCAAACACTGCCTGATCTACCAATGCACCTGTAGACAAATACAATAGAAACACATAATGTGAAAAAAAAATCTGTAAATTAAGCATCTGCAGTGTGTTGCCCTTTTCCACAATTATCTAAACCAGAAAGCTCAAAATAATGCTAAAATTAATCTGAAGGTCCTCTGCTTATTCTGAAGATGGCCAGGAGCTAACTAACTTTTTTGTACTCCACTGGTGAAAGGGTTTCAAATTATAAGACAAACGGTTCACTTGGATTTGTTATCGAGTGGGTAAATTTGAGTGTGATTTTGATGAGTTTGGACATTTCCTTTATTCAATTTTTAGAAACTATTAATCATAACATATTATTAACTCTTAACTGAAATTATATGCAAAAACATTTCTCAAAATGTATATGATATTTATATGGAGCAGGGTCCTTAAGAAGCAATTATAGAGCCAACACAAATAAAAACTTCAGGACCCGAAGTAGCATACAAATTTTACTACTATAGGAAAGGAAAAGACCCTCAGAACTTTAAAAGAAGATATTTAATGCTATAATACTATAATGATTTGGGGATGCTTTAGTGCTTCTAAAGAATTATTTTCATCTTTACTCATATGGTCTCATTATAGCTGTCATCACCTCCTGTTGGAAGCCACAGCTTCTGTTGCTCCTTGTGAAGAATATTTCTCTCTGTCTGGAGTGATGCCAAGAGCAGAAACAAATTGAATTGTTGAAAGGAAACAGAGAGTTGACTCCACATAAGGTAAGAAAAAAGGAGTGTCTATAATGCAAAATACAGATGAATTTGCTCTTATTGTGGGTGTACGTATCCCTTGAAACAGAATCTCCATTTGTCCAGGGCCGGTTGTTGCCTTATGCGTGATGTTGCGGAGATTGGCTCCATCCATAAACAACTCTTTTTTGTAATAAACAGGTTCAGGAAATGGGTCAATGGATATATGGATGGATATTAAAATGATAAAACGGGGGACTTTTGAAAATAGAAAACCACACCCTTGCTGAAGTAAAACATCTACAAACTACAGAGCTTACCAATGATCCTGCGATTGAAATAATCTGGCAACATCCGCTCACAAACAGCTACTAGAAGCCAGAAGGCCTCTTCCTCTTTAGCATAAAGGAGAAGAACAGATGTCAGGATGTTCATTGCCTGCAGGAGAAATAATGGAATAGAAATTAACATACCTGTATGATAACAAAATGTGAAGGAGATTCTGATATAATGTTTCACACATACAAGTTAATTTGATAACTGCAGATCATATAAAGTTTACTCAAAAAAACAGGTGAACTTAGGTGAACTTTATAATAACAAAATAAAACATACAATTGGTTTAACTACCAATAATGTTCTTGTCCTTTACTCAGTGTGACATATACCTTATTACCTTACACAATTCAGGTTTTCCATTATAATGTAAAAATATTTTTCAGCACTTTATCATGTTTAAGATGCAATTGCTTTTTTGTGCATTCTTCACTGTTACATATAAGCATGGCATCATAACACGCATGCAAAGGCACAAATTGGGTTTTCTCATTGTTTTAAAGAAGAAATGATTGTATTATGGGTGGCAAGGTGGCGCAGTGGTAGTGCTGCTGCCTCGCAGATAGGAGACCCGGGTTCACTTCCCGGGTCCTCCCTGCATGGAGTTTGCATGTTCTCCCTGTGTTTCCTCCGGGTACTCTGGTTTCCTCCCACAGTCCAAAGACATTCAGGTTAGGTGGATTGGCGAGTCTAAAAATTGTGGATGTGTGTGTCCTGCGGTGGGTTGACGTCCTGCCCAGGATTGGTTCCTGGCTTGTGCCCTGAGTTGGCTGGGATTGACTCCAGCAGACCCCCGTGACCCTGTGTTCGGATTCAACAGGTTGGAAAATGGATGGATGACTGTATTATTCACATGCTTTTAGGTCACATTGACAGTCTACTTTAACTTCAGTTTTAGCTCTTGTTTTATTCTGTAGAAGTATAAGCATTTTATGGTTGTTAACTGCCAGACATTGCTTTTACCTCTGTGTTTCTTCTTCCTTTATTTCCCTTACACTCTACCATATTATAATTACTCTATTTTCTTATTTGTTGTTGATTTTACTGATGTAAAGCACTTCAGTTAACTTTTAGTTGCTTTAAATGTTCTATATAAATAAATTTGACTGTGACTTTATCTCAAAGCATTTCCCTTACTGGTGTTCTGTTTCACCAGTTTCCTCCACATAGGAGGAATAGGACCTTAAAGTAAATATAAAAAAACACCAAAGACAGAAACCAACTAGAGAAGACTATATAATTTAAGCACAAATGTGGACACAACTGTACACAGTGACAGACTGCAAAATACCCAACAGACATTGCCAGGCATATGCACTAGGTAAACTTGATTTCAATACATCTTTTCCCAAACACAATAAGGCCTCTACAAATGCGAAATCAATATAAACTGAAAATATAGTGTCCTTCTCTCTTTTACCAATTGGCCTTAATTTATTGCCTAATGAGTTCAAATCCCAAACCTGAAAGTTTTCTATGTGAAGGTTGTATATTGTCTGTGTGAGTCTTTCTTTGGGTACTGCTATTTAGATTTGATAGCACCATGCTGATGGTGTATATGCCCAAAAAGAAGAAGCCTATGATTTCAGTCTGTAACAGCCAGTATAAAGTTTGGGCGCATATTAGCCAGCAAAAGCTCTGTGAAGAAGCTGTCTGTTTTTACAGTCCTACCTTTGTCCAGTTGTTACCTCTGCACCATTCAAGAATATGTGTAAACTCCCTGTCAATTGACATTTGAGCTTGAGTTTTTAACTCATTGACAGCAACATGTAAACTGAATGCTTTTTTTTTCTTTGGTTCTTGAATAAAAGCACAAGTGTTTATTTGATATTTGCACTAAAGTCTTCACACATTATACACTTAATGTCATTATTAGTATAACATGGAAAATGTTTCTGCTTTAGGTACGTGTTCAGCATTTCTTGCATTTCCTTTCATCCTACACTTACCCAGATCTTTGTAGACACAGAACACACATGACATGCATGTATTCCAAATAATGAAATACTGTATTATTTACCCTACAACTCCAGGCACCCCACACACAGATATGGAGCCTTGGCTTGATTACGAGTTTTTTCGTAGGCTTCAGTAATTCTAGTGTTAAACATATTTAAAAGTGTAAACTCAAGTACAGATATATTAAACAGGCAAAGCAGCTAAATTGCTGGACTTCAAACAAAAAGTTATTTTATGCTATCACTGCCTGCACATCATTGTGTCACCCTATATATGCAATCCATAATAATGATAACTTTTGATGCAATTACATTTTTATTTAATCAAAGAATTGAAATGAGCATTTAAAACCAGCATTAAATCAATATAGATAAACTAAAAAGCCCTTTTGGTGCTCTTTCTCATTTCCTCTTCAACATCTGTACACTACCAATGACAGCTCTGTGCTGAGAGAAAAGGTAACTAAGCAAAGTGCTAGGGTAGCCATAAGAGAGGGTAACAGCAAGACCACTATGTTAAAAACTAAAAGGCCAAGAGAAAGACCAAAAGAATTAGATGATCTCTACATTGGTGATCACCCCATTTCCAATTAGCTGTATCAATAAAAACCACTTCTTAATATTGTAATTGGATGGCCCATTATTTTGCGATGCAGAGTATTTAAGAAGGACCAGATTATGGAAATAATCTCTTATAAAAAGGAGAATCAGTGATTTCATGAGAATACTGATTTTTAAATGTGTCCGTGTCTGCAAAGGAGCTGGTCGATATGGAGTGTCAGGTGGGGTTTTAAAGACCAGTGCTGTTATTGACATTTTTAAAACCCAATTGTATATGCCCAACAGAGAGAATCAGTGTTTCCCAAATCTTCAAAAAGACAGCAGTCATCCTGGAACTAAAGAAAATAAAAGTAGGCCCTCTTACAAATTACTGACCAGTGGCACTCAGTCCCTTTCTGATTAAACGCTTTGATAGACTGGTGCTAAGGCACATTAAAAATAGTGCTCAAGATAGTTTGGACAGCAGCCACAAAGGATGATACTTTATACAATCTTGGCAGACCTTGATTAAAAATAGCTATATCAGAGTACTGTTTTTTTAGACTGCAGCTTAGCATTGTACACTATTATTCCATCAAGTCTGATTAACAAGTTCCACTGTTTGTACCTGAATTTTAGATTACCTAACTAGCATATCCCTCAACCTCTCCTCATTGTTTCTTAACACAGCCACACAATAAAGTAGTAAGCTAAACCACCTGTAGTACCCTTTGTTCTGCTATGATTGTGTGGCCAGACATAACCCCAAGGCAAACACTACATTTCTTGATTACACCACTATTGTTGGTCTGATCATCAGTAATGATGAGACAGCTTACACCGAAAAGACAACAATCTACACTTAAAAATCAGCAAAGCCAAGGTGATGGGCCGATTTCATGAACCAGTAGACAAACAATACTTGGGTTTATACTGGAAATTTACTATTCCTCAGTGCTATTAGTCTGTTAACTATAAAGTAATAATTTCCTTGACCAGTGACCAATGCAACCACTGAAAATATCATTAATTTTGCACAAGTGACCCTGTCTTCTTATCTTATTGCTTCTTGATCTGCCCTAGAAATGTTATATATATTTATATTTGATACTAATTTATGCATTTGTTTTTAATCAATTCTCAATATAGTAGTTTGTGTCTGAGGTCCCATTCTCCAATATATGCATTTGTTTTTGTAATAGTGAGACTAATAATAAATAGTTTACAATTTAAAATAAGCTATGATAATAAATTAAATTAAATATATGGTTTACATAGACATTTTGGAAAAATCTCATAAAATTTGTTTTCACACTGCTATTATAAGTACAGAAATTCTTAAACTACTATATACTTTAAAATTCTTTAAGTCAAGTATATTCCTGTATACATTTTTAAGTGTGTTGTGAAATAATGATATTCACTGGAGAAATTCTGTGTCCCAGACTGTTGAGAAAATAAAATTCAGCATTCTTCTTTTCGA
Organism: Polypterus senegalus; assembly: GCF_016835505.1. Lineage (NCBI taxonomy): Eukaryota > Metazoa > Chordata > Cladistia > Polypteriformes > Polypteridae > Polypterus > Polypterus senegalus. The sequence goes on along the minus strand of NC_053163.1, from coordinate 104,871,635 downwards.
TATTACTTTATAGATCTCACAGAAACTCTACACAAAAACATGTAGTATATAAAAGAGCATATATGGCACATAATATTCACTCATCCCTTACTGATACTGTCTAGTCCAGTTAAGGGTCTTGGTAGCCACAGCATCCCTTTGTAGCGTTGGCTGCAAGGTACAAAACAGTCCTGGACTCCATAGTTACATAACATCATACACAAAGAATTTTCATCAGCTAACCTTTCTATTAGGATAGAACAAACTGACATTAATAGCAAGACAGTAAATGGAGCCCTTTATTTAGTACCTGGCAGTATCCTATCTTGGGATTTCTATAGGCATAGGCAGTAAGGACTCTGCGAAGTGCAGAGATTCCTGTGTCACTTTGGAAGGCAGGGTGTTCTGGAAGTGAACGGTGCAAATCCCGCTCAATCTCATCAGTTGCCAAGGTGCAAGCCCCCATGCATTTTTCCAGGATCCTGGTGTAGTAACCAGGATGTGTGGCCATATCGTTGACCGCTCCTGAAATCAAAACACAAACCACTCTGAAAGAGATTGATCTTTGAAACAAAACCTATACTCTTAACTTTTAGCAAAACTAAAAAGCTTTATTACCAAAACATACTGAAAATTTTAGAGATATACTGTACAAAAACATTTCCTTTTCTTTTTTAGCAATTAAGATGCAGAACTAAAAATAATGCTTAATTTAAAACAGTTTAGTTAAATATTTACTTTTCATATTCCTTATGACTTTACTGCAATAAACCTATCTTGCAGATGTTATATTTTAAATTTATTTCTGAAATGTTTTCATGAGGGTTTTGTTTCCTTAATCAGTTACCAAATTTTGCTTTACTCAATCTGATTTTTGAACACATGAATTTGCACATCAAATGTTAGTGAAGCTATGAATCTATTATTTGCTTCACACATTTTACAGTAAAAGCTTAGCTATGAATAACAATGTTTGAATAATTGACATTTTGCAGGAAGTTTTAATTCAAAAATACCAAATGTTCTTTATATTTATGCACTGAAATACAAATCAAACTAACTTTGTTCAAATTAAATTATCATTCTTTTTATTTTACATTGACAGGCATATTCTTTATCTTAAAACATTGTGTTTTTAGAGGTAGGCTCAGTACAAAGTGGGCTTTTTGCTGTTGAAAGCATAATTTATAGTTTTAAAGTCACAAGAAGCCAAAGCTTGTATTTAACAAATTTTCTTAACCAAGTACTCTATTTCTTCATATCTATATAATGTATAGTATGTGCCATCCTTTCAGGAAATGAGATGGCTTCCCTTTTGTAAAATATAATTTGTGCTACAAAATAATATTTATATAAAATAATAATTCTTTGCATTTATATAGCGCTTTTCTCACTACTCAAAGCGCTCAGCAATTGCAGGTTAAGGGCCTTGCTCAAGGGCCCAACAGAACTGAGTCACTTTTGGCATTTACGGGATTTGAACCGGCAACCTTTCGATTGTGAGTGTAGACCCTTAGCCTCAGAGCCACCATTCCTCCTAATAGTAAAATAGATACACATAGATTAAATATCAAAATATGCAAAGTATGTAAAGTAATTTGAAACACAGAGAACAAATATTCTTATCTCATTCTCATTTTCTGAAACCACTTTTCCTGGTAAGTGTTGTGGTGGCAGCATGCCAGGCAGGTCAGCCTAGACTTCCCTGTCTCCAGCTACAGATTCCAGCTCTTCCTGGGGAATTCACAAGAGATATGATTCCATCAGTGTGTCCTGGGTCAGCTGCAGAGCCTCTGCCAAGTGGGATGTGTCTGTAGCATCTCAGGGGGAGACACTCGGAGGGGACATCCTTACAACATGTCCAAAGCACTTCAATTGGCTCCTTTCAATCTGGAGGAGTAGTAATTCTATTCTGAGGCTCTTCCAAATCTCAGAGCTTCTCAACCTATCAGTGTCAGCCCAGCATGCCCTGTGAAGAAATCTTATTTTTGCTGTTCAAACAAACAATCTCATTCTTTCGGTTCATTACCCACAACTCATGACCATAGCTCAGGACATAGATGTAGATTGGATAGTAAACCAAAACTTCTGCCTATAGACTCAGCTTCTGCCTTACCACCACAAACTGGAACAATTACCACTCCAATCCACTTGCTGATCTTGTGTTGCCTTTTCCCATAACTTCTGAACAAGATCCCAAGATACCTGAACTACTCAGTAAAGGCAGTTGTCCACCATGGACAGAGAAATCTGCTCTTTTCCAAGACAGAACTATGACCTGAAACTTGGAGGTGCTGATGCTCACCCCAGCTAGTTCACGCTCAACAGCAAATTGTTTTGAGTGTCAAAGGTCACATTCAAATGAAGCAAAGAGGAAAAGAATACAGCTAGATATTCTTCTTAATTATTCTTCAACACCTATCACAGAATCCTGGTGTAACTCAAAGGTAAATGGTTGAACAATTATACAGAATTGTAAGTAAACATAAATATCCTGTGTATCATATTTGTGATATTACAGATTTCATGTTACCTATAGTACAAATTCAAACTTAAAATCAAAAAATAAAAACATTTGAAACATTTCATATTTATTCTTAACAAAAGGCCAGAACACCTACCAGAGAAAAGCAGCCATAGCTCACCACGTAGAGCTTCAGGTACACCACGGATAATCAGCTCTCGTGTCTTCTTTGTGCGAAACATACTGACTCCCCGACCAAATTCTGCAAAGTGAATGTTCCAAGACTGTTCTTTCATTTTTTCTTTTAGCTGGGAAAGTGATCAAAGAACCTTCATGTCACATTTTACCTCAAAATAGATGTAAACAAAACTGAACTTTCAGGAAATTAGAGGCATCCAAAGCAAATTTAAGGACCTGGAAGTATGGTGGATTCAAAAGGACAAAAAGAATAGATACTGCTGAAAAACGTTGATTGTTTCTCATATAGGTAACAATTTAATAATTGTACCCTTTTAACTAATGTATTTTTATTGAGAACATTTCCTCCTGGTAAAAGAAAATAAATCACTGTATCACAGGTGTTAGTAATAATAAAGTTTAGGTAGTCTTGGATTGTAGACTAAGACAGAAAGGTGGGGCAGAACAGAAAGTAATTATTAAAAAGTGCATAGGCAAAAGAAAAAATAAATGGGATTATAGGTTTAAAGGATGATCATAGTCACTTGCACATAGTATAGTGAAATTCTTATTTGCATGTGCTAATCAAAATGCAACACAAAGTCTAGAATTAATTACTTGAGATCTGGAAAACAGACAATGGTGGCAGAAGTAAATAAATAAATAAATGAAAAAAGTATATAAAATATTTTAAATCCACAAAAATATTAAAAGTGAAAAAATGTAAGAAAGTGACATAAATAAAACTATTTAGTATTTAACTTTAGACAGAGATCTTCTAATTGTAGGAAAACTGTAAAATATATAAACAATTACAAATTTTTCAAAAGCTTCTATGGCCAAACTCAATTATTCTGCCTCAAAAAAGTTTAAATACATTGGTAGCTGTTTTCTGTGTTTTGGAAATGATTAATGGAAATTTAATAAGCCTGGTAGAAAATACTTCTATATTTAATAAAATAATACCTTAAGATGTTTGCTGACAATGAAAGGAAAGGTATGTACAAGTTTTATGAGACAAAACACAAAGAATGAATGAATAATATGAGGAAAACCTAAAAAAACTGGAATGATGAGATTGATGTATAGTGGTTTATTGGAGGAGAGTTGGAAAAGCGTGCATTTAAGTTTAAAGATTTGTGCAGAGAGAATAAATCATGAAGTGAGTGAAAACAGACATAGGTGGCCTGAGTAAGTAGAGGTCGCTGATAAAATGAAAATATTTGTCTCACCTTGTAGGATGCCCAAAACAATGGAAAGAGAGGAAAGAAAATTTGGGTTTCATCTATAAAATAGTTGTTGATTTAGGTCAAAATAAAATAGTGATAGATTAGTACTATAGTTTCTGCCAAACGCATACCATTTTTGGGTCAAGGTTTTCTGCATCCTGAGGGTGGAAAACATTCATCAAAGCCTCAGTGCTGACAGTGCGACTGCTGACCTTCTGACCAACCATGAGTGACTCTTCTCCTGAGTTATCTTCAAAATGCTCAAAGAGGTCCGGGCAGCCTTCAATGTGTGCCTATAAAAGCTCAACAAGTAAGTATATCAGTTGTAAAAAAGAAATTTCATACACTATGGAGTCTGCGTGTACAGTTGCCAGTACCTGTCTGCTGACTATATGCTGTGGGCTGCCTGATGTGCCACATTTTTCTCGAACAATCCCAGCCAAGCGCTGAAAATCCATGACTTCCATAAAGCGAAGTGCTTTCTGCCCTCTTACAACCAAGGTTAATGCTTTGGTGGTGTTATCTGGTGTCTCAACACCAATAACCTTCAGATAAAAAATAAGCAAATATACAATATATTACTTTTTAATCCTGTAACTTATTTTTTAACTGTTCCCAGTCTTTTGAATAAGGAAGTTGAAAAACTGGCTATGTATGTCCTTTTTGTTTGAAATAAACAAAAAATTTTGTATTGCATTTATCATTATAATGCTGAAATAATCAAACAAACAGTGATCAAATGTTAAGACTGAATCTGAAAATGACCTCTCAATTAATATATCAGAAAAGGAGTGGAAAGTAGCAATGCAGAGAATTCACTCAAGCTCCATATGCGCAAAGCATACAATTATACAACTCAAAATTATATATCAAGCACATCTGTCTCGACTAAAACTCTCCAAAATGTTTCCAGGGCATGATCCAACCTGCGAACGTTGCAACCAAGCCCCAGCCTCACTGGGTCACATGTTCTGGGCCTGCACCAAATTAACATTCTTCTGGACAAAAATTTTTAATTACCTCTCAGACAGTCTTGGACTCACAATCCCTCCTAACCCATTAACAGCTGTGTTTGGGGTTCTTCCAGAGGGTCTTAAGGTGGAGAAAGACAAACAAATTGTGATTGCATTCACTACACTGTTGGCACGCAGACTTATTCTGATAAACTGGAAGAACCCAAACTCTCCTCTTTTAAGTCAGTGGGAAACCGATGTGTTATACTATTTGAAATTGGAAAAAATCAAATACTCAGTTAGAGGATCTGTGCAGACTTTTTTCAAAACATGGCAGGATCTAATCAGTAATATTTTGAAATGAGTTTATAAAGCACAGAGAATTTGTTGATTTAGGTATTTTTTACAAGCCTTAAATTTTACACCATTTGGCTTGCTCTCTCTCTCAAGGGTGGGGATCGATCTGTTCTTAGCATAATTCTTTTTTTTTGTAAAAACTTGATTACTATGTATTGATTATAATAAAATTAATAAATAAATAAAAAAAAAAAAAAAAAAGACTGAATCTGAAAGAAGTATCCTATGGTATTGCGTTTGTAGCTGTCTAAAGATTAAATTTTTTGTGCTAAAATGTGCAAACTGCAATTTTCTTGTATTTATGCTTTATATCAGGGGTAATCTGGTTTAGGCCTGGAGAACTGCATTTGATTCAGTATTTTGTTCAAACCCAGTTCATTTGTAGTTAATTATTTCTGCTGAAGCAATTATTGCTCAAGCAACATTTTCTGCTTCATTTTAGTTAACTTTCTTGTTAAGACTGCTAACCCTCAATTGCATTCTTTACTATTAAACATCTACATTTACTGTTTTTAACCAGCAGTCAAATCACAAACATGAAAATATGAAAGGAGCCAACAGTTGACCACATAACTTGGTTCCATTTATATTAGAGGATGTTCACAAATTATTTTAAAAAATATCCTTGGAAAGAAAAAATCTGTCCAAGATGGAAAGAAGAAAACACAAAAAAGACATAAAATTAAACAAGTTCAGTTATCAGAAGCTTTTACAGCTTTTTTAAATCTACAGCTACTGAGGTGCTCCAAGACTGAATTGACTACACTCAGTTTACAGTGTATGTTACTTATTTCAGGAATAAGTCAACATGGATGGCAAAAACCACAAAATAAAGTATTGTGCTGTCACTAAAATATAACCACTAAAAAAACAATACATTTTTGGAGATTCAATTTCATCTAGTCAATTTACACCAAAATCACTGCCCTTTGTATGCCACAGTGAAAAGATGTGCTTCAGCAATCTATTGGGGCAGGATGTCTCCCAAAGATTACCCAGTGTTGAGCAACAGTACAAGAAAAAATCACAAAGAGTGAATTGTAACTGGAAATTGAAGACTAACAGCAGATGAAATTGCAAATACTATAGGGGTTAGTTATGGGTAAGCTGAATGCATTATTCATAAACAATTAAATATGAGCAAGGTCTATTAGACTTGGGAGCCCAGAACGTTGACTCTGGTAACAAAATTACACTGTATCCAATCTTGAGCTAATGAATTTGGAATCATAGACATTTAAGAAGTGTTTCAAAATTGGGGATGAAACCTGGGTGTATCAACATGACCCAGAGTCCAAACATCAGTTGAAGCAACTAATGAATGAAGTGTCCCCAACACCAAAGTAATCTAAGGTCAAACCCAGTGCTGAGGTGAACAATTATTATTAATGATAGGTATAGGTCATACTAATTTTGTGTATCAGAATGCCTGCATAACTTGTCAGTCTTATACTTTGATTTTGGCATTAGTGGAATACTGCCAGAATGAAAGCCTGACTACACTGTGCTACTCACGCTGGAATACTCATAACATAAAAAGATGTCCAGGAAACCTCAGTTACCAAAAAATTCTTCTCACCTCACGCATTGGAATGATAATGTGACACTGGCTGCCATCTTGGCTTGCAAAACAAAGATAGTTTTCAGACAAACAGATTTTTCCCAGCATGTTGTAATGGTTAAACGGTACCCAGAGGAAGCATTCATGGACTTCCAGCAAGTTCTCCTCTCGTGGCAGTCGAAAGAAGGTTCTGAACTGTTCATTGCGAGCACGTGTTTCCAGCCCCCTGTGAAAAAGTGAGGAAGAGTTCTTGAGCACAAAAGACTCCAATAATTTTCTCAGAAACAACATACTGTACATGTTAAGCTCCTGAGAAGAGCTAAAAAACAGTATGAGCATTTATGGTGCAAGGTCAGTTTGACTACTTTAGTCTATTCCAAAAACTCACAAGTTCTCAGAATAATTCAGAAATGTCAAATTTGCTACTAAAATAGAATAATGCACACATCTCATCATTTGAATGTAAAATAGAATATGTTACCGTTTTGTGATCTGTTGAGGATCATAAAGGGCAGGGTCCCCTTCAAATGTTTCCTTATCAAACAGCCTCTTAATGCTATAGTCTGCAAGCTGCTCCATTAACAGGAAGGTCTCACTTAGGTGCAGGAAGACTGAAAAGTAGTGGTCTTCTCCTCGTGCACATACATGGATGGTCTCTGTTAGAATAACATTGGTGGTTTTTTCCAGCTTTGAAATCTCATTCCAAGAAATAACCAGCTTCACTGTGAAAAGGTAAAAGGAATCTAGATAATTCAAGGAATCACCCATTATATTTGCATAGCAACTATAAAAAAAATCCTGAGCCTTCCAACAAGGATGCAGAAAACAGGCACCAATTTTATATTTTCTAAAAAATTGTCAAAGCATATCAGCATTGCTTTACTGATTAAAGACTCAAGCAACAGAATAAGACGAGAAGCTAATTGTTACCCAAATCAAAAGCAGGTAAAACCTTACAGAGATCTAGTCTATGCAAGTCAAAAAAGAAATGTAGATCTAAAAATGCAAAAAATAGTATTCTCTTACTCACAAAGGTGAAGAGAACCATTTTGATTTGCCTATGTAAGTTCCATTTTACACCCAGCATATTTATTTTTAATTGCATATATTTAAACAAACATACTAATATTCACATGTAGTTTCGCTGCATTTGCAGTCCTAGATTTCAGCTGGTGGCCCATAATAACTGCAGAGCTTTGTAGACATGGTAATGGCAGGAATACTGACAGCAGTGATCCAGCAAAAGTGGTGTGCCTTTTCTGCAAGTACATCTTGTAAGATGAAGTTAAGGTGTATTGAAAACAAAGTCCTTTGCAGTGGGTAGGAGTGGCTAGATATGACCTAAAATATATCCATGGGTGCACTCCATTGAGACTGTTTTATAAACTTTCCCTTTGTTTTAACAGTGGGGAAGTTCATTTATAAATACTGAGGTTGGTCCCAAGTGACAAGACTGAAAGACTGAAAGAATAATTTCTTATTTCAATGCTAGTCACACAATAATGAAGTTAAATGCACTTCTAAAATGGAGTGTGAACATTAACATATAGCATTAACCAAAACTGTACAAAGAAAAGCAGTTTACTTTTGCAAAAGAGCAAAAAAAAAATCATAACATTAACCACATCAGAAGAGTAGACTAGCAGAAAAAATGATACTATGACAACATAAGGTATGAATTTAAACATGGAAATTACACCACTAACTTAACAGATTAATACAAAATATTAAAGAAAAAAATATTGTAGCCTACAGGCAAACTGATAAACATCAACAAACTGACAAACATCAATAATGGACTGTTTTTTGCAGTTGAATTGACCCCTGGGGATAGTTTTTTTCAAGAAAGACTGTGGCAGCACTCTGGAATTAATTATTTTAGGAATCAGACCTGTGGTGTTGCCTTAAAAGAAATAAATGGAGATACCACAAATTGGTAGGGGGTCACTGTCAACAGAAGACTGAGAATTACTGTTGTAGTGAGAAATGTACAATGCACTGAAGAAGCAAGAGAAAGAAGGAGGGGGAGAGAGAGAGAGAGAGAGTGAGTGTGATCATTATAGAGTGTAGGTGTGGAGTGGAACTGGACAAGATGGATGAAGCACTCACAATTGTTTAAACACATTCCAAGAGACCATAACAGCAGGGAAGTACAAAAGGGAGTAGGTTAGGCTGGAGAGCAGCTTTATTATAATAAAAAATAAATAAATTTCCATCTCAGTGCTCATTATATTATTTTATGGTAACTTAAGCAAAGTGCAACACAAATACCACACAGAGCAATACCTTTGAACACATGAGAAATAAAGACTGATTCAGGACAGAATGCTCATACCACAAAATAGGGTGGTAAACAGGGGTTTTATATTAGCAAACAGGCATGTTTAAGTTTTGAAATTGTAACACTTTGTTCAAACAGAATTACTGCCAACTTGTGGACAACTTGATTCATGCATACTGAAAACAGGTGATCCACAGGTCACACACTCAGAACCATGTTTTGGTGTAATTACCTTCTGCACCAAGTAGAAAGGAATAGAAACAAAGAAAGTTGGTGCTCAGGTAAAGCCAGCCTTGACAGGGAACCCGTCCCCTCCAGTAGCTACAAGAGTAGTAGTTAATCAGCTTCTCTGACTTGGGCAAGTTGAACCACTTTTCAAAGCGCAGGAGAGCCTCCCTAAATTTCTCTGGATCATCCTCCCTGATGAGAGAGGTCTTTCCTTCCTCTGCAATCAGACCCTGTAAATGTTTTTTTAAAAACAAATAAAAAAAGGAGTTTACAAACATTACACCTCAAACTAATCAAAAGAGAATTCTATCATACAAAAACTAAAAACACAATTTGAAAAGCAACTTTATAAAACATTTTGTTCCCTACAAATTTATGTTATATTACAGATGTCTATAATGGAGAGTTTTCAAAATGAATGCCTCCAAAAGATTACACCTAAAACACTCAAGTATATAAATACTATATAACAATTTCATGTCCCAATATGTGTGAAAAACAATTAAAAAATTTAGCAAATTGCAACGGTTGCTGATTTAAGACTTGGCACCCACTAGAAGTTTTTGCTAAAAATTGTTTTTTTTTCCTCGTATAAACAAGCAAGTGAGCAGCAAGGTAATATACTACTGCCTCACACTTTCAGATGACTAAGTTTATATATGGTTACTGCCAGTGTCAAGTCTACATGTATACCTGTACAGTCATGTGAAAACATTAGGACACCCTTTGAAAGCATGTGGTTTTTTGTAACATTTTTAATAAATGGTTATTTCATCTCCGTTTCAACAATACAGAGAGATTAAAGTAATCCAACTAAACAAAGAAAACTGAAGAAAAGTCTTTTCAAGATCTTCTGTAAATGTCATTCTACAAAAATGCCTATTCTAACTGAGGAAAAAGATAGGACACCCTCACATGTATTCCCTCTTAAATTGGCTCAGATCTCACACAGGTATATCACACCAGGTGCACATAATTAGTAGATCGTTACTCTGCATGTTGAATGAGGCTTGCCCTATTTAAACCTCAGACATTTAGTTTGGTGTGCTCCTGACTGTTGAAGTGAGAGTGAGCACCATGGTGAGAACAAAAGAGCTGTCAGAGGACTTCAGAAAAAAGATTGTAGCAGCCTATGAGTCTGGGAAGGGATTTAAAAAGATCTCAAAAGATTTTGAAATCAGCCATTCCACTGTCCGGAAGATAGTCTACAAGTGGAGGGCTTTCAAAACAACTGCCAACATGCCCAGGACTGGTCGCCCCAGCAAGTTCACCCCAAGAGCAGACCGCAAGATGCTAAAAGAGGTCTCCAAAACCCTAAAGTGTCATCTCGAGAACTACAGCAGGCTCTGGCTACTGTTGATGTAGAAGTACATGCCTCTACAATCAGAAAGAGACTGTACAAGTTTAACTTGCATGGGAGGTGTGCAAGGAGGAAACCTTTGCTTTCCAAGTGAAACATCGAGGCCAGACTGACATTTGCCAGAGATAAAGTTGACAAAGACCAGGACTTCTGGAATAATGTTCTTTGGACAGATGAGTCCAAAATTGAATTATTTGGACACAACAGCAGAGGACATGTTTGGCGAAACCAAACACAGCATTCAAGAAAAGAACCTCATACCAACTGTGAAGCATGGAGGTGGAAGTGTCATGGTTTGGGGCTGCTTTGCTGCAGCAGGACCTGGTCAGCTCACCATCATAGAATCCACGATGAATTCTACTGTGTATCAGAAGGTGCTTGAAGAACATGTGAGACCATCAGTTAGAAAATTAAAGCTGAAGCGGAACTGGACCATGCAACATGACAATGACCCAAAACATACTAGTAAATCAACCAAAGATTGGCTGAAAAGAAGAAATGGAGAGTCCTGGAATGGCCAAGTCAAAGTCCAGATTTGAATCCCATTGAGATGCTGTGGGTGACTTGAAAAGGGCTGTATGCAAGAAACCCCTCAAATATCTCACAGCTGAAAAAGTTCTGCATTGAGGAGTGGGGTAAAATTTCCTCAGACCGATGTCGAAGACTGGTAGATGGCTACAAGAACCGTCTCACTGCAGTTATTTCAGCCAAAGGAGGTAACACTCGCTATTAGGGGCAAGGGTGTCCTATCTTTTCCTCAGTTAGAATAGGCATTTTTGTAGAATGACATTTACAGAAGATCTTGAAAAGACTTTTCCTCAGTTTTCTTTGTTTAGTTGGATTACTTTAATCTCTCTGTATTGTTGAAACGGAGATGAAATAACCATTTATTAAAAATGTTACAAAAAACCACATGCTTTCAAAGGGTGTCCTAATGTTTTCACATGACTGTATGTATGTAGGTTTTCACCAAGTCTTCCAGTTTTTTTCTGAAATCAGGATAGCATTGCTGGGACAGTCTCCAGCTATGCATAAGGTGGTGGTATACATGCACTACAGTGCATCCAGAAAGTATTCACAGCGCATCACTTTTTGCACATTTTGTTATGTTACAGCCTTATTTCAAAATGGAATAAATTCAGTTTTTTCCTCAGAATACTATACACAACACCCCATAATGACAACATGAAAAAAGTTTACTTGAGGTTTTTGCAAATTGAGCAAATGGGGGAGAAGGGCCTTAGTCAGGGAGGTGACCAAGAACCCGATGGTCACTCTGTCAGAGCTCCAGCGGTCCTTTGTGGAGAGAGGAGAACCTTCCAAAAGGACAACCATCTCTGCAGCAATATACCAATCAGGCCCGTATGGTAGAGTGGCCAGACGGAAGCCACTCCTTAGTAAAAGGCACATGGCAGCCCGCCTGGAGTTTGCCAAAAGGCACCTGAAGGACTCTCAATGAGAAACAAAATTCTCCAGTCTGATGAGACAAAGATTGAACTCTTTGGTGTTAATGCTAGGCGTCATATTTGTAGGAAACCAGGCACCGCTCATCACCAGGCTGATACTATCCCTACAGTGATGCACGGTGGTAGCAGCATCATGCTGTGGGGATGTTTTTCAGCAGCAGGAAATGGGAGACTAGTCAGGATAAAGGGAAAGATGAATGCAGCAATGTACAGAGACATCCTGGATGAAAACCTGCTTCAGAGCGCTCTTGACCTCAGACTGGGGCGATGGTTCATCTTTCAGCAGGACAACGACCCTAAGCACACAGCCAAGATATCAAAGGAGTGGCTTCAGGACAACTCTGTGAATGTCCTTGAGTGGCCCAGCCAGAGCCCAGACTGCAATCCAATTGAACATCTCTGGAGAGATCTTAAAATGGCTGTGCACCGACGCTTCCCATCCAACCTGATGGAGCTTGAGAGGTGCTGCAAAGAGGAATGGGCGAAACTGGCCAAGGATAAGCGTGCCAAGCTTGTGGCATCATATTCAAAAAGACCTGAGGCTGTAATTGCTGCCAAAGGTGCATCGACAAAGTATTGAGCAAAGGCTGTGAATACTTATGTACATGTGATTTCTGTTTTTTTATTTTTAATAAATTTGCAAAAACCTCAAGTAAACTTTTTTCACATTGTCATTATGGGCTATTGTGTGTAGAATTCTGAAGAAAAAAATGAATTTAATCCATTTTGGAATAAGGCTGTAACATAACAAAATGTAGAAAAAGTGATACGCTGTGAATACTTTCCGGATGCACTGTATGTCTGTGATTTGGATAATAATAGGCACCATGATCATTTGTGTGCTACCAAGGGCAACATTTGGCAACAAAACATAAAACACTACATATGTATCAAAATGCTACTAACAGATGGTAAACAGATCAAAAACGTTCTGCAGAGGCTTAAATTACTGGTGCAAACACACAGAACTTTAATTATTTGATACTACAGCAAACCAAAGCATAAATGACAATTATCAACAAACCGCTCATCTATATAATTTAACATTTTTGCTATACTGTAATAAATTAATTCTTTTATATATAATCTAGTTACAATAGTTCACCATCAGACTGCAGAGAATGGTTTTTAATAAGTGTACTTTACAAAACAATGTAGTTTTCTGTGTCATAAAGGTGAACTATAACAATACAAACCTTAAAATATGCTATTATTGTAAATTTCCTTCAATATTATAATATTTCATTTTGTATGAGTCTCTTGTGAGAATCAAGAGTTTTCTTGTAATAATTCAGCATAACATTTTATATAGTCACTGTGAAATTTGCATGCTTTCATGTGATTTTCGCAGAATATTCTAAATTTCCCACAATGCCCCAAAAGCATTAATGTTACATTAAATGACAACTATAAACAGGCCCTTCATGAGTGAGAGAGTTCTCCTTTCCACACATACCCGTATTTTGCCTTGGACAAAACTAGTGATATCCTCACTGGAGTCAAACACTGAAAGAGTCTTCATCACATTGTGCTGTAGCCACTCCCAGTGATGTTCAATCTCTTCTTTTGAGGCACCTACAGTACAAAAATATTATGTATTTTCATTCATTAATCCAGGAAGGCCAGTGATTTACAGATAAAACAAAGGTGGGTTCATGTGAAAGAAGAATTTCTGGTAAGAGTGATGTGAGAAAGGAAAAGAAACACAACAAAATTTTTAAGTTTATAGAGAAAAATAAGATGACAAAAATCTTGCATAACCCAAAATCCTGTTCATATCGACATATAGTTATTTAAAGACTGTACTCTTTAACTTGGCTGTACTACCCAATAACTTTAATTTAAGTTTTACATACAGTATACTTTTCTGAAAACAATCCTCTAGAAAGGATGACATCTAGCAATATATCTGGCAGTATTTTTCAGTTCTTTAGTAAAGTACACCTATTTCCATTTTAAGAAATGTTTTATAATGTGATAATTCCCTCATGATATCTGATTAATGATTTTTTTTTTTTTTATCAAAAGAGGGATAAACAGCAGAAACATGCCAATCTATAAATGGGCATAGCTATAAGCATAGGTTTAGGCAATGTAAAAATCTAGTTGAGGGTATTCAAACTCAGTTTTACTGAAGGCTAGAAGTTATAACAGCTGGGGCTAGAATATATAAATAAACAACTACCAACAGATTTGTACAAATAAGACACACGGATGCCTCTCTGTTCATTATAATCATATATTATGAATCACATATACCTTGAAATATTCTTCTCTCTTTCTCAGATTTTCTTTTCTTAGACATTGCAGTGGTCTGGGAAAGCTACCAGCAGCCATGTAACCAAAATCAACATTGAGTGAAGAACGTACATCAGTGGATATATGTGAATGAGAACTGCAATCTGGGCCCTTGCTAGAATTTGTAGCTAAGGCAAAGTACATCTGTTTACACCTACTGGCATGCATCATGAACAGATGGCACTTAATCACATTAAAAACAGTTGTAAATAAGGTGATGGATCACAGTCATGCAGACCACATTTGGAGCTAATCAGAAATGGATAGTGATCAACATTAACATGATTGGATATTCAAATGTGTTTTCTGTCCACATACAACAAACAAGTTGGGACAGCATAGCAGCAGCAGCTGAAGTTGGTATACTATGAGACTGTTTCATCTTTGGCAGCATGACATGTTACCTTCTTGTCATGTTTTCTTGTAGGGTCATTACAAGTAGTCAGTTTCCATTTCAACTACAAGTCAGCAGCTGCAGCATGTTGTGCTGTGCAGATACAGTAAGCCCAAATAGACCAAAGACATATACATACATATACTGTACATATATGAAACAAAGGGGGGGGGGTCTTTGAGTAAGTTAACAGTCAACATGGGCCTTATGTAACATGTTTTAAAGAGTAATGAAGTAGGCTGCTTTAATATAGTCCAAGAGCCCCCAGATATTAAGTCTGACAGTGCTACTCTAGTTAATCTGTTAATGCTGATGACAATAAGAAGGGAAGCAACAAGAGCAATTCTAACACTTCAATATACTTATTGACAAAAAAAAGTCACCATCATAAAAGTAATTTTTCCAATTAGAAATCAATTCAAATCAATCAATTAGAAAAACAAGCACTAGTGTAAATGAACTTCCTGACACTTCTATTTACTTGGACAAAACTTTCTGTTAATGTTGAGAAAAAAAGTATATAACCAACAACATGTCAGGACGACATCATATCCCTTAAGCACATCTTCATTAACTTTGACAACGTAGCTTAACTTACCACAAGCAATGGACCAGTAGACTTGGGAGTCAGGTGTTTGATGTAGAATGCGATATGGTGCAACTTTGGCTGTCGAATCCATCACTGCATCCAGTGTGCCAACAAGAAGACCTGTTGGACCAATTACAAGAAATACCTAAAGCCTCCAGATATGATAGACTTTGTACATTTTTAGAAAATAAATAAAATAACCATTTTTTCCACTCACAAAAAGAAGAAAACTAAAATATCACTTTGATGGTATAATTAACACGGAAGCTATTAAGGCAAATCAAACAACCACTTGTCTATTGCAGCAGCTGGCAGCAAGACATGACAACCATAATTACACATACGATCAGAAGAAGCAAGTATTAAGACTATAAATGCAGCAAACTAGGTATAGCTGATAAAGAAGATTTATACCATTTTCACACATTTCAGATGCAAAATATAATCAAATGTATTATTTATTAATAAAGTAAAGCAGATTAATTTGTATACAATGATGTTGCAGACATGGTAAAAAGAATTTAAAAATACTAGGTTTAGGCTAAGGAGTCACTATGGAAGAGATGAAAGGTCCTTGTCAGATATGTACATCTTAAAGCATACAGGAATTCATTTAGAACTGTGCCAAAGATACAGTTTTTACAAAATATATGATTTCACATTCATCTGCTTTTTGCATTGATAGAACAGGTAAAATGCAGCCTCTTACACCCTAAGTGGCCCAGTACCAGGGCAAGTGATCATTTAAAAATCTTTTGCTATATCATACAGATGAGTTCACACACCGACATAAACAATACCTCGTTTGCAAGCGATGGGTGTCAACTTCACACTTCTGGCAATGAAATTGTTACAATATTTATGGTTGACTTTTAATCTAGAATGAATTATTGTAAAACATATCCAAGCACATTATTGTATGATGCATCAATCATGAGATATTCTCCAAAAAAGAGGAGACACGAGGCCACCTTTGGCAAACACAACCTCACATTTTCGAGTCATTAGCTCAGACTCAGTAAGTCATACACTTGCAAAGTTCATACCACTGGATGGCAGCAGCTGTGGCATCTTCAATGATATGTAGATGTCCATATATGAAAGTAATTAGACACAACTGAGGGCATGCATAATGAACTATAAGTCTCTCAAAGACACACGACGCCTCAGCACATAAAGAGTAGTAGATCATTGAAGGTCATCATTAAGCACCATTTTCACTTATTTTTCCAGAAAAAATGGCTTCAAGTCAGCCAAAACGCACTGTGAGTGAGTTTTTGGGGGCAATCTCAGAAAACATTGATAAAGACCTGGTTGATTTTGAAATCTGACACAGGCAGTAGTTCAGAAAGAGAGTTTTGTTAGTAAGTAAACTTGATAAAGTGCTACTTTACGTAATTCATATTTAGCATCATTTTGATTGGTATATCGTTGTTACTCGAAATTATATTTGTATTTAGTATCGTTTTGATCGGTATAGATCATTGTTACTCAAAATTATTTTGTACATTATGTGTACCTGTATGTATATTACATTGCATCTCAATTTATTAATGTTGAATGAAATTGTCAACACAAAGGTGTTTATATTTTTTTACATAAAACTGTATATATATATATATATATATATATATATATATATATATATATATATATATATATATATATATATATATATATACAGTAATCCTCTTCGATCGCGGGGGTTGCGTTCCTGAACCCCCGCGATAGGTGAAAATCCGCGAAGTAGAAACCATATGTTTGTATGGTTATTTTTATATATTTTAACCCTTATAAACTCTCCCACACTGTTAACATTATTAGAGCCCTCTAGACATGAAATAACACCATTTAGTCAAAAGTTTAAACTGTGCTCCATAACAAGACAGAGATGACAGTTCTTTCTCACAATTAAAAGAATGCAAACATATCTTCCTCTTTAAAGAATGTGTGTCAGGAGCAGAGAATGTCAGAGAGAGAGAGAAAAGTAAACAATCAAAAAATCAATACATGCTTTTGGGCTTTTAAGTATGCTGAAGCACCGCGATAAAGCGGCATTTTTTAGAGGAGTGCCCATATCCTCTAGGCAAAAAGCCTCTGTGCAAACAGCCCCTCTGCTCACACCCCCTCCGTCAGGCGCAGAGAGAGTGAGAGAGACAGAGAAAAGCAAACAATCAAGCACTGCACGGGAAGCATATCGTATATCATTGAGGAGATTTATTTAATACGTAATACATGCTCTGATTGGGTAGCTTCTAAGCCATCCGCCAATAGTGTTCCTTGTATGAAATCAACTGGGCAAACAAACTGAGGAAGCATGTTTCATAAATTAAAAGACCCATTGTCTGCAGAAATCCGCGAACCAGCAAAAAATCCGTGATATATATTTAGATATGCTTACATTTAAAATCCGCGATGGAGTGAAGCCGCGAAAGTCGAAGCGCGATATAGCGAGGGATCACTGTATACTAGCAAAATACCCGTGCTTCACAGCGGAGAAGTAGTGTGTTAAAGAAGTTATGAAAAAGAAAATGAAACATTTTAAAAATAACGCAACATAATTGTCAATGTAATTGTTGTGTGACTGTTATGAGTGTTGCTGTCATCAAGGACTTGATTATTATCATTTCTTTCAATCAGGTTCGTATTTGGAGGATGTGTTGTGTTCAAGTTACATCCCGTGTTTGTCAACCGTTGTAAAGATAACAGGTTTCATTCATCGAAGTGTTCACTACCCAAATCGGTACTCATGAATCTAAGATGTTTAACAGGCATTCCCAGTATTTAGTTGTGGATTTGCCTGCGAATATTTAGCGGCAGCGTGTCTATGAACTTAATTTAAACTTAAGCTTTACACCTTGCATCCTATTGATATGTCTACAAAGGCTTGTTTAGCTTCAGAGGGTTGTTCCTTTCTTACTGCATCAATAAGCAGCTCGTCTTCCTCTTTTTCTGAGACATCACACACTGTATGCACGGGTTTACCTTTCCCAGACCTGCAAACTTTAGCGAAGTGGTTCAATTTACCACATTTTTTACACTGTCTTCCTTTAGCTAGACATTGACTTTTTCCACCGTGTGCTTTGTTTCCGCAGTAGCTGCACTTATGAATATGCTTGTATGCGTCACTCGCTTCATATTCTTTTGCTGCCTTCTCAATTGTGTAATGCGTTTTTTGTTCAGCGCTCTTTGGAGCTCTTGCTTGTTGTCTGCGTACTGCGTTCACAGTCAGTTCACGTGAGCCGCTCGGAGTACATACATCGAAGGTTCTCAGCTGAGGTTGTGCTATCTCGTGCGATCTTGCGATGTCCACGGCTATATTTAATGTTAGCTCAGACCCGGCACTTAAAAGTTTCTCTCGCACTTTTGCTGAGTTTGTGCCAAACACTATTCTATCCCTGACCATCTCATCTACGTTTGCATGAGCACAGTTCTTCACCAGCAATTTTAACTCAAAGTAATCAAAAGTCTTGTTTATACCTTGCGTCTTCTCACTAAACTTGTATCTTGTGAATATCATATTCATCTTAGGCATAACAAACGCCTTGTACCGGCAGTGTGTCTATTGGATTGCTGCTGACGGACGGCCTTATATGGGCAGGCACACAATTACATGGGAGGCGTGAGTATGGGGGATGCAATATAGGCAGGCAGGCAGCCAACTACGTGGGAGGCATGGTGATGGGGGACGCAACTCCGCCTCACACGGCGACCAAGCTGCAGGCTATGGCAGTATATATGTACGTAAGTAGGATTCAGTTATGACCATTACGCATAGAATTTCGAAACGAAACCTGCTTAACTTTTGTAAGTAAGCTGTAAGGAATGAGCCTGCCAAATTTCAGCCTTCTATCTACATGGGAAGTTGGAGAATTAGTGATGAGTCAGTGAGTCAGTCAGTCAGTCAGTGAGGGCTTTGCCTTTTATTAGTATAGATATATATATATATATATATATATATATATATATATATATATATATTTATGAACCTCGCCTTGCAGTTCTCCCCGTGTCTGCGTGGGTTTCCTCTGGGTACTCCGGTTTCCTCCCACAGTCCAAAAACATGCAGGTTAGGTGCACTGGCGATTCTAAATTGTTCCTAGTGTGTACTTGGCGTGTTGGTGTGTGTGTGTGCGCCCTGCGTTGGGCTGGTGCCCTGCCCAGGGTTTGTTTCCTGCCTTGTGTTGGCTGGGATTGGCTCCAGCAGACCCCTGCGACCCTGTAGTTAGGATATAGCGGGTTGGATAATGGATGAATGGATATATTTATGAGCATTACTGTTTTTATTTATATATGTGAGTATGTATAGTTGTTGTTACTGTGTTGTCTTTGTCATTACCCTTTTACAGTTTATTGCATTTTTAAAATGTATAAAATTTGCAATTTATAAAGTTGATGGTTGCACAGAGACCAGCTTGTTGAGGACTGGAAGCCTCCACAGAAAAAAAGTTTAGTACTATCCTCGCTCAAATCTGGCCATGGTGAATGACCATCAACATCTAGCAAAATAAGAACCAGCTTACTCATGAACACATCATACCCAGCCAGAAGTACAGGCACAACTCTTCCCTCAACTCCAAAGTCCAGCCACTTACCAACAACCTCACAACCCAGGAAGGGCACAAAAAAAGACCTGCAGAGCTGCTGGTCAACCTGATGAAATGTGGCACTTGACGATAGGGGAGGGGCACCCATGGTGCCAAATGCTGTAACTATTTATTTCTCTATGTTATCAACATAAAACTTTAGACAGGTACGGTTCACATGTCTGAGAACAGCTCAGAGGTGAACAAACTGCCCTGGCATTACCTGAGACATGAGATATACTGTATCAGAAAACAAAATTTTGAAAATAAATTACAGTTAATGCCTATTTTTTTCCTAATGCAGCAGCAGTTTCTAAGTAAACAAATGTTTAAATTTGACACAAACATATGAGAAGTTATCTGTCAGGCTTTAGTGAAAAATTGACTGTAAGACCTTTACTTTCTGAATAATAAGGCTTTAATTTGGGTACCCCCCTATCTCACTCGGGCAGAGATTACTGAAAAATGCCCCCAGGGTGTAAGAGTTATTATTTGTTTTTTTTAACTATATTAAATGTTATCACATAAATGCACAAAGAAGTTGGTGAACATATTTCTGTTTTCTTCAGGTTTTAGTCAAAAATTTACTGTAATGCCTTTATTTTTTTAATAATAAGGCTTTATTGTTGGTACCCCCAACTGCAGGCAGAAATTGCTGAAAAATGTCCCCATGGTGTAGGAGTGTTTTTAAATATAGTACATATTACCACATACATGCACAAAGAAGTTGGTCAACTTATTTCTGTCATACAGCAGCCATCCTCGTTTTACTAAATTTCAGCTATTGCCATCAGGCTTCAGATTTAGGTTTCCGAGAGTAAAGATCAACATATTTAAGAACTCTTTTACTCCCAGAGCTATACAAATTTTGAATTCTGCTACTTGTAGAGTTGCTACTAAATTCTGAATTACTTTTTTGTGTAGTGTTTAAGGTAATTATTCTTCCTTGTACTAATCTTAAGTGTGTATACTCATGATAATACTAGTTTTCGGTTGCTGTGGCTTTGCTTATTTTTTGTACCCATGTAATAGTGCCTTATGTTATGTACTTCCTGCTGCAAACAAATTGCCTTCTGGGATAATAAAGTCTACCGAACTCTAAACCCAGAGCCATTTCACTTGTAAAAACCTGTGGAATAAGCATAGGAAGTTCACTACATTTCAGTGATCGCTGCTCACACGTACACTACCTACTGCATATCCTGAGTGCAGCTGAAGTGATGTTCACGTTATAAAACACATGAAAAACCAGGCTATAATTATAGCAGTAACACAATTCCAAAGAATGACCAGCCCATAATGACAAAGATGAAATTACTGCAGTTGAAAATCCTGACTGATGGACAAGCACAAAAAAATTTGTGCAGATGTTGACAGGATTTTTATTCTGTCGATTGGAAATTAAACTCCAGCATTCAGAAAATGACTGCACCCCATGATATGGAATGCAATTATGTTTCCAACATGAGTTTAAGAAAAAGAAAAATGTAAATGTATCTTGTGATTTCGTACATTTCACAAATTTCATTAATGATGTTTATTTATTAGCAACAATATATATTAAACTGTAATAGCTGCTATAATTCACATGTTTCTTGTTGTAACTGGTCAAGATGAAGGAAACTTTATTCAATCCAGTTCCATTTATTATTTATTTAAATAATAAACATTACAATATTTAAGTACATAAACATTCAGGGTAGCATTCCACAACTAAAAGCTAATGAGAAAGGGTTTATACCACTTAATATACTTTTTAAAAGTGCTTCAGCTAAGCTTCAACAAGTAATTTGCATGCATTCAAAATCTGCTGCTGTTCTGAATTTCCTGCCATTCTTTGTTCATCACAGAACACACACTACACTCTTATTGAATATCATATCTTCAACATATATTTCATTGAACAATAGCACTGCCAGAGGACTAAGGGTGTGTGTCATGACAATATGCATGTGTACAATGTTAGAGAACTGAAACAAAGGAGCAGAAGCAACTGGCCCTGCTAAAGAGGACAATTCTGTGACAAAGTATTTACAGTGCAGGTGTAAAACTCACTACTCCTTTGTCAAAACTGCTTAGTGTTAAGAACAAAAGGAGGCATTATGTGTTTTAACTTCTCAGACAAAGACTAACCACAACTCTTTTATCCAATTTTAATGAAGTGTGGTTTCATTGATTTAAAATAATACTAATTCGATTTCTGTCTATACATGTTCTGAAACTGGTGGGCATGGTAGTGCCGTGGTTATCACTGCTGTCTAATGGCTCCAGCATCCTAGATTATTCTCCCACATCCCCATAATCGTGTGTGTGTTAGGCTAATTGGTGACCCAAAACTGGCCCCTATGTCAGAGTGAGTGTGGGTGTGTGACTGTGTGAGACCCACAGAGAACTGGCATCACATACAGTATATGACCCTGAAATACATTAAGTGGGCTACAAAATGTTATATTATGCTCATTTCTCTTTTAAAAAACAAGTGAGTGGGGGGAGTATCGGCCTACTTTAACAGGAGCAAACCCAGGATGTGATGTCAGTGGATCACAGGGCATGCTAGTATGCATCCAGAGTAAGCTAAAGCCAGTTAAGTACAGAGGGTCCTCGGGCTACAACGTCTCGACATACAACGTTTCGAGTTTACAACGCTCACTCCTATAAAAACTTTTAAAAAATTGAGACGTAAGATGGAATAAATGTAAGGATTTTTTTTTTAACACTAATTTTTTCTGCTACTACAGTACAGTGTACATTATAGTATATTTATGTCCTTTTCCTTTTTCTGTGGCTTAGTTGTGTTTTTATGTTCTAGATGATGATTTTGAAAATGTGTTAGGATAGGTAAATGACTTAGGCTAGGGTGTGTTTCGACTTACACCAAAATTCGGGTTACATCACTGTTGTAGGAACGGAACTGTGTCGTAATCCGAGGATCCCCTGTATTGTCAATAAACCTAACATCATGTTTTTAAACCAAGAGAGGAAAGCTACACGAACACAGTGAGAATATACAAAGACAAACTATACAGAAGTCACAACAGGCCCACCTGCTGTAGTCAGAGGGACAATAGGTCAGCTAGCCTCATTAGAAAAAGTCTTCAGACTATCATGGATAACACTGTTACTGTGAGGAAGTCTCTTTTTGGATTTGTTAATTTGGCAACTTTAGTATAATCAAGAAATCTAAGGTGTAAATGATTATGTTTGCTCCACTTTGCCCTGGACATTCTAGTGTAAAAAGTAGAATACTTTATGTTTCTTGGTACTAAAACAAAGTAAAATATTTGCTTTCTTGGAAAGCTCTTGAAAAACAAAGCAAAAAAGATGAAGGCTGGATCAATATTATTTACATTCTACATGTATTACCTTGTTTTAGTAAAAGCAAGAAGTCAGAGCCTTAAATAAACATCAAGGATAAAAGCAAGGCTCAGAGTAGGTAAAAATGGTACAAAAACAGCAAATTAAAAAGCGCTAGCCTCACATTGTCTCATACCATTAGGAAAGAATCTAGGAATCCCTTGGGAAAATGCTGGGAAGATCAAACAGCAGAGTCCTCAATCCACCCCCGCAATACGTGCATATTCAAGCTTATGCAGAATGGGAAGAGTAAGGTGAGGGACTGAATGTCTGCGTGAAGCACTCATACTGTATAAGCAAACTAGTGATAAAAAGGTAGAAAGGCAAAAGAAACCAAACCATGGTGGCTCACAAATGTCAGATATTCTAGGCTCTATTATTAAACAGTTGTAACTAAAATAGCACCTGATCAGAAGGGTAACGTGAACAATCTCAGAATAGAATGGCATCAAATTACAATCAAAGAACAAATGAATGCATGCATACATAAACAGAAGCCTTTCATAGCAAAGAGCACTGCATCTTTGGAAAAAAAATCTTTCTGATAAAAAAGGCTAAAATAATCTGCACTCTGAATCTATTTTCACTAATTCTGTCAATTAAACTGGTATTCATGACCTGCATTTCCCTCGTTTGAAGAGGTGGGCCATTGCTTTCAAGGGTGTCTGCATTTTCCCAAATGCAAGGATCATATGAGCAAATGAACACAGCACCACAATACAGAGTCAAATACATGCATCATGCTTCCAAGATAGATTGTTCATCTCCTCACGTAAGACATGAAAGCCAATCTGTGCCAAAAGAATTTCCAATAATGAGAATATATAATAAAAGCCACCAATTTACAAGTGTAATAGAAACTACATATTTTTTTTTTAAACACACACTTTCCATCCTGGTGAAATATTAAACATGATTAAAATAATAGAACAGTTAGTGCTTCTCAAGGCATTGCAATAAGCTTTTGTAAAAGAAAACAATCAGCATTGCCAAGACTTTGTTATGCTCCTTCCTGATCCCCATACATCTCACAGGTCTAAAAACTACACTCCTAGGGCTTCATCTGTCCGTACACTGAGTTGTACAGTAGTGGAATTCACATCTTTACACCTGCAGTCTTTAGTATTTGAGCCAGAGCCTGTCAGTAACCTGTGACACATGATCCTATTGAATATTTATGGATTTTATCAGATACGTACTGGTTACTGTATAGTTTGCAATAAGCACCTCACAGTTTCTATGATCTTCAAAACTGACTGTATCATTTTAGGTAACTAATGTCATCTTGCACATAATGGCAATCTGTTGAAAAATTCATAGATCTATAAACCATTACCTCACGACTTTAGGTATAATGGATCTTAAAGACATGGCTTCATATTATAATGTGATCAATTTAAGATTAAAAAACCTTTCATTATAATTTAGATTTGTGTGCTATCAGATTTTATGCAGTTTGTCCTCTTTTCCATGTTTCCCCATTTTCACATCTACATAGAAATCTTTGGATTTCACCTTCTACCTTCCTTACACATTAACCCGGTATATTCCACTACTGTTGACGCCACGATCTGCGACTTTCATTAAATCATTACACTTTTTGTTACTCGTCCATGAATGTTCTTGTGTTTTTCTCTTTTAGGTAGCATTCATAAGCAAAGCTCCTTTTTAAATGTTCCAAAATAAACTTTTATAAGTGTCTGGCATAACAATGGATTGTCCATCTCTCTATCAATCTTTTCTCTCATCGTCTTCAATTTACCATTTGCAGGCTTGGCACTAAAAAAACCCACTTTTGGCTCAGATTCTGAAAAAGAGCAGCACAAAACGAACTCATGTTTTGCCTTTCTGCCAGCCATCACTGCCCTCAGTAAGCAAACAAAACAGAGAGATATATTTCGTAAACATAAAGAAGATATAAAAGAACCTCAAACAAGGGCTGACTAAGAGACAAATGCAGGAAGATACGTAGCATTAAGAACAAAGGGAGAGAGAGAGAGAATTCAAATTCAATCTGGAAACACACAATGTACCTCATTGGATTCTGAAATAAAAAGATATTAGATTTCAAATAGATCTCAAACATACAATTGTAATGCAATAATGAAAAAGACCAGGAAAGGAGAAAGACATCCTGACCAAGCATCAGACTCCATGACCACATTCTGACCTACAAACCCAGGAAAAACAGAAAGACATGAAGAGCAAGGAAGTACAAAGCAGGCAGTCACTGTGAGCACTGACATGGAGTTCTTTCCATCCTGCCCTAATTACCAAGGAATTATTCCAACTGAATTAAAAAATTATATTAAAAAAACAAAGAGAAACTGAAAACAGTATAGCAAAATAATTAAGGTCCAGAACTTGCCCTGCAGAAAAGACTAACCTGTCATAAGACTGAGGGAGAGCAACCACACTGGAGGATCATTATTGATAGTAACATACTCAGACAAGCTCAGTTTTGTTTTGTTTTGTTTAATTTTAATTTATCTATCAGTTAGGCTTTGCATAATCATCATTGGTATTACATTATTAAAGCTGTGGAAACATTAAAGCTTCTTGAACTTTGGGTAAAAAATGGTTAAAAACTGAAATCAAAATGCAAATCCTAGTAAACCTCCTGGTGTTCCTGATGTATACCTATGCATGACTCTGCTATGGAAAACATTACTTTTCTGATATATGTATGTTCTTCAGAGCCTTAGTTTTGTCTACATTTTATTAAATATCACAAGATATCTTACCCTCTGGCTCACTGTCACACATATCCATCAGGCCATCTCAAACTCTGGTATAATTTCGCAAAATTCAACATGTAATTAGTTAGGGTCTCACTATCACATTCATTTGTCAACCAGTATTTTATAACTCTTCTATTAATCTGTGACTTAGCTTCTGCAGTTCAGTGTGATATACATAGGCAGTTTCTTCTATGTCTGCTTCAAAGATCTGTTTTCACCCAGGATTAAAGCACCATCTGAATATTTTTTTTTTGCTTTCATAAACTATTGTTTGTCTACTGTGAGGCTTCCTCAGTATCATAAGGCGATGTTTGATTGCATGTAAAGACTGACATCTTCAATTCTATGTCTATGCCAGTCATTTTTGCTTCTATGTTATCAGTTATTCACCTGTTGTCTGTACTTTCCCGACCAACGATTTGTTAAGCTCAAAGTATTATGTGTATTTAATACTCGACATTAGGGTAAATGATAGGTCTGATTGTATTTAAAGTGTAAATTAATAATTTAGCTTTGGACGCCTTGACATAATGAAAAATCAGATATGGAAACAATACTCGTCTCTTCTAACAGAGAACTACGATTCTCTTCAGACCAAAACATAATAACTTCGTACGATTCTCATATATATCCACTGTCCTAACGCATCTGTCATCTACTGACTGCTGTCACCTTCACAACTGTCACCTCCCTGAGATTTACAACCTGTCAAGCATGCGTCCCATTCATCGTCATTCGTCTTATACTAGTTCACCTAGCAGGTCGCCAAGGTGCAGATGTGTATTGACATACATCTAATGTCAGGATATACGTTCTAATGCCCCAGGCTGCGCACCCCCGCAGTATATCCGTACCTGCAAATCGACCTCCTCCGTCACCATATCCCCGTCGCCGCTGCAGTACGAAGTATTCATTGGACTTCTCCGTCACCCAGAGCTTCAAGGCGTTTTTAAGCAGCACTTCCTCCGGTTTCAACCACATTTTTACAGTTCCTCTACCTTCAGTTCGTACACCGCGGCATTCACCGCTATGCCCACCTACTCTCCATGGTTCTTACTGTTGACAGTTGAATTTTTGCCCACGTAAGCAACGATTGTGCCAAGGAGATTAGTCGTCTGGGAAATGAAGTCCTACAGGCATATCCCGCGCAAAAGGTGTGGCGGTCACGCGGCGCGCACACGCGCATTTGGACTACATATCCCACAATCCCTAACCGCGAACGTGCGCGTTACTCACAATGGAAGGAACCGCACTCCATGCTAAAGTGTTGCAATTTAAAATGTTTTTTTCACCTCTCTGGACATATGTATGTAGAATATGAGGTTTGGTTTCATGAAAGTGTTGCGTTCTGCTTATTAACATAGCAAGTAGTGCTGTCTAACTTTATAATTTTCAATAGAGCTACTAAATAATTACTGGAATACAATTAATACTGCAGTCACTTATTATGACTACAGCCTTCACGGCAAGTTTATATAACCGTTACCTGTGGAGTTTCAAAAAATAAAAGAAATGTTTGTGTATATGCGTGTCTGTCCTGTTCATAGGTCTGTTATTTCTGTCATTCCATTTGTAGTAATAAAATGCTTTACATTTATCATTCCAACAGTTGGCACATCACAAACATTTATAGTAATGAATTTTACTACTATGCCATCTGTTGGAATGACAAATGCAATGCATTTTATTACTACAAGCATTACAGAATACACTCCAATAAACTTCACTGCAAACATAATTTCTGAGGTCTAATGCTGTTGATTACTTAAATTTCAACCTGTCTTCGACAGGTAGCACAGCTAATATATACTTGTATATACTGCTCAAACAAATTAAAGGAACACTTTGAAAACACATCAGATCTCAATGGGAAAAAATCATGCTGGATATCTGTACTGATATGGACTGGCTAATGTGTTAGGAACGAAAGGATGCCACATCATTTGATGGAAATGAAAATTATCAACCAACACAGAGCTGAATTCAAAGACACCCTGAAAATCAAAGTGAAAAAATGATGAGGCAGGCTAGTCCATTTTTCTCAAATTTCATTGCAACAACTCAAAACTGTACTCAGTACACATGCTTGTATGCATACTTGACAACATCTAATGTGACGATGGATGGTGTCCTGGGGGATCTCCTCCCAGATCTGGACCAGGGCATCACTGAGCTCCTGGACAGTCTGAGGTGCAACCTGGTGGTGTCAGATGGACTGAAACATAATGTCCCAGAGGTGTTCTATTGGATTTAGGTCAGTCAGTGGTATCAATTCCTTCATCCTCCAGGAACTGCCTGCATGCTCTTGCTACATGACGGCGGGCATTGTCGTGCACCAGAAGGAACCCAGCACTCACTGCACTAGCATAGGGTCTCATAATGTGTCCAAGGATTTCATCCTGATACCTAATGGCAGTCAAGGTGCTGATGTCTAGCCTGTAGAGGTCTGTGCATCTCTCCATGGATATGCCTGTGCCAGTGGTGGGTTTGTAGGTTGCCAGTGGTGGACCTGCCAATTCTGGTATTCTATGGCAAATGCCAATCGAGCTCCATGGTGCCGGGCAGTGAGCACAGGGCCCACTAGAGGACGTTGGGCCCTCAGGCCACCCTCATGAAGTCTGTTTCTGATTGTTTGGTCAGAGACATTCACACCAGTGGCATGCTGTATGCCTTACTTACACTTTTGCAAATTCTGCATGTGGAAAAGACAATTCAGTCTAGCTAGAGATGTCCAAAGCTCTGCACTCTGGACCTTGCATTATACATCAGTGATGTTATGTGATATGCCCTGTCCTTTGCTCCTTTCTCGACATGCCCATTTCAAGGAAACCCTTGCTCTTTGTTTTCATTAAACATTCTCGCACTATGGTTAAGATTTGGATTGTGAGGGGGTTACTTTAATTAAAACAATGACAACTATTGAGCAGGGCCATTTTTAGCAGTTTGGGGGGGCCTATACAGTTTAGAAATGTGCAGGCCCCGGATGGGGGAGGGGTCGGGGGGCAGAGTCCCCCTTGAGCTCAGGAAGGTGTTCTAATAAAACGTCTGGAAAAGAACGATAAAATTTAGGATGAGGAGGGTATCGTGACACCCGATGTGAGGGACTGGCACAGATGGCTGCAGTGCCAGGGGCATGACAGGCCCACAGCCCGACAAAAAAAAAAAAAATTGTAAGTCGGGGTTGGGGCCCTACGCGGATGTGTAGTTCGCGTATGCCTAAGAACATCCCTGCTATTGAGTGAACTTGGCTTGTAGTAGGCATGTCTTGAAGTGGGGATGTCATCTAATTCTGCAGGCCGCAGCTAGGCCTTTTCAGGGTTTCCACTGTATAAATCATGTGATATAAGCACATAATCTGCTGCTTGGCAGTTCAACAGAACTCCTGAATGACAGAGCTCCAGAGGTTTGCATCTAGACCCTTGTCAGGAAAGGTGAGTACACCCCTACATTTACGTTACCTTAAATACCTAAAATTAGGATCATGTTCAAATTCTTAGAATATCATTAAAGAGGATCTTGTTTGACCCTGTCTTTTTTAAACTTCAGACACTCTATGTTTTAAAAGTGTTTTGTTATCACCATGTCTCGATCAAAAGACCTTTCTGAGACCTTCTGAAAGCACGTTATAGATGCCTAAGAGTCAGGGAAGGGATTTTAAAAGTTCTCCACACAACTGGAAATCAACTTTTCCACAGTCTGAAAGATCATCTACATTTTAAATAACGGCCAGCTTGTCTAGACCTGGCCACCCCAGCAAGTCCGACCCATGAGCAAAGCTCAAGATATGGAAAAGAAGTCTCTAAGAACCACACAATTTTATCATGGAACCTTTAGGTAGCTCTTGCCACTGTTGATGTCAAAGTGCATAAGTCTACCATTAGAAAGATACTGCACATGGGGTGCGCCAAGTTTAAAGGTTTGCTCTTCAGAGAGAACATCAGGGCAAAGCTAAAGTTTACCTATGAACACCAAGGCAAAAAGGGACTCATCAAAGAATGTGCTTTGGCCAAAAGTGGCAAAGATAGAGGTATTTGGCAACACTACAAGAAGATTTGTTTAGTCAAACCCAAAAACAGCATTTGACCAGAAGAGCCTGATACCAGCTATAAAGTATGGAGGTGCAAATGTTATGTTAGTGGCTGCTTTGCCACATCAGGGCCTAGGCAGCTTATCTTTACTGTACATTGATCCAGAGGGTGCTTGAAGATAATGTGAGATCATCTGTGAGAAGACTGACAATCAACCCAAACTGGAGCGAGCACTCACTCACTCACTCCCCACACAGCCTTCTGGGTGCAGGGGTTCTTTACTTCCAGACCACGTCACTACTTGATCTCAGCTTTGGGTCTGTTAACTTAGTAATCTGACAGAGGGCCTACCATTCTGTGCTCCTGCCAGGGCACAAGGTAAACTGTGACTTTCAAAAGTCACATCTTTTTTACCACTTCAATCATATCTTTAATACACGTTGAGATAAGCACTTCCATGATGACTGTTCTGTCATTAGCATTAATGATGATGACGTGGATTCTTTTATTTCTGTAATATGACCTATAGTTTCAGCACAGGTGTAGTCAGGTTTATGAATATTCAGGTTTATTTATTCTTTCTATATTTATATAGCATCGCAGAACTTTTTTTTTTTTTGTACCATTTGTTTATTTGTTGTGTTCTACATATACGTCTGCACTGGAGGAGCTGCTTTTAATCTCATTGTACATGTGTATAGTGACAATAAAAAAGGCATTCAGGCAATAATGTATATTTTTACACTGTTAACCTTTCTTTAGGGTTAACATTTCTGTTACAGGACTTTCACTTGATTACCATATTGCCAAAACTGAAAGAAATAACTATTTCTGGAACTTTTGTTAATGGATGAAAGAAACATGCTTTTTCATCTCTGCTCTTAATTGCCCATTTATATATGTTACTATGGTGCTTAAGGATTATTTTTCCTGTAATATTTTCCTTTCGGGTACAAGGTGGTTCATTGAATCGCTACATATTATTCACCCCAACTTTATATTTTGGATAAACAGCCACAAGCTACACCAATACACTCTGTCCACTGCTGGTGAGTTTAATTAGCAAGTACAGTAGTTTAGTAAGGTCTGGCGATGAAAAAGTACCAATTCATTTTTGGTTTTTCATAATAAGTATTTTTGTTTTATTTTTAAGTTGTTTACTACTGCAGAGTTCAAAAACACAACTTGAAACTCTTTATGCAATTAGCAAATACAGTCCAGGAACTCAGGAACTGAGTGTGAACTGGGCATTGGTCCATTGGAGCGGAAACACCAAACAATTCATCAGAGTAATTTGATTGTTTTCTAGTCAACTGAGACAAAGGAGGAAACCAACAAACAAAAACACACACACAACTGCAAAAACCTCATAAAAGGCATCCTAGATTAAGGTGGAGGGTAGCAGTACCCACTAAGGCACTCGAACAGAGGTACTGTCGACTTGCATAACACGTCTAATATGATTATTCTGGGAATGGAGAGAGTCCTTTTAGGCCAGATGGCTTTTTCTGGTTTCAGAATTGCTACGGTATTACAAATTCAGTTCATCTTCACATCATGCTGGCATTATGAATATTTACAAGGTTTCAAGGATATTCATAAAGTAGACAGGAGGATGAAATACTTCAAACAAGTTTGGTACAGAAGAAAAGTATAATCCAAGCACACTGAAAACAAAGAGTGGGAGGTTAAATGTATGCAAATCAAATACATTACCAAAAAAAAGTAAATAAGTAGTAGACCTATTTGTTTAAGTAACAGAATCTTTACTAGTATTAATTCTGTACTGCA
Source organism: Polypterus senegalus (assembly GCF_016835505.1). Taxonomy (NCBI): domain Eukaryota; kingdom Metazoa; phylum Chordata; class Cladistia; order Polypteriformes; family Polypteridae; genus Polypterus; species Polypterus senegalus. The sequence goes on along the minus strand of NC_053163.1, from coordinate 104,839,799 downwards.
GTGTTATAAGCAGACGTTTAAGGAATCCTTCAATGGGCAAGGCATACCTCAGTGAATTCACATAAAGTTTTGACATTACATGGCTTGAACTTTTCTTGAGTAGTGGTGTATAGTGTGTATGTGCTGAAGTCTGTCCGGTAAATCCTTCATAAAACCAGTAACCAGTAGAGTGGTACATTTAACAAAAAAAGCACTTCAGTCTTAGTTGAAAAAGTTAACAGCCTCTCTTATTCCATCAGATAGTTGTATGATGCCAACTACCAGAGCAAAACAAAATGTTGCAGTCCTGGCTGTCAAACAACCATTCTCTCCCACATTTTACAGAAAGATGCTCTGAACAAAAGGTTCAGAGGTTTATAAACTGTTTTCAGAAATGGAAGCGCTCCTGTTAAACCAGTTGGAGATGTGGCTTTAGGAAATGATTTGACCAAAGAGTTTGGCTAAAATCTTTCCAAAGACAGAAACCCAAAACACAAAAAACAAGAAAATCTGAAGGAGACTGCATAAGGCAGACAATTTTCTTTAGAAGATCATTTCCATAGTTGAAATGTTTAAAAATACAGTCTATGGATCACATCTATGCTACAGCCTATCTTCTTAAAAAGAACAAATCCAGAGTTATGCAATACAGCTGTGTTTAGGTACTGGCGCCTCGTAGCCAGAGACTTTAATGTGGGATTCCCAGGCCATCTGTAGAGTTCATACCTTCCAAAATTCTCCAAGGTGTTCTTTGGGTACTTCGATTTCCTACTGTGCTCCAAAGATGTACATTTTAGAGTAACTAGGACCTCTGAATAGCAGCCCAGTGTGAATGAATTACTAGATAAATTCTATTTCCTAGGAAAAGAAGACATTGCTGGTTACCAGCCTGATGTATAAATTGCTCACACCAAAATTAAAAGAACAGTACACATAACAATTTTATCACAAATTTATTTACATAATTTTCTAGAGTTTTAATATAAACTTTAATTATATGTACATATCCTCAGATTTTATTTAAAACAGAACATGAAATACTATTGATCCCACAATTCAATGTGTAAAATACTTTGAAGTACAACAAGACCAATGATTTGCAAATAACTCATAGAAAAGGTAGGTTCAGTTTGGTAGCCAAGTTAACAAAAAAAAAAAAAAAAAAAGAAGAACTGGAGTTGCAGAAAGAAAGGACACATAATAATACCACCTAAACCCATATTTTTAAAGTGCATACAATCCAGGATAAAATGTGATAGCAATTTGAGGTAAATTCCACAAAATGAGCTTCAAGTGGCTGTGAAAGGCAATTACAGCATTTTCAATGAACTTTAGGTGGACATGATTAAAAAGATAGCAACGTTTTAAACAAAAGGTCAACAAACAACTGTACCATACTTAAGAATCAAATAAAAAAGGTCTTTTTATACAACAAAAATATTTAATACTTTGAATTTTCAGGAGAGGGATATAAAACAATGCACGGTATAATCAGCAGAGGGCAGCACACAGCAGCAGTGTGCAAACAGAAAACAGTGGCGCATTTCTGGGGGTTTTGAACACAACCAGACTGCTTATCAGTTTAGTGATTAAGGTCATGTCTAATGGACAGAACAGGTTTTAAAAGTGAAAGTGCTTATGAGAAAAAAAAAAAAAGACTCCACAAGAGTCCACAAACACTACATTGTGCAATTGCAGTTTCAGCAATGCCTCCAGGTGTTATGTGCACATTCCCTCACGCACAAGTGATTTGCATGGCAAAGTCTCTCGGGGACTAGGAAATGCACAAGGCTTAGTGTTCTAAAATTGAATTCTGCTCCAAATTAAAAAACTTGCTGAGGCAAAGCAAGACGGGATATATATTTAAATATACACTTTGATGGGTATAGTTACCTAGTAAATTTAATTCCCAAAATATATTATTGCACTTGCTGCTTCAAAAAATATTACAAGTTCAACAAGAAAAACTGGTGGGTGTTTTTGTATTGTCATTCTCCTCACTTGAGTAGAGCTATAGAACAGCTCATGTATAATTACAAAATTTAAAACCTTTAAAAATAAGCTGCAATTATCAATCATTTAAAAATCATTTTAAATATACAGCAGAAAATTGAATCAATCTTTCAAGCCATTTTTATGATCTAAAAAGGTTGCAGGGCTTAAAATTTTCATTTTTGGCTTTGTGGCAAAAATGAAAATTGACTCTTCTCTTTCGCCTACAACATCTGACAGAAAAAGAAATAATAAAAAAGCTGCAGTTCATGATTCATTTATGAGCTGGTCCAAAACAAGCTGTCAGACGCGGCCTGGCAGAGCTCATAAGGCTTTACGTCTTAGCTTGACGAGATTTCTCATCTTCTTCAAAAGCAAAATTGTCATAGTGAGGCATAACATCTACTTGTATTGGTGTATCTGCAGGAAAGAAAAGGAAAATCTATTATGGTTAAGGTTGTATTGTTAAAATTAAAAACAAAAGAAAAAATATAGAACACCTCTGCAAAGAACATTTTCTCAAAACGTATCAAATATGAACCAAGGATCATTGCTGTAGGAATCGAGACATCTGTATTTGTTTAATACAATATCTCAGCATTTATTTTCTTTAAAGCTAAATGGCTTAAAAACAATGTACATATCACACAAATGTTTAATGTGAACATTGCCATGAGAGTCATAATTGAATGTATTGCTTAAATGTAGAAAGTTAAACGTAAACTGAATGTGCCTATTATGTTTTGTTTGCTTTACATGAATACATTTTGCTAGAGTAGGAAGTCTTTGCAGAAGAAGTCCTTTTTGTGTAGGATCTTTAAACACAATACTTTTTTTGTTTTTATATAGCACCCTCCACAGTAAGCGCCAAGAGGTAATCAAGCGTTACCCCAAATTACATGCAAGCACCTACCTATTGATCAAAAAGCACCCCAACATACTTTTCAGTAATTTAATAAGAAAAACAGAGATTGTCCAAATGCACCGGTTGGTTCTCAGGTATAGGCCATGCTGAGCAGCTTTTGTTCTACTCGACATCTGCTTTAATTAACAGCCCAAATTTGTGTGTGCCATATTTCCCCAGTTTCTAATTTTTTCATGCAAATTCAGAAGTTTAGAACTGGAATTGTTACAGTTTTACTTGAACGTGTTAAGCATTTGTGCGCTAGAAAGGGATGATTTCATTTTCTTGATCTTGCATATTAAGATCTTGGTGTCGTCATTTTTTTCTGTTTTGTGCCACTGAAGCCACTACTCCCCTTTATTAACCAAATGTTAAATTATATGCAAATATTGATTATTAACAAAAAGGTGCAATCATACCTCACAGTAAAGGTTTTAAAAACACACACACACACACACACACACACACACACATAAAACCTATAGCAAAATAAATAAAAATCACTCGACACACACTTAAGAAAATTAGATGTCCAAAAGAACTCAAAAAGCCCCCACACAACATACCATAAATATTACTACCTTAAAATAAATTACTTTAAATATACATATCTTAATATTTAATTATTTAAAACTAAGAAAAAAGTTTACAGTGAAAAAGAATGTAAAATGTCAAGTCATTCTGTAAGTGTAGGACAAAAACTGGGGGTTTGGGTTTTGGGGGACCACACACACACGCACACACCCAACAGACCTCTTCAAATGGATGATACATAAGGTTAAATAAGCCTCTGTTCTAAACTTTATCCTTTAGAATTAAAAATTTCAAAAACTAAATTATCCTAAATCCATAAACAGATGCACAATATGAGTGTTTAAGTGGTTGTTGTTAGTATTATTATTTATACATTTCTCGTTCTTAAGCTTCCGTAAAGTTCCAATTTCTCCTTAGGGACAAATAAAGTACATCTGTCGCATACAGGATTTTTAATAAAAGTTATACAGGGTGACACAGAAAAACAGGAACTTTTGAAATGCGTAGTGGCAGCCATGTACAGTTGTCAGCACTGCGGAACAGGGATCTTAAGCTGTAAACAATCTCACCATTTAGTAATTTAGTAATCAATTGCATGGCAATCAATGGCAGCTGTGCGAGAATAGTTCGGTAACCGTGTCATCTCAAGATTCGGTGACATTCCCTGGCCCTCAAGATCACCGGATTTGTCCGTTTGTGATTTTTTCTTGTGGGGCTACCTTAAGAGTTGGGTCTACACGACTCGGCCAAGGACACTGAATGAAATGAAACAAAGAATTCAAGACGAAATTCGTGGTATCCCAGCTGAGATGTTGCAGCAATCAATGAGGAACCTCAACAGCAGATTGGAAGAATGCATACGTACAAGAGGACGCCATCTACAGGACGTAATTTTCAGACATTGATAATTTGGATTACTGTCTCTTAAAAGGCAAGTTGTAGTGGTTCAATTGCTGTTAATAAAATTTTTTTATTGGATTTCTTCTATTTTTATTGGGTTTTTCAAAAGTTTCCGTTTTTCTGTGTCACCCTGTAGTTAACAAAATAATTACCACCACAAAACTTAAAATGCACATGCAAATATTTGAACTACATATCCACAGATCCTAGAACTACCCGGAATTCCTATGAGTCTGTTTGGAATACTATTCAACCACATGCCTTATGGAACCAAGGAAATGGAATAAGGGTTACAAAACACAATGGTAACAAAACTCATATTGTATGTTTATGTTACATTAGGATAACTGATGCTTAGTTTGATTGGTTTTGTAAAAGTGACTTAAGTGCCCAAATTTAATCCATTTACATGTTTTTTTTTTTAACCAACCCTAAGTTAAAGATTCACTAAATATACACAACAAATAACTATAAAGATTTAACAATTTTTCAAAGAAACAAAAAAATCAAGTTTAATAGTTCTACTATAGAGTCTCTGGTTTCTGTCCCACTTACCTACAGGGCTGTCATCCACTTCCCCCAGCCGCTCATCTATCTCTCTTACTGACGCATATCCCGAGGACACGGTCTCACTTTGATTGTCCTGATCAGGGAAGGTTGTGGTGTATTCTTGCTGTTGGTCAGTCGGGTATTCTGGAGCACTTGGGTCTGTTTCAGTGGCTGCTTCCTCCACATCAGGCTGCCAAGACCAATTCACAGGTTTTTATTTACAGTATAAATAATTAATAAATAAAAAAGGGCACAGAGCACCACTGGCACAAGTAACACATAGACTTTTATGGTGTCAAGACTGCAGCAAAAAGGGGCAACATGAAAACAAAGGAACTATGTTCAGAAACAAAGAGCAGGGACAAAAGGGAAACCCTACAAGACATTATACGCAAGGAAGATCACACAGCTTAGCCTGCAATAGTGAAGAACAGACTTCAAATGCATTGCCATCTACAGTAGCTTTTGCACTGTGCTGCTGTGGTTTTATTTTTGGCAAGTTCATTTATGTACATTTATGCATATAAAAGCAACAGGAAGGGCATTTTCTTCATCCAGACCTTGCACTGGTGCAAACCTGCATTTATTTCAGTCATCTTGTGGTAAAACTGCCTACTACATCTCCCCAGTACAAAATATAACTATACAGGCTCAACATTAGAGCACCTTTATGAAGCAGAAAACAAAAAGTTGTGAGCTGGCAATACAGGAGGGTACACTGTACTATTGTGAACATTTAGAGTGCTGTATATTGTTCATTTTTACAACACACTAATCTACAGTATGCGGTCTGTAGAATTGTCTTTTTTCTACCTTATAATTAACTTAAAGGTTTTAAGTGCTAAACGGTTCAGTTTTAGAAAAATTAGACACAGATGAACCATTTAAAATGGCATATCTGAGGCAGTTTAGCATAATTTGCAGCAGAGTGGCTATTAGCCATGTGCTTATAAATAGCTAAAGAACGAACAAAATTCTGTGTAAGAACTCTAAAAATCTTGTCCACTGCATTGTACTACATCATTAAAGAATTAAAAATAATGTAGACTTAAGGTATTAACTTACATTGAAAGTAAGGAAAAAAAAAACATTTAGACATAAACGTTTGACTTGTTTTTTTACACAAAATATGAGAAGAGTTAAAGCATTTGTTACCAGTAGATTCTACAAATACTGTAAAATATTAGAAAAAGGGAGAACAATTAAGTCTAGTTAAGGCAAACAAAAAAAACCTGCTGAATGATCCTTTGATTAATACATTTGCTAAACAAATTGTTTTATTCAGTAAGTGCATAAAACATTGACTAAATATCAGCATGCCAGCAAGTGGTGCAAAAAAAAAAAAAAAATCTTCTGTTAACCTCTGTTGACAAACAAGCAGGTAACGCACTTTAGAGAGCTCCGCGCTTATGCTGATCTCCAAGCACCAAAGGCATGAACCTCTAAGCTGTGATCAAATCTCAACAGTACGTCATAACTCTAGTCTGCACTGAATCCCTAGGAGCAGAGCAGAGTCTCTCTGTGTGGTATGAAACTTCTGAATGCCCTTAGCAGAGCTTTGGGGAAATACTTAATTGGCCAAATAAAGTGGTCATTGAATTGTCACTATAATGTGGAGAACTATAGGGCAGAGAAGTGAAACATGCAAATGCTAGCTACCCACCTCAATTCCCAAAGATTTAAGGATGTCACATTTACACATAGGACAGGTTCTGTGTTCCAGCAGCCAGGGGTCTATACATGTTTTGTGAAAGAGATGGCTAAAAAACAAGCAAAGAAAAAAAAACAAAACATGTTAGTCAACATCTAACACTGCTCAACCCATCCCAGTTAGCTACAACTGCGTTCCAGTCACATTGTCAGGATGAGATACCACAAATAGCAATGATTTTTCCCCTACACTTTGTGTTTTGTTACATCTTTATGAACTATCCCCCCCCTTTCAAATTATTTATATTATTTACAATAACAAAGGGGGGAAATTTTCAGACAAGTTTCAAATTTTTGAAAGAAAAAATGTATTATTGTAAAAGGTGGAAAAATCATGTGCCAAATTTTCCAAAATTATTAAAGCAAATATTGTTTTGCCACAAAACCAACAATTCAGAAAGCGTACTCTGCCATTTTTTTTTTTTGTCCAAATCAGTTATTCACTAGTTTTTTTGAACAAGTTCTCTTCCATTATAGGGTCACTGGAAACAGAAAAAATTCCTGGCAATACCTTATGCAATGCAAGAAAAAGCCACTGATGGGGCACCAGTCTATATACAGATTAATTTAGGTAAAATTCGCACACAATACCACATAGCTTCTAGAGGCTTTGTTGAAAGCTTGACAGCTTAAATCACTGAGCTCATCATAAGCACTAGATCAACAAACTGACACACAGAATGTGGGATGTTGCACACTGTTCTGACATGATCTTGGGTGATTTGATCCTACCTGATCAACCAGAGTGAAGGGTTTTGGCTTTCTTCTTTTTTTATTTAACATATGCAGAGGCTATCATACTTTCTGTCAATCCACCTAACCCCAATGTCCTTCTCAGTTTGCTCTCCTGCTGCAACTTCTTTGAAACTCTTTGTTTAAGAATATCATTACATATGTTGCATCAATCTATTCCCCCTCCCCCCTCAAAAAAACAACATTTATGAAGTGAACATCTGGCAACCCTGAGCAGCTCAGAGATAATAATATAAATACAAAGCTGTGGCTTAAAATGATAAAACATACAACTAAAATCCTGAAGGGCTTTGTGACCTAACAGCAAAGCATGGCAGCATCTAAGCAAGAACAAATTTTAGAATGTACTGTAGCTAAACAGTTCCTCTTTATGAATTGTTTCACATGGCTCAAATTTATATTCAATAAAAATATCAAATCTTTCATAAGTTACAAAACAAAAAGTTGTAGAAACACGAAACATATTAAAAATCACCCCACACAAGACATCTGTGGAGTATGAAATGGAATATTTTTCCCCTAATATTTGCAGATTCTGTTGACATAAAAGGAGAAACAGAGTAGACCTAAAGGAACAAAAACAACAACGTTTGGTTAAGCATAAGGCTCAGAAACTTTTCATTCTGCCGAAAAAGCACCAACAAGCAGAGAGTAGCTTCCAGTTCACATTGTGCACTTTTCTTTCTGGGTCACACATATTAGCAAATTAGTCATAACCTACAGTCACAAGAGTTGAAACAAAAGGACAGATTTGCGCAAGACACACACTAACTTCTCTTCCAGCTCTAGAATGGAGGAACAGACCTCTGAGAAGTGCGATGTTGCTTCCAGACTCTCCTGGAAATATCGCACCTACCAATCATGACACCATATAAGAATTGAAAACACCCTGAGGTTCATTTACAGACCCGTCTCTGCTGGAGCTACATCAGCCTACTGTAGCGACAGACCCTTAAAACAAAGCAATGACAAGTCCTGGGTTTGTTTATTTTTCTTGATTTCCTTTTTATGTGGCATTGGTACTATTAAAAGAGTTGCTCCAAGAGACTCATTCCTGTTTGTGTGGATTTAGTTCATCATAAGTCATTGAATGAACACAAGGGTCCAATAAATACAATGGATGAGGGGGTGAAGATGAAAGAAAAAAATAATACACCTATTCTGATACCTTTGCATGCAAAGCCAGTAGAAATTACACCACAAAATGTATTAAAACCTACGATATAAATTGCAGATAAAAAACCAGTGCAACAAAAACAACTAGCTATTCTGGTATCTGAAGACATTATGTTCCAACCTTTATAAGTAAAGTGAAAAAAGAGCTGCAGAAAAAACAAAGTTGCTCCCATTAAACTCTGGCCAGAAATACACCTTGGGATGAAGCTTTTGGCATTTCATAACCCTATTCAAAGTATGAAGATTATTGTATGGCAAGAAAGATGTTTGGAAATCCACAACATAACCCTACACATTTATCTTATGCCATGTATTTTACCAATAAGAGACAGACACATTGAACACATCTATAAAAAAAAAAAAAAAAAAAAGAGCAAGTCAAGCAAATTCATATGAACTTCATAATTGTGCGAAGGTTCTAGCAAAATAATATACAAAATGATTACAAATATTACTAGGGGGGCTCCGCCCCTTGCCCAATTCACTCGCCAACCCCCAGGGCAGGTGCAGAGCATCTGGGGTGCACATCCATTAAATAAAGTGACTGTATTTAGAAGAGTATGAGGGGTGCGCGAGGAAGTCTGTTAAGTTTTTAGTTATTAGAAATAGAAAATCAGTTTCTTGATTCTTTTACTACAGCTGTGCATTTTAAAATACCAATGAATAAAAAAAAAAAAAACAGTAAAAAAAGTAAAACATAAAAAAATAAATAATTCAATTACATTAACACCTTGTCAAAAACTATTTTACAAATTACTTTATCCTCTAACTTACATTTTATAAATGTTGCTCGTTTGCATTTCTGTTCACATATTGTTGGATATATTTTTCATTTATTGGACAATTCTCTTTGTTCTTGAGTTTATTTATATACAGCTCTTTTTTGTTCATTTTCTTTATTTTTATATTCACTATCAGCTCTTGCCACCATTTTTCTATCTCAATCTAAAATTCAACGTTCTTGAATAGATAATTTGCTTTTCTGCCTTGCCATTATAACCAACTGTGTTAAAGGGTGAGTTAGCAGCACTGAGAGTGTGTTGCGGGGTGGTACGGACAGAAGATGTGCACAGTTGGAGTAATGATTGTGTGGGAGGTCTGGAGGTGAGTGGTCAAGGCTGAATAATGTGGACCAGACAGAAAACTTTAATATAATAGAGAGATATGCTTTTAAAACATACAGCATAACAGACAATAAGTACTACCGGTGCTGGGTGAAGTAGTATTCCCATCTTCTGTATTTTATCAAATGCAACAGTCTCCTTTCATCTGCATTTTTTCAAACCAACATTCTCCACCCTCCTGCACCTTAATTGCTCATATATGCTGTCGACAATACTTACTTGCAAGTCAGGATGCGGACTATATCATTTGGTTTATACACCTCAATGCAAACGGCACAGCTGTCACCATCGGAGCCTGTCTCCTGTTAAATGGAGAACAAAAACAAATTAGGTGTTCACATACACAATTGGATATTTTGTTACACAGTTCCTTTTACTGGAATCGCCACCATTTGGTGCTAGAAATAAAAAACACACGTGGAAGCAGAAAATTGCAGGAATATCCCCACCAATGTAAATTATTTTCTAAAGACTGGTGAAAAGGTGATCTTGAAAACTTGTGGATAAGAGTTTTTTAGGCTTTCTACATATGCTATCTGTCCACTGCTTGGAGGTTATTCTGCAGTGCAGTAGTACTTGAAGAGCAATGGCAGTAGGAAAAGATGACAGACAGACAGACAGACTCCATTTTTGCCAACTGCCTTAGTACAAAAAGACCCTCTTTAAAGAGTAACTGCATCAAACTGAACAAACCTGAAAATTATAATGCAGTTAAATTCAAACACCTTGCACATATAAATAGCAACCAATTTTAACTATCAATCTTAGTGAGAACTGCTGCACAGGAATCAATGTATTGAATCCACAAAGCATAGTACACCCATACAAGGAAAAAAAAATGTATGCAACATTTGTATTGTTGTTGGTGCTCAGCATAGAAGACCTCATACTAGTGAGAACTCATGTTAAACTCTTATCTATTGGGAGGAAAAAATAAAAAAAAAACTAACAATTTACCATTTTGTAAAACTCTTCCAGTCTGGTGTTTAATATCTAAAGCAGAAAGAATATTTAGCCTAATGTAGGGGTCTTCAAGACCTTCTGTCAGGGTGAAAACCAGCTTCCTCATTAACTTATAATTCAATATTTGCTTGTGCAGCTATGAAGGTTACCAATGACGTGCTCTAGTGGAGAGTATTTTTTAATCCCAATGTTTTCTCAGATCATTAAAATGTTTAGATAGAATAAAAATCAAACTAAACCTAGGAGTAAACTCCTGGGAATATGCACCTTTAGAAAAAGTCTCCACAGTCCAGTCAAATTATTAAACAGGAGCATCATGTGCTGAAAGAGTAGATGATTCAGCAATACACATGCATAGCTAGTGAAGTTTTAGGCTTTAGAAGGGGGGCATATCTTGGCATACTCACCTTGTCTCCTTGTTTCAGAGTCCTCAGCTGTAATTGACTGATCACTTTCATTGCTTCAGCTTTGAGTTTTTTCTGTAAGGGAAGACAGAATATACAAAGTAAAAATCTATAGGAATTCAGATTCAAACTGGACATTAGTCTCGGAAGGCTTTCAAAACCATACATACATTGTCTTCTCACAATCTGCAGGCCTAAAGTTTCTGCTTTCATACTTTGAACTGTAGATATGGTAATGTAAAGAATATTGATCCACATGCATATTCTTAAACGAATGAAAAGGGTATTATATAAAGACATTTAGGGGGGGGGAAGAGGAGAAATGCAAATCACACAGCAGCTCGGTACCTCTTGCACACTGCTCTAGGTTTATTTACTTAATAGCGAATAAATGGATCCTAATGGTGTCTTAACGGTTCCAGAGAAAAGCTAAGCAAAATGACACCTTTTACTGGCTAACTAAAAAGATTACAATGTGCAAGCTTTCGAGGCAACTCAGGCCCCTTATTCAGGCAAGATGTAATGTAAAAGGCAACACAAATTTAATTCTAGCTAGGATGGTAAATCTGGACAGTACACTTTCTAACAGAGTTCTATACATTTTTCCTTTTTCAATTCACAAGGAAAATAAATCAAACCTTAAAACACATTTAATTCAACCTCAAACAAGAGTATCTCAATTTCCAAAACATTCTCCAAGCTCTGTAGAGTTCCCAGGAGCCTCTTACTGTAACTTACTAGTGGCACTCTACTCATTAAAACGGAATTACAAAGGTAGTCTGGAAAACTCATTATCAGGGGACGAGGATGATGCATATTTATTCTAAAGAGATCCGTCCTTAGGGGCAAAGGACAGAACCAAGGTGATGTCACTAACTTGGAGGCATAATTCACACTCTGCAATAAATATTCCCTGTAATGCAAGATATGTTACATGTGCACTATGATAAAATGTCAAGTGAAAGCAATTCTAACTCCTTTAGGAGAATATCAACACAAGGCTCTTTAGGTGTACCCACACATCAAGAACGGTCTTTAATGTCAACTTCCACCCTAAGCACTAAAATTACCCTAAGTATGGGATTGCTGCAGGATCACAGACCACCAGAATCTATGAATGAGGAAGGCAAACACACAAATCCCTTCAAAAAATCACTCTTCAGCTTCACAAGATAAAGTCTTAACTAAAGGACGGCCATTTCAGGATTTTAGACTAATGAAAGAGTTAATTTCTGGAGGGCAAGATATCAAAAAACAAAGCTCTTTCCATTTGGAGACAAAGCACTGTACAATTAAAAAAAAAAAAAAGCTATTTTGTGTCTAATGCATCTCTTATTTGTCCTCAGTGGGCGTAAAAATGGGTCAAAATCACTATGACAATAGCAGAAGCTTTTAAAAAATTATTTAACACTCCCTTTTAGTTCATATCCCATAGACACGCCTTCCAAATGGAAAATAAAAACAGATACAAATTATATTATATATTAATAGGTGCCCAAATAATATTAAAAAAACAACACACACACATGACTAAGTGCAGCACATAAATTGCTTCTTGGGTTAGTTGCATTACTCCCTCCTCACTGGAAAGACAGAGAAAACAACAACAAACACTGACCACTAAGCCCTCTCACCACCTCTTAATAAAAAGCTCTTCACTAGCTATCACGGAGACAAACTAAATTATTCTAACAAAATGAATTTCTATTCTAAAAGGGGAAAGCGGAGGGGTTTGCAGGGTTATGGTACTGGTCTTTATCCACTTCCCAATTCGAGTCACACAGCAAAGGGATCACAAAAATGCACTCAACTTTATAAACAGATGCTATAGTGTTGGAGTGATACCAACCACCCATGTGTAATACATTCAGGCTCCATAAGCAAATGTTCTTTCACAGAGGCTAGCTTGGCTTTCAAAAATGAGTAATGATGGAAATCTGGATCAATCCTAAATGAATACTTGCTTTGAGACATTTTCATTACAAAGGTAAATAGGATGGTGGGAAATGCATTATAATACTGTTTCCCAAAACTTTTTCTGTGGTGACACTTTTTGTAACCAAAAACATACAGTACCAAGGCACAACACTAACCACAAACACCATATCTCATACATGAGCTCAACAGTCCAAAGGGGCTAAACTACCAGGTAAGCCTGTTTTTTAAAAAAAAAAAAAAAAAAAAATGCCCACTATCCACCAGCCCTGTGAGACTCACTGGTGACTACACACCCAGGCAGATAGACTTAAGATTCATCTCCTGGCTGCTAAAGTGCTGCAAGTGTTGGGTCTGCAAAGCAGCAACTGTGGAGCTGTATTTATGCCAGCTACTCAAGGTAATCTGGTCCTCCTCAGACATGTCTCGACCATTTGAGGAACTTGTCCCTCTCAGGTTCAGACCCAGATGCGCTACATTATTAATTTTCACCGCACACCACTGTGCTGCGTCACAATGCATTACAGAGTATCTCTTATATACAGCAGAATGTCTTTATTGGCTATTCAACCATACATTTCCTAACCCACTTACCCTGAGCAGAGTTGTGAGGAAGCTGAAGCCTGCCCCAACAGGCATTAGGCACAAGGAAGGAAAAATGCACTTTAGGATATTATTGTGCTTTCCATGTTGCAAGAATGTCAGAGCAGTGATAAGAATAGTACATTTCACATTAAAAAGGGTACTGCAGTAGCTTTGACATAACAGCTCAATATTGTTTGGAAAACAGTAAGTGAAACAGAACTGATGAGCTATGTTAAGGTAAATGTTCCATTCTTTACATTTTTTTTTAGTATAGTAAAAAAACATACCTACTGAACACACTCTACTCTCTTTTTCCTCAACTGGGCATATAAAGCAGTGCTCCAAAATAAATAACTAAATAAACAAAGTCAGAACAGAAATGAAGTAGTCAGACCTGACTGATAAATAATGGTCAGTGTGCTTGAGCCCATTTGAAGGTACACTTCTACACTGCATAAACTTACCAGCTTTCTAGATCATCCCTATTCCACTAGCTAGCCTACCTTTCTATGGTCATGAACACTCACACACTGAGTGTCCTCCACATGTTGACATGCCAGAATGTAAAGCAGAGCACAATGCAAAGTCTGGAACTTTCACTTTATTCCACAAACATGTAGAGAATTGCCCAGGCATTCAAAAAAACTGACACTTTACTATTGACCAATCTTTTCTCAAATCTAAACTGCTTGAGTATACAGGAAAAACAACAATTGTAACTCTTCTATCCCACTAATTGAAGAACACTTATATTTAAAAGTGTAATTATACACAGACACAAAGACACTAGGTCAGCATTCATGGGTGTAGCCTTTAATAGCCTTATTCTCATCTGTCAGTGCAGAGCAGGGAAATAAAATTGCCTCAAAAAACATGCCAGCCAACTTGGTCCCAAGTCTGATTCTCTTAAGATTTCATATCAAACTGTGGTATGCATCCATGTTCAATGGGAAAAAGTTTTCTAGACTGCATTAAAATGTTCAACAGCACAGATATATTTGTGTATAATCATATTGTTTGTATGACCTATGCATTGCCATTGTGAGAGAAGAAAGAAGTGAACCTACAATATTATATTTCAGTCACTTTGTCAGGCACTTATTACTATGGATGGGTTGACTAGAGCTCAACTCTAGATATCTTTTAAAATACGAGAATGTTTTAAATGTAAACTCTGCACCCATGTTCTACTGCTACTCACCTGTCTCCGGTTCACTGCACGTGCATTTCTTAGTCGGCGAGCAGAATAGTAAATGAAGTAGCCCACTGTCACAGCAGTCACCACGAAGAAGGCAATGGAAACAAAGAAGATAGAGTAGGAACCAATCCAGCTTCCATGCATCTTGCCAACATCAATGACCATGTACACCTTGATGCCTTGGGCAAGGAGTTTCACAATTTCCATCCCTTTAAAGTGATTGATCATGATGGCAACAGCATTCTTTGTACCTACAAGAGAGAGAAACTAGTTTTAGAAAGGCATCATTCTCTGGTGGTGGAAAGGAGATCAATCGTGATTTATGAGAAAGTCATTTGAGATAGCAGAAAATCTATGCATGTCTGGGAAATGACTGTACTGCAAAACATAACGTGGCATCTCTCAGAGAAACATGCTAAATGCCACTATCCAACAAACACAGGCAAATCAATACAGGAACTAGTGACACACCGCTCCTAAGGAGTCTCTCATACTGGTTGCACACGCTCTGCAGCAGAGTTCAATTTCAGCATCATTGGAAAACATCCGATATACACCCACGCATCCCTCAGGCTTCAGAGAGCATGCATTGATGTTTCTCACAAAACCATTTACACAAGTTTCGCCTTAATATAGCTAGGTGTTAACAAAAAAGTTCTATGTTTTTATGGTCACCAGAATCAAGCCATTCTCTTCCCAACTGAGTGAAAGTTCAGGTTTCATTGCACTAACATTTTGATAGGTTTCTTCAGCAGCAGCTTTAGGGTCATTTGGACCCTGTAGCCCCATAATGCCTCAGGCTCCCAACCCGGACAAAAAAAAAACACAACACAACACACACACACACACACACACACACACACACATACAAACACTGACACACCAACCTAAAAACACCCTAGGGTGGTCAATGAGCAGCTACAAGCTTTGTCAGGTAATTGTAAGACATGGAAAGAGCTGCTAATTAACCAAGAGGCATGTCGCATCATGACTGAGCTCTGGGGAAAAATATTCACCACATTAAGCATCAGCCAAACCAGCATTCAATTTCAATATTAAAACTTATTTAGAAATCTTTATGGCAAACAATCTGTGAATTTTGCCACATTTAAAAAAAAAAAAAAAAAATATATCACAATTAAAAAAAAATTCAAAACACAGTGGACAGGAGAGGCAAAGATAACAGTTAATGCTAAAAGGAAACTGAAAACATGAGAACAGAAATGACAATATGAATTCACCCTGAAGGCCATGTTTCTTTACAAGACTTTTCCAGTGATTTTCAGTTGTAGCTTTCATTTATAATTTTAAAATGTTAGAGGGTGTTGTGGTGTGCTCCCATGACCATCAGACATACCCACTAACTCAAAAGGTTTGATTTTATCTTAAGTTGTAAGGGTGGGCACTGTGTGCATGAGAGTGGACAAATCAATTAGGGGTCAGACAGCAGTACAATGCTTAAGATGCAGCTTTGAAAAACAACAAATGCACATGTTTTAGACCTAACAAGCAGAAAAGAGACCTGTCTGTCCGATGTCAAGTATTTTACATACCATGACAAAATGGGGAAAAAAGGAAGGGGCAAGATTTCAGTTGAACCTGCAGTACCAGTAAAGCCTTCACATGGGCATTGGCTCCATCAAGCAGCATTAATTTGCTGTTAGAAAAATGGCAAGCTCACAATATTTTAGAAATGTGTAACTGTGCTGGAAAAACATCATGCAGTAGCCTGTGAATTTTGGTTGTATAATTGGACATCCTCTTGCAACAAAGTCAGCAAGTACAGTCATCAAGATGAACATCTCCTCCAACAAGAAGTTGTGTAATGCGACATCAGTCTTACAAACATCTTTGTCCTCACTAACAGTTCCTTCAAAACGGACAATCCAATAAACCACACTGGTAGAAGATGGATGTACTGGGTGACTATTACAGTCAAAATGCATAAAACAGCAGGAGTTACATTGGACATAATCCCAAAAATAAGCTGTAATAATAATAATATTATTATTATTATTATTATTATTATTATTATTAATAATGTCAGTATGGAAAGGCCATCTGATGAACTGTAGCAATAACCAGAACACCCAATTTAAAAAAAAACAAAACAAAAAAAAAAACACAACTGTTGTTATAGGATCAAAGAAATAAAGAGGAAGTAAAAACTCTAAAATAAATAATATACTAGTTGGTATGATGACAAACACAAAAAACCAATAAAAATGTAGCCTGACAAGTATGCCTTGAGGATGCAAGTATTGGGAATGTGTTAATGCAACAGGCAAAAATTAGACGGGAAGATATTTATTGGACCAGCGTAAGAAATGTTATTACAGAAAGGGAAAAAGCTTCAATAATTTTTTTTTTTTGTTTTTTTTTTTAAAACTCTTACTAGAGTACCTGACAATATTCACAATCATCCTACTTTACCACCCAAACGAGGTGGGAGAATCAAAGAAATAATTGTGTATCAAGTTTCATATTTATGTGCCACATACAAGAGATCAAGCCATCTGACATGTTTAGTGTGGAACACAATATTGTATCTCTTATTCTAACCTGGACAAAGATAGCAACACTGTGAAGATTATATTTTTGGATTTCTCCAGTGCTTTCAATACTATCCAGCTACCCCTTTTAAAATTGGTAAGCTCAGAGATATGCAGATGGATGAGCCTATGGTGTCCTGCATAATGGATTATCCGTCAGGCAGACCACAGTTTGTGAGACTTGAGGGCTGTCTCTCTGAGGTGGATGTGAGCAACACAAGGAACAGTCCTGTCTCCTTTTCTCCTCACTCAGTACACCTCTGACTATAAATATAACACCAAGGGCATCATATATAAATGGTGCACACACACAGAAATGTTACGCAAGAATGTTTCCACGTTCAAATCGCGATCTACAAAACCTAAACTTGGCGTAAAGCCACGTACATTTCCACGGTACCTCATACCCTGTCATACACAAGTTCTCTGTTCGGTTTTGCAAAGTGGCAGCACCCAGCGTCAAAGCAGTGCTACTGTTCCTGTTTGGTTATCCTTTCTTTTCCTGACGCGGCTTTAAAAAATAAACAATATGCGGTTAATTTCAGTGTATTAGTTTAATGCATCTGATTGTAATTAACCAGTAACAATATAATGGTCCACAGAATGGTCAAACTATTCTAAATACCATAGCTGCTTTAGCGTTGTTACTCTCGCTGCGCCTTCTTTTTCTTCTTTCAGCTGCTCCCGTTAGTGGTTGCCACAGCGGATAATTTTTTTTCCATATTACTCTCACTGCACCACTTGGAGAAGCTGATTGGAAAGAGAATTATCGGTATACAGCATCAAGCATATGCTGCCTCAGCCATGCGTCCTATTTGAACTGCTTCTCATACGACAAACGCTTCAAACCTTTCCTGTACGGACCTCGCAGTTCAGAAACAGTTTCATCCCAAGAGCTCTAAACGCACTCAATCAGTCCATCAACTGCTCCTTGTAGAACTATTAGTACTTATGAGTACAATAACCTCACTGCAAACTTGCACTAATGTTATAATATTGCACAACCTGAGCCACTTTATAAAGTGCGTATTTACATATGATGACGATATCATTGTTAAGATGAAATGCAGCAAAATATGTTTATTATATTATACAGATAAAACTTTAACTTCATTTAAATAATCTATATTATTAATAATTAAAGGACACGGTGTTGCTACGCTAGCAAGGATCTGGCGCTCCGCTCACGATTTTTCCTGCCTTGCACTGCATGCTTCACTGGGACTGGCGAAGGATAGAATAATTAAACATGTACTATGAAGATATTTCAACGTTCCTTAAAAGTTCTGAAGAATCGGCGTTATAAGCTTACAGATGGCTTAACGTCTATTACAGAGCTGATTGTGTGGCGATCGGTTACTTGGAGAAAGAAAAGGAAGGACAGGAATTGGAGGTTAGTACGTTTGAAAGAGACAGTACTGCAGGGGCGGCATTAGGCATGCGCAAACTGTGCACCTGCACAAGGCCACCAAATCCCAGGGGCCGCCATGCCAATATATATTGAATATAAAACAGAAAGAGAAAAATAACGACACAGCTAAAAACACTGCGGCAAATTTTGGCAAAAGTTAAACGCTTGTGTCATGAGCACGAGGCAGCTATGCAGTGTCTGCAACGGACGTGGCCATCCGTCGTGCATAAGATACCATATTGACATTGGTGGGCGAAGGAGCCACCGATTCTCTCTCTTCCCAGGGCCGCCACGAGCCTAGAGCCGCCCCCGAGTACTGCTGCAATAAATTATTTCATCGAAGGCCGCACACAATCACTGCGCCACCATGTTGCCATGTTTAATAACGTGCTTTAACTTCTATCATCATGAAAAGTATATCATGTATACATCTCAGTATTTTAGTTATTCAGAGAGCTGTAATATCATGAATGTAATGGATTCTGTGCTCTGTCGGAGGTAGAGAAAGACGGTTTAAGAAGCACGTAGTGATTCACACACATAGAACACATACAAAACAAAGCATTTAACGTGCTACTTTACTTGCAATGTGATTTGATAAACTAGTTAAACGATTTTAAGATGAAGTTTATGATGTTTAACTTTAATGACAAAATAAACTACGTGATTAAAGTGGAAATTTCGAGAGTGAAGTTGACATTTCATGCCTTTTTTCCCCCCCACTGTGTGCCTTTTTTTTCTCTCTGTACCCTAATAAGCTTTCATATGACACTCAGACGGTGGGCTACGACTCGCTTTTTCACAGCGACTTTGATAACGTCTGGACAACTTTTTTATTTTGAGCACTGTGCGACTTTGTAAACTTGAGCTTTCGAGTTTCTCCGACACGTTATGTCACTCGATCAACTTGCTTTTGTTGTTTATACCACTGTTTAAACCAACAAAAAGTATGTTTTTCCTTGCCTCCACTTGGTATTTGCTGAAATTCTTCAATTTTCCCTCTTGCTTTTCCCATTGTCTTTTCAGAGAACGAGAGACCTTAAGGGCTATTTATATTAATTTACATATTCAAAGAGGCATAATTCTGGGATGAGTTGGGGCGGGACAGCAGGCGCGTGCACGAGCATTACTTTTCATGCTGATCGGGATTTATGTAGCATAAGAACGTGAAAGTTTGCGTACACTACACACAGATTCCTGCATCTTTATTTTACTGTGCATACGTACATTCCTGCTTTTGTGCTTGCGCCATGTTATAGCGAGTTCTACGCACGCCGTTATACATGAGGCCCCAGGTCATGTCACTTGCAGAAATTCTCAGTTGACTCTGCACTTATGGGGTGAGTAAGGGGATGAGACAGAGTACAGGAGTAAGGTGGTGAAGTTTGTTTCTTAGTGCATAAAGAATTGTCTGCATCTTAACAGCAGCAAAACCAAAGAACTGGTTATAGACGTTCGCCACACCAAAGATCCTCTATGTCCAATCACTATTCTGGGAGTGGATGTATAGGTCCATTTCTACAAGTACTTGGGGATTTACATTAAATGACAGGTCTTGGAACACAGAGAAACAAAGGGCAGAGCAGGCTCAACTTCATTAGGAGACTGCATTCCTTTAAAGTTGGAAGGGACATCCTACACGTCTTCTATAACTCTATGAAGGCCAGTAAAATTTTCTACACGGTGGTGTGCTAAGCTGGTAACATCACTTCAAGAGAGGGCCACCAAACCAACAAGCCAATAGAAAGGGCAGGCTCCATTATGGAAAACACTCTGGACCCACTGGAGGTAGTAGCGAAGGAGTGAATTAAAACAAAACTGAGTGCCATTATGAACAATGCTGCACCTGCTCTCACTGACACACTAGCACCGAGGACTTTCAGCCAAAGAATTATTCAGCATAAGTGTGTTAAGAAACACTAATGGGGCTCGCTGTGATTGTGACTGTCAGAAGTTTCTTTTAAAATTTTCTTCCTTTTTAGTAATTCTTGGTTGTGTGCGTGTGTGTGTTTATCCATCTATTTATGTACCGATTTACTTAAAGAGCTTCTGTAAAAGGCGAAATTACTCCCTGGGGACAAATAAAGTTATATCTTTATTCAAAGAGTAGCCACCTAACCTGCAAAGCAGAAACAGA
Organism: Polypterus senegalus; assembly: GCF_016835505.1. Taxonomy (NCBI): domain Eukaryota; kingdom Metazoa; phylum Chordata; class Cladistia; order Polypteriformes; family Polypteridae; genus Polypterus; species Polypterus senegalus. The sequence goes on along the minus strand of NC_053163.1, from coordinate 104,818,993 downwards.
AAAATAAAAAAAAATAAAAAAAAAAAAAGGTACAAAAGTTCAGTCTGCCAAAACAAGCTCACCCATGTACCCCAAAAGTTAAAACTACAAAACAATGCAAAATATTACTGTGGCCTTTTCTCCCATATATTGTACATAATACTGAAATTTTTAAATTTCAACTACAGACTTCAGGGGAGTTTACTGTGGAAAACGGCTACAAATAAGGTAAAAGTTACATGAAGAGGCAACTAATTGGCTAATTTAAAATGGCAGACACAAAGTAAGGTCAAACTAAATGAAGGCACTGAAACACACACACAAAAAAAAAACCCTACAACAACTTCTGTAGTTTTTTTTTTTCTTTATTTTTATATTAAATGCAGTATCTCCTTCAAGCATAGTCCCCCTATCTGATATATCACAGAATGTTGTATACTTTAAGGCTACACAAGGCACTTCTCTGCAATAGATTCAATTATAAATGTACACAACAATAAATTTCATTTTTCCCTATAAAGCTTTGCAACAGCGGCTGGGTGTTTGGGTAAAGCAGACTGTAATTGTATAACTGAAGGTATTACTGAAAGATTTCATTGCAGCTCTGTTAAAAGCAGCTTTGAAATTATCCAGCTGGTGGTGGATTTTAGATAAAAACAAATAAATAAAATTGAGATGTCCAAGTATAAGTACCATTTACGTTTGGCACTTAACTATGTAGCCTCGATAGTGGGCTCCACATTACTTTTCAAATGTGTAAAAATCAGGGGTTGGTGGTCAGCAATTTTACTGCACAGCTCTTGGCTCCTGGATTTAAGTCCCATTCTAGCTACTGTCTGTATAGGCTTAGTATACAGTATTAACATAAAAAAGCTCACCAAACTGACCATAAACATAGTCTAAATCGATTGTGTATCATGCAATGGGCTAGCACCCAGAGAATCAATATATGCAGATTTCCATTTAGAAACAACACTGGGATAAAGTGTTTGACCTTAAGCCTTGAGAATAACTGTTGGTTACTTATCAGTTCTTTTGATGTTGTAGCAAACAATATTGGTTTGCAAATTTTTAAGAGATGTACACCTCAAAATGAAATGCCGCTATTAGGAAACAATCATGGATCAGATTATACTTTTAATGAAAGTTTCCTTTTTCAGAAAAGCTTCTGAAATATTACCTTATACATTATTGCCAAATATCATAGATGGGACCATTGTGGAGACAGGTCAGTATTTTTAAAGCATCTCAGTGTACATATTTAGGACTGCACATACCCAAAAAAAAAAAAAAAAACAGCTCATCTACCACAGACACCTAAAAAGGTTTGGCAGGAACCCCTGCATCCTTGGAAAATTCTGCCAAGACATCACTGATAACACTAACTGTATGCATCGCTGCCTGGCATGGGAACTGCACTGCCCTCAGCCGTAAAGCTTTGGAGAGGGTTGAGCATTCTACTGGACAAATAAGTGGGTTCCCCAGGACATACAGATATATATGAGGTGGTGTCTAAGGAAACCACAAAAAGACCACTGCTAAAAATTGTTCTGTTTGTTACCATCAGGCATATGGTACTGCAGCATCAGGCTGCTGAACTTTGGCTAAAGAATCTGTTAAAGAATTAAATTTTTGTGTGCATATTTTCTACGATCTTAAGATTCTGTTGTGATGCTCAACGTTTTTTTTTTTTCGAACTCCGCATGCTGTGATGTATCAAAAAATAAAGTCAAGCGTAATTTTTACTCCAGACAGGTACTTTTATTATACCTCTAAACTTGCTACGGCACTCTAAGCCTCCTGTACTCCAAAACAGTGCTGCACAAAAATGAAAATAACTAAGGAGGAAAAACAGTCTTGTCTTACAAAGATCAGCAATCTTTACCTGTAATCATCCTCTTAATTTGCATAGGTAGACAGATTAAAAAAGGAAAAAAATCTTCACAACAATGAACAATTACCACATTATAACTGCATTACTCTTGGCACAGATGCAGCCTCTCTGGTTTTTGATTGGTCACATACTGAATAAGAAATCTATGAAGAGTAACTTGATACATAAAAGAAGTCCAACTAACAGATGAGCAAATGTAATAAACTTATTTCAAATACAAAAGACACAACTGTATATTCAGTAAAGCCTCCTGGTTTTTGGCATGACTTTGTTCTCGTACAGCTTGATGACCTTGATCCAGTCATGCAGAAGACTTCAAGACCATAGCAATAATTACAATTTGTAACTTTTTCTATCAAGAACTACTTGTTAAAAATAACATTTAGTCCATATTCATCTCAAAGAACATTATCCACAGTAAAAAGGGCAACTGTAAGTCATCTGCCTGTTATCAGCCTGTGTGTTCCAGCTTTCAAGCCTACACAACCAAAGATTCATTGCCTTCTTCACTACATCATGGGCAGCTGATTCTTTTTGCTCTTCTCCTCATGTGGTAATGAATCGGTCATCAAAGGATTAAAAAAAAAAAAAAAAAAAGGCCAAAACAAAAACCCACACCCCCACATGCCACCATTTGCTCATTTTTAGTACATGAACATTTTTCTAAAGTCCTACTCTCTACCACAATACTTTGCATTTATTCTATAGGTTTATGGGTTGCTGTACTAGGAAAAAAACTAACATTTGTACAAAAATATTTCCTAACAAGTTTCCAAAGGCATCCTAGTGTTCATTTTAGACTAACGACCTAGATCGACACTACCAATTCCTTTCATAATTTCAAAAACTTCAATTCATATCACCTCTTAATCTTTTTTGCTTAAACAGAGGTTTCAACTCCTATCTTTCCTCATAACTCATACACTGCAGTCCTCTAAATCTGCCTAGTTGCTCTTCTCTGGATTTTTTCTAGCACTTGTATGTCTTTTTTGCAGTATGGAGACCAAAGCTGCATGCACTATTCCAGGAGAGGCCTCACTAATGGGCTATAAAGCATAAACATAACCTCCTTCGATTTGCCCTCTACACATCATGCTATGTAAACCATCCTTCAGTTAGGGTTCTTAATAACCTCTGTACAATATTTGAATGTTAATAGTGAGGAGTCCACCATGACTGCTAGGTCTCTCATTGTACATTCAAATCTAACATTTTTACTTCCTAATACCTTAAATTCATTTACATTATATTTTATCTGCCACAAATCTGGGGAGTGTCTCTGTAATGACTCTGTTGAATCTAGATTATCTGCATTTCAAGCTAGCCTCTTCAAACTTAACCAAACTTCATGTTTATTTGCCTACCAAGATCATTTACATGCTGTATATTAAAAATGGCAGTGGCATTAGCACTGACACCTAAGGGACACTACTTTTAACATAATCTAGTTCTAATAAGGTCCCTCACACCACAACCCTTTATTTCCCTGCTATGTTTTAATCAATTCTATTCCCCCATCTACACAATACCTTTACGCTATTCCTTTAATCTTCAGAGAACACAAAAAGCAAGAAATCTCCTCATAAAATGTGAATACACTGCTTTTAAAGATGAATGTAAAAACTGCTGAACTATTGCTCAGACCTGAAAAACTGCTTATATTTTGAAAGAGCCTTTTAAAACTACTAAACTAATATGTAATGCTATCTTTCTTTCATAACAAAGAATAACAGGGGCGATGACATCTAACACTGCAAAGACAATTGCACAGTTTTTAACTGACTGCAACTTAACAGAACCCTGGCGGTTTCTAAACTACTATACATCAGTGACCTTCTCCATCACTATGTGCCTGTCCGCCCACTAAGGTCCTCCGATTCTGGCAATCTTGTTGTGCCCCACACTAATCTACAGTACACTCCATGGGTGACAGGGCCTTCAGCTGTATAGCGCCCAGACTCTAGAATGACTTACCAAAATTAATCAGGTCAGCTGACTCCATGAATTCTTTTAAGAAACCAACTCAAAACTCATCTGTTCATAAAGGCTTTTAGGTCTACTTGACTTTTTACCTTTCTCTCTGTTTACCTTTATGTGAAGATGCTCATGTAACCTATGTGTGTGTGCTAGACCATCAATTATGTTGTCTGTTAGTGTTTTTCTCTGAATTTACCGTCTTAATCTTCTTTATTTATTTATCTGGTTTGTACAATGCTATATACTGTATACCCTGCCATTTTATCTTAAATTCTGTGAAGTGCCTTGAGCATGGGAAAGGCGCTATATAAATAAAATGTATTATTAAACCCAAACTCAAGAACATATTCCGTTTACTCACCAGTGCATCATTGCTACTCAAGAATTGATTAGGTCTACATACAGATAATTTCTTGGCTGCGATTAAATCTTGCAAGTACGACGCTATTGTTATTTCTGACCATGCCCCTCTGATCTTGGAGCTGAAATCATTATGCCCCACATACTCATCTCACAGATGGCGTCTTAAACCACTTCTACTAGCAGATGAGAACTGTACAGAATTTATATAAAAACAAATCAGTTTCTTCCTGGAGACAAATACATCCTCAGAGACACACACATTTAGAGACTACTATAAATCCTTATATTCTACCGAGTTCAAAGAAGACAACACACAACCTAATGCACTTCTGGATACATTACAGAAACCACAAATAGATAATTACTAGATGCTATAAAGTCATTTCAGAGCGGGACAGCAGCAGACCCTGATGGCTACCCTGTAGAATTTTGTAAGAAATTCTCCACTCAGCCAGCTCCCCCCTTATTAGCAACATTTACAGAAGCTAGAGACAATCAAATTCTACCTCAAACTCTTTGCCAAGCATTAATCACCATCTTTCCTAAACAAAACATGGACTTATTACAATGTGCATCATACAGGCCAATTTCACTTTTGAATAATTATGTTACGTTACTCTCCAAAGTCCTAGCTAGAAGGATGGAGAAAGTGCTGCCTTCGGTAATATCACAAGATCAAACTGGATTTATTAAAGGCCGACACACAGTAGCTTCCAATCTCCGACGCCCGTTTAATGCAATATATTCACCTGCAAAGTCAAACATCCCGGAGTTATTATAATTGCTGGATGAAGAAAAAGCATTTGATATGATTGAATGGAACTACCTTTTCACTACATTAGAGAAATTTGGGTTTGGCCTGAATATTTGTGCATGGATCAAACTACTATATACCAATCCAGAAGCTTCAGTTTGTATGAACAACATTTGCTTAGACTACTTTAAACTAGAACGTGGTACCAGACAAGGATGCCCTTTGTCACCACTTAAAAAGAATGTCTTTGCATGTGGTATTTACTACAGTATAACTTGAAGACAATTACTGTATTACCACTTTTTGAAGATTCATAATGCTACCTTTATCCTGTACTTCTCACTGTTGCCTAAACACAGCATAAGCAACATGTACACAGAGCTCAAAATGAGAATTAGTTAGGGTCTGACCCAACCATTCAATTAAAACAATGCACTACATTGGTAAAGAAATGTACTGTATACTCCAAAAGGCACAGGCTTTACTCAGAAGTATTTCACTAATGTAACAGGAAAAAAGCAAACCTGAATCAAGATGATATACACTATTTTGACTCTCTCACCCCAAAAGCACTGTACATTTTCAGGTTTTTAAAAATGTTTCCCTGCAATTATCTTCAGCAAGTAATCCAATACTATATATGTTTTTAAAATTCATCCTGTTGCCATCCTCTCCATGTAGTTTCAAACCCCGAATTTGAGTTTCTTTCTAACTATATGCAATTTTCTCATTTGTACACTGTAACACATCAAGCTACTAACAGTCAGTTGTTAAGCCTTTCTAACTCAGCAAACTTATGTGCATTTTATTCAAAGGAATCAAATTAATGAGAATATTTCCTCTTATTTCTAAGAGAACCTATTCAATTAGAAATGAACCATTTGAAGAACCCACCGGAGGCAAACAGATGAAAACTAAGAGCTCTTCTTTAGGACACAATCATTTAAGACAATACTTTTGTTATTTTTTTTTTTAAAAACCGTGGCAATTAATTGGAAGGATTACAAATTATCACTGATACTGTATGACAAAAACTATTCTTACAATGAGAGCAGAGACAGAAAGAGAGGGAGAGTCCTTTGTGTAAAGGCTATGACAATACATTGGGGTATCAGTTTTCCCCAACTCACCAATCCAGTTGTAGGTTAACGAGGAACCAATATTCTAGCCTAGCAGTATATGGCAAAAACTGGATCTAACCAGCGCTTCTGTCAAAAACAGATTACAGTGAACATCTGCTTGTTCCTGTAAAAGTGGTGTAAGATTTAGTGTCCTAAATGAAATGGCCTCCAGATTGTGAACCACATTTATAGTGTTTGAGTGTGTGTAGGTATAAAAATTAGATAATAAATTCAAGACATCGATCACCGACAGGAGATGTTAGATGTAGCATGAAACAGGAATGAGGTATTCAAGTTGAGAGACAGAACATGATAGACTTGTAGATGACAATGACAAGGGTTCTAAGATTTGCTAGAAGCCAATATCAAAAATTGAGATGGAAGAGCAGATTTCTAAATCTGATGTATCAAAACAAAACAGACAATACTATTTTATACTTAACCACATACATATTATACAATAAGCACCTTCCACATGCTTCAGAACAGTAAAATAGCCTCAGGTTCCATCGATCTCTAAACCCAACTAACCAAGGCAGACTTGGAATAACGATGCGGGTTCCTCTCTGTGTATTTCAGGTTTCCTCTAACATGCCAGACCCATGCAAATGTAGCAGTCTCTCTTGTAAATGATCTGCTTTGCTATGAACTGGCACCCCATCAAGGCTTGGAAGAAAGTGCCCTTTAAATTAACTTTATGGAAATTATGACCAATTAAATAGCTGCCTTACTCCTGACGTTACCTGGCAATGGAAAAGCAGGCACTTCTTCATCATCAACATCATCTCCTACCAACTTCAGGGTAGTAGTTATGTTTGTGGATAACCCATTTCTGACATGCCTTTTTGGCTGAAGAAAAACTTCTCAATTAAATTGGAAAGGCTGGAATGCTCCAAGAAAGTGAGGGAGGCAAACAGAAGACCAAAACTACTTAAATAGAAGAACGGCTTGGAAAAGAACTTCGCTCAACAGATATGGAGGAACGGGCGTACAAGAGAACGATATAAACAATGTACAATGGTGAGACACCATTCATAGATAGATAGATAGATAGATACTTTATTAATCCCAAGGGGAAATTCACATAATCCAGCAGCAGTATACTGATACAAAGAAACAATATTAAATTAAATAGTAATAAAAATGAAAAAAAATTAAAATAAAATTAAAGTTCGCATTTACAACACCCAAATCAAATTTGATCAGTTACCCAGTCAGTCTGACTATTCAACGAGAGCTCTATCCTCATCTTTATCCTTTAATGGACAACTTTCACGAGTAGGTTGACTTCCTGACAGTTTTTTTGTTGAATGCTGGTTGGCAAACATAATGGAACAATCAGGACTGGTGTTCAGCTGTTCTTTCAAAAAACCTCCCAAACTGACCATGGCATATGTTGCACAATTAGTGGAGTCTCAACACGTCAATGAAAAAACTAGAAACTAGAAACTAGGGGACTGGGCAGTCTAATGGTCTGGAATCCCTACAGATTTTATTTTTTTCTCCAGCCGTCTGGAGTTTTTTTTGTTTTTTCTGTCCATCCTGGCCATTGGACCTTACTCTTATTCTATGTCAATTAATGTTGACTTATTTTATTTTCTTACTGTGTTTTTTATTTTTCTATTCTTCATTATGTAAAGCACTTTGAGCTACTTTTTGCATGAAAATGTGCTATATAAATAAATGTTATTGTTATTTTCTTGAAAATTAATCTTTTCAACTGTGAAGCTAAGTGCTCCCTTGTTAATAGTATTTTGATAGCTAGCATCATATGCCAAGCTAATTTATAAATAGTGCAATTTTCAATTTCTTTTGTACATGACTAGTATCAAATCTGTTGATTATGGAGGTTGTGGTAAGATGCAGGTGTCACAGATCATCAGGTTTTGATATTTATTCAATGCAGTTGTAATAATTTCTGTTATTGGGTACAAGTATTGAATATCAGTTTAAATTGTGCTCGATTGCCAATTCTGTTAGTCACACAAGTGGTAGAGTGGAGTTTCAATAAAGATGACATTAAAAAATCAAAACATTAAAACATGTAAGCATACCTGATGGAGGATGCACAATCATGGTCTGTAAACATATCAGTGTCACACACTTTTCCTCTTGACTCTTGGGTTTTGAGTGGCACATCAGAAACAACATGCCAAAAATCATCTCCCAGACAGCTCTCTGCTCAGTCATACATAGAAAGACAACCTTGTTTCCCCATATCCCCAGCTGTTTCACTTAAAGCAGGAAGGGGCAGCCCCAATTCGGAGATGCTTACAATGCACAGAAGGAAGGTAGTTATTCTTGGTAAAATGCAGACTAGACACAAAAGAGCTACCTTGATTACTACAAAACGCTGCAATATGGTGGTTTTTTCTTCGAAGTAGAACAAAAAGGAAAATTACAAAAACTCTTCGACATTGTTGTGATATGACTGGATGGGTCAGATCCCAGCAAGTGAACGCTTCCGAGTTTATGAACCCTATATAGTTGTACATAGGTTGCTATGACTGCGGTGGGCTGGCGCCCTGCCCGGGGTTTGTTTCCTGCCTTGCACCCTGTGTTGGCTGGGAGTGGCTCCAGCAGACCCCCGTGACCCTGTAGTTAGGATAATGGATGGATGGATGGATGCATGGATAGTTAGCTATGAATGGAGACTGAAGAACAGCAGTCTCTTGATTGCATTGTTGTTAGCACAGCGAGTCTCAGTAGGCTGCAACAGTGTTAGAATATGGAATGATGTCCACACCCAGGTCACAACAGTGCACGGCTGAGTTCCTGAGTATTTTTCTTTCAGGTGGAGCTCCTTGTTGGAGGATGGTATTTAACTACCCTTAGGGGAAGCAAAAGAGTTACTCTACAAACATGCTGAATATGCGGCGTCAATGTGTCTCAACAAAATCTGCAGCAGTCTTCGTTGGCAGTTTTAAGCTGAAAACCAGACACGGCAATTTGTACCTCCTAATAACCTGTTTTGATTTCATGCAGCAACCAGAGGATGTTACATAAATGACATCAACTTAACTGCATCTGACAAAACTTATTCTGAAGCAAAAAGTCAGAAATGCAACATTTACATCTGCATTTGGTTTAAGATTTGCCGATGCCGGGGTGCCCCAGGTTTGGCGATTCATGATGAGGATTTTACAGATCTTTTTTAAAAAAAAAAAGTGTGATGCATTTAGAGCGCATTTTGGATGAAATTTAAAAAGGACTACTCATCAAATCAAGTCTTACTTGTACCTGTGTTAGAGTAAGTGAGAGCATAAGCAAGTGTGCTTTGCAATGGAGTCGCACCCAGGGCAGGGGTGGTTTGTGTCTTGCACCCAATATTAAGGAATGGTTTCCATCAGCTGACAAGCCAGAACTGGCTGGGTTAAGTCAAATATGAAAACAAAAAACAGAATTCAGTAAGCCATACTGGGCCCCATGGACTATAGTAAACATTATTTAACACAGTGCACAATAAAATAAACTTAATATACTGGGATGGGCAAAAGCAGGTTTACGGTTGCAAGCAGACTACAAGAATGTATAAATAATGAAGGCCGTCAATTTGAGCACTTTTGAGATTGTACCTAAGTGCACTGAGCCAATTGCAACATTCCTTTCGAGTTAAAGTTATTGTAATGATCATAACCTGCATGTCTTTTTCCATACAAACAACTGTAAACCTGCTTTTGTGCACCCCTGTACAAGGCCTGTCAAAGAATGTTATAGTTATACACTATCATTATATAAAAATAAATAAATGAACAGTACTCAATTTGCACAAATAACAGGGTTTCAGAACACCGCTTAAATCTGAACACCAATTTGGAAGGGAAAAAAAACCTTCACACCACACAACAATACAATCCCTCAGAAGCAGCTCCAGAGCAAGATGAAGCAATCAAATTGGAAGGGTACAAAATTCAGATTATTTTGGGAGAGTGAATATTACCAATATATTAATGAGTGCTGCCCATAGTGCAAGTGTAGATGAAATGTTAGAAAGGCCTCAGAACATTAACTTGCCTAATTCATATAATTTCCATTTGTAAAGAAAGCCAACAGTCGACTAACAAATCTATTGAAGTCAATGACATGTAAATCCAGTCCAGCATACAGAAGCCATGGAAACTAAAGGCACATGCAGTCAAGCCCATTAGGGAACCACTTAACTGTTATGCTGAAAACAAAGCATGTTTACATTAAAAAAAAAAAATCTTTTGAAGCATGCAGGATGGGGAGAGACACAAAGCCAAGGATGTTACTCCAACGGACCACCTCATGTAAAACAAGCCGAATTAAAAATAACTCAAAGCTATCGTGACATTGACTGTAGATATGATAATGTCAGCACACTTGCTTTATTAGATTTAAATGAACACTCCAAAACAAAAAAAAAAATATATCAACATCCTGCTGGAAAGTAGGAGCCATAACTACAATGAGAGAGAATTAGAGAAAATAAAAATCAGCAAAAAAAAAAAAAAAAAAAAAGGCCACACACTCCTGCTAATATTATTTCAAGATCTTTCTTGGGAGAACAAAAAACACAGATAGCATAATGTCCACAATACTCATTGGTTAACAGGTTAACCGCTTTCTTCTAGTTTGAGAATTACAGGAGGCTAAACCTAAAACTGGCCACAAATTAGACACAAAGAAGAAACCAGACTGAAAGAGGATATACATTAATCCCTCCTCGATCGCGGGGGTTGCGTTCCAGAATTCCCCCGCGATAGATGAAAATCTGTGAAGTAGAAACCATATGTTTGTATGCTTATTTTTATATATTTTAAGCCCTTATAAACTCTCCCACACTGTTAACATTATCAAAGCCCTCTAGACATGAAATAACTCCCTTTAGTCAAAAGTTTAAACTGTGCTCCATGACAAGACAGAGATGACAGTTTTTTCTCACAATTAAAAGAATGCAAACATATCTTCTCTTCAAAGGAATGCGTGTCAGGAGCAGAGAATGTCAGAGAGAGAGAGAGAGAGAGAGAGAGAGAGAGAGAGAGAGAGAGAGAAACAATTAAAAAATTAATACGTGCTTTTGGGCTTTTAAGTATGCCGAAGCACCGCGATAAAGCGGCATTTTTTAGAGGAGCGTCCGTATCCTCTAGCCAAACAGCCTCTGTGCAAACAGCCCCTCTGCTCACACCCCCTCCATCAGGCGCAGAGAATGTCAGAGAAAGTGACAGAGACAGAGAAAAGCAAACAATCAAGCACCACGCGGGAAGCATATCGTATATCATTGAGGAGTTTTACTTAATATGCAATACATGCTCTGATTGGGTAGCTTCTAAGCCATCCACCAATAGCGTCCCTTGTATGAAATCAACTGGGCAAACAAACTGAGGAAGCATGTACCATAAATTAAAAGACCCATTGTCTGCAGAAATCCGCGAACCAGCGAAAAATCTGTGATATATATTTAGATATGCTTACATTTAAAATTTGCGATGGAGTGAAGCCGCGAAAGTCGAAGCGCGATATAGTGAGGGATCACTGTAAACACAGTGACTCTTGAGCTTCAGGTCAGTCTGAAGAAGCTCACTCAACTAAAACATGTTGATGACAATTCCCTCAGGAACACAGAACGTACAATCACTACACACATGACCAGAGTTCTATGAAGTGTCAAGCATTGTGCTGTTCCTACAGAATGATTTAACTATGTGATATAAAAATACTATGTGGAAGTACCTAAAATGTTGGATTGCTGAAATTACAAAAGTGCAGGGGTAATCTTTATCAAATCAATGACTATTGAGGGTTAACAAGCAACTTTACAAGAAATGCACATAACACATACGCTACTTTTCCAGGGGTTTCTGAAAACTACTTTGCGAGTCCACCTCTTTAGTATATCATACAAGGTATTACTGCATTAACCCCCAGGATGTCTACAAAAAAATATAAAAAGCAACAATTAGTTAACCGAAAAACAATTGAATGACAAGACTTTTACTACTTGGTGTTACTTTTGGTTGTTTAGTTGGATAATAAACTTGGAAAAAAGTAATAAGGAAATAACCAGGAGGTCACAACAAAATAAGATAAACCATTTAAATGAGCATTAAAAACAGACACCTACCTAATGCCAAAGAAACACAGTCATTGTCAAGAGTAATTCACTTGTCTAAATAGCTTGCACTTCTTTGAGATGACAGGAAACACTATACCAAAGCACACAGTACACTTTTCAAAAGTGAGAAAAAGCAAAAGTGGAATTAGACAGCAAAAAGAATAAGTACCCCTAAGTCACAACCTGACTTTACTGTCTTTTAGACAAACAGACACCACATGGGAAACCTGTAGATATGTGTATATTATATATACAGTATAAATTTTTACCACAGTTTTTAAAAGAGATTGAAAATTCTGTATGTGTAATGTAAATTTTTAACTCATTTGGACAGGGCACAACGTGCTTATTTCCCCGACTCGCTTCTGCTGACTAATTTGTTGGCAAAAGACCACATCCAAATAAAGAATGACCTCATTTACTCCCAAGTTCTTATTATGAAAATGGTGTATGATCTGCTTACCCTAAATCAGTGTTACAATTTGTAACATTTTAATTTAGGGGAATATTTTTCAATATATTAAATATGTTTATAAAATAATCCAAATAGGAGTTAATTATTTTTAATTTTGTTGAGGACATTTCCATACTGCCATTTTGTATTTTTGGTTGTGATCGTCCCCATTTTGATTCTCATACTAGCAGCCATGACTATTTAGCGTTAGCAATGGCATGGCCTTGCCAATATGTGATTGCCGAAGTGTGACACCATGCCCTGGAGACAATTTAAAGATGACAATGTGCTATCTGTATCATCGAAGTTTCTAGATTCTTTAGTAAAAACTACATTATGTGATAATAGATATTTAAGGAAAGGATCATAAAACAGTTAGGCATCTTTTGGCTTTGTTTCTTGAGCTTGTAATTTTGGTTAACATATTAGAATTTGACATTCATGTTATTTAACTTCCTTGTTCTTGTTTTGTGCTTTCTGGTTTTCCATTTCCTGGTCCACATACTTATTTCAGTTGTTCAGGGTATGCACACTCCCTGCTTATAATATCCAGCCCTAATTGTAACCCACTTTGAAGAGGCAGTACAGATTCAAGAGGTTTCATTGGCCATGGCACATTGGAATGCTTACCTGCTCGACCACACCCAACAGAACAACTGATGCATATAAAAATAGACATTAATGCAATACAATCAACAGGGCAGCGAAATGAAACATTAATAATAAGCATTCATATGAGTGGAGGTGCATGAAGTGAGAAAGCAACCAGATTTAATTACTGAGCTTGGGACAAGAATGAACCGTTTTGAATCAGCTAGTAAGCATTTAAGACAAGAGCAGATTGTGGCCAGGATGCTCAGCGGCAAAATGTTTATAGTTCAGACTAGGCTAGTCAAGTAAGTCCAGTGCCCATATTATCAAGAGTCTCCAAGTAGGAACACAGTCCTAACTGGCCCCAAAATGTGGTCCTATTCCTCGGAATTAAAGCATTTTATCAAAATTTTTCTAATTTAGGAAGCTACTCCTAACTTCATTGGGATTTAGGAGAGCTCAGAAGCTGTCCTAACTCGCTAACAGCGACAAGAAGATGGCATTCAGGCAGACATCGGCTCACACATTCAGGGAAAGGATGAAGGTTTTAGAAACACTGGACAACAATAAACTTGAAAAAAAGCTATTGATTTGGCAGAGATGGAATAATATTTGTAACCAGTCTTGTACGTTTCAAGATCTCTCCATATATATGTAGAAAAGCCATGCACTATCAGTCCAAAATAAAACTGTAAAATGCAGCTTTGCAATAATGATGATTTGGGATCATCATAACCAATCATATTCAATTTTGCACCAAACTTTAAATGCTCTCACAATGTGTGAGGTAATAGACAGATTTATACATTTCACTAACACTCCACATAAGGTAATGTTAAAGCAAGCTGCATTCATTCAATTTGCTGTGCACATAGAAATCATTGCCCCAAGTGTGGAGGAGTATGAATGTGTGAATTGCAAGCAATATCACGGTACCAGCAGATTACCCAAATGATAAGAGGATCTGGATGGGTAAGTAACATCAAAATGTCACACAAGTATGTCAAGCTCTCATTCCATAAATCCCTGGAACATTCCTATTACATTTTACTGGCCTGGGAAGGTACAAGAAGGCAGGCAGATAGTCCTGGGGCACTGGATAAATAGAGCCTCACAGAGGATGAGGGAGACTCATGGAGAACGAGACATAGAATGGCACATGGAAGACGATTCAGAAATAGTAAAAATAAAAGTGACTTCAGAAACAGCACAAGGATAGCTGTGGCTAATATCAGTAACTGTTACTTTACAAGGAGTTTCCTATGGTCATAATAGTGGGAAGGTGATTCATTTGAAAGTACAGATGTGGATCATCTATCAATTTTCTAAACTTGCTTCATGCTTAGCAGAATTGTGGTGGTAGCTGAAGCCTATTCCAATTAGCATAGGATGCAAGACAGGAACAACCCCTGGAGCATTCATTGTACAATGTGCCCAATTTCAGACTTTGCTCTCATTCAGTGTGTGCCTCAGTCTTTCCATCTTGGTGCTTGTTATAATACTACTCTTTATGTTATTGCAAAGTGGCAACAACTATGTTCTGCTTAGAGCATTATCTTACCTTAACGTGTTTTCCTTCTTCTATTGCTACTTTGAATATCATATCTAAGATAAAACCTTAGCATTAGTATTCAAAAGTTCTAAAACATCATTCCAGTTTGCAGCTTGGAGTGTCATGAAGTTATGATGTCATTCATTCTCAAATGTGAATTCTCATTCCAGGCTGGGAGTGGAATATACGTTCATTTGGTGTTGAAAGAAAAAGTTACACATAAAGAATGAAAAAACGGAGTTTCCCATGACACTACATTTGTTCAGACTCCAGAGTTTCCAAAATTTTCTTTTATTAAAAATGATGCTAACTATTTTGAAATCATTTGTTTTTGTATACAGTAGTTCTAAATCCAATTAAACTCCTACCAGACTGAAAACACACAGACCATGTAGCCTCGTCCATTAAAAGAAAAACGTTCCACATTCTTTCTTAATTTTAACATTTTAAGCAGTATTGTGAATACTAGAATGTAACAAACAGTAAAACAAACCTTTTATAGGATTAATAATAATTAGGGACACATAAATATTAACAGTCTGAGAGCAGCAGGTAAATGAAAAGCAGTTGAAGTAATGAAAACAGATGTGATCAAACATAGCCATATCAGCACTAACAGCAAATCCACCTCTTTGTAGCCAGAAAGAAAAGGAAGGAACTTTTAATACGAGCCATCATTTTCTTACACCCAGCCACTGCTAGCAGTCTGCCTCCCTCCCACTGCTACTAGCAAGAACTATAAGCTGACATTAAAAAAAATAAATAAAATTTGCAATTGCATAAGAGTTTCTGTTTGCCTCAGACGTCAGTATGAACAGCAGATAAGCACAATCAACACATGACAATGACAGGGCAGTGAAACGGTTAGTCAGAAATGTAATACTTTCTCACAAACTGGTCTGTCCTTTAAAAGCTGGCTTTGAGGAGAACAAATTGACTGTCTAACTTCCTTCCTGCTTGAAATAAAACCAAACAAAGCCTGAAATGAAAAGAAAGGGGGGAAAAAAATCAAAATGTATCTATTTAATAGAATTCCCTTCAGCAAACACATTATAAGCTACACTAAAACATACAAAAAAAAATGGCCAAGGTGATCTAAACCACAGCTTTCAAAACTCCATTACTAGAAGGCCACAGCGTCTGCTGGTTTTAGATTTCAATCAAGCTCTTAATTAGAATCAAACTCCTGCTGGTAATAAAAACAATGTTACATTGGATGAAGCTTGCTTATTCTGTCAAACCAGATTATAAAAAGTTGTGGGTTCTAAATCTTAAAATTCTGATATTTTGACAAGTCCAGCAAATTACATTCTCTACATAGAGCAGCACTTTCAGCTTCTATAATGGTGTTTCTTTCAAGAGGCTTTCAGCTGTATTTTGAAATACCTGCAGTCTTATGAATTTTCCAGGTTGATAGAGGTTTGACATATGGCTTGCAGTGCAGAGCAGAGAGGTGGAGGGTGAGCCTTAAAACGGCCTCTATCTTGATAATAAAAAAGAGCACTCACATGGAATGCCTTCAAGGTTAATTATACTTTTAAAAAATATATAACATAAATAAAAAAGGTGACTGCTACTTGCTCTGTCCATTAAATTTTATTAACAGACCCAGATGATCTCTCGCCTAGTAATGCTAGACTTTTGCTTGTTTTGATTCTGCACCAAATACGTCAAACTTCCAATATCCCTCATCACTTTTTAGAATCTTGCTGTAAATTAAGACTACAGTTCTAAGATCTGACAGAGAATCTTTACAGAACAAAAGCACAAAGTTCCTTAAATTAGTCAGTTTTTTTTTTTTGGTGTGTACAGCACGTTAGTGGAAGCACTTACTTACTTTACAAAGACCAGGAACAATGTTGGAAATCCCATATTTTACTGTTAGAATTTCAGGTATTCAACATGTGATCAGCAATCTTTTGCTTCACCTAAAAGAGCTCTGAAGAGTCACTCGATGCATATTACATATAGCCCTTTCACAGCAAATCCCAGTATCTGGTGCTTTACAAAAGGTTAATAATTCTTTACATTTATATAGCACTTTTCTCACTAATCAAAGAACTTTTTACATAGTGATTGGGGAGCCACGTCAATCACCAGTGTTGTGTAGCATCCACTATGCTTATGCAATGGCAGTCATTATCTACCAGTATGCTGACCACACATTAGCGATTAGGTAGCAAAGTGGAGAGAGAGAGAGAGAGAGAGAGAGACTGACTAGGGGGCCACAATAACCAGGCTGTGATAGACAATTTAGCCTGGACATCGTGAAACACCCTACTCTTTACGAAGGGAGAGTTAGGACATTGGTTATGTCTTATTTGAAGGACGGCTCCACACTTACAGCACAGTGTCCCCATCACTGCACTGGGGCATTGGGATCCACATTAAGACCACAGGGTGAGCACCTCTTGCTGGCGTCACCAACACCTCTTCCAGTAGCAACCCAAGCTTTTCCTTGTTGACATGCTTAGCTTCAGGTGGATGACCTGTTCTGAAGTGTATAGGAATAATTAAAAACTAATTAACCGAAAAGGTGTGGTCTCCAGTCATAAAACGAAAACACAGAACTGATAATACAAAGGTTGACTAACAGCGCAATAAAGTAGGTGCTAGCGCAGACTGTCACAAGAGTTTGTTTCAAGATACACAAAACTTGGAGTGCTTTATTAGATAGTCATGTTAGTGGCCAGCACCAAGACTTTATTAATAAAGTATCTATCTATCTATAAAATAATCTTTCAAGAAACAAATTCTAAGTTCAACAGAAGTTGAACAAGTTTACGAACTGTAATTTACAGAGACCTTTCTACCGAGTCCTAAGTTCACCCTAAGACACCCAAGGTGTTTCACTTTTTGGTATGCAGTACATGCTGAATCAAGCCCTCATAAAAGTTGACAGCTGACCTACAGCAACTGCCTCTTAAAGCACACATGAGCCTCACAGCAGTCACAATCCCAAACCATTGCAGTGATGGAAACAAACATGGGGCAACAAGCAACTGCATATTAAAATTAACAAAAATCTAATTAAACACCAAGCTTCTTTGGCATAACTGTCATAATTTGGATACAATAAAACATAAGCAAATTTGGCAGACAAAAAAAATGAAGTCTCCAGTTTTTTTGTATAGTGCTCTACATGGAGTATAAGCTCAGAACATTTCTGTAATTTTCTAGATATAAAGTAATTTACAAAAATAATTCAACCATAAACCATTTACTCATATGAACACAAACTAGGTTGAGCCCTGGGAAACAAACCAAATATCAATCTGACTAACATAATCACCAATACTAAAATGACAAAACAAGCCCAAAATCTGACGCATACACACTTGAGGGCCTTTCCAGTGAGAAGAAATTCTCAACTACTAACAGAAGCTGTTTAATTTGAAGCAGCAATCATTAACCAAATTCAGATAGTAAGTGTTTATAGCAGACTATGGTGCAAATGACAGGGGAAGGAGCAGCTATTATAAATTTATTTCTGGTTGTTTGAATACTCACAAGAAACTGCTTGAATCTGCTGCCATAGTGACCCCCACATGAAAGTAGGAAAAGCTATATTTGACTAGCCTCCTCCATTATGCCTGATGTACACTTCAACCGATAACCTCTTTCTCCTCTAGATTCATCATACAGTCATCTACTTTCTCTTTGGCCACCCTTTTCTCCTTTGTCCTGACCCCTCCACACACATGATTCTTCTGCCCACATTGTTTACCTTTTCACCCAAACCAACTCTCACCTCAGAGTACTGCACCCTCCACCCATCGTTCTGCTGATACCAGAATAGGAGTTTCCCCCCACCCACAATTACAGCAGCCCAGGTAAGCAGAGAGCTGAGGAGACTTCGTGCCAGCAATGCAGTGGGTCCAGATGGAGTATCGCCATGACTGCTGAAGGCATGTGCGTTGGAGCTGGGGAATCCTCTACAGCGCATCTTCAACCTGAACCTGGAACAGGGGAGAGTCCCGAGGCTTTGGAAAACATCTTGCATCACCCCAGTCCCAAAGGTATCACATCCTGGTGAACTGAAAGACTTCTGGCCTATCGCTCTGACATCACATGTGATGAAGACCATGAGAGGCTGCTACTTCACCACCACAAGTCCACCACTCCCTTGACTCCCTGCAGTTCACATACTAGGAGAAGGTGGGAGCGGAAGATGCCATCATCTATATTCTACACCGATCCCTCTCCCACTTGGACAGAGGCAGTGGTGCTGTAATAATTATGTTTCTGGACTTCTCTAGCACCTTCAACCTCTGTTCCTTAGGGACAAGCCGACAGAGATGGTAGTAGATTCATACCTGGTGGAATGGATCGTGGACTGTCTTACAGACAGACCTCAATAAGTGTGTCTCAGGAACTACAGGTTTGACGTTGTGGTCAGCAATACAGGAGCATTGCAGGGGACTGTACTTTCTCTGGTCCTGTTCAGCCTATATACATCGGACTTCTAATACAACTCGGAGTCCTGCCACATGCAAAAGTTCACGGACGACACTGCTATTGTGGGCTGCATCAGAAGTATAGGAACCTAATCAAGGACTTTGCTAAATTGTGCGACTCAAACCACCTGCACCTGAACACCAGCAAAACCAAGGAGCTAGTGG
Organism: Polypterus senegalus; assembly: GCF_016835505.1. Taxonomy (NCBI): domain Eukaryota; kingdom Metazoa; phylum Chordata; class Cladistia; order Polypteriformes; family Polypteridae; genus Polypterus; species Polypterus senegalus. The sequence continues at coordinate 104,799,610 of NC_053163.1, read as the reverse complement.
TGGATTTTAGGAGGACCAGGCCCCTCATGGACCCCGTGATCATCAGAGGTGACTGTGTGCAGAGGGTACAGACCTATAAATACCTGGGAGTGCAGCTGGATGATAAATTGGACTGGACTGCCAATACTGATGCTCTGTGTAAGAAAGGACAGAGCCGACTATACTTCCTTAAAAGGCTGGTGTCTTTCAACATCTGCAATAAGATGCTGCAGATGTTCTATCAGACGATTGTGGCGAGCGCCCTCTTCTACGCGGTGGTGTGCTGGGGAGGCAGCATAAAGAAGACATACACCCCACACCTCAACAAACTGGTGAGGAAGGCAGACTCTATTGTAGGCATAGGGCTTGACAGTTTGACATTCGTGGCAGAGCAATGGGCGCTGAGCAGGCTCCTGTCAAATCATGGAGAATCCACTGAACAGGATCATCTCCAGACAGAAAAGTCACTGTCCTGCTCCACTGACAGACCGAGGAGATCATTCCTCCCCCACACTATGCGACTCTTCAATTCCACCCGGGGGGTAAACGTTAACATTATACAAAGTTATTGTCTGTCATATATGCATTTTTATCACTCTTTAATTTAATATTGTTCTTTATGTATGCTGCTGCTGGAGTATGTGAATTTCCCCTTGGGATTAATAAAGTATTTATCTAATGTAATGCCCATATGGCTTTAAAGCTCTTTGCTGTATTTTCTTTGAGATTTCCCCAGCTTTATTTGTACCTCAGATTCTCTCATTCCTGATCTTAACAAGCTTAGTTACTCCACACACCCATTTCAACATCTTAATTTCTCTTGCAGGAAATACCTGGGCTGCCCACATTAGGCACTGTCTTTGAACCTAGGACACTGATAATTATTGACCAAAATGGACCAGGGCAAAATGAGAACAAATAGCAATAAGAGGTAAGTGTTAAAAGTGCTTTATTCTCAAACAAATTCATTGTTCAAAACAAAGTGAACTGCAGTCTTAATAAACAAATAATCCTCAATAAAAAGTGTTTGTGGACGTCAAAAATACCAATAAATATTCATCAAGCAGGCTAAAATCAATAATACAGTCCAGATCTTCCATTAAAAACAAATTTGAGCCTTTGTGCCTCCTTCTAAAATGACGACTCCTCTGCTCACACTTTAAGGCCTCCTCAGCGCAAGACACACCTGCCAGCAAGCATGGTCAGCATTTACTTGGTTTGTGTCCCCAAGGCCATTTGTTGGGATCCATGAGGAACCTGCAAGCCCTGCTCCCTTCTCCCACTGCCATTCCTCAGAAGCCATGAGACTCCGAGCAGATGGTTGCTCCTGATCCTCTGCAGCTTTCAGCAGGAGCGACCCTACCCATGGAAGCACAACTGCTTCATATGGGGAGTCTTGCCCTGACTGCCAAGCCTCCTCTCTACAGCACCCACTCTGCCACGATCCTGACAGACATCTTTCAGTTCTTCCTTTCTAATTAACCTTTCTTTCTTTCCTTCTTGTCTTGCCCCTCCCACTTAATTACAATTCCCAAAGTACTAATGAACAAAACCAGCTGAATTGATGGCATTTGCACGTGAATGCTCGATCACTTAATCTCACCATCAACACCCCAGGGCAGCTATATCACTGTAAACACCTACACCCTCCGACTGCCCCACCTACCGAGCCCGAGTGCACCATTTTTAACTTGCGTATTGCCATTACATAGCATCCAGGTTCCTTTCATACACTTTAATGGACCAGGTCTATACAATGCTATTCTTACTACTGTTTTATACACTTCACCACTGCATGGAACCTTCAGGCACATAAAACTCCCAATACCTTTTTTTCTCCAATTTTTAATCTGATTGCACGACATGGTTTATTTCTAGATGTAGCTCTCCATCTTCTGCTGTGGTTGATCAGAGATATTTGAACTTCTTCATCCTTTAAAGCCTTTCTACATGGCTCAGATAGGGATAGATACTTTAGTAATCCCAAGGGGAAATTCACAAGCAGCAGCAGCAGCATACTGATAAAAACAATATTAAACAGTGATAAAAATGCAGGTAAAACAGACAATAACTTTGTATAATGTTAACGTTTAGGGGTGGAATTGAAGAGTCGCATTGAGTTGGGGAGGAATGATCTCCTCAGTCTGTCAGTGGAGCAGAATAGTGACAGCAGTCTGATGCTGAAGCTGTTCTTCTGTCTGGATAGGACACTGTTCAGTGGATGCAGTGGATTCTTCATGATTGGCAGGAGCCTGCTCAGCACCCGTTGCTCTGCCACAGATGTCAAACTGTCCAGCTCCATGCCTACAATAGAGCCTGCCTTCCTCACCAGTTTATCCAGGCGTGAGGCGTCCCTCTTTATGCTTTCTCCCCAGCACACCACCATGTAGAAGAGGGCGCTCGCCACAACCGTCTGAAAGAACATCTGCAGTATCTTATTGCAGATGTTGAAGGACGCCACCCTTCTAAGGAAGTATAGTCGGCTCTGTCCTCTCTTGCACAGAGCATCAGTATCGGCAGTCCAGTCCAATTTATCATCCAGCTGCACTCCCATGTATTTATAGGTCTGTACCCTCTGCACACAGTTGCCTTTGATAATCACGGGGTTCAGGAGGGGCCTGGGTCTCCTAAAATCCACCAACAGCTCCTTGGTTTTGCTGGTGTTCAGCTGTAGGTGGTTTGAGTCGCACCATTTAACAAAGTTCTTGATTAGGTTCCTATACTCCTCCTGCCCACTCCTGATGCAGCCCATGATAGCAGTGTCATCAGCGAACTTTTGCACGTGGCAGGACTCCGAGTTGTATTAGAAGTCCGATGTATATAGGCTGAACAGGACCGGAGAAAAGTATAGTCCCCTGTGGCGCTCCTGTATTCCTGACCACAATGTCAGACCTGCAGTTCCCGAGATGCACATAGTGAGGTCTGTCTGTAAGATAGTCCACAATCCATACCACCAAGTATGAATCTATAACCAGGAATGATATAGGTGATCCTATATGTACTAACCTGAACAGAACAGACAGACCTTAAAAAAGTCTGAATGAGAACAACATCTGTATATCATAAAGAGCATGAACTTCAGACAACTGTGACTGAACACTTCTGCAACCCTGAACTGGATTTGGCAATGGATGACTGGATAATTGAACACAATATGCATTAATGATGATAATCTAAAAATCTGATTTTAAAACAGGTACCATCATTACAATCAACACTTTTGTTGGGATTCAGGTCCTTAAAGAATTTCTTTTCATATCTATTAGATTGTGCCCTTCCTGTTTGTCTGTTTTATAATGCTTTTCACTATTTGTTATGACAAATATGTTCTGAGACTTTTCAGGTAAGGAAGACATTTAAGGTAAAAAAGTCCTCATTAACCATGGCACTGGAAAGTGGCACTGTACTACATGTTGATTAACAAGAAAACAAGAAAAAATTTCACGGTACTCTTTACACGTGACAGGAATAACCACATAAAGCTATTAATATTGTATATTTGGCAAACAACTTTAAGGCAATTTACAAGATTAGTTTGTCATAACTGTTTTACAGTTACCAATTTCAGTTGATGTGCAGACAGGTTACGTGTTACAGTGATGGGAATGAAACACAACTGTGTGATTTAAAAATACTAGCACCATGGCCACTATGTTTCACTGCCTAGATATGGGCAATCTTTGGTCCAACTAAGCTACACAAATTTCTTTCCAAAATATGGCATGACTGAAGCATATGAAATTACTGGTTAGTCTCTTAGGCTGCCAGCAATTTAACTGTATTGTAAAAGGTATGTATATACCTTTTTGTTATATTATGGTAATAATATTTACTGTTTCTATCACCACAAATTAGGAATAATCCATTTTTAATGCAATTTTGCAGGCCACGGTTACAAGAAGCGAAAGCCTATTTTACAATCCACTGACAAAGCAAGACCTTTCTGTGGACAAGATCCTAGCACATCATAGGACACATGCACAGGGCCTAAACTGGGGTGGTGGGCGGAAGGGAACCCACACGCCACAATAATGGCAGGCTAGAACAGTGGTTTAGGCTTGGACTATAATTTATAAAGAAGACACCTCAGTTCCAGGCAAAAATTTCCCATACATCAATTCATGATTATGTAGACATTAACCTAAATAAAATAAAAGCTTTGGGAGAAATTCCACAGTCTCATATCCCACAGACTGGCTCTTCATATGAACCAGAGACAACTTTCTTGGACTTTTAACATAAAGTGTTCACTGTATCAAATATACAGTAATTGGCAGAGAAGAACTAAAAACACTGGATTAGACGTGCATTGGCAGACTGCACACTTAAATCATTGGATTAACACTTTATTACCTTGTAGCTTGGGCACCTACTGTAGTTGAATAATCATTTTTTAGAAACCATGAACTCTAGCTGCTGTTCTTTTCTACAATTAAATGGAACACCTGCATCAGTTGCACTGCCTTAACTCTACATAAGCATGCACATTACTTAGTTGAGTTTATAGATGTATCCTGCCAGAGGTAGGCACATGCATTTTCAGTCCAAGTAAATGGGAAAGTTAGGGATGCGTCAAGGTTCCTATAACTGATTTTGTTAGCTTACTAGGGTTATCAATTATTTTTATTACCGATTATACCGATCTATGCAAGTATGGGGTTATACTGATCTATGTAAGAGTGTGCCCTGCAATGAACTCATATGCTAATCAACATTTAACACATCTCCACTCTCCAGTGCCATGACTAGTTTTAATAGGTTACCTCAAATCTTGGGTCTTCCTTACCCGAAAAAAAAACCCCAGCATATAGAACCTTTTAAAAAAAGGGTAATTTACAATACTCACTAGGATGAATTTACAACCCTGTGGTTTCATACCAAACTCCTTAACTATTTGTAGGTTAAAAAAAAAAAACACAAACAAACAAACAAAGCTTCTCAGGTTTCCCCAAATATAGGCATTATACATTTCCAAGGTCACCTTGGCCTGGAAAAAGAACAGCTAAACACAGAATGAAGACAGCACAAAAACCTTCTTAGTTTGCAGATCTGTCCAGCTTGGGAATAAAAAAAAAAAAAAATGGCAGCACATTAAAATCAAAAAACAAAAGGGGCTGGTTCAGACCAGCTCCTCATAGGGCACCTTACATCAATAGTTTGCTGTTGGTGGATTGCTGTAAGAGTTTCGTAAGGCAAGCAAACATTGACTTCAAACTGATCCTGCAGCACCGGCCTCACTTCACCGGTCAGCTGATAAACTTTAAACAACCTGCAGAAACCAGAAAATCTTGATTGAGCCATACACCAAACTGGATTGCAGATTAAATCAACAGCTGCCTTACCCTAGAAAGTGCAAGATTGACTGAGAACTTAACTAACCTCATGCAAGAGCTAGTGGACAGCTGTTCCTTTTAATGTATGTTAAAGTTTCCTACCTTGGTACATATTAAATTACAAAAGTTAGACTGATGTGGCAAGAGTTCTGCTTTAAGTTGTTGATTGCTGCTGCAGTTCCTGCACTTACACCAGGGGTTTTGTTAGAATGATCTGCTGGAATGAATTCTCAGAGTTTAGAAAACCACTTGAGAACATGTACTTTCTCACAGTGCCCAACAAAATGATGTGTGCTCTTCTCTTTGAAGAGATTACTGCATACTGGCAGTGCAAGTCTATGAAGTCCCCTATTTGCTTTTGGTACTGACTTGCCTCAATGATGGGGCATGAATGAGCTGTGAGTCTATGTGCCTTTACTCTTAAGCTAGGGAACTTCATTTTTTTCCACCCCTTACGTTAGCAAATTTCAATATGCACAAAGTCTGAGGGTCTACCCACATCCTCTAAAGACCAGCATGCATTTCAGTTTCACTTTGAGAAAACAATTACACACTGTAGAAAGTGAGCGTGTATTCGCAATTCAGACATGCCATGTCTGAAATGCTTTCATGTAACTCTCTGAAAAAAATCGATCTACAACCCACAGATTAAGAACTTTGATCTGCAGAAAAAGAACCCTGAGGAATCATACTACCTGGTGGTTTTCATATTGAACAGCTTGGTAACTTAGGGCCCAGGTGTTGCCTTTAATTAAGCTCCTTCTTGAATGAATAACTTCTTTACATTTAAGTAATGAATACTTTTCCAAAACAACTTACAAATCACCACTTGCAATTTTGACTTGATGATAATGGTTTTCTGTCCAACATCAAATTACATTCAAAACACTTGTACCAACAGGCATCTGTACATTCTCTCATCTTAGCCTGCCTCTCATCACTGCTTGCTTCATATCTGCCTGCCATACACCAGAGATGTGATCTGACCATTATTTAACTTGCAGCAAAAGCAAATGCTCGTTTAGATGTGTGAAAGCCAAAGTCTCTCCATGAGGCTCCACCAGTTTTAATATTCACATTAGGCCAGAAAAACTCTTATATTTATTTTTAAAATTAGGTTTCAAATGTTTGTTATTCTCAGGTGGCACAACAGTGCAGTGGTTACCACTGTGGTCCCATTGATTCAGCATCTTGGGTTCCAGACCATAATCTGGAAAAAAGTCAAGAAACTTTTTTGGACTTTTAAGTGTAAATGTTCATTGTATCAAATATAATTGCTGTAGTTAGTTGTTGCATATGTAGACTTCTCATGATCTTCACACGTCTGCACAGAAAAGGCAAACAATCACTAGTTACAGAGAATAACCTAGGCACATGGAGGCAGACACATCTTGATCAATGCCACTTACTTACCCAACAATGCAACATTCCCAAAATGACGTGAACCTTTAGGCAAGAAAGTGACAATCTCACCATATCACCAAATTAGGGGCCCTGTAATAAATATATTACTCCATTACTAAATAAGAGCACTACTTGGAATAACCATGTCTCACACTCCACTTACAAGCTCCTGCTTATTACAACAATTGTTCTATTGTGGAATGGTTCTAGGGCGACTATACTCACTTTCAGAAAATGCATGGACGGGTCCCAAATGTCATCTTATACTATCCATCCACTCCTATGTTCAGAAATGTTAATAAGAATTTAGGTGTGCTCTATACATGTGACAATAACTTCTTTTACTCCTCCTCTGTTAAAGCATTTTAATCATGTAGGCTTTTCCCAGTTTTCCCCAGCATTTTGAATTGTCATGTATTGCATTGCTTTGACTGTATTCTTGTTTATGTTATTAAATTAAGGGGGCTTTGGTGTGGTGGGAATCATTAGTTTTATGTTAAAATTTGAACTTCAATAGTTTGAGTCACTGTGCCACCCTTAACAGCTCCACAGAGGGGATGGAACAATTAGCCTTGCATTTGACAGTTTTACATGTCAGTCACTAGGAGGCCACAGTGACATTCCTTTTTCACATTGGTCAGAAATCTGTGGTAACAAAACTAGCACAGATATTTGCTAATTATACCCAAAAAGATTAAAATGAAAGTTCCATCAAATTATGAACCATTAAGGAGCGATATTAAAGGTGTTTATGGAAAAAACAGGCTATTAACGTGCATGTAGATATCCAGCTTAAAAAATGCTATGTATATACTTATTTCAGTTAGAGAAACCAAGTTAACAAAAGGTAGACTTTTCTTAAAAAAAAAAAAAAAAACCACAGGATTATTTAGCAATCTAAATCCTTAACCGGGACTCGGGTAAGGATTCATAGTCTGTGCACATCTCTTGCAAAAAACACTGTGTAAGTATCCACAAAGAAACAATTTCCTAAGGCAAATGTTCAGGCAATCACATTCTTTCACCTGGTTGAAATAAATCGGTCTCTATATTTCTGACTTCTCTAAATTTATGTTGTTGAGCTCCATGCTTGTTTTCATATTGATGTCAGCCACTGAGGATGTTTAATTTTTTGGACATTGGAGTGTTTTGCCAAAGAAGAAATTCATATTTGGACTGGATAATGTAAACCTGGTTTTAAAAAACAGGTTTCTACCTTAATGGAGTTATTTACCTTATTCCAGGTTTGTGTGTGCATGTAAACTCACAATAAAGAATCCTAAGCTATGCTGATCAAAACAGAACACCAGTAGGTTCAAGTGACATGAATCCCAAAGGCCATTTCATCATTTGGCTTTGTCTAAACTTATCCAGTAAAAGATGGGTCAGGGTAGGAAAATGTAACAAGCACAAGAATCACAAAGAAAAACAAACTTAATCAAATATGCTTAAAACTGGAACAACAACAATTACATGGTTAAGCACACCCAACATCAGTCGAGAGTGGAAACTATGTGCTGTCAAGGCAAAATACAAGAACTGATCATACCACTCAATAAAATACTGAACAATCACATGAGGATACAAATTTGTTTAAATACATCTAAAACAAAGTGGAAATTAACCTAAAATGAAAAACAACAATATCTGTCCAGCAGCTAATTGTAGAACCACAGCAAGATTGTAGAAAAAAGTTAGACAAGCAAGACACAAATTAGAGTCCTTGAAAAATAAAAATACAGATAAAAAATATATATATTTTTTTTTAATACCGCTGACTGTCAGCAAAAACCTTTTCCCTAGTGCTTCCAACTATCCAGTATAAAGAAATACAAAGGACATAAAATGACCTGGGTGCCAAGATGATCACTACAAAGTTAATAATTCACTTAAGATATCTGCAGTAAACCATTAAAATATTCTATTAGACTTTTGGATTATTGACATGAACTTTGAGTGAGTACAGAATTTGCCATACGCTGTAACTCAGTGGTGTCACTATGGGGGTGTAAACTGCACCAGGTGACACCATCAAAAGGAATGACGCCCAAATTCTGTAGCTGTCAATAACATTTTTGTGCATTGTTTTGCCATGAAATTACCATAGGGAACCCCCAAGCCCCACCCTGATGAAACGATTGAGTAACCATGGGCTGAAATCACCAAGGGGGACTGTTTGAATGAAATAATTGAGTGTCCGCATGCCATTAATAATGAGAGTTAACATTCAGCATTAAACAGGTGGGTGTCCATGAGTTGCATGGTTTAAAGTATGATCAATTCTCTGTTCAGAAGCTCTATTCATCGAGTGAGGGTTTTAATCCGGCCTTGGTTACCGAACTGGGTGACACCTATCCTAGTGACGCCAGTGCTGTAACGATTCAGAATTTTCCATTAAGGATATTGCCTAGCTGAAGAATACACTGAATGCATTTAAATAAAGTTGATAAATCTCTAACAAGGAAGTGATATTGGTACAATACATCAAATTAACTGGCAAGTGCATAAATCAAAAACACACACGGGGGGGGAAAAAAAATTGGGAATTGTTACTGTAGACAAATAGAGGCAGTTCAGTGGCAGCATTTTATATTGTATCAAAAGGTGACAAATAGAGGAAGTTTAGACCTTGTAGTACTAAAATAAAAAATAAACAAATATTGATGTCTATACACCCACCATCAGGTGCAAGTGAAGGGGTCTGTCTGTTGCGGGGAACACTCAAATCACACCAAGCCAATATACACTCACTCAAACCTGAATGTTTTAAGAATATGGAGGATCAAAAAAAAAGAGGACACAGTCGCAGTTAAAACAAGAAAGCAACACACTGACAGGAAGCAGGCTGGGTTTAACTCATCCACGCTCAGGCACAGCACCACCCATATTTCATGTTTTACTGGCAAATGCTAAATGAACCTTCTAGGTTAGTAGCTTCAAAAGTGGGAGTTAGAGAGTGGGAAGACGTTGTAAGTCAGATGACCGCTTTCGTTCACTACTTCAAGAAGCCAAACTAAACAGAGAATAATGAACATGCAGAATCATTTGAAAGTGGGTATTCAAAATGGCTTTAAAACCCGTTTGAGTCAGTTTTGCAAGAGCCTATCCATTAAGATATGCGAACAAGCTAGGTGTAAGCACTAAAGTTGTTAATGAAAAAAGTTCCTGAAAACCATCTCGATGACAAAGACCCAAATATCATCGAAACAAGTTGTTGAAATACATAAAAAAATAGATGTCAAAGAAACAACAGTTTAAGAGATCAAAAAACAAACTAGATTTAAACCCAACTTGAATTCCGAAGTTGGACTGATTGCTCTACCCTTAAGCGCGTACTTCACATACAGTGATTTTAATTAAGAAACAAAACACACACACCTCAAAACTTAATGTCAATAAGAACTGTTCGTTTATAACTACCTTATGAAAAAAGGAGACCGCATTACAATGGGCTTACCTGGGTGCGACATCTGGATGATCTCATTACCCGAGCCGGCTAAATTATACACCACAACCGCCGAAGCACCCCGCTGTTTGGCCAGGTTGATCTTCTCGCTGAAGGTGCATCCCCCTCCTCGCTGGATCAAAGCCACAAACATAGTCGTACCTTGAGGAACGTTGTAGACCGAGTCCGGCTCGCACCCAAAGATTGTATCAGGGGTCACTAGTCGCCCCCGGGCGCCGCCGATGAACGAATCCTGTCCGTACACTCCGCTCTCTTCCATGTTCCAGACAGAGAGGTTTTTGTCCGGCAAGGTGAAGGATACGTTCACGTAAGCGGTCCAAAAGGTATTAGCCATCGCGTCCGATCTGGTGGCAAGCTGTTGCAAGGTGGCCAGCGCGAGACACCAGCGGGAAGCCGACAGCCCCCACAACATACTGATCTCTCTAAAAGAAGAGCACCGTCGATATGGATCAACGCGAAGTAACCAAGTGACTTGCTTCCCTTAATAGGGGGTGCAGTTTAATAGTGAAGCTAGCCAGAGAAAAAGCAGAAACGCCAAATCAAAACCTGAAGCTTGGACAAAAGCACACTTTCCGGGTGTTTACTGATCAACGAATATCTTCTGCAAAACACCACAAAGAAAAACGCTTTTTTCTCCTACCACTACCCCACTGCTCCTTTCACACTTTCTTGACTTTCACAGGTGTGTGCGTCTGCCACGTTTGGCGCGTCCCTCTCACGGATTTTTTTTTCTTTCGTGAACAAACCTACTCGTCTCTTTAAAAGGGGGCCGGCAGAAGCGAATCAGTGCTTTAACTAAGCTGGAGAAACTATCCACGCCCCTCCAATAAAGGAGCGTACTGTACACCTCGACTAGCTGGATTCTCCACCTCAGCCGGCCGGCAACCGGGTGAGGCACACTAAGGGAACGAAAGCCAAAACGCGTCTTTTAAATCCCAGCTGATGAAACGGGGAATCATTTCGTGAAGGCTGCCGATCTCGTGTTCAGAGCGCCATTTGCGATAACAGACAATGCGTGTCCAGAGTTACTAAATACCGTTTTTTATATAATTGCTTAGTGGGGGGTTGCGCAGGAAAGCCAAAAGAAGAAGAAAAAAGCAGTACATGGGTGGGTTGACTTATAAATAAAAATGAAAACAACTGAAACAAGAACTAAACAAAAGCAACATAAAGTTTGTTTGCTTTCTTTCTTTCTCGTTATTGCAGTACACTCAAAAAAGTCAGGATTTCATCCATTCACACATTTTAATCTTTTTAGAGTTAATTCTTATCAACCAAAAGATTCAAACGTACTTTGTCGATCTTTTTATTAATGTTGTAACAGTCGGAGGAAATTCGATTATTTAAAGTGTATATGGATGGACATATTCGAATAATTTCTCAATCATGTATGACGAAATTTATTAGCAGGGTTAAGTTTTATAATAGTACGGTGCAGTGGTTAGCCCTGCTGCCTCACAAACCCAGCCTAATAAATTCAAATCCCATGGCGGGTTGGAGTGGAGTTTGCAGGTGCTCTGTGTGTCGGTGCGGGTACTCAGGTTTTCTTCACACATGTCCTCAAATACGTGATTGTTTGGTTATTTGATGATTCCAAGTTGACCAAACCCAGTGCCATAACAGACTTTTTTCCCATCTTGTGCCAAGTGTTGCCAGGGTAGACTCCATACGCCAACACATGATCCAAATTGAATTATGAAAGCTGTTAAATGTTATGAGATGTAAAAAACAAATACTGGCTTTAAGTTATCAAGCTTGATCTATTTGGACATGAAGCAATTAACATATTTTCACTACAAAAAATAAAAAATATACTTCACTTTTTTCTATGACAAATAAATAATCTGAACTTTAACACAATCCATGTGTAAGGTGTATTTCCATTTCTGCTTTTCACATAAAACATCAGCCAGACTCTTCTATATAGCACCTTCATCTTAGGGTCAGATTTCACTATTATGGTCAGATAGACTAATGTGTACAAGCATTTTGTCTTAGTAACATCAATACAACATAAAAGGACAATGCAAAAATAAATAAAAGATAAAATATGAAAAAAAAAACAAGTGCAAGATGTGCAGACATACATAGATACTGAGTAAAACTAAAACCTGGTAATAACTTCACTTAGGAAAAAAAAACTGTTTAGTTGACATGTTTTAGCTTTTACCACTCAAATAGGTGTAGGAATATTAGGTGAGTCAGAGCAGCAGTGGCTGTTCTTACATTGGACTCATATAGGACTTGAACTGTTGGTAAGTTATAGCCTATGACCTTTACACAGACTCTCATGGTAGGCTGCAGATTGGCCTGAGCAGATGCAGCACCAAACCAGATAGTTACAGATGAGGTCACAGTAGGCTTGATGATGGCTGTTTAGAACTGGACCAGTATTGTTTGGAGGACATTGAATTTCCTCATCTGACGCAATAAGAATATTCTCTGATGGACGCTCTTGATAATACATGGGATGTTTTCATCCCACTTAAGGTTCTGTGACAGAAGGGTGCCCAGTAGCTTCAATGATTCTGCTGTCCCAATGGCTGTTCCGTTTAGAGCAAGTGATAGGTGAACAGGTGGCCATTTCCTTCATTTAAAGGATAAGACATACTAGTCAAAGCATTACATTGAATGTGCCCATTATACAGCAAATCACATGCTATGGCAGCAGATAAAGACCATTTTATTTTATAAAGCATCTTACGATTACTAGGAACCAACAGGAAATCCTGTCAAGAATAATAGAACATGATAAATGCTAGAAATTGTACCTAAGAAAAGACACAATTACAGTTACAACAATTATTGGGTACTGCCCATTAGACTTGCACTCCTTGCCCAGGGTTTGTTCGTGTTTTGTGCTGGATGCTAGTCTAAATTTGAATTAAGCTCATTGAGAATGAATGAATGAGTAAATGGGTGGACAAAAAAAAGGTTAGGTAAAGCAGTGCATGAAACATTAGCAATATAAATCATAGCATGACTGTTCATTATAGGAAATGACTCACCCACAATCAGACCATTTTACTTTATATTATCCTCCTACTTAATAAAAAATAATGCCAAACTTTTTCCACAGGTATGACTTGCAGTTATAAAAATGAATGTTGCTTCCTTTTTAAACATCATCAGCTCTATTATCCTTCTTGCTCCCTCTGCCTCCTACTCATCTGAATCACAAAAGCGAATAATCACCATTTCTTTAAATGGCTAAATGAGCAAAACTAAAGAGAAAAGCTCTTGTTTGTGAGAGTGAGTGTGAAGGGTTGTGAGGATGGATTATTTGAGAGCTATCCCCCTCTTACAGTATGTTTGATCATATGCCCTCTGCCTATTGTGCAACTCGCTAGGCTCTCCGCTGGCTCACTGGAACTTGAACTTTTTTGTCAGGCAACAGAATTGTTGGAAATTTTTCTTGGTGTTATATCTATATGCATAACAAGGTAAATGTAATTAAACAACACCTTATACAACACATGCCTAGTAGTTCTTGACCTAAGTGGCCCGTAACATTTCGTCAAATGTAATAACTGAAAGAGATGGTTGCCCAGGTGAGTGCCATCTTTGATTATATATTACCAGCATGTTTCCTGACTGTGATAGATACAGGACCTCAGTGGCGTCCAGTTTCAGGCCTACATTCTTTTCTGCTGTCCGAATAACACCTTGCAGTTTATGTTTCAAGCTAGCAAATGCATTGCAATAGAAGAATGTTATGGAGAAAGTAAAGATTCTATTACTAGCTCCCAAATGAAAATTATTTAGCTCATCCTGATGGTCTAGAGGATTCTCCACAAAAAAGAAGAAGAATCTCTTAAAATATATATAAAGCTTCATAGTTGCCTGCAGTATTTTGATCTGGAGGTGGCCTGAGAAGTGGCTTGGTGATGGCGCACACAGCCTCCTGTCTGCAACAATCAAGATCTGCTGATTGGCACAATCTTAGCAATTGTTTAATTGTTTAAATCAGGCCATACAAACATTGGGTGATACCTTTATGGGGTTGCAGAAGCTACATCCAGCTTATCACCCATACTATTATTCTTTTAATGTTTACCTATGTAGGCTCTGCGCTTACATTCTCTTTTACAATCTGCATCATCTTACAAAAAATGCTTTAATCCCATACCTTGCAAGTTTCTTTGCTATCCTGTTTCATATGTTAATTCTTGCTCTAATCACCTGCTTTGGGGGACCTTCACTAAGTTGCAACATTACTTTTAAAATGTGTTATAGCAATCCTGCTCAGTTTTATAGATTGTTCACAGTCTGTATCAGACCCCCTCAGGTGTTATGTCATTGGGCTTTCACTTTACCTGTTGTGTCACTTGTGCTTATCTAATGCTCAAAAAACATTTCTTATATGCATTATGTTCAGATTCTCTTCTCTTTTCTTTCAAGTCCTTTGTTTGTCTGCTGCTGTCCTTTTTTAAAGTAGTTTTAGAACGTCTGCCTTCCCCTACCAACTTTTCAAGCTTTTTCTTTGGGCCAAATCTAAATATGGCTTTAGGCAGTGAGGGCATGGCAGTTGCACAGGGGGGTCCCACAGTGACTGTATGCTTGTTGTTTCATAAGCCTTTTGTTGGTCTTCTTCAGATGAGAATAAAAAGGTTAACAATTTTATCATTCCTACAACTCTATAAACCTTACTTAGGACTACAAGTATTGCCCTTTTATGTAGCTTATTCTGTGTTCTTGAAACACCTGGTGGCATTTTTTTAAATTGCATTTTATTTAATTTCACATGAGGGGACTAATTTATTTTTTGCACTATGGTGCATCAGGTTCTAGTTACACCACAGATTGGCTCCAAGGCGAATAACCTCAAAATAGTCCCATTCTTGGCTAATTAAATTTTGTAGTTGAATCCACCCTGAATGCTCTGCCTCTCAGTATAATAAGGCATCACCTAAAGTCAAAGCAAAACATGAAATGATTACACTATCAATGAGAACATTATCTAGGGATAGGCTCGATATTTATGTCCAGGTAATTTTCACAAATCATCTAATTCAGCACGATATTTAAATCCAATGTAAAATGCTGCCAAACATTTCACTAGCCTTACCACACACACGCTCCATCCTCATTTCCTGTCCCCTTGTAATCCGATTTCGAGGCTCACGTTCGTGGTTGTATTGCCTTTTCCGACCGTATTTGTTATGTCTGCTTATGGGTATATTAATTTCGTCGTTATGATAAAGAATCCAAACTAATAAGCCCCCCAAATATGGTAAATTTATATTTCTCGTAAAATGTAAAAGAATGAAATAGCACGTCACGCTGTTGCACAAACTCCTAAGACAGGCACCTATTCAGATTCCTCAAAGCAAAGGAATTCTAGTCAGGGGTGGTACTTTGAGCTACATTATTTGTATGAAAATGTGCTATATAAATAAATGTTGTTGTTGGTAATGCCAAATCACCAAATATTTGCGTTTTAAAGAACTGTGGCTACTGTAAACGTAAGTAGAGACGCCAGGTTATAAAAGAGTTTAGTTATATTAAAATGATTGCAATTTCATCTATAAATGGAATACGAATGTCGTCTGGTCCCAATCTTTTTTTTTTTTTTTTGTTATTTTAATTGACAACAGGAGTACACAAAGACAAATGCGACTCGAGTCTGTAATCACAAGGCAATGCGCGCCCCCTGCTGGCACACCCTTGAAATATCTTCGCCGTTGTTTTTTTTTTGGGTTATGCTAACGCGCCTTGGTAACGTGCCCGGCGTCTCCCAGATCGCGTGTCAGTGTCACAGCAGCGTTCATTCAGGTGTCAGATGTCTTACCACGTATCAGCTGTACATAATATGACCCTTTTAAATTCAATGTCGCATGGAACATTCGGAGCGGTAAAAAGAAACTTAAACGTGAAACACAGAAACCAATCCCAGGATAGCTTGAAGAAACGTCGGCCGTGGAAAAGCCGGCGAGTTGTGAGACTTGAATTGGCAGTCAGGGGATTGATTCATTTGGAGAGGTGAAGAGAAATGTGCACTGTGAAGATCTGCCACTTGACACTTAAATCTTTACTTCTGACCAGTGCAATACTTTTCTGAAGCACTGTCCAGTTGGTCTTACTGTTTGTATCGGTTACCTTCTACATGAAATAATTTTCCACCATATTAGGAATACAGTATTCTTGTGAATCACTTTATGATCAGGCACTGTATAAAATAAGGCTGGAATTAGTCAAGGCAGCAGCAGCGTGGTGTGCAGTGTTTAGTGTTTGTGTCTCGTGAACCCAGCTCCTCACATCTTCCTGTTGTCTAAGGTGTGGCCTGGTGGCTTAGAGACTTTCGCTGATCTAGTGTCTTGTTTTTGAATTCAGTGCCGAGTTGAGTTATTGTATACACAGAGTTGAACAGTCTCCTCATTTAGTCTCTGAGATTATGACAGACAAATTGTGCTACATCAAAGCTTATGTTTTTAATTAGCCATTGCTGCAAAAATGACAAGTACCATCATGAACCAAGGTTTGAAAAGTCAACTATAGAACCCTATTGCAAATACCTACAAAAGCAGGAATTTCAAAAATGACATAGGAAATTTTGTATAATAATACAGACTAATGTTTACTTCTTAAAACTGTACTTTTTTGGATTTATTTGCAGCAAAGTGCTTGATCAGATCACTAACATTCAGTTTCTGATTCAGGTCACTCTTAATTGTCATGAGAGTCAAATGATTCAGTCTTTCTTGTCCCACTGTGGATCTGAGCCTATTCTTCACAAGTCTGAACTTGGGGAACGATTGCTAACCATTTGCATTTGTGACAGGCAGTGACAGGTAAAGCCTGGAAGCAATGGCTATGTTTGGGATGATGTTGTAAATGTCTTCTCTAAAATACCTGGAAAAGCTCTCAAGTGGACGAAATACCTTTAGTACTTTTGAATTGTCCATACTGGACAATCTGCTAACAAATGTGCCACTGTGCCTCAAACACTGCAAGACACAGATGAAACAATAACCACAAAAAATACAAATAGGCATAAACTGGCAATAAGTGAACACAAACACACACGCACACACACACAATTACAAACAACTATGAAAATAATATCACAATAGCACAGCACAATACTCCAAGTGTTTTATCTATCTCCTTACATCTCCCAAGGTCATTTATTACTAACTGTCTGTGAAGCAAGAAATCAGCGCTATTGTTATGATTAGAAGTTTTTGTTAATTTTTTGTGGCTTTTTCCTGACTGATTTTTAATCAGTGTGTATCCAAGTGGGGATTTTTTGAACTTCAATGAATTTAAAAATAACATTGTTTTCATTTAATAGTGAAATGAAAAAGCAGAATATATTTACCGTCTTGAAGTGGTGCAATATTTGTTTATTGTTTTGGATTGATCATGTCAGCCATTGCTTTGGCGATTTATCCCAGAACCATCCAGGAATACACAATGTATGTCACGCTAGTTTAACAGAGTATCCTGTGCTGCTGGGACAGTAGCTGTTTGTATAAGTTGGCCACATGGTGCATTTTCAAGAAAAAAATCAGTAAAAAAGGCCACCGGCAAATACAGCAAATTTGCTGCAAAAAATGCTTTTCTTGGGGTCCTTGGTTACTGCCTTTAAAAGCCGTTGCTAAAATCCAGGTATTCATGTCTGTGGACTTTGTTTTTAAAGTACGATATTTTTTCTCCCATATTCCCAAAAACATTCAGGTCGGTTAATGTGTGAATTTGAATAAGCCCCTGTATGACTGTGGGTGTCTATATGTGATTATGTCTTGCCTTGTGCCACCTTATCCTTGAACTAGACTAAGCATGTTTGAGAGTGGATGTACTGTACTGCGTATGTGGTTTGAGGACATTGTGTAGTGACCCAAGGATTGATTCCATCTTTTGTTTGCATACCATAATTTACACTTGTTGGCAGGCCACAAAGTTAAGCTTTTTTAAAATAGCAGTAAGACCCACAATGATGTATGCAGTTGAGACATAGACAGTAAAGGAAGTGCAGAAGAAAAAGTTGATGATGGCAGAAATTAGAGAATGGAGTTATAAAAAGGGACGGAATAAGAAATAAGACAACTGGAGGTACTAAAAAAAGTAGGAGAGATACCTAAAAAAGTGCAGGAAAGTAGGTTAAAGTGGCATAGACGTGATGAGGAGAGACAATGAATATGGGGGCAAAAGAGTTATGATAATGGAAGAACAGGACAAGAGAAAGCAGAGGAGGCTGAAGCAGAGGTGTATGGATAGAATAAATGAAGACTTGAAGGAAAAGGGTCTGATTGGGGAGGAGGTGCAAGACCATACTGTATGGAGAAAGATGATCGGGCACATTGAACCTACATGGAAGTAGGAGAAATGAAGAGAAAGAAGAAGAATTTAGGCCATAATAAATTAATCATTTGTAATAGTATAGAAAGGGTCTGGGGAACCATCTAGAGCAACTCTAAATTAAGGTTGTTTGTGTCCGGTGCTTCCTTTTAAGTCTGGGAGTCTATGTTGCTGTAATGGAATGAGACAGGGTCAAATATGGATGGAAGAAGATGACAACACTAAATGAAACTGCCCAACAGCAATTCAAGGATGGCTGACAGCTGTAATTATCATAAATCATAAAGCATGTGCTGGACTTTACCTTACCATCATACTCCATCTAGCCCCCCAAGTGCCGGACGTTTCATCTCATATCAAGTCACAGTCCAGTGTTCACTCCTGGTTGTAACTGAACCTCTCTCATCAAGTCTGACATCCTGTATTCCCCTTCAGTACTCAGCCTGGAAATTCAGAACTAAACCGTAATGCGAAACCTTACAATGCTGTGTTCTTTGTTCTAATACATCTCACTTCCTTTGCTGGCTCATTTATTATTTTGCTCATGTTTTGTATCTAAACTGCACACAACTTACTTTGATCAGGCTCAGATGTAAAAGACAATGAAAGAAGATTCCTCTGTAAGGCTTGTTACCTGCACTCATGTCGGATTATTTGAATTTAACACTCCAATTCCAAAACTATTCAGATGTACGACGTAGATCCTTTAACAAGCTCGTCAAGAAGACAGAATACAATTAATTGAACTAATATTATTGAATGTAAATATTTTTTGAAAACAATTAAAGGACAAATTCTGAAGGCATTTACAGTGGGAGCAAAATGACAGTATTTTTAAAGAACAAGCTCAATGAGAAATTAATATTAGCCTCTGTTAACACTGTCTACAACAGAAAACCAAAAGCTATGTTGCCTCCACATAGACCTCGTTAATACTGAGGTATAAGAGATATGGAAAAATAACCCAGCCAAGGGGGATGCACAAACCAGTGTGTATTTTTTCGTGCTAGTCCAAATCCCAGATAAATATTGAGGTTACGTCAGGAAGGGCATCTGGTATAAATTTTTCCAGATCAACATGCAGATTACAATACTGATTTCCATACCGGATCGGTCAAGGCCAGGGTTAACAACGCAGTGTTCTCCCCAGAAATTTTTTCCAGCCGGGTGGCAAGAAAAAGTAGCCGGCTGGGGCGGGACGGGGAAATTTGGTGGTGGGGAAAATTAAATGTGCACTATTTTTATTAGTTAATTATTATTAATTATTTTCCAAAGCTCAATGTGACTTCCTTTTTTAAGGTTAACACTTGTGCCAGAATATTTTTATTAACTTTAAGAAGTATCCAATTCAGGATCCTGCAACCCTAACAAAAATTTTAAATAACGATTGTTATGACATAAACCAAGCGGCACAAGTATTGTTGCTGTCGGGAAGAAAATTGAAAAAAATAAAAAAAAAAGTATAGGAAGCCTAATGAAGAAAAATGTAAAAATTTTCTTCAAAGCCAACCTGCATATGCAGAAGGTGTCTTCAGTTAAATATTTATTCTTCTTTTCTTCCTAGAGGCCCAGTTGTCTGCAGCTTTCCCATAATCAAAATTCCCAGGATCTGGGCCCTCCAAGGAGATCACTCATCATACACTGTCATAGTGACTGTACTGCAAAGTCATCAGACAGCCATCCAGTGTCACTGGCCATTTTCAGCTTAATCTGGGGAATGTTCAGAATATTTTGAATTTCCATTAAACCAGCCACCCTAACTTAAGAATTTTGGAAGAAATAGAATAGGTGCTTTAAGATGTTCAGTTTTGTTAAATAAGGTAAAGCAGCTGCTGCTTGGGCACTTGCAAAGGCCAATCGCTGGTTTTACACAGTGGCAGTTGACCAAGAGTCCAGATGTTTTATCTCTAAACAGTTTTGCCACACCTTTCTGTTTCCCAGTCATAACAGCCGTTCCATCTGACCCTAGTCCAACCAGATTAGCAGTTTTCAAGCCTAGAGTGCCCATAGTCTCACTCGGTGTGTTGGTTATAGTCTCCGCTTTGCCATCAATCATATTGCGGGTTGATAGAAAACTAATTCTGACCTCTTTAGTGACCTGACAAACATATTTAATGTAAATAATTAATTGTTTTACATCTGAGATATCTGTGGTTTCATCACAAAGAATACTGAAAAACTTTTTTGTGTGTATATTTTTCAGTATGTTAGATTTTATTTCTTATGCTAAGACATCCAGCAGCTCTTGCATTATTCTTTCAGTGGTGTAATGTGCATTTTTACCAACATTGAGATGTTGTAAAAAGGAACAACCCATTTCTTTACAGTGTTCCAACAGCTTTTCAAACAACGTTGTATGTGGCAACTCATTTTTTGCCAAACAATGCATGGATCTTAAAGCTCCCACAAAGGCATCTCTCTGTAAGTTATTTAACACAGATATAGATCTTTCAATTTGACCGATTCCAGTTTGCTCTTTCCTAAAAGGTCAGCAGAAGACTCAATGTGTGTTTTACTTTTTTCATGGTCCAGCAAGCTTTCTTTTCGAATTCTTGTGTATGGCATGTTTACCCAAATTAACTCCCTCCTTGGGGGGTGTTTGTTTGAGTATTTCATGCACAATGAGCACCACATAACATTTTCTTTGACCATTAGCTAATCAAAATCTTTAAACCATTGTTTGTTTATGTCGGAAAAGCGGTGCTTAGATTTATCAATTGGCAGAGTGTGTGCTGAAGAAACTTCTCCTGATGGACCAGCCTCTGCAATGTCTTTGTCTGAAACTGCCACGAGGAGTTGACGCCGCACCTTCATTAGTTTGTGATGTCTCTTTTCTGAAATAACTGAGCAGTGTTGTTTTCTGAATACTTCTTTTGCTCATGTTGGTAAAACGTTTGAAAACAATTTTAAGTAACTATGAATAAGACTTTTGAGTGGCTGTTAGCCACCAAGGCAAACCTTAACAGGAGCAGCCAAAAAGAAGAGTAAGAGATATGGAAAAATGTCAGATAAAAACATTTGCCAGGAGAAAACACACAATCTAGTGGAAAAATGTTCAAAAGAATACTCAGGAGTTGGATTAGATGACCCTCTGGTTACAGCCAATGGCAAGCTGAAGATACTCATGAAATCTAGCACTTTCTAGCACTGAATGTGGTCACAGTTTCAGGGTTTATGTCCAAAAATGCCCAGCGAAGGAACAGAAGGAAAGAGCAAAGGCTGGATTCAAGAAGGATTTGATCTGCTGGCCTTCAACTGTCAGTGAACTAAACAACAAGAATGCCTAAGGCTTTAGGAGAAGGTGATCCTTGCCTTGAACACACCCAAAGCAGCTTGACCAGATTAACAAGAAAACCCCATGACAGATATAGACAAAGCAAGTATTCAACAGCAGTTTTTAAGTTTTTTAGCATTTAGGTGTGCATGAGTATAAGATTTCAATTTCGAGCATGGATAGCGCTCACATGTAGATTTTTCAGCTCCTATTTATTTGAAAATTATTACAATAAAGTCATTGGAAAAGCATTTTATATTTTATATGGAAGTTAATTTTTTTCCTTTGTATTTCTGAAGTAGTCCAGGTTGAAAACTCACCTGTCAAAGATAAGGCCTCCTTCTTCTTTTTCATGCAGTCAAGGGTCTGACTTTGCTACTGTCACTGCCTGAGAGCTCAAGGTTATCAGTTTCCAGATACTATGGTAATATGTGCTAAAGGCCAGTATATTAACTGGTAACTCCAAATTGACCTGGCATAAGCGAGTATGAGTGAATCCTGTAACAGACTGGAGTCCCTGCCTCCTGCTATTATAAAATGTGGCACCTAATGAAATGCAATAGAAAAAGTGAGTCCACTTTACTATTATTAGCAATGCCACTTAATAGCATTGCATACTGTCCATCATGCTGAGGACAGAATGCAGCAACTTAGCAAAGTAGGCAATCATGGAACTGTCAGTCTCACCACACCTAC
The DNA here is from genome assembly GCF_016835505.1 of Polypterus senegalus. Lineage (NCBI taxonomy): Eukaryota > Metazoa > Chordata > Cladistia > Polypteriformes > Polypteridae > Polypterus > Polypterus senegalus. The sequence continues at coordinate 104,777,157 of NC_053163.1, read as the reverse complement.
AGAGGTGGCTTTTCTTCTTGAACAGGCAAGAGCAAGTTGGAAGACTGGAAGATTGTGAGCTAGAGATGAAATATATATTTTGATTACATAAATATTATTAATGATGATCTAAAAAATAGATAGGAGGACATAGAACAATTAAAGCAAATGTACAAATGCACAGATCCAAAAGGGAGAGATTCAAAACAGTAATCTGAAACAAGCATATGATAAAACAGCAAATTCATACTGGGATTAAAATACTGAAAATACTCAAAGTTTAAAAAAAAAAAAAAAAAAAAGCTAAAGGTCAATAAGCATTAAACTCTACAATAAGAAAAAAAAACCTCTGAACCAAAGAGGAATTCGAGGTAGGCTTTTGCAGAAGTATGAAACTCAATGCTCTGCTCCAGTCCTTCCATATGCCTGCCTGTAGCCATTAGCTCCTTCCATCTGTGTCTGTTACTACTGCATGTAACACTTATTGCACAGCAGTCATGTGATGCAGGGGCATCATCGTATATTACAGGAGTTCAGATGGCACATTGCTCAAATATTGTGTTTCCTACACTTGTAACAGCCTTTTTAGAGCTTTCTTTGTTTTACTTTTCATAGAGCTTAGCGAGTTCTACAGTAGTATTTCGGCTTTTGTCTGTGGATTTTCAAGTTTGCTTAGTGTTTTGGTTCTTGTTCTTATTTCTAACGTTTTGCCCCATTAGGATTACTATTTTAAAGTTCACCATACTTCATACATGGAGGAAGTACTATTTTCATTAAAAAAAAAAACACACACACACACAACAGAAAAGCACATTTTGATATCCCTAGAACTTGATTTTGAGCATTTTTGGAAAGATGTGCGCATATATCTGTGTGTTTGTGGTAAAAAAAACGTGTAACTCCAGAAAGAAAGGATCAATTCATAAACATTTTAGTGGATAGCTTGCACTTATACCACTTAAAAGCTAGGAAAGTTTTGGGAGATATCCAACTATCCAACTTCCAGCTTTTGAAGTTCAACCTTTTTAAAGCTGACACCAACAACTGACAAACCACTGCTCCTAAGGTCACATAATTTGGCAATATACATTTTAGATTTTGAAAGAAAGGCTTTTGTGAATTTTGACTTTATTCCAAAACTCGGCCTTTAAGCATTTACAGTTTAACTTTTCAAACACACTTGTGGTACTGCATCTACCATATATTTTGATAATTTCACACTGTGTATTCATTGTGGTACTTATACATATGGAGTAATGTGTGTGTTGGCCACATCAGATTTTATTAGTTGGATTTGCTCTTTTTGATTATGGCCCTTTTTAAATGAACATGTATTATATTTACTAACATGTCTGCTCCTTCTGTGGCTCACTCATATTCTGATGACGATGGTCAGCTGTGTGTTATGCAGCTTATCTCCAGTCTACCCAGCCCTGACAAAGAGCTGGTGCTGGCGGCCATGCTGCACTAGCTCACCCAGTTAGCAGACACAAGGCCAACAGACACCATTATGTAAGCTACTACCCAAGAGAACTCTATTTAAAATCCAACTGGAACCATAACTCTAAGTATCTATATTGTTTTTGTATGTGTCTAACTGACATTGCTTCTTTTGCTATATATTGTTAGAATCTGTCAGGTATTCATTCTCACTCCTCCTAGTTTGTGCTATGTTCTCATTTTATTTCTACTTTTTGTTCTTCTCAATGAATACACATTTTTGATGTCTTGTCCAGTCTCGGTTCCTTCCTTTACCTCAATGCAGGCCCACAGCTTTGAATTAGATAAATAGGTTAAAAGACTGTTGTAGGTTATATGGTGTAGTGTATTTAACACTGTATTATAACCTGATCTCCTCTATAAAGCAGTCTTGCAAAGGTGCATGCTGTTCATGGAGCTATATAATAATCAACCGATTATCAGTCCATTCTTTATTGTATTCACTGAACCTACCCAATCCAGCTTTAATCCCTACCCTTCTTATTTCAAAACATTCCAATATACATCAATGAATCATTTTTAAAAAAATTAGACTCAACCATAACCACATTTATTTAGAATTCAAAACATCCACATATCCAAAGAGTGACCCTACAAAGACCTAAGGCAGAAGGTGGCATGGCTCTACCTAATTTTCAGTTTTATTACTGGACATGAACACAAATAGATGAACATACACAGGCTTGGTACACAACAGAAATAAAATCCTGCAGTACTTCTTTACAATCCTTAATTTGTGCCCCAATAAATGCAAGTTATCGGCAATATACTAACAACCCAATTGTTCTTCACTCACTCAGAATATGGAACCAATGTAGGAAGCATTTTAAGATGGAGAATCTTTTATCGGTGGCACCTCTGCATGAGAACCACCTTTTTCAACCCTTGCAAACATATGCAGTTTTTAATGTCGGGAAAACATTTGGGATTAAATCACTTAGACATCTGTACATAGACAACGTCTTTGCATCCTACGAACAACTACACTCCAAATTTAATTTTCCACCAACACATTTCTTTCACTACCTTCAAATTAGAAACTTTGTTAAACAGAACGTACCTGATTTTCCTTATCTCCCACCTCCCTCCTCCCTCTATGCTGTAAAAAATATTGCTCAGTTTCAAGGACTTTGACAGCATTTCTGCAATATATAAAATTATTTTACAGTCCCTACCTTTCAAAGATCTAAGAGGACAGTGGGAAAAAGATCTCTCACTCAACATATCAGAAAAAAGTGGAAAGGTAGCAATGTAGAGAATTCACTCAAGCTCCATATACACAAAGCATGCAATTATTCAACTCAAAATTATATATCAAGCACATCTGTCTCATTTAAAACTGTCCAAAATGTTCCCAGGGCAAGATCCGACCTGCAAACGCTGCAATCAAGTTCCAGTCTCACTAGGTCACATGTTTTGGGTGTGTGCCAAATTAACAGAATTCTGGACAAAAATTTTTAAGTGCCTTTCAGACAGCCTTGGTGTCACAATCCCTCCTAATCCACTAACAGCTGTGTTTGGCGTACTCCCAAATGGGCTTAAAGTGGAGAAGGACAAATAAACTATGATTGACTTTACTACACTATCACACAGCCTTACTTACTTTGCTGAACTGGAAGAATCCTAACTCTCACTTTTTAAGTCAGTGGGTAACTGATGTTTTATACTATTTGAAATTGAAAAAAAATCAAATTCTCAGTTAGAGGATCTGTGCAGAAATTTTTCAAAACCTGGCAGGATCTAATCAATAATATTTTAGAACTAGACATTAAGCCCGTTACAATAAACGGGGGCTAGAACAGTAATGCATAAATATTAGTAGGAACAGTCTATATTAAATGGCAAGGGACCTTGTATGTGGCTGTAATATGCGTCCCTGTATTGTGTGCCTTTAATTTTCTCTCGCAATAACACTAGTTTGTATTTCCGTAAAATGCCTGTAATTTTCTCTGATAGTAATACAGTGGAACCGAAGTAATTTCCCCCATGGGATTGTATGTAAATACAATTACACCGTTCCAGACCATAGGAACTGTATGTAAATATATATTTTTTTTCTAAGCACAAATATAGTTAATAATACCATAGAATGCACAGCGTAATAATAAACTAAATGTAAAAACATTGACTAACACTGAGAAAACCTTGAACAACAGAGAAAACTAACACTGCAAGAGTTTGCGCTATAGCGCTACGAACCGCTCGCTAAAAACACGTGCCTGTGTGTGTTTGTTTCGCGTGCCTGTGTGTGTTTGTCTTGCGCGCCTGTGTGTTTCTCTCCCGCAAGCCTGTGTGTGTGTCTCCTGTGCGTGTGTGTGTCTCTCATGCACGCGCCTGTGTGTGTCTCTCTCTCTCTCTCTCTGTGCACAGGGAATGCACAGGGAACACGTGCGGCCCCGCACATGCGTACTTTACCAGAAGACACACACACACGGACACCTGGACGCACACAGGTGTTTTATCAAAGAGGATAAGCTTTTAAAGCACTGAGGAAGCAGATTCTATCCCCATTTCTTTTTCTTCTCCATTTACCTTTATTCACTTATTAATCCATCTATTTATTTATTTTTACTAGGTTTAAGTTTTATTCTGCTGCCAATGCTCTCTTTTTCAGGGGTGAGGGTTGATTTGTTTTCAATCCTATTTTTGTAAAATTGATCTATTTGTATGGAATGTTGTGTGATTTCAATAAAATCAATTATAAAAAAAATAAAATAAATAATCCCTACCTAATCCAGTGTTTCACAGGTAGTGTTGGATTGGTGCTAAAATTTTGAGTTTGGTATAAATACAAGCTTTTGGAATTCCGTAGCAGTACCAATTAATTTATTTCTCCTCACAATCCATACAATGTCTCACAGAATGTCTCACAGCAGACCCCCAGATCCATCACACAATCATATGCCTCCCTGCGTTGATACACTCTGTAAATCAATGCACAAGGAGCATAAAACGGGCCCCCCTTGGAGTCTCCAGCATATTTATATTAATACATAACGTTTGTAGAGCAGGAGCAGGGAGTCCCTTCTTGGTGAATCCAGTTAAATGAGGGGGTTGTTCAGCAGTTGTGTTCATGCTAATAAACGACAGAATGCAAGGTACTTTAAAAGTAAAATTTCTTTTGGTACCAAAATTAACAAAATTCTGTTACCATACCATTTTAAAAATTCGGGTTTTCTGTACGTTTTCAGTACCAGTATGCCATTTAACACTATTTACAGGTCACAATCACAGAAAATAACCTGAACCTTTTTGGGATGTGGGAGGTAAGTTGAAATACCAGCAGAAAACTGAGACAGATACAGGGAGAATGTGCAGACTCCATACAAACAGTGTCCAGACTGAAATTCGAAACCAGCAGCACAAACCACTGTGCTTCTTTTATTATAAATCACTAATTCAGGCCAGAAAATTTCCAAAATGTGAGCTTCAAGAGCTTGTGCCACATGCATTGGGTTACACAGTGATTCGGTAGCTGCTTTACAGTCCAAGGTCTTGGCCGCTAAACAATCCCACCTCCCATATTTGACTGATTTGTATTGCACATCTTAATAATAGCATTTAAGAGTGGCACCTTGTTGACAGCTGGAACATCTAGTGGATTTGTGCTATCAGATACATTGACTGGCAGGACTTCTCACCGGCACAAACACCTCATAATACTGGGATCGATGGAGTGCTATACCTGTAACAGATGAGTGTCACACAATAAACCTTTCTAAAGCTCTTTCTGCTGATAATGCACCGTGAAGTACCCTTTGCTTAGCAAGGAGAGCCTGTGGAAAGTCAACATTATATTTATCCAGTGCTGCCCGGTACCAGTCCTGCTTTATATTGACAAAAAGCAATCTATAATTACTCAATCTTTATCAAGACTGCTCCAACATGAGGTACAGTACGACTCAGTCACGGGTTAGCGCTAGCCAGCTGGCCAGCCTCTTTTTTGTTCTGTACTTTCACTGTTGTTCTAGTCCTGCTCCTATCGCCATACATACAAAGGCAGTGCATTGCTATTTGACGCAGTGCAATATAACATTGGAAAGTCAAGAACGATGGCCAGATAGGAAAACAGGCGCTAGAGTGTTTACATGCAAATATTTAACTAAGATTATTGTTCCATGGGGCACTGTGAAAGCAGAATCATGTGAAGCCCTTCAAAGAAGTGTGGCTATAAGAGAGAATTAATGTGTTGGCTTTAATTATGAACAAAACGTTTGAATCTATCTGGGCTGAAACAGAAACAACTGAATGGAAGAGCTCACATGCACTGCAGTGACATACAAACAAATGAGCAATGCTTCTTTATATACACACCCCCATTAGTGAATACCATCACCAAGGGTTTACGAGTACAGAGATCTAATGATTCTTTTTTTCTGTTTTAAAAATGCAGAACTCAGAGATTAAGTGGCAGGCTCAGTTCCGCACAGTATTTTGTAGCCGAGTGTTGATTTGTGAGTGGTTTAAGGTCCAGTACCATGGTCACATGACCACCATACCTACCTAATACATGTAAGGTGAGGTCTGAGGCCCCATTACTATTATGAAGTGCCTCTGAATTAAACTGAGCAGTTTAAAGCACTGTCAAGATAAACTCTGCTTTTTATTTAGTACTGTTTTGTTATTTTCTTCCCAAAAATAAGACATAATAAATATGCCATGCAGTTGCTTTTATTCTGTCTTGCAAATATTATATTATGGCCAATCTGCAGAGCTTCTTCTCCCCCACCCTTATAAAACAATTCAGAAGTAATTTCTTTTACTTTCAGCCAACACTTGTAAGCCCACCTTTAGGTGCTTTGGTTTTCTTCCCATTCATCTCCGTACAATTGCCTGCTATTTTACCTGAAGACAGACTGGATGCTGCAATATTCTTTTTCTGCTATCCCTTGTGCTGATTCTCTCAATTAGAATGAACTCATTGTTAATTCGGACATTCTTGTTTCTGAGGTCGGACTGTTGATTCAAGATACACTCTCCATTAAGAGATGTTTGACTGTGGAAGGTCACAATGGCTGCAGGTTTTCACTCATCTTCAGAGGCTAAGTGCCATATTTATCTCAATGTTTACTTATACCTTATGATTCTACATACAGTACTAAGTTCAAACACAAAGTCTATGGTTTTTATTCTAGCTAGGGTTATATTTAGGGATTAATCTTATTTAACTTGATGTTGACTCTTACTTCTTGACTCCAAATTTAAGAACTTAGATTCAGAGTCTGCGGTGGGTTGGCACCCTGCCCAGGATTGGTTCCTGCCTTGTGCCCTGTGTTGGCTGGGATTGGCTCCGGCAGACCCCCGTGACCCTGTATTCGGATTCAGCGGGTTAGAAAATGGATGGATGGATGGATAGATTCAGAGTTAACGACTATTTGATTTAATCTAAGGAAGACCACAGTGCCTTGTTTGTTTATTATAGCAAGGGTCATCCTCAGAGATTAATCACCTTATTTAACTTGGTATTCCCTGTCATTTCATTTCAAATTTTATCGCTCATACTGAAAGTCTGCTAGAAAGTCACAATGCCTGCCAGTATTCATTCTACACTCTTTAAAAGTCCTTTAATAGCATTTTACAGGATTGTGTGGTTCCTCATAGAACTGTTGCTTAACAAAGAAACCAGGATTCTCTGCATATAAAGTTGGTGCTTTTAAGGCTTTGAAAAGGTTCCTAATATTAGCACAAAACAGAAAACGTGAATGTATAGTAGGCTATATAGCAGTATAGTAACAGATCAATAAAACCTGAACTTAGTGTGTGTTATTGTCCTTTACAAATCATGAACCAATTGATATTTCACAAATCTGTTATCATCTATTTATGGAACCTGTTACAGATCTAAATAAATTTATTAAATGTATTAAAATAAATTTAAATAGGTTATTTCTGGAACCTTCATGTGGAAAATTTCTTTTGTGAACCAAGAATGGTTCCTCTATGGAATCACTCTGAAGAATTACTTTAGCATCTTTATTTTTAAGAGTGTAGATAGGGTAGCCTTTATTTAACTTGATGTTCACTTTCACTTCTTGGCTTCCAGTTTCAGAGCGTATGCTCAATGTTAAGGGCTATTAAATTTAATCTACTAAAGGCTGCGATGTCTAGGTTTTTATCCCATCAAGTGTCATCTTTGGAGGCTAGTCACTTTATTTCACTTGATATTCTCTACCACTTCTCGATTCCCTGTTTCAGAGCTCACACTCAAACTTAAGAGCTATTCGATTTTAATTATGGAAGGCCAAAGTGCTTCAGTCTTATTCTAGTGAGTGTTGCCTTTGGAAACTCAGCTTATTTAACTCGACATTCACTGTCACTCTTTGATTCCAAGTTTCATAGCTCAGAGTTAAAGATAAAGGCTGTAGGGAAAGCTGCAATGCCTATTAGTACTCATTCTACGTAGGGAGGTCTTTGGAAAGTAATCAGCTTATTTAACTTGATGTTCACTGTCACTTCTTGACTCCAAGTTTCAGAGCTCATGCTCAAAGGTAAAGGCTATTTGATTTAATCTATTGAAGACCACAGTGTTTTAGATTTTTTTTCCTAGAGTCTATAGAAGGCCAAAGTGTCTCAGTCTTATTCCAGGGAGGGTTGTCTTCAGAAACTATTCATCCTATTTAACTCGACATTTCCTGTCAGTTCTTGATTCCAAGTTTCATACTTCAGACTCAAAGTTGAAGGCTGCTCCACTCCAGTGCCTATCAGTATTCATTGTACCTGAAGGGGGCCTTTGGAGACTAATCAGCTTAGTTAACATAATCTTCACTCTCACTTCCTGATTCCAAATTTCAGAGCTCAGATTTAAAGTTAAGGGCTATCTGATTTCATTCATGGAAGACCCGAGTACTTCAGTTCTTATTCTAACAAGGTCCGTCCTTGGAGACTGATCACCTTTTTTGACTGGATATTCTCTGTCACTTCTTCATTCTAGGAGTTAGCTCAAACTCAAAATTAAAGACTGCTGAAAAGCCACAATGACTATCATTCTAGCTAGGGTTGTCTGCGGAGACTAATCAGCTTTTTTAACTTGATGTCCACTCTCATTTATCCATTTCAAGTTTCAGAGTTCATTTCTCAAAGTTAACGGCTGCTTGATTTACTTCATGCAAGGCTGCATGGGAGGCTGGTTATCATTTTGGCCAGCGACTTTTATTAACACTTCTTGACTCCAAGGCCAAGAGCTCACATTCAAACTTAAACGTGATTTAGTCCGTGGAAGGCCATCGTGGCTATTAGTATTCATTCTTCTAAATTAATTCAATGTTCATTCTCACTTCTTGACACTAATCTTCACTGCTCAAAGTTAAGGGGTATTTGATTTAATCTATGGTTCTAATTCAGTTTCTTATTTAGATGTTTCTTCTGTTATGAACAGCCATCAATGAGCAGTGTCTCTACAGGGCTCTTAACTTAATTAATCGTGTTTAGGCTAGAGGACCTCAAGGTTATCCCAGCAGCACTGCGTAGAAGATGAGCAGCACCTTCATAGAACACACTCACTAATATTGGCCGATTTAGTGTTACCAGTTAATCTTATGCACATGTATGGGATACAGGGGGACCTTAGAAACCCACACAGATATGGGGAGAAAGTCCAAACTCCTCATGGAAAGAGCAAGCTCACAATGTACTGTAGTCCAGAAATTAACTTTTCTGTTTCTTTTGAAATTTAAAACTGAAACAGTCACCCATTAACTTAACACATTTAAGTTTTTACACGGAAATCTCCTGTGTAACATGATTTATAAATGTACCAGATAAGTTAAGCATAGTGTATAAAGTTATATCTTAACTGCAAGCCAATGAAGAATTAAGCCTCCATGAACACAGGGAGAAAACAAAACTCCACCCAGCCTAATATCAAACCAACATTAGGTTGGTAATGTCACCTACCACTCGCCATATTTCATATAACGTTTTCATCCAAAACCACCTCATAGCTCTGTGTGGACTCTGCATGTTTTCCAAGTGTCTGTATTGGTTTTCATCCCCAAATCCCCAGTATAAGACAGTGTGGCTTGGTGGCACAGTGGTAGCACTGCTGCCTCACAATAAGGAGACGGAGTTCATGCCCCGAGTGCTACATGCATAAAGCTGGCATGTTCTCCTCATATTTGAATGAGTTTCTTTTCAATGACATGCAGTTTAGGTGAACTGGTATGGTTAAACTGGGCTCCTAGTGTGTGTGTGTGTGTGTGTGTGTGTTCACTCAGCAATGGACTAGCCTCCTGTCTGGGTGTTGTTCCTGCCTTGCGCCCAACGTTTGCCGAGAGGGGCTCCAACTGCCACAGGACCGTGCTCTAGATAAACTGATTAAGAAAATGGACGGATGTACAGGTTCTCTGTGATAGCCTGGCATCCCATCCTGGGTTGAACTTAAAAAAATGAAAAGATTCAATTTAACCTATCTATTAACCAAGCCCATCCATCCATCTCTATCTTTATAGCACTGAACATGGAGTATATAAATGTTAAAAAATGAATGTGGCCAATAAGTGCTGGGGAAGTATGAACACATGGTCAATCATCATTATAGATAAATGAACGAGGGTTTTATACACCAATCTTCATCACTGAATCGGGTTTAGCCAGTCAATAAATGAACCAGAAGGAATTAATGGTAGCAGACATGAAGATTGCACCCTTTCTGTGTGTCCGCCGAGCCTTTCACTGGATTTTTTGAATGTGTCAAACATCCTGATGATGTTTGTGTTCATTGATCTGCGTCTCTAAGTTGTCCCTGTTGGAAAGGGGTTGGCTGTGAGTGTTAGGGTGCCATGCATGGTCTAGCGGTCCACATCCAGAGTTGCTCCTGCTTCTTGCATTCGTCCTAACTCTGCTGGATACGCTCTGATTCTCACACCCCAAGACTGGAAACAACAGGTTTGGAAATGGACGGCACAGTGACTCAGTACCTAGTGGTAATGTCTCACAGATTACTGGTTGAAATATCCACTTATTCTCTACCAGTGAGGTTCTCTCATACTCTCCACGCACTTCTGTGGGTCTTCTCCTTCCTGAAGACATACAGATTATGTGCATACACTCTACACAGGACTGGCCTTGAATCCAGTACTCTCAAGATAGACTCCAACTGTTCACAACCCCACAGCAAACTAATCAGATTTAGAAAGTTGACAGGTGAAAAAAAGTATATTGCCAAAAAAGTCACAGAGACCCAGTTACATCATGGTGTGCAAGGTCTTCAGCATACACAGACCTGGTCAATTCATAAATTCAACCTTGTCACATTTTCAACAATAAGGGGTGTCCTATTTGGTAACTTAACTCACGTGGACACCAAGAGGGATAAACCTAGGGATCCATTTGAGCTTTGACCAGCACTGAGTACACATACACACTTTGGGAACTTCTCTGAACACTCCAGATTAATGTCAGTGAGTTGTGCCCCCAAGGCATTCTGACACCCAATCAAAACTGAACACGAGCACGGTCTTTATATAGACTTGAACGTGGCTGCTCGAGTTATCACACACACCGAGTGGACAGAACACATCACTCCTGTCCTCTGCCATCTGCACTGGCTGCCATTTTTGTTTTGTATCAAATATAAACTTGTGTTCATTACTTTGAGAGTTTTACAAGGTTTAGCTCCTACATAGCTTGATCATCTCCCTCACTGATATAATCCTCCATGAATCTTTAAGGTCCTCTGGTACTGAACTTCTAATGTTCCCACAGCCAAGCATTCTTTCAGATCTTTTGTTCCCCACATCTGAATCCCTTACATCAACATCTACATAATTGTTCCTCACTTTCTTCTGTTAAAACTAAATATAAATATTTTCCTGCAGCCTTAGAATTTTAACACTTGGATTTGACTATGTTATTTGTTCTGTTTTGCACTTGTTAGATATTTCTGGCTTATTTTTAATTTCTGGCTTATTTTTTAAATACTGTGTAAAACATCTTTGGGTTTGGGAAGGGCTCTATATAAACAAAATGTATTATTTTAAAAACACCCTGCCTTACTTTCCTTTTCATTGGTGCATGGAGCCTATCCTGGCACCTTTGGGCACAAGGCAGGATCTGTTCCACCCATGCCATACAAAATAAACTTTACTCATACATCTTTGGGGAAAAAAAGGGCAGAAAAGCTGGCACAGCCAGTGGAAATCAGCTAAGACATGGGGAGCACAGGCAAACTCCGCACAGACATAAACCAGGCACAAGATATGAACCCTGGATGTAGATGTTCTTAAAAAAAAAAAAGAAAATATGAAAAATAAAAGTTTTAAAATGAGGCAGGGTGCACAGAAGGTGGATTTTTCACCCTGATCTTGAGTCATCTTTACCCAAACTATTGATGGGTTATAAGAAATCACATTAAAGTGTAAACACTCTGTCTTTCTTAGTGAAGAATAAAAATAGGAATACTAATAATTATATTCATATAGTGCTTTCCTAACCAACTCAAAGCACTTTACATTGATAAACAAATGACTTCAAGCACCACCAATGTGCAGCATCCACCTGGATGATGCGATGGTAGCCATTTTTGCGCCAGTATGCTCATGACACATTATCTATTAGGCAGTGAAGAAGTGAGTGCGATAGTTAGAAACAGGGGATGATTAGGGGAACACGGTGGCCAGGCTGTCTGTTGTGGGCAATTTAGCCAGGATATTGGAAAACACCACACTCTTTTCAAAAAAGATGCCCAGGGATCTTTTATGGCCACAAAGAGTAAGGACCTCAGGTGTACCTTTAATCTGAAGGACAAGCCAGTTTTACAGCACAGTGTCTCCATTACTGCATGGGGGGTTTAATTTGGATCCATACACAAACCAGTGGGTAAGCACTCCCTGCTCACCTCACAAACAACTCTTCCAGCAGCAACCCAAGCTTTTTCTTAGTTTGTCGGGTGCTGGTGGTATGGCACGGTGGAAATAAAAACAGTTAATGGCGTGCCTCGCCCAACAAACCATCCAGCATTTAGTTGTGAGTTTATAGTGCTCTGCCCAACTTAGAGAAGACATATATGATGAAAGGTAAAGAAGACATGACACTTCTGCTGCTCCATTTGCAGAGTTCTGACTTTGAATCCCGTCAGTGAGGATTTTTAATGTTTTCCCTTTGACTGAATGCATGGGATTTCCTTCCACATCACACAAACGTCGTGAAAGTGTGCTGTCACTGACTGACGTCCATCCAGGAATGGCTCCTGACTTGCCTCTCCCAAGATCCTACACGGACAGATTTCTTTACCGCCATGATACAGGTTATTTAATGGGTGGACTTGACGCTTGCACGCTTCATCGTTTGCTTATTTTATTGCACCGTCATCCTAAGCTGTTGCACACCCACAGACGCATACGCCAAGTAGTCCCCGTAAACATTTTCAGCAGTCTGCTCCAAAATTAATAGAAATCAGAAATAAAACTCATCCCCTTGTCAACACAACCGGCTGTGGACTTTCACTCCTCCTCGCCCCTCTTGCACATGTTGTCTTTCCGAAGATCGCTCGCTTTCTCTGTTGCGAGAACAGCTACTTTACAAGCGCCAAACTAAGCAGCTGCTCTTTCCGCCTCTCCACCAACCCCCGTTACACTGCGCCCTTCTTACCTTCATGTTTCATGGGGACGGTGTCGTTACTCAGACCATCCACATTGTAGTTGTAGATAACCACAACCGATGCCCCAGCCCGAGTCGCTAGGTTGATCTTTTCGGTGAATGTGCAGTTACCCCTCTCGATGAGCGCGATCCAGGGCTCCGAATCCTGATTGTCGAAGCTTGTCGCGTTGTCGCAGGCGAGTCTCTCCTCGAAAGCAGGGGTGACAACCAGGCCACTGGCTCGCCGGATGGGCGAGTTGAGACCATAGAGCCCGCATGAACACAGCTCAGACACTTCAATGTCGGTATTGGAGGGTTCGTCGTATGAGATTTGGACGTCGGCGGTCCATAAAGTGGAGGCGACCAAGTAGTGAAGCTCTAGGAAGAGCAAAAGCGCGACCCCGCGGCCCATTGCGGCTCGGCTCGTTTGTGCTTTGCTCTGTTTCGTGCGGATAGTTGAGCCAGCGGCGACACCCCTCCTGTCGGTGCGCTCAGGTGTCAGTGACGAGTGCTTGAATTGTTATTCGCGCTCAGCGGCCGCATCTCTGTTTACAGAGGTATCAATCACGCCCCGAGCCGACAGGTGCCGACCTTCGGTTACAGCGAGAGGAAGGTACGATAGCATTATACTGGCATGCGGGACAGTCTCGGCCTGGCATTCAGGTAAGTGCGCTCCGCCGATACGGAGTTTGGGATGCAACTGTTGAAATCTTCAGTGTCCGCTTTGAACGTCAGCGTGCTGGGGTGGCATTTGGGTCATTTTGGCAGAATTTTAAAAACTCGTTTAACGTAACCATGTCGCGCGGGGCAACTGAAAGAACTTACAGTAAAGTACCACACTGATCCGAAATTAATAAACACGGGCACCACGTACGGTGTCTATTAAAAGTCATCTTCTCCTTGGGAAGTGTGACAGTTTATTGTTATACAACACTGAATCTCAAGTTGTTTTTATTAACACTAATCAACCAATACAGACTCTTTAAAGTCAAAGTGAAAACGGATCTCTGCATAGTGCTCTAAATTAATATTAAGCTCAAAAGATTAGATCACATTAAGTATTCACTCCCTTCAATTAAGTATTTAGTAGACAACTATGGCAGCACACTCTTAAATATAACTGTTCTTTACTGGGTTGTATGGTTCATCATAGAACCCTTGCTTGAGAAAGCACCATTTCATTCTTGGAAGGGTTCTGTGCACATTAAGTTGGTTCTTTGTGCTTTTCAAAAATTACTAATTTGTAGAGAAAATCTGAAATCGTTAATGATTGTTAGGCTACCTATGCAGGACACTAACAAATTAAGAAAACCTGGACTTAGTCGGCTTTGCTTTAAGGAGCGAGAGGCGTTCAAAATCGTGAGCCATCGGTAATTCACTGCTCTGTTACAATCTGTTCATGGTTATTTGCTCTATGGAGCTCGTTACAGATAAAACGTTCTTCCTGGAACCATCATGGATGGGCTTTTGGGCAGCAAAAATGGTTCCCATATAGCATCACTCCAAAGAACCACTCAGGCGCCTTATTTTTTAAGAGTGCATTTCCAGCCTTGACTTTGTATGGTCAGGACTCGATCAACTTTGCACATCTGGACACTTTTTTCCCCCCATTGTTCTTTTTTAAAAAATGTAAAGTTCTTGCATTGAGACTGTGAAGAAGTGGCATTTTTGCAGTTCCTGGCACAATTTCTCTCTGTTGGATTGAAATCTGGACTCTGACTTGGCTATTCCAGGACATTACCGTTGTTTTTTTTAACTCTGGAGCCACATCATTGCATAGCAGGAGCACCTCAAAGTAGGGACACTTACTCTCAGCAGCGCCATCGGCACCTGGTCGGGACACCTAATCTGACTACAATTTCAAGGTTGCCCCAAAGGTGTGCACAGGGGTACTCCAGTAAAGAGATGCTGCCACTAAGTGCCCTCACAGCGCAAGTAGCTCTGATAGGCAATCTCCCCCTGCACTTCTGTTTCACTGTCCCACCCATGAAAGGGAGCACCAATGATTCTGGTTAGGATATTCATCCACTTAGAGCCTCATTCCCTATACAGGCTTTCCGGCCAAACAAGAGTCCCTCCATCTCATTCAGGAAGTCAGTCCATCCTTGACATCCATTACAGTACATTAGATCAGACATTAGGTAGGTCAGAGTGATAGGTGCCAGTACACAACAATTTACTGCTGGGATGTTTCAAGGAAAAAGTGGAAAAGTGATCGTACATCACACCAGTGATACAAGCCCACTTCAAGCCCTGGTCTGGTCAGTCTATCAGAGCTTCTTCCAGCAGACATTAAAGTCTCCTATGGGCCTTCTGGTAAACTCTAGCAGAGATGTCATGAGTGTTTTTCTTTAATTTGCTACTCTCGAATAAAGATGCGACTGGTAAAGCACCCAGACAACAGTTGCTGTCTGCACTCTCTCTCCAATTTTTGCCACTGTAGCTTGTAACTCTTTCCCTATGCTCACTGGTTTTTTGGAGGCCTACCTCCCTAGTTGTCTTCTTGCATGATCACTCAGTTTTAGTGGACAACCTACTCAAGGCAGAATTACAGCTGTGCCATACTCTTTCCATTTCTTAATAAATGAATAACTAGACTCCAAGGGATATTCAGTGACAGATATTCTTGCCTCCATTCCTTGACTTGCGCTTTTCATGGAATTGCTTGGCGTGTTCCTTTGTCTTAATTGTGTAGGTCAACCTACCATACTGACTCAGTACAAGTTGGACCTTTCAGATAAGATGACAATCAATTGAAACCCCAGACAGGTGATCTCCATTGAACTAATTATGGGACTTCTAAAACCAATTGTCTGCACCAGGAATAAATTAGGGGTGGACTATTAAAAGGGCTCAGTACTTACATAATCAATTATTTTGTGTTTTACATTTGTTACTAATTTACACCACTTTGTAGAGATCTGTTGGTCAGTGTCAAAAAAAAAAAAAAAAAGAATCACTGTGGTTCAGTGTTGTTTAACAATAAAACGTGAAAATGTCCAAGGGGTTGAATACTTTTTATAGTCACTGGCTACAATATAAAACAGACACACACATTTTAAAGGAGTCATCTCTGCTAAGTGGCATGTGTCCCACTGGCACTACACTGCCCTGCACTTTATTTGAAATATTCCCTTTTAATTTTCTGATGATAAGGTTCCACACAGTGTTTTGGATCATATAGACTTACTGGTTACTTTACTGGGTACACCTACCTACTGGTCCTTCAGGGTGCTGGCCTGTATCATTCCAGTTTTACACATACATTTTGCAAATTCAAAATGAGCTTCTAATTTCGTCATCTTATTCTACCTCAACACAACAAGGCCTACTCAGTTTAATGCTGGGTGATTTAAGAAGAATGAATTCATTCTAATATTCTCAAAAACATTCCAAACCTTTTTTAAAGTTTTGTGTTAATCATCTTTAGGCTGCAAAGTCGATCTTGCAGGTGGCCAAACTGTTACCATGAAGGGCTTTGATGGACAACAATTACCAGATAGTCTGTGGAATTAAGACTGCCCCACTTGTACCAAAGGATCCAATGAAAGCAGCAAAAACACCCCCTTATATCTTCATAGAAAGCCCGCTTTGTTGAAACCCTCTGTGACAGAGCTAATCAGGGTTTAGGCATGAAGCAGTTTCCTCTTGGCACCATTAGCCTATAGGATTCATCAGATCAATAACGATTTTCTAATTTTTCATTATCTAGCTGTTGTGCTCCTTAATTCACGGAAATCATTACTTCTTACTGGTCAGTGACAGAAGTGGAAATCTGTTAGTTCATCTAATGCCAAAACCACTTAATGGCTGGCTAGATTAACTATATGTAGGGTGTTTCTCTTTTGACACCATTGCCATACTTTGTCATTCATTACACAGGGCATCTGTTATCCCACAAAAGTCATATCAGCCATCTTCTGCCCATTTATTCTTGATCTGACTACAAGGGTGCAGATGACCAAGGTTTTTGTCTGATTCTGTCACTGATTCAGTGTTTAACTTAAAGGAACACTCCATGAAAAATTGATATTTTTTTATATCTTAATTACCCCATGTAGTTTATAGTGAATGTCAAGAAAAAAAAATAAACCGCATGATTTCATGGAGAAAGGACATAATGAACACACAAACAGGACCAAATTCGTGACCTACTCTGCATAATGGCAAACAACTAGAAAAATGCCCATGGGAAAACAAAAAGAAAATTTTCACACAACTCGCATTGCTCAATCCACATGTCTGTCATCTATTTGTACTCTAGAATGTGCAAATACGTTTTTGCCAAAATTTTAATACTTCCGGAAAATACACCATAAACAATAAACCTGAAAGGCACATTGCCACAATACTTTGTGTATGAACTGAAGACAGGATTCATCCATCCATCCATCCATTTTCCAACCCGCTGAATCCAAACACAGGGTCACGGGGGTCTGCTGGAGCCAATCCCAGCCAACACAGGGCACAAGGCAGGAACCAATCCCGGGCAGGGTGCCAACCCATCGCAGGACACACACACAAACACACCCACACACCAAGCACACACTAGGGCCAATTTAGAATCGCCAATCCACCTAACCTGCATGTCTTTGGACTGTGGGAGGAAACCGGAGTGCCCGGAGGAAACCCACGCAGACACGGGGAGAACATGCAAACTCCACGCAGGGAGGACCCGGGAAGTGAACCCGGGTCTAAGACAGGATTCATAAACAATAAATAAGGGGAAGAGGCAGATCTTCAGTCTACAGAACCACTGACCTGGAGAACAGAACAAGACCATCTCAAAGGCATTGAGCATAACCTCAAAACTCAGTGCAGTCCATTATATGGGAATAGAAAAAAATATTAAACTACAGTCACACTGCTTGGGTCAGGCTGGCCCTGTAAACGTAGTCGCTGAACAAAAACGGCACATGTAAGAGGCTACTGCAAAAACCACTGTTACTCTGACTGAGCTGAAAAAGTCATTAACTATGATTGGAGAGGATGCTCAATTCTCCAAGGCATTGCATAAAAGGGGCTTGGAAGCAGCCCTGATTAGGGAAATAAAAATATATGTAAAGCACTGGCACAACGTCATTTGAAAGATACCTTCTGCCACGTCTTGTGGAACTCTCTGACTTGAACACTATCTACCAGTTAGCACCATCTCCACCATAAACTGTGGTGGTGGCAGCATTATGTTTGCGAAGTGCCTTTCCTCAGCAGGGACTGGTTATCTGGTCGTAGTTGTTGGGGAGGTAAATGGTGCACAATACAGAGAGTCCCTGGAGAAAAGTCTGTGCCAGAAACCTTAAACTGGTTAGGTGGTTGGTCTTTCAACAGGTACAAGTACACTGCCAGAGGAACAATTAAGTTGCATAAAATGAAGAAAATGTACGTCCTTAAATTGGCTTACTCAAAGTCCTGACTTTAACCTCAACAAACATTGGTGCCAAGACCTAAAAACTGCTGCTCCCCAAATAACTTGGCACAAGCTTACACAATTTTGCTCCATCATGATGTGAAAAACTAAGAGACTTGTCTGAAAATACTGCTTGCTGTAATAGCAGCAAGAGGTGGTCCAGCCAAATAGTGAATAGGGGCATCAAAGCTTATAAATGGTTTATGCAATATTTTAGTTTTAGGAATTTAAGGTTTTAATGGTTTATCATATTCTTTTTTTTTTTGGCAGCACTATGAAAACAGTGTTCATTTTTCAAATAATTCCCAGTGAAACTGGTCAAAATCTAAGACTGTGACAATTACTTGGGTGAAAAAAGATTTTTTGGACTGAATACTTGCAAGGCAGTACATCATCTTCTCCATAAAAAAATAAAGCAAATACCTGTAGTTAGTTAGTGCTACTGATTTAAAGAAGTATAAGTAATGACCTTAAATATTTTAAATACATGTAAATGGGGAAAAAAAATACAAGTATCATTATAAAAATGAATGAAACAGGAGTTTAAAATAAAAAGGAAAAACCATATACATTTCAGTTATTTATTATCAAGTGGCACAATATTTAAAAACCTAATGAAACTTAAAATATAGTCACAGAATACAGCCTTTATGCAATAGGTGGAAAAACATTTTCCATGTGTCAATTTAGCCACTTAGTACATGCATCTACAATTTAGAATTCCTGGAATGAGTCCCACTTGCCTATAACGTCTCTGATGATCTATGCATACCACTCGTATTTTTTTTTGTTTTTACATTAAACACAATGTTGAAATGAACCTTTACGCCAGGTTCAGTCTTTTTACAAAGAATGGCAGTTACACAAGTGAGAATGTTCAACACATAGATTACATTTTATGGAGCACTGTCATTGTCTTCACATGAAGTTATATAACATGACTGCAATGTCATCCTCCTCGAGTGAATGGCACTCCTCAAACCAATCCATGTGCAGTCACAAGGTATGACAACTAGGAAAATAACTGCTAAAATGGGCCTTAAACATTGGCATGATTTGATTTCATAAAATACACATTTATTAAACAACATGCAGTCCAAACACGGGCCACTCTACATCACAGAAGACAATATGAACACTTACCAGTTAAAAAATTCTTTCATAATGATTATTATTTATTGCCTCCTCTGTGTGTCTTCATACAGTTCACCCTAAGCTGATTTACAGTGGCATTTCATATTTGCCTAAAGCAGTATTATAAATACCCACATATAAATATGTAAAAACAAAATTAAATATAAAATTCTTTAGACAGAAATTGTGAAAAGTACAGTAAATTTGTATAGTTAAGTAAACACTAAAGTTTATCTCTTTTACTATATTCTATTATGTTGGATTTCCAGTTTATATACTCTACTATATTCATTCATTTGCTATAAACCACATCATCCTCTTTTCAGCATTTTGAGTTGGGCACCTTCATCATTTTACTGATTACTGTATTTTCTTAGTGCTATTCAATGCTTTATGTATATACTTCAGTTTGAACTTAAATGGAGAAAATCTTTATAGGTTTGTTTTCAGAATTAATGGTAATGTTTCGAATTTTTCCAAGCTTAATAAAATTACAGTGTTGAATTAACATGAAGGGTACAGGTCTAGAATTAGCAAATATAGTGTTGAAGAATTTTTTAAACGGTAATACTAATAAGATACATGAATAGCTAAACCCACTATAACAAAGAAAAGATTTTTCGCAAACTTACCAACAAAGTATCAAAAAACAAAAAAACACTAAAGAGGACCTGCCTTCTCCACTATATTTATATTTTTTGGAATAACCCAAGTTTTTATATTAATAATAAAAAAAATTATGTTTATCTGATAATCAAATACATTCAAGCAAGAATTTTAATTTAACAAATATGGTTTGTACTGTTGATAAAATTATAATTTAATCAGGACCTTTTTGTAAGCGTCTCACTCAAATGTGTAATTAATGTTTTGTTTTTTTAAATGTATGTACATGAAAAAAAAATATTCTTCTTCATGTCTTTACTTTCACAATGACATCTCCCCAAAGACAGACGAGTGTACAAAGACATCAACAATGGATTCATGCCTATTTAAAAAAAAAAAAAAATGTGTATTCTTTTCAAACTAAATTCATGTACAGTCAGAGAAATCAATGAACATTTTTTTTTTTACAAAACAGTTATGTGACATCATAAACTTTACTGAGGAAGACCTCCACCATATTACCACCGAGACTGCAAACATCGAGGAGGCAAATGATATGCTTGTTGTTAATACTTGAAGCTGTTTGTATGATGGCATCTGTGGAATGAAAAAAAGAACCAAAGATACAAATGACATTTGGAGGTATAATTTTTTTGTGAGAAAATCATTTTCTAAGAATATCTACAATTAAGAATTACAGTATACAAATTTGTCAATCAAGACAACTAAAATAATCCAAGGGAAAAAAGTTCTCTTACTTTTGTTTAAAACTCATGTTTAGTATAATAACAACGTAGATTAATTGCTTCTAAAAATATTGTACATAGATATATTGTGGATGGCTGCCTGGGCAGAAGTAGTACTAGCTGGCAAATGACAAGGGAGAACACTGTTTCAGGCTTAAAGGAAAAAACAAAACAACTCACACTGGCAAAATAAATAAAAGCTTCTTTACAAGCAAGCCACTGTGGATCGGCAGGCACCACAAATGAGCAAAGCGATGTGTCAAGTTTGGGAGAAAGTACGCAGTACTGCCACAAAATGCCAAAGGAAAAGCAACTCACCTTTAGCTCTGTATATCTGATAAAGTCTATGTTAACTTGCGTTTATCTCAAAATATCACTATATGTTATTAAGTACATATTTTTATGTAACAATTAGCATGATGTTATTTACTACACACTTTCTTCATGGTCTCTGTTAGCTTACACCATCCATCCATTATCCAACCCGTATTACACCAGTTTAAAGCAATTTTCTCAATATTTGTCATGAAATTATTATATCAGTATACAGTACATGGTTAACTCAAGGCAGTGCAAAGCTGTATGTGGACAAAAATGTTTACCGTACACTTAAATGCTAATGATGACATCCACTAATAGCTTTACTAATATTCACCTGGTGTTGGGAAACGTTGAAGGCCTCCTTCAGCAGTGGAGGAGCAGATGAATCCATTCATCAAGCATGAAAAGAGTGTGTTATCATGAGGCACCTGTGCAAAACCAAGCCACCTGGGATCCTCAGGAGATGTTACGGGCAGGAAGACTGTGCTAATTGCAACCTTTCGATTCAAACCTAATGGGGAAAACACTTACTTTAGTAGACAGTCGTACAAGAGAACAGAGTAAATTATACACCCTGGAGCTTTTATTTTATTTTATTTTTAGGTACACAACCGTATTAACATGAAGCCAAATGCTTCGTTGTTTAGAAGGTCAGGCTGTTCAACTTCAGTAATCTGGTAACAAAAGGGCAAACACTGTGTGCAGCTTCCTAATCAAGAAGGCATTTATCTGTGAACAGCACTAAGTAGACGTAGCTGCTATTCCAGGATGTCTAAGCGGGGGGTGCTTGAACACAACAATAGTCCATATTCCATCTGCATTAGCTAGCAGTTAATGGCAGATTTTTGTAATGGACCCTATGATTGCAGGTCAACCTCTGACAGCTGTGTGCTTCAGCACAAAGGTTTTTACCCAATGATCCATAAAAAAAAAAAAGAATGTGACAAACTTGACTTTCACACTGTGCCAGTCGTCTAATAGTGTTGTTTCTGTAGTCCTTCTAGATCCTTCCGAACTGTCCCAAGAGTGTTCTCACAGTTATCTTTCCATTACCATAGCTATACAGTCAATATGCACTTCAGCAGGCTGGGTTGGTCACCTGGCATCAGTAGCAGAACAATTTTACTCCAATCAAACATAGTTCAGTTTTCTTCATGACTGAAGAAAGTGTCACCAGACATTTCTGAAGCTGCTGAAGCAGCACTAAAAAATTACAATCATTGCTTTGATCAGATGCTGTCCATTGATTTGCCTACTTGACCATTCTGATCTTCAGTGCTGGTCAAGAGATTTAAACTGCTGCTTCTGGGTGAAACTATTTTTATGTCAAACAATGAAGTTATCCAAGCAAAATACATGTAATTTAAATAATACCATACCATTTTTTTAAGCCAGCTTGATCCTGAGCAGGGTTGGGAGCCTATCCTAGCAAGTACAGGATGAATGACAGGTGAACGAACATACACACCCCCACAACAGCCAACTTAGCATTGCCAATCCACCTAACCTGCAGGTCTCTGGACTGTGGGAGGGAACCCACACAGTCACAAGGTGAACATGCAAACTCCATGCAGGGAGGACCCAGGGCATGAACCCTGGTCTCTTTTCATGTACCATAATTTTAAGCTACAATGACAAAACAGTACTAGCTTTCCATTTTCTAAATTTGCTTTTTTTAAGGGGGCCTGTCAGATCCTATTCTAGTAGACCTTACTTTTAGACACAAACCTGTTCTGGATAGAATGCCAGTCTATCAAAGAGCACACTAAGACCCATTTGCCATATTTGTATGCACTACCAGTTAACATACATGTCTTTGGGATATTGGCAAAACCCATATAACACTGGTGCCACAACACCTCCAAAAATGCAATAAAGTAATTTATTTTCGGTGTCAGGATACCATTTACATTTGTAAACACAACTACTTTCTCATTTAAGTCACACTGACAGGAATGCAGCATAAGAATAAAAGCCAAGAAAGAAACAATAGGGGAAAAGGAGGATCTAGATACAATACTTAATAACAACATTATTTGTAGATCACCTAATTATTGTTAGATTATAAATGTGAGTGCCTCCTTCAGTATTTATCTGTGTGCATTGGAAAAAGAAATACAGTCCCTATTTACTTATAAAACAATCTACAAAAAGAAACACTATGAAATGACCTTGCTTGTTTTAACATCAGATGGTCCAAAACACACCGTATCTGTATATTTTCAGATGAGTAACATTCTGAACTACATAAAAACAGGTGGAAAATGTATGGAATTAGCATCAAACTTCTTATTTAATGAGCTGACTCAAAAAAAAAAAAAATTGGCACACTGGCTCAGTGCTGTTAGCTCAGCCATCTAAGATCCTCAGGGACAATGGCTAATTTCCTTAATCAGTCACCATGCTGAGTTTGCACATTCTCCATTTGGATATTTCCCTCTATACTCCAGTTTCTACTTGCAAAACAAAACTATACAAAGCTAGGTTGATTTGTACCTCTAAATTGCCCCAGTATGCATACGTCTGTTTGTAAAGCAATCGCCTTCCAACAATTTAACAGTACTGATTGCATTAAATGTCACATTTTTAAAAGATGGAAATTAAATACAGTTCCAAAAAAGACCGATACAGATATGACAAGAAAATGTAAATTAAACAGAGGAAATGGAGATTTCAGTACCACCTTAACAAGCATTCCATTTATCCATTAATTGTCATTCTCCCTTTATCTTAGTCAAGGTTACAGGATGCCAATCTTAAGGCGCAGGTGAATGAATATAACAGCACAATGTATGCATTTGGATTGTGCTATGAAAGTATAGTAGCAGCAGAAAACCTGCACAGTACCATGGAAACCACATCCTAAGACTCATAGCTGGCAAAAAAATATATATATAAAAAAAGGTAATACATATATAAAGTGTTGTACTGGGAATTTATAAATGTTACTAGAAGCAGTAATAATATAAATGCATCTCTTAAAAAAAGCAGACTGATTGACATTGAGCTCAATTAATAGTTGTATGTTTATTTTATTCTATTAAACAATAGCATTAAGAAAATGTGTATCTAAATTGTACCACTTTGTATTAAGTTGGCCGGCAGTGTAGCACAGTAGTTAAGGTTTTGGACTTCAAACCCTGAGGTTATGGGTTCAGCTCCAGCTACTGACACTGTGTGACCCTAAGTAAGTCATAAATAAAGGCGTTGGCAAATAAATAAAAGTAAATGTATGAAAACAAAACAGGGAAATGAGACAAATTATATTTTAGTTTAAAACTACCTTTACAATCAACATAAACACTATCATTTACAGGTATAGATTTTGTATTTTACTGTTAGAAGCTATAAAAGACAAAAAAAGTTTTAAATATGTACACCAAGTAGCGAGTAAAAAGGAGAATCACATTTTCTCTTTCTGTATAGTTGCTGTCTCAGTATCAAATATTTTGGTAAAGCAATTTAAAACAAGAGAGTATCAATAGAATGTGGACAGTTCATTGGAATGAACAACCATAACGATTTAAATGGCACTGAATGTTGCATGGTAGTGAGCACCAAGTGCATCAGTATGAGAGTATTAAGAACAGCCGTGCCTCCTTTGTCCTCCAATGTCTGCTTTGCTGTCAGAAACAGACTTGAGGAAAAAGCCTGATGGAGGAAGAAATGTGGATATCAATCCATTAATGGCTAAAAAGAACAGTGGCCTATTAGAAAGCATCATTTTTTTGCACTGTCACAGATTGGGAGTAGCAGCTACACTCAAGAGATACTCTGCATTTTCAATGAGCTAAGGCAGTTGTTCCCAACCTGGGGTCTGCAGGGATATGTCAGGAGGTCTGTGGTAAAATGGGAAAAATAAAAATAATAAGATTTTATTATTTAAAAAGTTGTAGATGATAAAGCATTTGTCAAGTTCACCTGGTATTTTAATAATATCATCATCACTTTGTTAGTGCGCTTGGCAATTACACCTATTAATAAACATGTTTTTCAAATGCTAGTTAAAGGCTCACAGCAAGTTAGGAGGAGTGCATAGAATGCTAAAACATTAAAAAGGAAACATTCTAAAGAAAACCTAATTTGTAGATCTGCTTAAAGCAAAATCTAAATCTAGAAAGTATGACATTTCAAACAGAGTTCAGATTTGTGCTGGCTAAGAAAAAAAGATGGACTTGATCACCCCAAATGCGTTCTTTGTCAGGAAATTCTGTCAAATGAATGTCTAAAGCCATCTAGAACAAAAACATCCAGCTGATGTTGGGAAACACGTTGACTGTTTCCCCCAAAGGAAAGCAGCACTGCTTTTGAAACAAATGAGCACTTTCACATAGCAACTGTTTCAGTGACGGCACTGAAGTATGAAGGGGCAAACAGGCCATAAATCATATTTTTGTGTGCAAATTATTAGTTTACATGTAAACACTACTGGTTTATGAATATTTACTATTGGTTTGTGTGTGTACAGTACTAGTTTCATTCACTTGAACTATATTGGTTTGTATATGCATACCACTGGTTTACACATAAATGATATTGATTTGTATGTGTACATCACTGGTTCCTAATATGATGCAGCTCACCCGTTCAGGTCCAAAATATGGAATATTTATCATTTCAAATTGTGGACCTATTTAAATTGTGCCAATTAATATGAAAATTGTAGATGTGCAAGCATTGTGAAGTGGTGGTTAAGGTTTTTCAAGTCCTGATACAGACACTGTGCGACTTTGGGAGAAAAAGATAAACAAAGGAAATACCGTAATGTTCCTGCCCCTTCACCAGGAATGTCCAAAGTGCCTATACAGTCCTGTCTATTAGACACACCTGAAATAACACTTCAGCGACTATTTCCCACAGCTGGACAATCATCATTTTAAACTGGATCAGAAATCCATACGAGTCCAGAACTGAAGAGGACTGTTTTGATCTGAGGTCACAAGATGAATTAATTGAAATATCCAATGATGGAAGTTTGAAAGTGCAAATCTATGCTATTCCTCTGTCATAATTATTGAGTAATCTCAGAAATGAATACCCAGTGTTAAGCAAAAAAGGCATTCAATGCCCCTTACCTTTTGTAACAACATACCTGTGGGTGGCAGGTTTTCTTCATTGAAAGTACTGAAAACCAAAAACAGAGCATGTGTATATGTGGATGATTTCAAATTGTCCTGAGGCTAGCTGCAGCTCAGAGTGGACAAAGTGTGCAAGAACATCCAATCCCAAAAGTCTCACTAGGTCTAAATTTTATTTATTTGTTTATTAGGTCTAAATTTTATTTATTTGTTTATTATGAGAAGTCAATTTTTCTATAGTAAAAGTGCATTGTTTTTTATAGTTTTGTTACATGCACTTAACAGGAAGGAGGTCTGTACAGCAGTTTATTATAGACAGTGGGATATGTCATTTTTTGGATGGTGATAGACAGAGGGTCCTCAGGTTAAAGGTAAGGCTCTTAGGAGGACCTTGGCATGAAAAAAGTTAAGAACCCATTGGCTACGGGACACAAACATTGGACATTAGAGTACTGTGCAGTTCTGTCTGGTGCAAAAAATCCTAGTTTGTACTGATTCACTCTGGTGGGAAACCAAGATACAGCAAAACCCATGAGTGTTAGAAGTGTCACCATTGCAGGCTTAAATTGACATAGCAACACTGAGATTTTACTATACAAAGAATCATATTTCAGTGGCACTGGATATACAAAACATTATTTCCAAATATTTTACTGAAAGAACAATGCTGCCCACTACAAGATTTGTAAAAGCATGGAATGGTTTTGGAACATGACAATGATTTCAGTTGAGTGTACTGGGTTCCCTAATTAGCAGATGTCAGTGCAACTGTGTATTAAAAGAATGAAATGAAACAAGTTACAGTATTTGGAGTAGAGAACCATCATCACATGTAACAAACAACTTAAGAGTAAACATGACTAATCATTTCTGTGTCTTATTTTTAAAAGCATTATTAAGTTATGTTGCAAAGAAGTTGGGCTGGTTGGGAATGGTGTTTAAGCAAAGTGTACGTTTATATATTAAAAAAAAAAAAAAAGTCAGTATCTTCTCTGTACAGCATACATACACTGGTGGGGAAAGGAAAAAAAAAAACACAGACAGTAATACAAAGAAGGCATTGTTCGTTTTCCAATCCTGGTATGCCAAATGCTTATATGCACGATCATAAACTTTCGAAAGATAAGCACAGTATCTACAAAGATTGTAAAGTCTTTGTGTAAGTTACATTAGAGGAGAACTCAGCCTTTTCTCTCTGAAAAACAAAGTCTTAATTCCAATTTTATTTGATTAATAAACATTGTACATCTTTTTTTACAACACACTTATCTCAAAGGAGGACAAAAGCACTGATACACAGACACTAAGAAGATGATTGTGGACAGTCGGCACATGACTGAATCATACATTATTATTATTTATGCGAACTGTTAAAACTCTTGATTTAGTGTGTCAATAAATGCATATTAACAAATAATGAGGCGCAGTGTCTAAGAGATAACAGAATTGTCCTCAATATAGAATATATTGAGACATTCGGCAATGATATTTTTATAAGTTAGATGACGGCAAGATAGGAGATCTAATAGTGATTAATGCTGAAGTCAATTATTTAAATTTAGTGGATTAGTTGACATCTTCAAGTTAGAAAATTTTCTAAAGATGGACCTATGTAGCTAATAAAGTAAATGTAATAAACTAAAGAACAATTAAAAGGTAAAAATAGAGAGTGTATTATTTGTTCTCTGTGTAGCAGGAAGCTGGCTCATTCTTTTGGTAGAAAGAAAGTACCTCCACTGGTTCTGAATGCCAATCTCCATTCAACCTTGGAGCTGGATACCTTGAACTCTAAAATTCACTCCATCAATTCTTATGCTCAGTACAAGTTACTAAGCCCTGTCTGGAAGTAAAAGCCATACTTCAGTAAGGAAACTTTAGCCATCTGATCTCTTGTGCAGATTGAGTCACACATTTCCCTATGAAGTTGCAGAAGACAGGAAAAAGAGCCTAAAAGAAATTTGGGGAAGACAATACCACACTCTGAATGAAAGCTCACCTAAAAATTATAAATAACACAAGGCAAAAGTTCTTTACTTTGAAGTAATGACATGCAACTCCACATAGCATCAGATATTACCCATAAAGGCTTGCTATCACAAAACTAGTTACAGTTGAACTCTAAGTAGACTGTAAACAACTAAGGAGCTGGTTTGTTTTTCTTCCCATACTGTGTAACAAGTTTATGACTGTCTGAGATGGACTTATAGCTTTTACAAGCTTTTAAATTTATTATAAGGCAAAGGTCTTCTGTCACAACTCACTCATCATCTTTAGCTATGCATTCAAGCAATACAGAGACAACTGGTTTTAATTACACACTTTCTAAGTGCATATATGGAGCCACTGTTTTCATATATACTCTTTTAAAGGGTTACTTTGACATGACAAGAGTTAATTTAACACAGCTGATTTTGCATCTACACGAACATAGAACAGCCAGCCTCTTCTCTATAATTTGTTTGTCTGTCACGTCTTACTTTACATATTGGCAAATATTACATTTCTATGAATCCTTGAATATATCAATAAATTGTATTATGTTATTTTTTAAAATGTGTTTCCTTCACTTAATTTGATCCACAGTAGTTCTAACTGCTGGAATCCCATCTACAGTGAAGGGTAAGGAAAATAAAGTAGGAGCTTACCAAACTGTCCAATTAATGACTGACATTACCAAAAGCAAAACCAGTAAGTAATTCATTGCTTACATCATCTGACTGAAACTCTGCTTGAATTTTCTTGAAAAGGTTTCAACAGCCTATTTTTATTTTTTTGATCATACAGAAGTGATTAAAAACACTATGAAATGTTTAGTTATATAGCACAACAAGTTTAGTTCAGATCAGGAGAGATTACTCTTAAGTTACACAATATACTTGTGAAATCACTTCTGGAATATTATGTATAGTTTACTTTTCCACGTAACACAAAGTAAATGACAGCACTGGAGAAATCCAGCGAAGAGCCACCTGGTCTTTGAGGAAAAACAAAGGAGCCAGATTTTTTCCTGTTTTAAGTTTACACAGATTAGCAGAACAATGATAACAGTGTTTAAAACTATGATGAGAATAAATACGGTGGGTGCCTGTTGTTACTTTATAATATGTTCTTGAAGAACTACTGTATAGGCACTAAAGTAAACTAGTTAAGCTTTATTACAGTATTTTAAACTATTTTCCCCATGCAGAAGATTGTAAATATAGTATATGGATCAAATTACCAAGCATCACTGTTCAAACTACTACCAAATCTCAATTTACTGCTATTTTAGGTGTACAAGAAAGGATAAGGTATACTTGGTCATGTTCTGTTCTTGTCAAAATATTTCTAAAGTTAGTTATTTATACAAAACAGCTACACACCCTATTGTTCCATATTCATATAAATAGTTAAGCAGGAGGCTGATAGTAGTTGTCCATAATGTTCATATCCTTGTTCAAGTCAATAAAATCCTTCCTATTTGTAATTACTCTACCATGAATTGTTTTTTTTTTGTTAAAAAAATGATAATTTTTTTTTATATTTATTCAAGTACTACATGTTTTCACTACAGGTTATGTCCATTAACTAATAAAAAATAAATGCTACTTAAAACCAATACTAAAAATTCAAACATGATATCATGGCGATATGAATCAGTGAATACTAAAATAAATCAAGATATTTTCATTTACACAGGCTGCTTAAAGCTGCTTTTATAATAGCACACTTTTCATATCTGGTTTGTCAGAATTTGATGAAAACAAGTGTTCAGTTTCCGTCATCTGACTCATGTTTTGAAGTGTTTGCCATAGCTGGGAGGGAAAAAAGACATCTAAAGTAATAAAAGTGCCCAGTAATCTTAGCAGTAAATTTAATTTGCATCATATACAGTACTACATTGCTTAACAGCATGAAGTAAGCATGACCTGTTGTTAAAATATAATGGAAAAATATAAGCTGTGAGATAGTGGGTCAGCTTTATTTCGAAAGAGTAATAAATGTTACTAATCAGACCACAATCACTAGTAAATGATTGTATGAAGGTAAGAGATCAAGGCTCTTTAAAGTTTAGTCTGTTTAATTACATATAATGGCTATATATAAAATAGCCAATAAAAATACTTGCCTGTTAATGTGATGACATAATATCCATCTACTGAAAGATGATGGATGCTGCCAGAGCTCATGTCCGCATTAAAGTCAGGTGGAGACCATTTTGCTGGGTGCAGGTTACACTGCTGCATCAGAAATTCTTTACAATCATATTTAAATTTAAAAGGAACACTTCCTGGAAGAAGGCAGTTATATTCCAGGTGTTCTGACAGATGCTCTTTCACCACTGGCCACATGGTACTTTGCCAAGAGGTACAATGAGCACCTTGCCAATTCCAGCCAGTTTGAATTCGACTGCTACCTTGTAAATCTGCATAAAATAAAAATAAATCTCAGTGTGGTGGAATAATAGATCTGGCATTATGTAAAAGAGTTGAAAATATTCTAATTAGAATAACTCAGTCATTAACAATTGTTTATTAAGTCATTTTTACTCATTTAAAATTTGACATGAAATACTGAGGGGAAATCCAATGGCTACATGTTATAATACAAAGAAAAAAGAATGTTTCATGTCTTTTTCAAGCAGAATAACTTTGAAACTGCAAGCAAATGTGGATGCATGCTATTAGAGGACAAACCTGAATTAGGCTGGGCCACTGCCCCCTCTCGTGATTCAAACACTGGTCTTGTGCTGTTACAATTTGGTGCAGAAATTTGTTCTTCAGCGAAATCCTTCTGTAAGGTACTGAATTAAAAGAACTATAAAATGAATAGAGAATAACTGTGGTCATTTTCATAAAAACTTTAATATATTTCTTACATTATTATTTAAGTGTAGGGCTTGAAGATTATTAGTTCGGCAGTAGTACATCACATTAAAAACTTAAATTACAAGTGAAGACCAAAATTACTCAGTATATTTAGTTAAGAAATAAATCTTTTCAAGAGTGACTCAAGCTTTGACATATTATAATATATTGAATTTAAATCATGCAATATAATCCTTACATAAAGCTTTATCTGGACATTTGTTTTTATTAACAACCAAACCAATTAAATGAACATTACTAATAACAAAAGTAATAATACCATTTACCTTTGTACCCTGGGTACCCTTACATAAAGGCAGGGATAGGAGTTTGAAAGTCCTTTCTCTGTTGCAATTAATGATCCTATGTACCATACTTTCATGGTGTCATACATTTATTTATTTGTAAATAAATATCAATAGAAAACATAAATAAATGCACTGTGAGTCTATATTGTAGTTAATGGATGATTTTAGGTGGACCTCTTCCATTATGGTTCAGATGGTAATAGGCTTTTGTAAAAACATTTGGTATTTGTGACATTGTATTAATCCCCAAGGAGAACATGCTCTCTCCATGAAAATCTCCTTTATCTTACATCTTGCCTGAAGAAGGGGCTTGAGTTGCCTCGAAAGCTTGCATACTGTAATCTTTTTAGTTAGCCAATAAAAGGTGTCATTTTGTTTGACTTCTCATTACATTCAAAAGTTGAGAAACTGTGAGTGCATTTTGTAAACAAGAAAAATCAAAATCATATTTGTTGTGAAACAATGTTCGCAAGAGAAGTACCTGTTGTCAAGTGCAAATAACATAGCATTCCTTCTCTTAAACCAAAGTTCATCTTTTACTGATAACACCTTCTGCTGATTCACCAGGCGTGTCTGCGAAACACTTTTTGAAAATGGATGGACAGAGTAACAGAAAAACAGAACTAAATTCCCCCCATCCCCCCCAACCAACATCCAAAAGGGACTTTCTAATAGTCCTGCCAAGACGCAAGTATGCTCTGTAAACAAGTGCTAAGCATTTGCTGTTCAGTTGGCCGAACTTTATAGCCACTCTTACAGACCTCTTATGTGGCAGCCCAGTAGCAGTTAGAATGCTCTGCCTTTACATACTGTAGACTGAACTATTTCAGGCGTGGTTTAATATTGTAAGCAATATAAGAAACAATATAAAGCTGACTTGGCTAAAACACAAAAGCATATTTCACTTTAATGAGTATCACAAACATTTGCCTATATATGCACAGTGGATTTAGAAAGTATTCAGTCTCCTTCACTTTTATGACATATTCTTATGCTGCAGCCCAAGGCCGGGTTTATAATTCATGCGACATGTGCTCCACTGTTTATACTTGCGTGTGTACTTTATGTAAACTGGAAGATTCCACCAGGTGGCAGTGCGAGATATCATCACAATGACAAAACGTTCAGCTTCACTGTGTTGTGAATTGCCGGAAACATCCATTAAATTTCAAGGACAACCTACCACAATATTTCTCAAAAGGATGCTTAATGATTACATCCATCAAGCATCCGTCGCAAGACACAAACAATCCCTGGATGGGACAACAGCTCATTGCAAGTTGAACACAAACATACACAAGCGTTATTTTAATATCACCAGATCCCCAAACCTTCATGTCTTTGTTAGGAAACCAGGTCACAATGTGGAAATCCACCAGGAAAACATGCAAACTCCAGGCAGGGAACACCAGGGACGCGACATCCTGTGAGGTAGCAGTGCTACTGCTCTGCCACTGTGCTGCCCCCGACGTGTAATTCTTAACAGTATTCATTATTTAGATGAAGTTAATGAATTATCTGTAAAATGTAATATACATACTTTCATATCACTTTCATGACAAAATGCATTAAGTATAAATCTAAGGATTCTAAATGTGCAGAGAGCTGGAATATCAAATTCATTGTGTTCTGTGTGATGATTGCTGCTTGCCACTGCAGTCAGTTCAGGAGGAAGCCCCAGAAGCATGTAGCAATTAACAACGGGGTGCTTTTAAGATGACGTTTATAATGGTCCACGTTAATGATAAAATAAGCTATGAGATTAAAGTGGCCATTTCAAGATTAAAGCCGAAATTTCATGTATTAATTGTATTGTGTCATTGCGGAAAACCACCACAAATGCATTTGTATGTCGCCATTTTGCTTCACCATATCAAACAATTCATCAAACATCGAAGCACACACATTGATCCTATAGGATCTGCAAAGTGGCTTTCTGTCACTTGTAGATAGTAAACAGAGACTCTGACATCATGTTCCAACTTTATCACATTGTGCCCCCCAAATATTTGCTGGTATTGCAACTCGCGCACATGTCACGTTAATTTGTGAGTATGTGCTGAGAGGACACATCAAATGAACGCTGGGAATGAATGGCAGCCATGATGAGTGCACATATGTGTTCTGAGCATGAAGTATAAACAGGCCCTAATGCTAAAATCACTTCAATGAACTCTTTCCTACATCAAGCAACACTCAATACTCCAGAATGACAAAGCAAAAATCTGATTTTTTTTAAGTTTTTGCAAAAGTATTAGAAATAAAAACATTAAATATCACATTGGACACAAGTCTTCAGACTCTTTGCTAAGACAACTGAAATTTGGCTTGGGTGTATTTGTATTTGTATTTGAGTGCCCTCTTCTACACGGTGGTGTGCTGGGGTGGCAGCATAAAGATGAAAGACGCCTCACGCCTAGACAAACTTGTTAAGAAGGCAGGCTCTATTGTAGGAGTAAAATTGGACAGTTTAACATCTGTGGCAGAGCGACGGGAATTAAGAAAATTCCTATCAATCACGATGAATCCACTGCATCCACTGGACAGTGTCATTTCCAGGCAGAGGAGTAGCTTTAGTGACAGACTTTTGTCACTGTCTTGCTCCACTGACAGAGTGAGGAGATCGTTCATCCCCCACACTATGCGACTCTTCAATTCCACCCGGGGGAGTAAATGCTAACATCATTTTTTTTTTACTATTTAATTTAATATTGTTTCTTTGTATCAGTATACTGCTGCTGGATTATGTGAATTTCCCCTTGCGATTAATAAAGTATCTATCTATTATATATTAATTACTGTAGAGACATTTCAATACCTTGTTTGGAGTGTACCTGTTGTCAGTTGAATGACTGGACAGGATTAGTTGAGGCATACACCCGTCTATAGAAGGTCCCACATTTGATAATGTGTATTAGAGCAAAAACCAAGCCATTAGGAAGAAGGAACTGCCTGCAGAGCTCAGAGACAGGACTGTGTAAAGGCACAGATCTCGGGAAGGCTACAAACAAAATCCTGTGGAATTAAATGTTCCCAAGAAGACAGTGGCCTCCATAATTCTTGAATAGAAAAAATCTGGAACAACCACAACTCTTCCTAGAGCTGACCACCCAGCCAAACTGAGAAATCATGCAAGAAGGTTCACGGTAAGAGTCGTGTCCAAGAACCTAATTGTCTCCCAGGCTGAGCTCCAGAGAAGCTGTATGGAGATTGGAGAAACTCTCAAAAGCACAAACATCACTGCAACACTCCACCAATTTGGGCTTTATGACGTTTCCAAACAGAAGTCTCCCCTCAGTAAAAGACAGATGTAAGCCCACTTGCAGCATGCAAAATGGCACTGAAATGACCCTCAGACTACAAGAAACAAGCTACTCTACTCTGATGAAGCCAAGATTACTGTAATGTCCAGAGGAAACCAAGTAACGCTAATTACATATGCAACATCATTCCAGCAGTGAAACATGGTAGCAACATCATGCTGTGATGTTGTTTTCCAGTGGCAGAGATTAGGACACCAGACAAAGTTGAGGAAAAGCTGAACAGAGCAAAGTAAAGAGATACCCTTAACACATGCACCACAGCACTCCAGACTTCAGACTGGGACAAGGATTCACCTTCCAACAGGGCAATCATCTGTAGAGATACCTGAAAACAGCTTTCTACAGATGGACTCCATCTGACCTAAGATAGCATCAGAGAACCTACAGAGTGGAAAGGCCAAAAATCTCCAAATCCAAGTGTGCAGAGCTGGTTGCATCATACCCAAGAAGGAGTTTTGACAAAGCACAAAGTAAAGTCTCAATACTTGTGTCAATGTGATATTGCAGTTTTTTATTTTTATTAACTTTGCAAAAAGTACTGACATTCTGGTTTTGCTTTGTCAGTCTGGGGTACTGAATCTTGCTTGAAGTGGTGAAAAAAATTAATTTAAATTATTTTCACACATGGCTGCAATATAGAAAATGTGAAAAAAGCGAAGCTGCCTGAATACTTTTGAAATCCACTGTATCTGTTTAGATTTTTGTTATCAAAAAGTGTTTTGGCATAGGCTCTAAAGATATAGGTACAAGGCTTAGAATGTGAAGTTATTTTCAGCAGATTCATTCATATATTCTGATTTTTAGGTTTGCAGTTGAAATTCATGTAATATTTCTAGTTGTAACGACAACTAAAACCAGTAATTTACAATCTTGTAGAATTTTTAGGAATAGTAAAGTAAATAAACAGTAGTCTCTTTGTTTTGGATTTAATGACAGTAAGCGTTTGTGTGCAGAAAACATTTAAGAGTGTTTGCGTAAACATGTTTTTTGAGGAAAGGGGATGTACTAACCAGGGTATCTAGCACAAAACACAAACATTTCATAATGCAATTATTTGCACATTTGTTTGTAAAATACACACAGTTCTTGGTTACTGCTGATATGTCTGGTCAAGACTGACC
The DNA here is from genome assembly GCF_016835505.1 of Polypterus senegalus. Lineage (NCBI taxonomy): Eukaryota > Metazoa > Chordata > Cladistia > Polypteriformes > Polypteridae > Polypterus > Polypterus senegalus. The sequence goes on along the minus strand of NC_053163.1, from coordinate 104,741,213 downwards.
GCATTCTGTTATTTACAATACTAATAGACAGTACAGAGAGAATCTTGAGATTTAAATTGGTAACTACATTGTCAAAATCAAATAAAATGATTCAACAAGCCAAGTATGACATTACAATGAGGCCAATAAAGTTAAACTTTTCAAAAGAACAAAATCATTTCAGTTTTAGAATGTGTAATATCAGAATTTAACTATGAAAGAATTCCTTCATAATGAAAAATAAAGTACATATATTTTCTTAGTTTCAACATAACTAACGAAAGTACTTACTTAGAATAAAGCAAATGTTGCCTTTACTAGGCAAGGTTTCAAAACTGCATTTAGCAAACGTGGTATTAATCATGTTTATTAAAACAGTCTAAAAATTGCTAGTATGTTTCCTCCAAGATACAGAGACAAACCTGTCTGTTGTTACATGAGCAGCTCTTCTTATGTTCCTCTTGTGGGATTTGTTCTCATTTCTCTGCCTTGGCCTGGAACAGTCCAGAGAAAAATAATGAAATAGATTTCAGAGTTGTGCTATTGCATTAGACATATATTCCCCCCTCTCCAGTGCTACTCTTTTTTAAAAAATATTTTAGCCTTTTTAATATAGGCAAGTGCATTACACTAACCTGTAAAATAGCAATACAGGGTTGCAACTAAACAGGTTTCATTGGCTTTATGCCAAGTACTGTAATTTCAACTCTGTGTGAAACACTTGTAAAGATGTATCTCTAGTGAAACTTAAATCTCAAAACAAAAAAAAACAAACTAACTGCTATTTGATATGTAAATTACAAGTAAGAAAAATGAGAGATCAAAATCACTTTTATGTTTGGGGTGACCCTGACTACTGGCAATAAATGGCAAATACAGAACTCAAAGCAAAAAGGTATACTCAGAATGAAATTATCAAAAACACCCAAGTTTGAGCCAATAGTATATTTGATAAAGAGATTGGACATCATTGGAATGTAGACTTTGTTCCCACTCCCTGATATACTGTAATACTATATGCAAGCTATTAGATCCAAACAGATTATTATGAATTGGAAGGCCAGTTCTTTAAGATACATTTACAGTACTATAATATCCCAAGTATCATTCAATGATGCACCTAAATACATTACAATGGGAGACCAATGCAGGATCCATTATAAAAAGGGCACAACAGCGAATGTACTTCCTGCAACAGCTGAGGAAGTTCAACCTTCCACAGAACTGCTGATTCAGTTTTACACTGCAGTCATTGAGTCTGTTTTCAGCTCATCCATAACAGTGTGGTTCAGATCAGTGACTAAACAGGACAAAAAGCAGGCTACATCAAAAAATTAGGTCTGCCGAAAATGTCTTTGGTGCCAATCTGCCCACCTTACAGGACCTGTATGATTCCAGAGTCATGAAACTGGCTAGGAAAATCATTACCGACACCTCACACCGGGCCATAATCTTCTGGAAAGTCTTCCTTCAGCCAGGCGTTATAGATTAATCTACGCCAAAACAAACAGATACAAGAACAGTTTTTTCCCCATAGACCATCAAGCTCACAATTGGTTAATTTCATCCCCCCAGGCCTCCAAGGGTCTTGTAATACTGTTCACATATTGTTAATATTTCCAAACCCAGTGTTTATTTCAGCATTTCTTGCACTGAGTTGCACTCTGCACTTTGTATGCATATACAGTACATTCACCTTCTCAGTCTTGTGTTTTTTGTTTTTTTGAATCTCAGGTTTGTGATTAAGTGTTGTGTGTATATCGATTAAGTAACTTATAATTGGAGAGTCACTAATACCATAATCAAATTCCTTGTATGTGTGCATACTTGGCCAATAAGTCTGATTCCGATTGCAAAAAGAAATAAAATACTGAAGAAGTTTGCAACTGTGGCTTCTACTGCCATGAAAGAATGCTCAGATATTCTGTGATTTTCAAACATTGTTCTGGTCATAACAAGGATGGGCCCCATTGTATCCAAGAAGCCACATTCTCTACCATTAAACTGTTACCATCAACCTACACTGTAGACACGAGGAAGATATGTGATGGAATTTTCACCATATGCTGATCTTTCCCATAAACATGAAGACAAGATAAAAACTGGGAGATAGAAAATGCAATGTTTTTACAATCCTGTGGTGCATGATGTTTGTGTTCCTTAACCAACTGCAACTACGATGGCACCTCCTTGTTTTTAACTAAAAAAGTTAATGTGTTCTAATATGATTCTTTCAGCAGTAATGTTGTACTCAACTGGTAGACTGCAGACTAAAAGCCCAACTATCGCTCTGGACAAGTTATGTCAACCTCTACCAGTCCCTTCCATTGATGATCCATTTCTAGCCGTAGTTGGAAAGGGCCTAAGAGCTGTATCATGCTTCAAAACCCAGTGAGGCGTGTTTTCCATGGGTGTCTTGCCTTAGTGAATTATATATATAGATATTTACTAAGAAATGCAATGAGCTTAGATGTACAAGACTGGAAAAGAATGCAGTTAAATAACAATGAAGATATTTTTTACTAGTCTTGCTATTTAAATATTTTCACCTGCAACTGAGTAGATAGGATTTTATTGTTTTTGTTGCATTCACTCCTTGTGTCATAAATGCTGTTCCTTAATGACATTCAACATATGTAATCTACAATAAGTAATTTATAATCCCTTCTTCATTATACCATATTTGTTTCATATCTCACTACTACTGCCACATTACTTTTAAACTTTGTATGCAGCTCCCAGCTTTACTTTCTCCACATTTTTTTTTTTTTTTTATAGTGGTACTGGACTGCAGCATCAATTTTTTAAACTAAGGACCATGACTCAAAATGAGTCACAGAAATGTCTGATAGATTGTCAAATGTTTGTGTAGTGAAGGCATCGCAGGTGAGCCACAGAGATGTGATCATTTTCGGGGAATTGGGGGGATTTGGGTGGAGTCATGCTAGAGTATGACTATTATATATATATATATATAGCAAACTATAATAGTGTGGTAGTGTTACATATTAAATTTAGTTCCAATGGCTTAAAGTGGTTTGATAAATTTCAATCTAATTATAGTGTGAAAAATGTTTTTGTTCAACCACTGAGAAATGTAAGACCTCCAGAAAATATCAAAACTGTGAGAGAGGATGTAGGGCGGATTTCAGCGTTCAGCATGATGTGCCAGTTGAAACTGGACTGTTTGTCAAATTGTTAAGAGTTGCCCTCTCACCTGTATATTATATAAATAAAGGATACATTTTTTGGAAAATTTAGTTATGCAACTCAACTTTCTTGGTCAGGTAATTTGAATTAAGATAAGATGAACAATTTACAAACTTACTTACAAGAAAGTATTTAATTTAAAAATGTAAACAAAAAAACAAAAAAAGTTAAGCACAAAGTAAATGAACTGCACCAGTGATTTTTTTATCTCCATTATTCCTTATCCACTGCCATCCTTTCAAAAATTGTCACATCCTCACCCCACACACAGTTGTAAAGAAGAATTTACTATTCTCTACTTTAATGAAATTTACACTAAGCATTTATGCTGGAAGTAATATACCACAGGAATCTAATCCCCGTTTTGAAAGATAATTGCTTTATTATCAATATGTTTTCACTTTTATAAATACTCACATGAGAAATTTACTTCAATGGAAATAAAACTATATAGCACTTTTATTATATAGACATTGTATTTGTTTACGTATGGCTCTGGTGTCATTATAATAATCCTCTTCTCGAGTCCCAGTATGGTATACAATTTCTTATTAGAGGTCTTCAGAATAAAAAGTTTAGATTCTAGTCCAAGAGTTCTTAAAGACTTTTTTTAGACGGCAAGTCTGAATAATTTATTTGTTTTAGGCACCTTTGAACACACTTTAATCAAATATGTTTGTGTGAATATGTGAAACTAAAATGAAAACATCCATAGTGCTAGGATTACTTGCTTATACTTAACAAAAGAATGCGTTATCTTTTTGAGGAAAATCTATTTAAAACAGAACACATAAAATTGCTAAAAATGTATAAAACAGAAAAGACAATAAAGGTTTAGAAGCTACAAACAATTCTGCCATGAACAATTCTTGGCTAAATACATGTAAAAGGATCTTTCAATGTGAAGGATATGAACACAAGTCAAAAAATAAGTGCACCTTAATTTGTATGGGCTTCTGTTTCTTATGTAACAGCTTTGCTGAGCTGCATCATTTATTTCTGTTAAACTTTGGCCCTTAGACTGGCCTTTGACAACTTCAGTTTGAACAGTAGCTTTTGCTTTCTGTGGCTCTTGCTGCTCTGTAGTTGAGTTCTGGACCAGGTCATCAGGCTGTAAGAATTGAAGGTCACATATCATTGATAGCAAGTGTCAATAATACTACAAGAGGTTTATTTTAACAAAAAGCAACTGCATCAAAGTATCTGGATCAGATTTACTTGGGATGCTGTGAATTAATGTAAGAATGCAGTTTAGTTGGTGGTGCATTCTGAAAGTATTCAGACCTTTTCACTTTTTTTTACATTTTGTTATGTTGCAGTCTTGTGCTAATATTGTTTACATTGTTTTTTGTCCTTCTTTAGGCAACTTTTAATACCAAAGGAATGACAAAGCAAACATAGGAAATTAGACATTTTTGCAAATTTATTTAAAAAAAAATATATATCAAATTGACATGCATATTCAGACCCTTTGCTAGGACACTTGACATTTGCCTCAGGTGCATCCAATTCAATTGACTATCATTGAGATGTTTCTATGCCTTGTTTTAGAGTCCAGTTTTGGTCAATTTAATTAGCTGGCCATGATTAGTAAAGGCAGACATCTGTCTATATAATGTCCCACAGTTCACAATGGGAATATCAGAATAGAAATCAAGCCATGAGATCAAAGGAATTGCCTGTAGAGCATAGAGACAGGATTTTGAATGGCTCAAATCAGAAGAAAGCTACACAAAATTTCTGAAACACTGAAGGTTCTCTAGATCATAGCAACCTCCATAATTCTTAAATAGAAGAAGTTTGGAACAACCACGACCCTTCCTACAGCTAACCATAAGGCCAAACTTGTTCGGGAGAAAGACCTTAGTAAGAGAGGTGACCAAGAACCTGATGGTCACTCTGGCAAAGCACCTGTGTGAATACCCAAAAAATTTTCAAAAGGACAATTATCACTGCCAAACTGAAGCCTCTCCTTAGTAAGAGACACTAAAAGTCTGCTCTGAAATTTGAAAAAAAGACACCTAAATGACAAGATTCTCTGGTTTGATGAAACCAAGATTGAATTCTTTGGAGAGATCTCAAAACAACTGTCTACCAACAGTCCCCATACTTAAGGAGGGACACTTTAATTGAAATGTTTTTAGCATATGACAGTAGCATAACAAAATGTGAGAAAACTGAATAGACCTAAATACTTTCTGAATACACTGTGCATCTTTTCAGTTTTTATGTTATCAAATAAGTGTTTTGGAAGTTTTATATATGACATTATTTTCAGCACAAAAAAATAGATTTATTATTTTGTCTTTCTTTTCATTAAATAGCCAGTTTTCCCAAAAATCTTTTAGAATGTAAACACAACTGCAGCATACTCTAAATTACCTCCTTTACCACTTCTATTAGCTATTCTTACACAGACATATTACTGATACTTTAATCTTTGAAAGCATTAGAATAGAGTTTGGAATTTGGAAAATTTAAATGTTTGGTTATTTTAAGGTGGGCAACATAGATGCATAATTTGTTTTTGAGATCCTGTGTCCTAGATTTAAATCCAGAATCTGGCCATTATATTTTCTGCCAGTGTGGATTTTCCTTCCACATCTCCATGTACATGCAGATTAGTTTGACAGGAGATTTCAAATTGGTCCCTTTGAAAGTGGGCCCGGTGATGAACTGGCGCAAGGCTATTTCCCCATTGTGCCCAGGTGAAAGGATGAATTAAGCATGTCTGACAATATTATGTTATGTGAGAATATAATGTTACTAGCTGAAACACCCAGCGTTGCCCAGGAGGAAAATAAAGTGTTTTATTTAATTGTTTGAGAAAAATACAATAAAAAAAAACACAACTTTAAAAATAAAAATAAATTAACAAACAACGAAGACTCACTAATGTGCTTGTCTTGCAGTCTTGTATGTATGTTATCATCCCATTGATTCTCAGAACTGTCCAACTCTATTTAATTTGAAAAGCAACAGGGGCGCAGCGCTGCTCAAACAAAGAATGCTAGCAGTGCCTGCTATATACCAACTGTGTAAGCCGCACGGGATCCTAGAAAGTATAGAAATCGTCAGAACTACTGTGGGCATCTCTCTGCTATGAGGATTCGTGTTGCCGATGTGCTCACATCATTTGTGCATTAGCAGCTAAGCGACTGTCTTTCTTAGGAGGTTTCCTTTTGCTGATGTGCGGGCCTCGCTTGCGTATTCTAGGAGCTGGAGCCCTCACCAAAACTCTACGTCTCACTCCCACGATGGAGAGAGACACACACTTGCACGTGTAGAACTCTATTTAATTTCAAAAGCAACAGGGGAGCAGTGGAGCTCAAACATAAAGAATGCTGGCAGCCACCTCCATTTCGCCCTCTGGTGGTTGTTCCGAGTCTCAACTGAATAATAACATGCATACAAGACCATTAAATCACCCTACACAGAAGGGGGTGGGTTAAGGTTGATATCACCCCACAGTATTTTTAGTTGACCATTGAGAAACACGTGTAACAAGTTTCATGAAAATCGCTCCAGCTGTTCGGACGTGATGCAGGAACATACATGCACACATTGACTTTTATATATATAGATTTTAATGTGTAAATGGACAGTTTTTAAAAAAAAAAGTGCCATTCTGAATTTGAATGTTGAATATTAATGTATGAGGTTTACAGACAACTAATCATTTATCAGATGAATCAGCGAGAGTAAAGTGAATCTCACTTGATTTAAAACTACATAAAATAGGAAGTTAATAATTATTTTCTTATACAACTGAACGTTAATTGCTAATATTGTGGGTATTGAACAGTGTGGTGTAGCCGCGTGTTTACTGAGGTGTCCCTCTTCTCTACTTCACAATATTAATCTATACAAGACATTTAACACATTCTTGTTAAGTGCTTTTTCTCAGCTTTGCTGACTCGCCCTCACACAACTATACAAAACATGTACTGTGGAACACCTAAAGAAAACTTTCAAAAAGAACACAAAAAAAAAGCTTGGAAAAGAATTTGTATTTAGAAATGAAAATATCAAAACTGAAAACAGAGTAGTTAAGCAAGAAAAGCACTAGCATTGTAAAGGATAGCAGAGTCCCTTTAAGAAATAAAACTTTTTCCACAAAGAACTGTTCTGATTTTAAATGACAGAAGCTTTGATGTTTACTAACATACCACTGTAATTAAGAATACTGAACCTGAATCACCCATCTAATTTTATACCTTTTCTTGGATTCTTTTTTTTTGTTATTGTTTTAAAATGAATAATGGCATATGTTTGTATGTCTGAGAGCAGAAGAAAACTTTTGATTGCAACAGGCCCTTCTTTAAGCTTTTTAAGAAGGGAATATCCTGCTTGACTCAATAACTAACAACATAAACATGTTGAGATCGAAAATAATGTGCCAGAGTAAAACAGCCAAGCATACAACAGAAAGAGCACACATACCTGCTTGCACACCCACCTCACCATGCTGCTGTTGAGCAGCTACTCTTCTGGCTGGCCATGGAAAGTATTCAACAGCAGTAATGAAGCCCTGCACGGCAAAACGCTTACGCTCTTTATACTGGAGGCCTTCAATCTGCTTCTGAAGTTCACTGGTACATGTAAGAGGTTCACCTAAAGAAGAAACAGTGTTTACAAAATGCAAAATTTTGAAAAAGTAGATATGAAAGTATTCAAATTATGGAATTGCAAGAGGTACAGAGATCACATGTTATATGGAATTGCCACAGAAATACAACATATTAAAAAAATATGTAAACTCACAACTAAAAGAATTAGGTAGCATTTCTTACATATTCAGCAAATTCTGTATAACATCCTTAAAGCACATTAATTTTTGCTTTTCTACAGCTGTGTCACTCACTCCCAATTATAAACAATTTAAAAAAAATAAAAAATTAGCTAGTTCAGGACAAAAGAATTAGAATAGAGCAAATGTACTCTAAAACAAGTCTGTCTCATCATACTTCCGTGGATCAAAGCAGTGACAGAAGTCCTTCAAACAACAGTTTTGGCTCTATAGTAACAGATCTCTTAAAAATTAAATGTACTTCTGAAATGACCAGTCCCACTTCACCTTGTGCTGCTCTTCAGTATGTATTTATAGGCAGCAGGTTGAATGCTTTTTATATTAGATTCACCTACCCTGATTATCTGCATCGCTTTGTCGAAACACCTCTGGAGGAGGAGGAAAGATGTAAAATCCACCAACTGAAGTCTTCTCCAGGAATTCGGAGTCTTCCACAGTTTTTGCCCATTTAACAAACCTCCTCACTTTTGGATCAGAAATGTATGGTTGTCCTTTATGACTACCTGGAAGACAACAAAGATGATAAAACACTGTAAAAAACTCAACCTCCTAGTGAAACCCTCATTTTTTTTCTCTCCAATGGAGGCCCTTTCTTTAACACAAATCTTATTCGGTGGTAAGGCTTTCATAATAAACAATATAAATAAAGGTCCATTCAAAAAATCAGAAAAAAAAAACTATATGAATGAAACAATGCAATAGTTTATAAACCAACGGATTAGTTAGATATCATTTCTAATATGAAATTAATCTTAGGGCAGTTGTGCCCCTAATGGCTTTACTGATAAAACAAACAATATCGCATGAAGATTTCTTTTTCCAATCTGTGGTATAGGAATCCAGAAAAAGGATTTATGGACAATTCTAGTGCTTTAGCTTGAGCCACCTGGAGGACTGTAGCAACATCATCAATTGGAAAAATATTACATACTGTATATGGGGAATATGCTGGGAGCAAGGCAACTATGAAAGAATCTGTTGAAAGATGACAAAACACGTAAGGAGAACAATTTCACAAACATAAACAGCCAGTGTTTCCCTACAGAGTTAAGTCCATATAATTGCAGTGTGAAATCCAAGTCTTTTGCTATAGGTTACACAGAGTTCTTGATCCTCATAATTGTATATATTGTATATCACATGCAATTTTACATTATCTATTTTTGTATACTATTTATCATCCAACTTTAATTTGTTTTCCTTGCATGTAATTACTTCTTTGACATCTTGTAAAGCAGTTTGAGATACATTATTTGCAAGATAATTTGCTATAGAAATAAATGTTATACTACTATGGGAGTATGGGAATGGCGCTATATAAATAAAATATATTATTATTATTACTACATTTAATACATTACTACTTTAAGTAAGCTTATACTTCTAAATAACTAAAAAATATTACTACTTCAAGCATTATTTATTTGGTTAAATTCACTGTAAACCTGCGTAGTTGTGACATTACTGTTCAACAAGCAAGTGTTGGCTTAGAAAAAGAGCTCCTGTACAGTCTTACAATCATTTGTGACTATGATCATTAAGGCAAACATCCAATTAAAACAATCACAATACACAGTTGGAAATAAAATAAGCACAGAAACTAATAGCTGGAAAGGAAGAGCTTATACTATAGATTTATTTGTATTTGTTACCCTGCATTAATCCTCAAGGGCAAATGGTCTTTTTATATGACTTTGGAGGTCCAGGCACAGGGTCAGCCATGTGTAAGAAAGATGTAAGAGGCAGCAAACTTGAGAACACAGCTGCTATAACTCAAAAAATTGTTGGGTATTTTCAGTTCCTTTTTACAGACTTACAATTTAAAAACAAATTTTTTTAAAACTGCACGTTTATCATAGATCAGCAAGGGCTGATATACACTGTATGTATTTATCTACATACAGTGCATCTGGAAAGTATTCACAGCGCATCACTTTTTCAACATTTTGTATTGTTACAGCCTTATTCCAAAATGGATCAAATTATTTTTTTTCCTCAGAATTCTACACACTATTATCCCATAATGACAACGTGAAAAAGGTTTACTTGAGGTTTTTGCAAATTAATTAAAAATAAAAAAAAACTGAGAAATCACATGTACATAAGTATTCCCAGCCTTTGCTCCATACTTTGTCGATGCACCTATGGCAGCAATTACAGCCTCAATTCTTTTTGAATATGATGCCACAAGCTTGGCACACCTATCCTTGGCCAGTTTCGCCCATTCCTCTTTGCAGCACCTCTCAAGCTCCATCAGGTTGGATGGGAAGCATCGGTGCACAGCCATTTTAAGATCTCTCCACAGATGTTCAATCAGATTCAAGTCTGGGCGACTCAAGGACATTCATAGAGTTGTCCTGAGGCCAGCCACTCCTTTGATATTTTGGCTGTGTGCTTTGGGTTGTTGTCCTGCTGAAAGATGAACCGTCGCCCCAGTCTGAGGTCAAGAGCGCTCTGGAGCAGGTTTTCATCCAGGATGTCTCTGTACATTGCTGCAGTCATCTTTCCCTTTATCCTGACTAGTCTCCCAGTTCCTGCCGCTGAAAAACATCCCACAGCATGATGCTGCCACCACCATGCTTCACTGTAGGGATGGTATTGGCCTGGTGATGAGCGGTGCCTGGTTTCCTCCAAATGTGACGCCTGGCATTCACACCAAAGAGTTCAATCTTTGTCTCATCAGACCAGAGAATTTTGTTTCTCATGGTCTGAGAGTCCTTCAGGTGCCTTTTGGCAAACTCCAGGCAGGCTGCCATGTGCCTTTTACTAAGGAGTGGCTTCCGTCCGGCCACTCTACCATACAGGCCTGATTGGTGGATTGCTGCAGAGATGGTTGTCCTTCTGGAAGGTTCTCCTCTCTCCACAGAGGACCTCTGGAGCTCTGACAGAGTGACCATTGGGTTCTTGGTTACCTCCCTGACTAAGGCCCTTCTCCCCCTATCGCTCAGTTTAGATGGCCGGCCAGCTCTAGGAAGAGTCCTGGTGGTTTTGAACTTCTTCCACTTACAGATGATGGAGGCCACTGTGCTCATTGGGACCTTCAAAGCAGTAGAATTTTTTCTGTAACCTTCCCCAGATTTGTACCTGGAGACAATCCTGTCTCGGAGGTCTACAGACAATTCCTTTGACTTCATGCTTGGTTTGTGCTCTGACATGAACTGTCAACTGTGGGACCTTATATAGACAGGTGTGTGCCTTTCCAAATCATGTCCAATCAACTGAATTTACCACAGGTGGACTCCAATTAAGCTGCAGAAACATCTCAAGGATTATCAGGGGAAACAGGATGCACCTGAGCTTCATGGCAAAGGCTGTGAATACTTATGTACTGTACATGTGATTTCTCATTTTTTTTATTTTTAATAAAGTTGCAAAAATCTCAAGTAAACTTCTTTCATGTTGTCATTATGGGGTGTTGTGTGTAGAATTCTGAGGAAAAAATGAATTTAATCCATTTGGAATAAGGCTGTAACATAACAAAATGTGGAAAAAGTGATGCGCTGTGAATACTTTCCGGATGAACTGTACATATATATTCCCCCGTCAGCCCCCACAGAGCCCAACAGGGCTGTGCGAAACTCCAACTCCCACCATACCCTGCGGGAATCCATGGTGCCACAGCCGCCCAGGAGAGCTGCCCTCTAGCATCCCAGGGAAAGTATTGTCAGGTAATGGGCGTGGCCGCCTGTCACAACACATACATACATACATACATACATACATACATATTAAACAAAAAAGTAGATTCTTCATTAAAACAAACTGAACATAATATTAGAAGCTCACCTGTAATAAATATTTGTGTCTCATTAGATGTTGTGAGGTATGTGGCATTATTTTGATTGGCACCATGCACCACTCGCATCTGAGTGCACACCAGGCAAACAGCTGGAAAAATAAGGAAGTTCTTAAAAACATTGTAAGGAATTTTGTTAGAAATATTTGGTAGAAAGCTTCAAATTTTCTAAATACTGTATGTGATTTTAGCAGAGTTCCCTAGGGTCACAAATTACTTCTGGCTCAATGATCTGGACATGTGAAACAATTAAGAGAAACACTCTTTAATTCAGAAATACTGAAATGCTAGGTGAAATGTATGTGATATTTCATACATACATACATACCAAGTTAAGAGAATGGCACTCTCAATTTAATTTGACCAATTATTTAGTTTTAGTTGTTTAGATAGTGGAATTTCTAAAATTACATAAAAACTTACTTGGATGTATGTTGCTAAAAACATTAGGTTGTGAAGTGGCAAATATTTCCAAAATAAATGGTTGGTCTGAAGTACCATCTATAATATGTACCCAGCGATAGATCCAAAAGTCTTCAGCAGAATCTTTATTTAAAAAAAAAAAAAAGTGGAGTTTATTACAACATTTTACTTTTCTTATTGCCCATTTACCCCATATGCATATAAACCTCAAAAACTTAAGTTAATAAGCTCATTGAGAAAAGTTACAATTTGCTTCAGAGCTACATTATTCACATTATGCCAGAAAATTGTCAGTGAGATATTTAAAATCATTAGTTAACTTTTCAAATAAAAAACTAAATATACAAAACACATTATTCACTGCTTTATTTGACAGTGTTTTAGTCAGACAGTCTGTGACCTTCATCAAACCAGTTACCTTTCCAGCTGTGTTTCAAATTGTAGTGACTAGAATCAGTTTATCCATCGCAATGTACTAAATGACCATCACCCCCAAAATAGTGCCCGTATATCTATATATTAAATTGAGAATCAATTCAAGAATTAATTTTGAATAGAATTGAGACCTCAAAAATCTAAATCAAATCAAATCAATCCCAAAGATACCCACTCCTAAAAATGTCCTTCAAGACATGTCAAGGACAATTAAATTGAATACAGAAACACTATTAAAGGATTTTCAATTCATCTAACATATCTGATAACTAATACTGTCTTAACAGTAACATGGTTATTTATTTAAAAATAGACAATGGAATTAATTACAGGCTACCACCAACTCCTACCTGCATACAAAACTCTAGAGCACTAACTATGCTGAACCCTACAGCAGAGGAAGTTGTCAGATTGTAATTTGCACTGTTGATCATAAAATTGATTTTATGTACAATTTGTTTACAGCTTAGCGGTATACAATTGGGATACAGGTACTTAAAGTAAACAGGGCATTTACAATATGTTCAATCATGTGATTAAATTAAACCGCAAAGTAACGTCCATCGACGATGTAACTAATCAATATTTTACTCAACAGTCAGTATGGGTTCAGATGAGGAAGCAAAAAAAAAAGATAGGATCAAAGTGGTGATGCCACATAATTTATCTTGACATTCAGAAAGTATCTGACAAGGTAGCACATAAGAGGTTGGGCATCAAACTAAAAGAAATGTAAGTTCAGGCTGTAATAAATAATAATAATACACTTTATTTATATAGCACCTTTCCCATGCTCAAGGCACTTACAGAATATACGAAAGAACGGCTGGGTATACAGTATATATCATTGTACATGCCATATAAATAAATAAAAAAGATTAAGACAGTACATTCAGTGAAAAGCCTAACAGACAACATAATTGATGGTCAAGTAGAGCTAAAAGCCTTCCTGAACAGATGATTTTTGAGTTGTTTTTTAAAGAATACATGAAGTCAGCTGATCTAATCAATTTCGGTAGGCCATTCCAGAGTCTGGGCGCTATACAGCTGAAGGCCCTTTCACCCATAGAGTGTAGATTAGTGTGGGGCAAAACAACAAGATTTCCAGAATTAGAGGACCTTAGTGGGCGGGCAGGCACATAGTGATGGAGAAGGTCAATGATGTAGTTTGGCGCATGGTCGTTTAAGGCTTTGTAGGTTATTAGTAGGATTTTATATAAGACACAGGGAGCCAGTGAAGATGGAACAGGATGAGTGTGATGTGCTCGCTGCTGCTGGTTTGAGTAAGGACTCTTGCGAGTTTTGAATAAGCTAGAGTGGAGATATAAGATTAGAAGTATGTAGTATGTAGACACATGCAGAATTGGCTAAAACACAGGAAGCAGAGGATGATGGTCCGGGAAACATTATCTGAAATTGGTGATGTTAAAAGTGGTGTCACATACTTTTATTTCAGAACTTCGTTAAAAACAATATTTGGAATCTTTTGAGTCCCAACATGCTGAATCTTTTAAATGAGGTCCGTGAGACATATGTTTAATGACTTTGTACCATAATTCAGGATAGGTTTCTCTGTTTGGAATTTCAGCACAGACAAAACGATCTACTTCATCAGCAGTTAATTATTTTTTTTTTGCAAAGTAGCCAATAAATGTATGTGAGGTAAACCCCGTTTTTGAAATTCTCTGAATTAAACTTCAAAGCCTTACAGTATTTATGTACTTCTGACATATCGCCCATGTCCATATATTCGATCTCTATTCACCTTTTCGTTATTTCTTAGTAATCATTTTCATTTTTTTTGCGCTAATGTGATCTTTACTTTCTTTTTTGTGACACTTTATTATAATTTTCCTGCTTTCATATCTTTAACTTTCTCTGCATTTGTATCACACCAACATTTTTTTGAGCCTTTCGAATTCCACTGCTTTCATAATCTCTAACCTGCTTTGCATGTGTATAGTGCCAACGTTTTTGAACTTCTTAATGAAGTTCTACTTTGTATTTTACTCTTTGTCTTTTAATTCTGAGCCTGATTGGACGTGTTTTTTTTCAATTCCACTTGTTCCGGGCTGATTATTACTTTCCTTATTTTCTGAATTTGCACATAGATTATTCTTCTTTTTTCATTTTTTTTCTCTCCAATGCTTTTGAGTCTCTTTTCTTTGCACTGCTCTTTCTTCTTTGCTTAGTCGTCGTCGTTTCATCTATAACATATTGTCCTTATACGCTTTATATGCACTGAGAGCCCTGGATCTGTATGTGCTCAAAGTCTTTACACAACAAGTTTTGAAAGATTTGTGTCAGATGAAATTTAATGTAAGTAAATATAAAGTACAGTATTACACATAGAAATTAAAAATGTTAGGTTTGAATACACAATTGTGTCTGAAAACTGAAAGTACACTTTATGAAAGGAATCACAGTGGACTCATCCCTATCAATTTCAAGACAGTGTTCTAAACCTATTAAGAAGGCTAACAAATATTACGTTATATAGTATGATGTGTGGAGTACAGGTCCAAGTAGGTTATGCTCAAGCTTTATAATGCACTGGTAAGGCCTCATCTAGAGTATTGTCTGCAGTTTTGGTCTCCAGGCTACAAAAAAGTCATAGAAGTGCTAGGAAAAAGTCCAGAGAAGGTGATTAGGCTGATTCCAGTACCACAGAGGATGAGTTATAAAGAAAAATTAAAGAAGTTAAGCTTTTTCGATTAAGAAGTGACATGATTGAAGTGTTTAAAATTATGGAGGGAATCGGTACAGTGGATTGAGATGGTTACTTTAAAATGAGTTCAATAAGAACGGGAGACAGTTGGGAACTTGTTATGGGTAAACTTCGTAAGGAAAATTTTTCTTCACACACAGAACCATAGACACAAGTTGTTAAGTAGTGTGGTAGACAGTAAAACTTTAGGGACCTTCAAAGCTAGACTTGGTGTTATATTGAAAGAAGTAGGTGGATAGGACTGGCAAGCTTTTGTTATTCTCATCCAGATTATTCTAATGTTCTAATTATCAAGTGCCTATCATATCATCTATTTGCATGAGCCTGACCAACTTATGCAACTGATATTTGCACAACACTTGTGTTTAACTCAGCATAGACATTTTGCAATGGGCTTTCTGGACGACCCCTTGTATTCCCTTTGTTCTTCCAAGTC